>NC_138026.1:0-600000 GCF_964106645.2 Podarcis pityusensis | reverse complement strand
AAGTAACGGAGCGCGTTACTTCCGGGTTTCGTCGCATGCGCATGTGCAGACGGTCAAAATGATGTCACGCGCATGTGCGGAAGCGGCAAAACGCGAGACGCACAGTCGGGTCTTACATTTTGTTCAGGATGCGAACGGGGCTCCGAAACAGATCCCGTTCACATCCCGAGGTACCACTGTACACTCCTTTATTTTGAGAATGGTTTAATCCTGGCATTTGCCTTTTAGTTAACTAGCTCTTAACCACTTATTCTCGGTTTGTTTATTTATACAAAACTATTTATGTATACATTGTGGCCCTCTGGTAAACCTCTTAGAAAGGTCCCTTAAATGATGGGTTATAAAGCTGCTAAATTAACTAGAGTTTGTTTTAAACCTGGCCCAAACAAAATGCTATTTGAGAATGCTAAGGAGAAGAAAAATGAGCAGAATTTTAAAAAACACATGAAACTTTGTGGGAAGGCCAGGGAAGAGGGAGCATGAGAGTTTGTGCTTTGCTTGGGCTTATTCAGTACAGTGCTAAAACCATGGTTTAGCATTATGCACAAATGTGGTCAATATAAAGTTATTCTATACCTAAATATATATATATATATATATATAAAAACAATTATCAATATAAATTGTAGTCAGACAAATCATAAAACATGGAACATATGTTAATCAAATTAGGCATTCATCCATCATAGAGCAAACAATAAAAACTATTATTTTTAACTACAAAACTCAGTAAGCATGAAGTTCACAAATCAGCTCAAGACAAAACTACTAGTATAAATAGTACAGGCCCTTTACATATCATAAACTAAAAGGAAAGGTTTTATTGTGAACATGTGTGGGGAAAGTTTTTCAGGTCAAGGGCCACATCACCCTAGTGGAAAGATGTCAGATGAATTTCAGGACCAGAAACACAGCAGTAGACCAAGACAAAGCTATTTCCCATGTGAGCAGGCATAGACGTAATTCTTAGTAACTCCACTCAAGTTTTATCTTCCATTTTCTCCACAGACATTTCTAATAAAGTTTGCTTTTTTAAAAAATAAAAAGCTCCCCATACCCTTTATGTCCTTACTCTACAAAAGGCAAAAGAAGTTAATAATCTCAGAGAAAGAATAGAAATAATAGCACTGCACAGTTGAACTCTAAGCACTGCCTTAAAGTTATTTAAAGCCTCGAATTTTGAAATGCAATTGCAGCCTAATAATTGCATGCATGTGATTGCAAAATGTGTGGACACTTTTTGCATAAGAAGAGCCTTTTCTCATAATAAGAGCCTGCTGGATTAGGCCAATAATCCATCCAGCCCAGCATCCTGTTCTCACAGTGGCCAACCAAAAGCTTGCAGGACAGGAACATAAGCCCTCTTTCCTCAGGTGGTTTCCAGCAGCTGGCACTCAGAGCAGCAATTGCACATAATGCACAGCATCCACATCTTTCCCTCTGTCAGCTGCTCCTTGCTGAACAGCTGATGGGGAGGAAGGAATCAAGGGGAGAAGGTTGTGTTGGGCCTATGGGTTGAAGTTTATTCACTCCTTCGTTAAATCCGTTTTTAAGAATATTTAAATGGAGGGAATTAAAAGACAACATATATAAGCAAAACCAGAAATAGCATATATATACACACTTATACTGAATGACAGCAGAATAATAAATATTTTCATCCAAATCAATTGCTGCTGCACTGTTAAATTTTCTTATCCATATAGCTGATGTGATAACACGCATGCGCGCGCACACACAGATATATTGAATTAATTACGGTTCTGTTCCCCTGAGGAAGGTTTCTATTAAAACACATCAGACAGTTGATCTTTTTATTAAAGTTCTTCATATATTTTGACAACATTTTGAAGCTTGTCTCTCTTTTCTGTATTGTTTTTTGATGCTGGCCTCCTCTTTCTTTTGAAGTGAATGTTTACCACCTCATCTCCTTTTGTGTGAACCAAATGTAATTTCCCAAAACAATGGTTCAGATGCGTGTAATCTCTCCAGCAAATTTCCTACAATTATTCTACAATTTTTCTGTTGTCCTGCAGTGCTACATTTTGCATGTCTTTTTTCACCGTTCAGCATTCATTTGCAAGAAAGACCAAACAAGAAGCTCCATTGCTGCGATTGGTGTGTCATGATGTCAGCTGTGCCACTTTCCCTTGAGGTGGTGTGCGGATGGCAAACGCAGGCACAGCATCGCTGGGATGTGTGTACTGAGCCCTTCCCACATGCAAAAATTCTCCTTGAAATTTCCTCAGCTATTTTTTCTCTCGGTGAATGTTGCTTTTGGAATCACTGCAGAAAAACAACTTAAGCAAAATAGTTTTTGGGAAGAGAAAATGATGGCATTAGGGATGGTTGTGGTATTCCTTCCCACCCATGTTTTACTTTAAATGGTCTCACTCTGCCTTGTAGAAAATTAGTATGACACATCTCATAATCAGTGGAATAAAGTTCTGTAACATCTAGCCTGGTGTATAGTTGTAGGTTCCCTAAAATTGGTTAAAGAGAGTTAAACTGAATCATCATAGGCTTTGGTACTATTACTTCATTTGTGTGTTGTATGTTTCTGTTTTTCTCTTCTACAGACTATGCGAAGACATAGAAATGAGGTGACAATTGAACTTAGAAAGGTGAGTATATCACTTTTATTTGTTTATGCTTTGTTTAAAGCGGCCATGAGAGGTTTCAGCTATGGAGGTTCATGTGTGACTTGGGAGAGCGCTGAAAAGATTGTGTCCTCACCAGATACTATTATGTCATGTGTCTACAAGGAAAGCATCAAGTACATTGTTGTGTCCAGATTTCTGAATCTGGCAGATCAACAGTTTGTTTTTTGTAAGACATTCTGCCAGAGTTCCATTATGTTCTCCCCATTTTTAATTTGCTTTTGAGACTTTACTTCCTTTGTCTGTGGTTGTCTGTGCTTGAAAGTGTCCTTGATGGTGCCTTTCCTCTTTCTCAGAAGAACACCACCCACAACTAAGGCCCAAAACCTCTTAAGCCTATGAACAATGTTTCACTGGGTCAGGCTTCTGAAAGAAAGAGCTGGAACTGTTTGGTTATACAGTGGTACCTCGGGTTACAGATGCTTCAGGTTACAGACTCCACTAACCCAGAAATAGTACCTCAGGTTAAGAACTTTGCTTCAGGATGAGAACAGAAATTGCGCGGCGGCAGCGGAAGGCCCCATTAGCTAAAGTGGTGCTTCAGGTTAACAACAGTTTCAGGTTAAGAACAGACCTCCGAAACGAATTAAGTTCTTAACCCGAGGTACCACTGTAATCTGGTACACACTTTCCTGAGAGTAAATCCTGTTGAATGCAGTGGGGTGTACTTCTGAGTAGATATGTTTAGGATTGTACTGTGAGTAGTTCCTAAATAAACATGAATTAGTGAAGCAGTTTGCTAAGTACAAAGAATAGTGAATGCTGTAGTGATTAGTTTCAGTATGTTTGCTTACACAGGATTAAGATACATAGTATTGGTATCTGAGTTTGAAATACTCCTGCTCATAACTAAATTTAAATGTGTTTTTCATTATTAATAGTTTTAAATATGAATATCTAGTAAAGAATTTGTTTTCAAGAGACTATGTACTAGAGGTCAGCAGTCGGAGGCATCTGGGCCAAATCTCTTGTCCTGAGAGGGTACCTTGCGGTCTCTGAAATTGTCAGTCAGAGGCAAAAGAAATCTGTTGAATGAGTGCCAATTGTAGCAACATAATTTGCGATCAGACATTGGGGTTTGGGCTTTGGCCCCCTATCGCTGAGTCCATTCTCAAAATGTCCCAACAGAAAATCTAATTGCTTATCAAACAAAGATCAGTTAGTTGATTAGGTAGCCCATCTAGGAGAACGAAAACTCTGATCCTAACCTTCTGCTGCCTTGTGGGAGATCTTCAGGAGAAGAAAAGGCTAAGGAGTACTAAACCCTACACAAATCTGGAGCAGAGTCCCTAAGACGGTTGGATGGCGCCTTGTTTGCCTCCTTCCAGCAACTCTTGCAGCCAAGCTGGTTCCAGTCGTATAGCTCTGCTGTCCTTTGAACCACATAGAATCCTAGAGTTGGAAGAGACCACAAGGGCCATCGAGTCCAACCCCCTGCCAAGCAGGAAACACCATCAGAGCACTCCTGACATATGGTTGTCAAGCCTCTGCTTAAAGACCTCCAAAGAAGGAGACTCCACCACACTCCTTGGCAGCAAATTCCACTGTCAAACAGCTCTCACTGTCAGGAAGTTCTTCCTAATGTTTAGGTGGAGTCTTCTTTCTTGTAGTTTGGATCCATTGCTCCGTGTCCGCTTCTCTGGAGCAGCAGAAAACAACCTTTCTCCCTCCTCTATGTGACATCCTTTTATATATTTGAACATGGCTATCATATCACCCCTTAACCTCCTCTTCTCCAGGCTAAACATGCCCAGCTCCCTTAGCCGTTCCTCAGAAGGCATCGTTTCCAGGCCTTTGACCATTTTGGTTGCCCTCCTCTGGACACGTTCCAGTTTGTCAGTGTCCTTCTTGAACTGTGGTGCCCAGAACTGGACACAGTACTCCAGGTGAGGTCTGACCAGAGCAGAATACAGTGGCACTATTACTTCCCTTGATCTAGATGCTATACTCCTATTGATGCAGCCCAGAATTGCATTGGCATTTTTAGCTGCCGCGGAGGAGGGAAGCCACGCCTCCAGTGGGGAAGGGGTGCAGGGCTTGGAGGATGCAAGGGAGAGCCACAGCACCGAGCATGAACAAAGCGGAGGGGGAGGCTGGTACCCCTCTGCCCACGCCCTCTTTGTGCAGTAGGTTTACACGCAGAGAGGGGAGGCATAGCATGGGGGTCAAAAGACTACTCTGCTGGGGTAGAGGACCACCCACTCCCAGATTCTGTTAGCGACTGAGCAGACAAGGAATTGAGTCGATCTGCATTGTGAACGTTTTGGACAGATAATAAAGCCTTGAAGAGACCAATGGGGAGTCTTGCCTGTTTGCTCTTGAGCAACCACGCCGGCACACATAACAACCTCCATACACATCTCCTAGTCTTGCACCCCGAGGAGGTCACTTCAGTGTTGCTAACACAGCAGTTTGACTTCACCCCCAAAGGTGCACTCCATTGTCTCTCAAGACAAACGGATGCCAACAAGTTGACCAGTTAGTTGGATTCTATTGATTTAGGACTCATTTGAGACCAAAGTTTTCTTTCCCACTATACTTCATAAATTAACAAAGTAGTACTGAAAATCTCTCTCACCAATCTTTATTGCTCTGTATAGCTATTTCAGTTTAGTGTAAAAATACTATTGACTGCACTACCTATTTTGGTCTCATACAAATTGTTTACATTTTTTCTTTATATCCATGTATATATTTGTATTTGACAGTACAGTCCTATACATTTTGCTCAGAAGTAAGTCCCATTGAGTTTAGTGCTACCTTCTCCCAGGTAAGTGTGTATGGGCAGCCTGAGCGTACGCATCTGACAATGTGGGTAGACTCGTAATCTGGTGAACCTGGTTCATGTCTCCGCTCCTTCGCATGCAGCTGCTGGGTGACCTTGGGCCAGTCACACTTCCTTGAAGTCTCTCAGCCCCACTCACCTCACAGCGTGTTTGTTGTGGGGGAGGAGGGGAAAGGAGAATGTTAGCCACTTTGAGACTCCTTCGGGTAGTGATAAAGCGGGATATCAAATCCAAACTCCTCCTCCTCAATAACTCTGCTCATCTAGAAGGGCCCGCAGGATTCATTTGTGTATTTAAATGGATTTAATATATGGAGAAACAATTTACATTGTTACAATTAACAAATTATCAGTTGCAAGTGTCTCTCTGTTTATAGCCTGTTAGTAGCGGTCAACCTATTCTGAAAGAGGTTGCACTGCCCTTAAAGAACTGGGTTCAAAATCAGGGGTACGTATTGCGCCAGACTTCTCAGCTGAGGTCCAATAGGCGTCTCTGCCTTGGAGCAGCTTTTCTCCGCCTTGGTTCATATGCCAGTTTCAATGATGGGTGGATATGGTCTCGCCACAATCATGCATGCTCTTCCAACCTTACATTTAGATTATTGCAATGCACCATACAGCCCTGAAGCTACAGTTGGACCAAACCAGGGAGAAGCTCTTCTTGGTTGAGGCACCTCAGTTGTAGAATGCCCTTCTCAGAGAGGCCCACCTAGAATTTACCTTATACTCATTCTGGTGCCAGGTGAATACTGTTTTTAAGCGCTGGGGAAATTAAAAACAAAGCAAAAACCCTGTGATTTTACTCTTTTAAGATAATAATACTGCTTAAGTGTTGTGATTTTTTAAAAAAGTAATTTGATTTTATTGTGCTGGAAATGTTTGAGAGAGTGTGTTTTATGATACTACTATTTTATCATACTGTATTTCATTATATTCTACCGTTTTATGTTTGTGAGTTACTGTTACTGGTCAGTCCTATAATATTAACATGAGCATTTAAATAAATTAACAGACAAACAAACATTAAAGGCATTCAAATGCACTATCTTGGGTCTTTGTTCTTCAGAATAAAAGAGATGAACATCTTCTGAAAAAAAGAAATGTGCCCCAAGAAGAAAGTTTAGAAGATTCAGATGCTGATGCTGATTTCAAAGCAGTAAGACTGTATCTACATTGATGTGGCATTGATGTGTATGTGGGTCTGTGTGGAATATGTATGGTATATGGTATTTATGCATACATATATACATACATGCCTTTTTCCTGACGGGATTCAAGGCAGTTTACAGATAAAAATCATAGTCACTAAAAATAGAGGATACTGGCATTAAAAACAATTAAACACTGAGAGAATTAAAACTACGTACATATATAAAATTATTAAAACCATACAAATAATTAGAATTAAAACAGCACAGCACCAGCCCTTTCAGAAAAACCAGCCAGTTTCCAAAATCCTCTTGGAGCAATAAAAGCTTCCCTTGCACCTGTTGGATACATGGGGTTTGCATGACGATCTCCTCGTTGGGCAAACGTTGTGGGCGTGTCTAAAGTTGCAGCGAGCTCCTGGTGAGACTGGAAAAGGCAAGAGAGGCAGAGAGAGGGGTGGGCAAGGTCTTCAGGAACACTGTAGCTCTGCTCCACTCCCATGATGACAGCTGCCATGCTGTTGAGAATGAGGGTCTTGGGGAAGGAGAGTGTTACCTTGAGGAAGAGAAAGGCATTCCCTTCGAAGGGTAACTCATTCCTTGGGGAAGAACATCTATTCTCTCATGCTGAGCGTACTTCTCTGGTAGGTGCAGGGATTGTGCTAATGGGCAGTATGGTCCTTAGGAACATGAATAGCAGACTGCTTTCCCTCCACCTAGATAGCCTGGTGCATAGCGCTGGGAAGGAGTCAGTGGTCGTAGTGCATGTTGCACTAAACAACGGGGAAATATAGTCGCGTGGTCCTGGAAGCCAAATTTAGGTTGGTAGGTAGGATACCTCCAAGGTTCTTTCTCTGAAACGCTACCAGTTCCATGCACAGGGCCAGCTGAGACAGGCACATCTTTGTGGTTTCAGTGCATGGAGGAGACAATGGTGCCAGGAGGAGCAGTTTGGATTTGTTAGGCTGGGGAACATTCTGGGGCAAGACAGGCGTGTACAAAAGGGATGGTTTCCACCCAAACTGGAATAGAACCAGACTGTTGGCAATTAAAACCAAAACGGTCACAGAGCAGCTTTTAAACTGATTGAGGGGGGAAAGCAGACTCTCTGAGGCGATTCTGGTTTGAAACTATCCTCCCTCTGATGACATAACTGATGAAAATTTAAATGGGAGTACAGGGGCCCAGGGTAGTAATTGTGAGAGACCAAAACACTGCAAGTTAAAATGCAAGTGCCGAAGACACTTGAAGAGAGACAGACTGTATCCGAGTGTTTAGACACTATTGCTGGAAGCCGCTGAGCCAAGATAGTGAACTGGAGTGCTTGGTCTTAGAGGATGACACTGATATATTTTGCAGAGAACAGTTGATCTATAATAAGAATTGTAACTAAAATGAAAATTTGTCTTTTGTTTAAAGCAAAATGTAACACTAGAAGCTATATTACAGGTAAGTTGCTAAACAATATATTATTTCCTTCAGTTGGATTTGTTAATGCTTGACTCCTGAACTTACTGAAATCTATGTGGTGTTGCAGAATGCTACAAGTGACAACCCTATTATCCAACTAAGTGCTGTCCAAGCTGCAAGGTAGGCATCTATTTGTTTTTTGAGGACTAAAGTACAATGAATTCTGTCTTTCCCATCTTTTTTTTTATTCACCACCTTCACTTTAATTTTACAGAAAGCTATTATCAAGTGACAGAAATCCTCCTATTGATGACCTAATAAAATCTGGAATTTTACCAATATTGGTTAAATGTCTAGAAAGGGATGATAAGTAAGTAATGATTCCTTTTTCTCAGTACTTCCTCAGACATAATTTGAATGGTTATCAGCTGAGGGTTGCAGCTAGCTTGCAGTTTTGAACATTGTAACTGGGTATTTACTTTTGATATGCTTCAAACTCTACTGAAGCTTATGTCAACAGTCTGGTTAGGAGCAAGTTCTACAAAGTGTCTTGCAGGTCTGACATAGTCATTCTAGAAGACTGTGTACAAGTTGTGATCCTCCAGGCCAGACACAGCCCACAATCCATATATTTTGACCTGCCCAGTACTTAAGAACCCTCCTCTGTGTGCATTCTTCCCCTTCCCCACTGTCCAGAAGGCACATGAGGACTGTTTTCAGATTCTAACCTGGGGAAGGGTTCCTCATATTAGCCCAGTCTTTGGGGCAGAAAAATCAAGCCCCCCCACCTTTTAAAGTCTCTTGAGCTTTGGCTTTTTCCTTCACACTTTTCCTTCTTGTTTTTGTAGAGCACCACTCTTCTATCCTTATTCAGGGGTTGTTCTTTTGTATTATTGTGACTGAATACTTAGCTTTGGAAGTCTGATGTGAATGTATTGTGCCAGTTTATTCTGTACTAGGGTATTCTGGTGAGGTAACTATCAAAGAAAATTCGTGTCACAAGTTCTGTATGTGTTGATGTTATGCAAAAAATCTTGATAGAAGGACTCAGAAACAATAGTTCAATGTTGGATCGCATTTTCTACCTTTATTTCAAGGAAGTTGTAGCAGGCATAAGAGGTAGAAATACATAATGGCATCTGATTACAGTATATTGAATTACTATTTCAATAGAAATTTGGCATGTACTTTTCTGCTGGTATTTTTTTGTGAGTTGCAAATATTACTGCTATTCTGGTGTTTTTGTTTTTTGTTTTTTAACAGTCCTTCCTTACAGTTTGAGGCTGCATGGGCCCTGACCAACATAGCTTCAGGCACTTCTGCACAGACTCAAGCTGTTGTACAGTCGAGTAAGTGCTCTAAGTGTTTAGCTTTGGGAGTGGGTGCATTTTGCAATTGAAGATACACATATAACTTCATCTTCATAGAATCATAGAATTGTAGAGTTGGAAGGGACCCCAAGGCTTAGCAAGCCTAACCTCCACATAGGGTCGTTTTGCAGCCTGGGGTTGCTGACAGATACAGCTTTCTCAAAAGAGCCCTGGGTGGCATCTGTAGCACAAAGGACCCTTTACTGCTGAGGCTGATACATCCCCTCCAGGCAGAGGTCATTCTGCCACAGTCACCCATGTTCTAAATTGGACTACTGGCATGTGTTGCACATGGGGTTGTCTTTGAAGAGTTCTTCCTTGTAAAACTTTTGTTAGTCCAGAATAGAGCTGTTAGGCTCTACAAATGGGTATGTATCACAACAACAACAACTGCACTGGCTGTCAGTTTGTTTCTGAACAAAAATTCAAATATTACCCTGGAGACCTTAAAGAAAGCCACCTGGCTGTGCATTGAGATCATCTAGTAGACATTTCTCCTGCCTTTTGAGATTAGGTGGTATCAACCTAATGCCACCTGATGCCAACTTTATTGTTCATTTCCAGAAGAAGACCTTTTAATTTTCCAAGACTTATACAGTCCTGGTTGTTTTTTATCTTGCTTCTTTGTGCTTCTGTTGTGCTGCTTTAAGTTGTTTTATTTTCATTTTTTGTATCCTGTGATTGCTCTCCACTCTAGCTTTTCCATTCTGGAATACATGAAGCATTGCTGAGAGTAGCAGGCCTCGTTTTGCCCATGGCAATAGTCTTAGGGATGGCTAGTTAAATCTCTTTATTGAGGCCTGCTGTAAGGTCAAGCAAGCGAGTAGGTGAAACCAGCTTTTACAGACCATGCTGTACCTCAGACATCCCTTGCAATGTGGGAGATGGAGAAGGGAGGCACTGATTCTGAAAGAAGTTTCTACTAGTTGAAGCCCACATGTTTCCAATACTTAAAACTGTTCTTCCACAGTTGGCTTTTGAAGGGGGACATAATAATTTGAAGGGGGTGGATAGGCCCTTTGACAAAATATACACAGATCTTTGTAATGTGAGAAGACAATTTTAACTTTCTTGATGCTAAATAAAGCCTCCACGTTACTTCAAATTTTTATTTAGAATGTGAATGTCAATATCAATATCTTCTTTCTGTCTGAAAAAATTAATTATGCAAAGGTGCATTTCCAATTTAATTTTGAACAAACATAGAATAATTTCCTGAAATATTAACAGTATAACTCAGTTATGTGAAATTTATCTATTAAAAGAGCTGCATTTTATCATTTCAATGAATCCAGTTTTCTGCTGTTATAGATGCAGTACCTCTCTTCTTAAGACTGCTGCATTCACCGCATCAAAATGTTTGTGAACAAGCTGTTTGGGCCCTTGGAAACATTATTGGTAAGTGTTAACTATATTTCTAGAAAAGAAATCACAGGCATTGAAGGCTTTAAAATCATACATTGACATTACCCCATAAAACTATGTTTCCTCTTAAGTTCTCTGAATAGTCCAGTTGATTTAAATAAGAAAACATCCTCAGTTTGGAAAACTTAGATGAAGTTATTCTACAACAAATTGTGTTCTTCAAATTTCCATTGAACCGTAACTTTTGTAGTGTTCGTATGTTACCAGTGGGGGAAACATAGCGCATCAAGACCCCAACATAAGTCACTGCATACATTTCAAGGTTTCTCCATCATGAATGTAATTTTTTGTGAAATTTTCACTTTTGTAGGTGATGGTCCTCAGTGTAGAGATTATGTCATATCACTGGGAGTTGTCAAACCGCTTCTATCCTTCATCAACCCCTCCATTCCCATCACTTTCCTCCGGAACGTCACATGGGTCATTGTAAATCTCTGCAGGAATAAGGATCCCCCACCACCTATGGAGACAGTGCAGGAGGTAAATAAAAAATTACAACTAAGTATTGTTCCACCTCAGCTTCACTGCAAGTCAGTTTTCCCATGATGGCATATGTACTGTGTGCACTTTCTTAATGCATATTTATTTGTATCTCATTCCACTTACTAGTTATTAATTATGGCGGTATCTGAGGCATTTACCTTCCTTCTTGATTTGAAGTCAGAATCTAACTTCAGCAGCTAAACAGTACAGACTAACGAGGCATGTAGTCTTCAAAGAGACAAGAGACCTTGCAGGGAACCACTTATTTAAATAAAAGATGGTTACAGCCTAAAGCACAAGCAGCGATAACTTACATGAGAATCCTTTAGTCAGTGGGATGTGTATCTTATGTAAGAATATATAGGATTATGGGCAAAGTCAACAATCTTTAAAATGAAGCCGTTTCATGGAGCCGTGAGTGTGAGAGAAGTCGCCTTCATTCCTCCCAGAAATGCTGGGATGCAGGTGTAGTGCCTTCCCTGTGGGTTATTCTTGTGATAAAATTCACTATTCCCCAAGCTGCTCTCCTCCTCACAGGAAGAAGATACAGGGAATCTATGTCTCTTCATGTGTGAGTGGGAAAATAAGGTGGCAGTTCTTATTTTAGTTAGATAGATCAGCCTACCTGCCTGCCTGCCTACAGGAAAGGATCAAATATTGTCACAACTGTTCCAAACAAATTCACAGTCCTGTGCAGCTGCTTTTTAATTAAAAAAAACACCCAAACAAACTGCTGAAAGACTGATGGCATCTATAATATGATAGAGGGAGTGATTTAACACTACCTCTGCTTTCCCATGTAGTGGATTCTGTGGCTTAGTGGTAACATCTACATTCAGGAATAATGTGAGATGCCAGAATGTTAGCTTTGTACCTCTGGGCTCAAATAGGGAACAAAACAGATTTATGGTGCAGTCTTAACCATGTCTACTCAGAAGCAAGTCCTATTTAATTCAGTGAGGCATACTCCCAGGTAAGTGGGTTTAGGATTGTAGCTTTAGTCCTGCATCACAGGGGGTTGGACTAGATGACCCTTGGTGTACCTTCCAACTCAACAATTCTGTGACTTGACTAAGAGTGGAATTCATATTGCATGCCGCAGTAAAGCAAGTGTCTCATAGCGCAAGCATTTCTGCTTGCTAAGAGCAAACCATCTCCTTCCTGCATGCTATTCTGAGGGTTCTCCTGCCTCCCCAGATCCAATTAGGAGGGTGAAGGGGGAAGAAACGGGGGAAAGCCACATTATCCCAAGGGGGCTTGTGCTGGCTTCCACTGGGGCAACCATATTTTTATCTCCAGCCCTAAATTTCACTACTGCTCTCAGAAAAGTTCACAATATGTAGTTAACTGAAAAACAACATATATAAAAACCATAAAAGTTTATGCATAAAGGAGAAGCACTGACTGTGGGCCAGAAATGTGTTAGCCATTGGCAAACTGGTTGATAAATGTAAATTTTCAATATTATATATGTGAGTTTGCACTCTTTCTTTCTCATAACTTCCTTGTAAAATGAAATTTCTATAGACTTATTTTTACATGATTGAAGCCAGGTATTAAAACTGTGTAAAATGTAGGGCATCAGCTGATTAAGAAACACTTGTTACTGCAGTAAGTAATTGACAGTGTAATCCTGTGCATGTTTATTCAGATGTAAGTCCCGCAGCGCTCAGTGGGGCTTACTCCCAGAAAAATGTGCATAGGATTGTAACCACAGATTTGCTTGAGGTTTTATCCACAGTGTGTTTTGGCTTTTCTTAGTATTAATGACCCATTATAATAAACTTATCTTTATCAGATCTTGCCAGCCTTGTGTGTTCTCATATACCATACAGACATAAATGTAAGTAAATGCTGAAATACCTTCTTCTCCAATCTAAGGTTTCCTTTTAGTATTTGAGAGTTTTCTTACTTAAATTTTGTTTGCATTGTGCCATACAGTAGCTTCTTTGCCTAGAGAGTCTTTCCCCAACTTGGTGTGCTCTAGATGTCTTAGACTACTATGACCAGGGATGATGGGAGGGTAATTTCATGAAAATGTCAACTTACAGCCCCAGTCTTCATTTCCATATATAGTTAACATGCTCTATATCACTTGAAATATAATTTTACAAAGTTTCATTATTTGGCTAGTTTTTCAAAACGGCATTTTACACATGAGTAAACTAACCAGAAGTATTACATGCAAGGTGACTCAGGGGTGGGGAAATCTTTTTGGTCACTTCCATTTAGTCACTTGCATATGCACGGAGCTCTCTGAAGCCTCGTGAGAGCCTTCCAGAGTCTGATAAGCAAGGTAGAGTGGTTGAAAGCTTTTTGCACTGGGTAAACTCTACACAAAAAGAGCTTTAAAAGTCTTCCATGTGTTTAATTTGTGTGATTTCAACTAGCTGGCTATGAACCACGTAAAGTTGAAATGGTGCAAGTTATGTGCATGTAAGCTGTGAGTTAACCTTAAACTTTTTTTTACTATTTAATTTGGCTGCCATTTTATAAACACTTAGAGGAGAGAAATTGCTCTCTAGCACCCTGGGCCTTTCATTCAAATAGACAGATAAAGAATTGTGCTGTTAAATGTTTGTTGTTAACAGAACAAGTACAGTTTACGCTTTGTTTAATCACAATGCATATTTTGCTAGTTCTTTTTTTAAAAAAAAATCAGTACTAAAAAGATTTTTGTCTTACGTATATCACAAACTGACATTACAAACCACAAGGTTGGTGTTGTTCCCAGTTTATCTGGAAACTTAGTTCTTGTAAGACAGATGACTTGCCTGAGAATCTTAAAATAAAAAAATATATATTGTGTGTTCAACCTGGTTTCATCTCTTTTGATTGATCTGTAGTTCATAAAAACAGTCTGAACTTAGAGAGACATTGTTCACAATTGGAGAAAGCTCCAAGATTGCCATATAGTTTAAATTTCAGGCTTCTTAAAACTGATGTGAGTGGGAATGTACCTGTATATATTCAATGTTGCTTGTAATTAGGGGGGTCAAACCTCCTTCCTGAGACTCTTATTTCTCCTCAATCATGATATGGCATCCAAAACTGCTGTTACCAGTGTGTTCTAACATACCAAATTTAATTCTTAATACTTTTTATTAAATTGTTCAGATGTTATTTTCCACATTTATGCCCCACATTACTGACAAATGCTCGGGGTGGCTTACAGTCTTGTTTACAATAATATATATAACGTGTGTGTGTGTAAATATATAAACAGAAGATGGCACTTAGACAAATACAGTGGTACCTCTGGATGCGAACGGGATCAGTTCCAGAGCCCCGTTCACATCCTGAAGCGAATGCAACCCGCATCTGCCCGTGCGTGGGTCGCGATTCGCTGCTTCCGCGCATGCGAGTGATGTAATTTTGAGCGTCTGCGCATGCACGAGCGGCGAAACCCGGAAGTAACACGTTCCGTTACTTCCAGGTCGCTGCGGAGCATAACCTGAAAACGCTCAACCCAAAGGTACTTCAACCCGAGGTAGGACTGTATAAGGAGATAGGAGTGTGGGTACACGCAGTCAATAAGAGGCTAGGCCCCCCCAATGAGATGCTTTTGTTGATATACCATGAGTTCAAAAGTGGTTAGTGCACAATCTCATGCTATTTCTACGGTGCTGGTTAGATTCCTGCATCCTATTGCAACATTGTTCTGCACTGGTTTTATCTGAATGTCTGTTTAATCCAGAGCTTTTACGTTAGAAATACATCTTCTGGTCACTTTGGGGGGCAGCTAACTTGCCCTTAGGGCTGTTGGCACTGTTTCATTTTGGTGCTAAAAGAAGACCTAAGAAAAAATCAATTCCTAAGATCATGCTGATATCATTGCTAATCTTTGTGCCGACAGCACCATCTACAGTGGTACCTCGGTATTCAAACATAATCTGTTCTGGAAGACTGTTCGAGTTCCAAAATGTTTGAAAACCGAGACGCAAAGGGCGGTCTGCAAATTTAATAGAGAAAATTGAGGGAAAATAATTTATACACTCAGCAGAAGCCATTTGACTTCTGAGGTGCATTCAAAAACGGATGCATTTACTTCTGGGTTTACGGCGTTTGAAAACCGAAACATTTGTCAACAGAGATGTTAAAAAACCGAGGTACCACGGTACCTTGTTTTCAGAATAAATTATAAACAGTGTGGAGAAAACACAAGAAAACAATTTGAACATACAGAATTCTCTTTCACAGCATGTCATTCATTTCAGACATGTTGTGTAGGGGGGGTCAATCCCATTTGGGTGTCTATTGCAATCTTACATTGACAAAGGAAACTTCCCTTCTCTGCAGATCCTTGTGGACACTGTTTGGGCTTTGTCCTACCTAACAGATGGTGGTAATGAGCAAATTCAGATGGTGATAGATTCTGGTGTGGTACCTTTCCTAGTTCCCCTGCTGAGCCACCAGGAGGTAAAAGTTCAGGTAATCATTTTTTGGATGAATTTTATTATAACTGAAATTATCTCCTCTGCATTGTCCAAACCTGATCAGCTTTGTTGTTGTACATAAAAACTAAAGTCAATAATTCAAATGTTAAATCCATTTATTTAAAGACACTTAGACAATGCTTTTAAATTATTCATATGGTCTCTTAAAGTTTCATTAAAAATAGGACAATTTATATTTCTTTTTAAATGTAACCCATGTTTCACTCCACTAGGCTTTATTAAAGCTTAGCTATTGTAATGAACTTATTCTGTTGCTTCAAAGCTGAATGTTTATAGTGTATGTCTCAGACAGAGGAAGGAGATGATCAATCCAGACAAGGTATCCTCATGGCATAGCTGTTTTGAGGTGTGAAATGAAGGATTTACATAGAAAAGGATGAGGGACAGTAAACTGAAACTGAATCCTGGCAGGACAGAGTCCTATGAGTTCGGTGGTTCCTGGAGTTGGGCAATATGCCTGTTCTGGGTGAGGTTGTCCTCCATCCTGCAGCCCTAGTTAGGCCTGCCATGCTTCCCCATTTGACCCAAGCCACAACCACCTGCCATACACCTGGCACCTTAGATAATGCCCAGTGTGGGGCAGGTGAAGCCCTGACTTTTCTGAAAGTGGGTTTGCAGGTTGCAGAGCTCTATGTTTCAATGGACTGTGCATAGGGCTTTGCAAGACCTCATGCTGAGCCGCTTGCAAAACACTCTGCAAGACCAGGGCAGGCAAAAAGGGGTCATTTGATGTCAGGTGATTGACGGGGGACGGTTCTGCCTGCCGGTTGGAAGTCCTCTTGGCTGTGCCACACTATCATTAGTGGCAATCAGAATGCATCCCCTATTTGTTTTTAATTTAAAACAAATACACTTTTAAAAATCTTACACTTTGGGTGAATTCAAATTTTAACCCATATGAACTAACCTAGGGAATGAAGCCTGGACCTCGTAAGGCCATCAAAGATTTTACTAATATTTTTTCTTCAAATGTAGACGGCAGCACTAAGAGCAGTTGGCAACATAGTAACTGGTACTGATGAACAGACACAAGTTGTTCTCAACTGTGATGTCCTCTCCCATTTCCCAAATCTTCTGACACATCCAAAAGAGAAAATAAACAAGGTGAGTACTCATTGAATTTTTTCTATGATCTGTTCTTTAGCTTAACAGAACAAGCAGTCTCAGCTTTTGCACTGAACAGGAAAAATTTCTCCTTTTCCGAAGAAGAATTTAAATGTTTACTCTGCCCCAGTGCTCCTTGAAAATACATTGTGAAGGGCGGTATAGAAATGCCATCAATAAAGAAATAAGGGATCTAAAAAATGCCAAAGAAAATGTTTCCCTCATTCTACTTTATATTCCATTAATGCACTTTTAATTAGTACGTAGTTGAGTGCTCCCATGAAGTATCATTGTTTGTTTCTGCCATAGCAACTAACTTCTGGAAGGAATTGACTGTGCAGATCCCATTTTGTACACCAGCACTGGAGCAGTGTAAACCTTGAAATCCTTCTTAAGAACTGGGATTAAGCTTCTCAGTGGTAAAGAATTCCAGATATCCCTTTAAGGAAAGCTCATGGTACTCTGATAACTTTTCTTTCTATGTTAAAAATGGATGCAGCTGCTTCAGAGGCCAGAGGATATGGCTCTGTTTTAGTTGATTTCACAGAGTCCTCTGTTCCTTTTATCTCTTTTTTACTTCTCATTACTTCCATTTCTCTCAATGCAGACTCATTAACTTTTTATTTGTTACTTGAGGCAGTCTGGGAAAACAAATGTCTGATACCAAGTCATTTGGGTTTTTATGTGTGGTTAATATACACTCAAATATTTCAATCCATTTCACACCCTGAAGCTTGCTTTCCAAGAAGCTGTTACAGGTTCACTCATTCCCTGCTTTGGGAACATGTCTTCACGTACTTCTTCCACGCTCCTCTCATGAAGTGAAGAAGTGAACACTCAGACTGGTTGGTCAGTGCTTCTTCAATGCTTTGAAACAGGACCCATCTGTAAGCTTCCTCCACCTTTGGAGGACCACTTCTACAGTCACTCCACCTTTTGAAAGGCAACACCTTCCCTCTTGCCAAAGCACATCCTGACTCACAGTCTACCACAGTTACCTCACTAACTACACCCCCCACCCCACCCAAATTCTGTCTTAAATTTACAACAGATTATACAATATGCACAATTTATCCCATCCTATTCTATTCCCACAACTCATGAACATCCATAAATGCCCCATCCATCCAGCTTTTATTAACAAATTTCCAGAAGAAAAGTATCAGTTGCTTGAAATCTCATTTTGTCACCATGCAATGTTTCTATCTGGAAACAGGCTGAAATTAAAAGTTTAAAAGCATGTTGATAAATCATGGTTTTTTTATGTTGAAGATTCTATGTTTAATCCCTTCTATCTCCAGTTAAAAATGTCAAGTTAGCAGGCATTGGTAAATGTCTCTGTCTAAGACAACTTCACATGCAGGGTTTTGTTTTGTTTTATTTCAGGAAGCAGTTTGGTTCCTTTCCAATATCACTGCAGGAAATCAGCAACAAGTTCAAGCTGTAATAGATGCTGGACTTATCCCTATGATCATTCACCAGCTGGCTAAGGTCAGTTAAATGCTGAATCTGGCTGTTTCTCATATTTTTGTTGCAAGATTGTATGTCTACATATATTACTTTGCTACTTTAAAGCACCTTTTATATCCTTTAGGGAGACTTTGGCACACAAAAGGAAGCTGCTTGGGCAATCAGCAACTTAACAATAAGTGGTAGAAAAGATCAGGTATGTGTCTCAAGTAGTCAAATCAGTAACCAAATTAGAACCATTTATAAGGAAGAAATTAATCATAAGTATCTCTTCTGTTTAGGTTGAATACCTTGTGCAACAGAATGTGATCCCACCATTCTGTAATTTGTTGTCAGTCAAAGATTCTCAAGTGGTTCAGGTGGTTCTGGATGGGCTGAAAAACATTCTAATAATGGCTGGTGATGAAGCAAGCACAATAGCAGAAATTATAGAAGAATGTGGAGGTAAGATGTGATTTGGTAAAATGCGATATGCACCTCCAAACAGAGTGTGTTTGGGGTGTGTTTGGTCTTAAGAGAACAGCATTGATAAAGTTGGTGCAACAGAAACGTGGTGGAATAGAGAGAACCAGTGGGGCATTGTTATTTCTGGATACTAGCTCTACAGGAAGTACATTTGAGAAGATTACAGACACAATAGCCAGGAGTCCTGAACTAAAGTATTACCATTCAGGTTAGCAGTTAGTATAATAATAATAATAATAATAATAATAATACCTCACCCATCTGGCTGGGTTTCAGTGTAATGCACCTGAGACAGGGCTAGCAGCTGCCCTGCTACAGAAACTGCAGCCAGTTGCACTGGCCAGTAGAGCAATATCAGAAACTGAAATGGGATATGCACAGATTGAAAAAGAACTGTTGACTGTAGTGTTCAGAATGGAATGCTTCCGTCAACTTACGTTTGGCCAGACAGTGCACGTCCAATTGGATCATAAGCCACTGGAAACCACTGTACAGAAGCCATTGTTGAGCACCCCAAAAAGGCTTTGGCACATGTTAATGCAGGGACAAAATTAGGATGTGCACATCCAGTATCACCCAGGCAAAGATCTTGTACTTGCAGACATTCCTGCACAATTGCACTTAGACATAATGAAAAGGGTACACTTCTCACACATAGGAATTGAAAGCTCTCTCTGAAGCGCAAGGGAATGTGCATATTGGCCTGGCATGAATGCCTAGCTGTCCAGCTCAAGGGAAGTCATAGTACCACCCTACAATTCCACCTGGAGTCCTGTGTCCAGTTCAGGGCACCACTGTTTAAGAACAATATGGACAAGCTGGAATGTGCACAGAGGAGTTAGACCATGATGACCAAGGGTCTGGAAACCAAGCCTTATGAGGATCAGACTCAGTTGGGGGAGTTGGGCATATTTAGCTCAGAGAAGAGAAGGCTAAGAGGTAACATGAAAGCCATCTTCCAATATCTAAAGGTCTGTCACATGGAAGATGGAGCAAGCTTGTTTTCTGCTGCTCCAGAATGTAGGACCTGAACCAATCGCTTCAAGTTATAAGAAAGGAGATTCTGACTCAACATCAGGAAGGACTTTCTAACAGTAAGGGCTGTTAGACAGTGGAACAGTCTCCCTTGGGAGGTTGTGGACTCTCCTTCCTTGGAGGTTTTTAAACAGAGGTTGGATGGCCATCTGTCATGGAAGCTTGAGCTGAGATTCCTGCATTGCAGGGGGATGAACTAGATCAGGGGTCGGCAACCTAAGGCTCATGGACCCCCGCTGCCCGCTCGGTCGGCTCACGTGCGCCGTGCTAAACCAGCGCAGAGCAGAGTGGGGACCACCTTCCGGGACGCTGGCCAGCTTCCCATTGGCTGCAGGAACTTCCTGCAGCCAATGGGAAGCTGCACATGCCTCCTCCGCACCAGAAGGAGCGTCAGAAATAGCGTTTGCGCGCGCGCGCGCACACACACACACTCCGGCCCACCATGGCATCTGCGGGACCGTGAACCAGCCCAAGCCACAAAAACTTTGCTGACCCCTGAACTAGATGACCCTCATGGTCTCTTCCAACTCTACATTTCTGTGATTCCATGCCACCAGCTGTCTTCATTCCACTGGCAGACAGACTTAATTGGGTTACAGCTTGCAATTTCTTAATTTATTAAACTTGTCATTTTTCTTGCTTCTCTTTGACCAGGCTTGGAGAAAATTGAAGCACTGCAACAACATGAGAATGAAGACATTTATAAGCTAGCATTTGAAATAATAGATCAGTATTTCTCTGGTGATGAAGTAAGTACCTCTGACTTCTAAAATGTAACAGCAGTAAGTGGCTGCTTTGAGTACTCTGCAGAAATATTGGTGTGGGCCAATGTAAAATGCTCTGAAAAACCACTTTTTCCCTGTACACCGGGGGCACAGTTTCCATTCCGTGTTCTATTCCAGCCAGTGTTACATCTGTGCAGTACTTCATATTACCAGCAAAACAGAAACGTGCTGGCTTGTTAAAACAGGATGCAGCAGCTTCTGCTGAGGTTCCTAAGATATGCATTACTTGCAACTGAGATAGGTGCTCTGCACATAGTTTACAGCAGCACCTGAGGATGGAGATTTTGAAAACTTTAAAATGTTGTGGAACAAATACTCACATATGCATGCTGGGTAATGCTGGAAGACTACCCTTAACACCCTCTCTTCTGCATGCTCAATGCTGCAATCTGTAATTCACTTCAGTTTGGAGGACCAAT
Source organism: Podarcis pityusensis (assembly GCF_964106645.2). Lineage (NCBI taxonomy): Eukaryota > Metazoa > Chordata > Lepidosauria > Squamata > Lacertidae > Podarcis > Podarcis pityusensis. Next base: position 578,984 of record NC_138026.1, on the reverse strand, counting down.
TTAGTAATAGTCATGTACACAGTACAGTAAGCATGAAATAAAAGTGCTGGAAATAAGTAATATTCCATGTCATGTAGCACCCCAATGTATGTGTGTGTGTAAATAGCTTACTTGCCTCTCCTTGCCCTCAGCACAGCCTCTAGATACAACAACTCCCCACCCCAATAACTTACAAATAATTTACTTTGCTAAACAAAGACAAAATGATACTCTAGCTTTCTCAAAGCCTCAAGTTGGTTTCAGGACATCACTTGATGTATTTATTTGAGGAATTAGTAGCTATCTTCATGCATTATTAATAACAGTTAAGTTACTATTTGAGGTGAGCTGCAGGGTCTAGTAGTGTGTTAGGTCCATCACCAACTCATTGTCAGGAGCAAGCCATCCCAGTGTAATTATTGGCATTCAAATAGAGTTCCGAGGGATTGCCACCAGCTCAATGCCCCAGGAGATTGCTCATAAGAGCAGCAGATTTCAAAATGTCTCAACTTTTGTAACATGTCCAAGCCTTCTGTATGCATGGTGTGCATTTTTGATACCTGCTCTTGTACTGTTGGGCGGAATATGTTGTCTGTGAGTGGGGGCTATTTATAAGGTGAACAATGAAATCCCATGGTATGCACTTTCTTTGCTTTTGTAGATTGATGAAGATCCCAGCCTCATTCCTGAGGCAACACAAGGAGGTACTTACAATTTTGATCCAACGGCCAATCTTCAAACAAAAGAATTTAATTTTTAAGTTCCATACAATGCAGCTTTTCTATTCCACACCTGTAAAATGTACCACCTGATGGTTGCCGTTGAAAAAAGGACTCCAAGCATATGCCTCTTTGTCTGATGCTTCTAAAGCAAGTTGTATCTCCGTCACTTCGCCGTTGCCAAAAGTAACTCTCACACGGACCATGAATGCATATGCATGATCTCATAAACTGTTCAGAGTTGTTGTTTTTTAACAACCCGTGCTACCTTTCCTCTCTTGTTTTTGCCTTTTTTTTGCCCCTGGTGCCACAAGCTGACAACTGCAGTCTGCAGTTTTAAGAATATCCCTTTGTGGTGGCGGCTCATTGGCTTTCCACAGAAGAGTAGCTTTCTTTCTAAAATAGTGCACTGTGGATCAAGACTCTTTAGTATGATGCTGACATTTTGGAAGACTTCCAAGAGGCCCTGTTTATTTTTTAAGCCTCTACTGTTGTCCTCTACAAACATATTTTCATATATTTAATGTGGAAGAATAAACAAAGAAAACGCAAGTCAAATTATTTTCATTGGTGAAACTGAAATTTTAAAAGAACTTGGTAATTGATTAGTGTAAAAACAGACTACGTATATCAGTAATTGTGTTCATTACTGCCTTAGAAGCTTGGGTTTGAAGAATGAAGTTTGCATTTGGACTAGTAAAACATGACCAGTATACCTAATTTTTGAGAACAGCAAGCTGTACTTGACCACTCTTCAGCCTGTGTGTTCCTGCTGTTTTGGAAATAATGAAAATGCTGTGCATGGTATTTTACCTGAGCTACAATCTGTTACGGACTTGAACTTTGTTTTAAGTTGAAAGCAAGAATTCCATATTAAAGAAACAAAGCTACCCCAAATGAGCATTGGTTAGCAAGAATCTTGCTTTCATCTTTTAGTAGTCAATGCATTATTTTTGTTTTAAATTTATAACTGAATAATGTTGATTTATATTGGTTTAAACTGTGGAGCTTTCATGTTTACTGTAATTTAGTCTTAAACTATTTTTTTACTTACCAGTGCTTATGATGATGTGGTTGGCAACAAACTAGCAACTATTTTAGGAGCATCATAAAAGCTTCATTCTTGGAGTATTGGAAAAATAATAGAAAAATTAGTCTCTAAACCTATTCATATAGTTAAGATATGTATTAGTTGTGTGAGGCTTTGTGGAAGCTGCTACTATTCAGAAGAAGCGTAACATGCAGCTCACCATGAATAAATTTGCATAAGCTGGTAACATGGGAGATCATTAATATTGGGGTAATGTCCAGCCTGGCTTTTCAGAGGATCTGGGATTGCTGTGGGTAAAGATGAAATTTAAACTTTGTAACCTGTCACACAAACTGGTATTGTTGCTGTTGTTCACTGGATGTACTTTCCCCAATGCCTTGATGTGAAGGGATACTGAAAACGTAAAACTAATGTAGTTATTGGATGTGGGTTGTATTTACTGTGACGAAGATAAGGACAGATGCCATCACAAGCTTTGTTGATCAGCTGTTTTTCCACTGATGAGCAAAACATTGCAGGTGTTCATTCATTAAATCTATCTGCCAAGGTGGAGCCACTTTAAAGAGTGAGTTGTATTGTATCTTAAAATGATACAAGTATGTGTTTTAAACTGCAAGATTTTTACTTGCTAGATACTGTGTTTTAATACAGTGGTTTGGCCTCTATTTATAGGTTTTATAAATTTTAAAATCAATTTCTCTTTAAGGTGGCTCAGACTTTTCAACTCTTGTGCACATAAAATTGAGTTGAAGTTCATTGTGCCTTTTTTCTTTACCCAGACATTAAGTTCATTTGGTAACTGTGTCCTATATTAACACATTTTACTGGAATTGTGTTGTGCTTGCTAAAAACTAGACATTTCAAAATCAGAATTAGATTTGGTCATAGGTTTTGGAATTTCAAAGCAGGTATGCAGTTGATGATGTGAAAAAATGCCCATCATTTTATAGTATGCCTGTGTCCGCTGTCTTAGATGCTACACACAAAATGAGATAAATGATTTTTCACTACTGTGAAGACTGAGATGAACATAGGAAAACTTGTTTAAAGCAGTAACTTAGATTTTTCTCATTATTCTGTCACCTTATCAGCCCTTGTTTGGGATCCAACCATTTTAAAGTTAAAGGAAACAAATGCTTGAATCCAAAGATCCTGCTGTGCAAGAGGGGGAGATTTTTGCAGTTGTGCTGAGAGTTTCCTCCCATCTACTGATATAAGTGATATCAGAGTGTCAAGAGGCCTCCAGAACAGGAGGCACAGAAGGCTGCAGATGGAGGAAATGGTATCCCTTCTCTCTCTTACCCCACTTGCAGAGTTTCTTCCAGTCATGCCATGTATTAGGATCTTTGTATGCAAGCCAAAAGTATATTGCTGCACTTTTAAGTTTTCAGAAGTGGTTTAAAATTGCATTGTGTTATTTTTTTAACTCTCAGTTAATAGATTAAATTGTTACTTCAAAAGAGGCATCTAAATGTGTTCCTAATTTTGTATATGGGCTTAGGTTTTATAACCAATAAAAAGCTGCTATCAAATACTACAAACCTGTAAGACCTTATTTTGAAAACAGTGATGTGCTTTAAGTGGATTTGTAGGCTTACTTTTCTCTGACCATTTTCAAATGACAATATGTCCTCTAGTAACCTGAACTGACTTCTTAAAGCATTACCAAAAATAAAACAGTATTTACAATGGTCAACATAATATATAATAATTCTTTATTTTGAATATGCATCTAATTAAGAAGCTTTGTATTTAGCACATTGATATTCATGTACAAAAAGGTGTCATAACTTTTGTCTGATATCTTTGTTCTGTTAAAGAGTCTTCTGTTCGAAGGAAAAATACGGTGTCACATAGCAATTTGTGGTCATTGTCAAATTAATCAAGCCTCAGTTTGATTGTAAAATGACAATGGCAGTAATGCTTTTTTTAAAAAAGATATAGTACAGTTCTGAGTGTTGTCCTATTCTGTATGTGATAGGAAACTAATCTCAGGGAATATACTTGCAGTGTTCCACATATGCAGTAATCCAACACTAGTGTAATAGCATGACATATACACCTGCAACAGGGGTAAAAGACTATCAGAAGCCACTGGGGGTGGAAATTAGGGGATATATATGTAGCCACTGTATCTGACTAGACTGAAACTGCTTCTCAGCCAATCTGGTAAATTTCACAATTCTGGTGGCTGAAATGGAGCCCAGATAAGCTGTTGAAGTCAGATACGGGGTAGAGGTTTCCTGCACAACAAGCCCCCCAACATTACGTTTGCAACGATTATTAAGCTAATAACATTACTTGTATTTTGTAATGACATTTTTGAAATGTAAGTCACCCTGAATCCCAGCATAGATTAAATAAGATACATTAAATAAAATACTGATAAAATGATCCCAATGCTCAATGATAGACCATCTCCAGTTAGGAGTCAGGTAAGGTGACAGAGAGATGCTGATACTCTGGAGTGCTATTGCTAGTCAGATGATGCTTCCTCACTATTTTTGTATATTCATTCAAAGGTTTACATCCCACTTTTCACATAAGTATCAAAGCAGTGTGCAATAATAAACAGGATGTTTAATGTGGAATTGTCTTGCTTTGTTCATTCACTTTTTATAGCGCATTGTCAAATTGTCCTGTGTTTTTGCTAGGCTTCTTCTGTCTTTCTTGGGGTGCTTCCAGACAAAGCTTTAAATGTACCATCATCTTGCCTCCTTCACACAATTGTACGGCAGTCCAACGAACATAGTAAGCAAATTGTGATCTCTTGTGTGTGTTCTTATCTTTTTATCTTGCCACAGAAAATCCATTAAGGAAAAAAGAACGGAATAGCTGCACAATCTCTTGGCAGCTGTGAATAGGAAAATGTGCAAGTGAGGCACAGCAGGAGAAGTTATCCCTAGGGATGGTGGATAACCACTCCTTTCTATTGACTCTCATTTATTTCTGGTTTCACAGCCATCTCATGCTTTGCATGTCCTTTCCCATGAACTATCATCACTTAGCCTTAATTGTTTCCTGGAATGAGGGTTACTCAGTGTACACACTATTTAACTAGTGGGTTTCAATGAAAACAGCAGTGGTTACTTCCAAATACAGATGTGTAGAATGAACATTGCAGTCGTTAAGCCCTGTGCTACAGACACTGTTTCGTAATCTGCATTTCCCTTCTGTTACAGTAGAATTGTGTAACTAACAAGTAGGGGAAACTAAGGCTGCAAGTTTCCTGTCTGGGTTGTGAAACTGATCAAATCAGGTGGTTCCACTAGATCCACATGACAGATTCTCAGGTGAAATGAATAGCTCAACTTGCAACCATGTTTACTTAGAAGTATATTTACCTGCAACACTTTAGGCCTCTGATGCAGAAACTTAAAAACAAACAAACCCTGTAAACAAGTATTTGGCAATTGTGAAGGCAGAAGCACCTGCTTTAAAACATCAGCAGGGTATATAGAATCAGAATGGTAGAGTTGGAAGGGGTCTCAAGATGCGGCACGCAGAAAGAGGGGGGACAAGGGTGCCCACGCAAGCAGCATTTCTGCCCTGGTGTGAGGTGCCAAAAACACAATGAACCGCGTGTGGCCAGCTGGTACCAATTGTGCTTGTTGCTTCCCTCAGGAGAGCAGTGCTTGGAGCTCCGCCTCCTCCGAGGGAAGGCAGGGCCGGGAGCGCGTCCCTCTTGCTTTCCCCGCTTACTAGCTCTACGGCGATCCAAGGGGCGTCGGGAGGCCGCCTTTCCCGCGCCTTTGATTGGCTGTGGCCCCACGGAGCAGGCGCGGGACAGGGAGCGGGCGGAGCTCTCTCGCGGAGTGGCGCCTGGCCGCGCGGGTCCTTGCGCCGGCCCGTCTCCTCCGCTCCCCGCGCAGCGCCGCCCGCCCGCCGTCCTCGGGGCGGGAGCGAAGGCGCGCCTCTCCGGGGATCCCCAAGCCGGGCCTCACCGTCGCCTCGCCGGACGAGACTGGCAGGTAGGGACGCGGACGAGGCTTTCGAGCTGCAGGCGTCGCTTTCTGAGGGGGGCGCGGGCCAGACGCGGCCCGTCGTGGCGCCCCCGGCCTCCCCTTCCGGAGTCAAGGCCCGGGGCAGGATTCCGCCGAAGGAGCGCTCTTCTCTTCAGAGCGGAGCCCGTCCCGGCTGCCTTCCTGGCGAGAAAGCCGAGTCAGGTGCGGCCGCATAAAAGACTCGAAGTCAGAAGGGGTGGTTTGCGTTGCAGCCAAGTTAACAGGCAGGAGCGTTTTTGTGGCTGGTGATAGAAGTTACAGATGCGTACAAATTATAAACGCAGTGCTGGCCTAATTTGACAGTTTCACTATTCAAGCTCTTGCAGGATACGTCCATATGTTCAAGTGACATGGCAACCATTTCTCTCCCGTATGTCCATTTGTGAACCCCTTTTCTCTCCTAAAACAATCATTTAAACTTGTTAAAAGAACCAAAATATATTTTATTTATCCTTAAGCTATGTCTGAAAGAAATTAGAAATGTCACATTTTTAGATGGGCAGCTAAGACAGGAATGTACTCAAATCTGTTTAGCAGTGTGTAATTAGCACTCTATATCTTCCTTAATGGTTCAAACGATGTAACATATTCTGATTTAAAATGGAACCCCAAACCAGTAGTGTCTGATGGGGACTGGGGCTGTGGTTGTGTTTAGCTTGGGGAGGAGAAGATTAAGGGGGACATGATGATAATGCTTTTTAAATATCTGAAAATCTGCTCTAGAAGGCAAATCCAGAGCCAGTAGGTGGAAACTACAGGGAAGCATATTTTGGCTAGCAGAGCAGACAGCAGTGGGAGACAGCGGGCTCTGCTGCCCTAGAGGTTTGCCTGTGTAGTGGCATCCTGCCCTGAGCAAAAGGGCTGTCAGACTATGGGACTTGGACTACCATACTTTCCAACACCATGGTTTGCATTCAGCAATGTCCTGTTCAGGGTAACCCCATGGAAATGAATGAACCTAAGTGGGTCATGTCCATGGTTCTACTCTGAGGAGGAATAGTGTTGAGCCCCATCCTTTGAGTCTAGTGAGATGCTTGAATCACTTTATGTTTTGTGCAAACAAATGCTTTGATTTCCTGGGGAAATGTCGTGCTCTGAGTTTTTTTATGTCAAAACTTTTTTATGCCGGGAGTGGGGGGGCAGAGGAAAAGTGGTCAGAACCACAAGTGTGACATTTTCCTTTGTACAGTAGGGTACTCAGATACCCCACACACTTGGACATCCCCCAGTGTGGGGCGGGCATGTCCAAAGCCTGTTTCCGGGGCCTAATCTGGCCCACCTGTTGATTTAATCTGGCCCCCGTGGCAGTATATGTCCTGGGGTAAAACCCTTAAAAAAACTTTGGGGTAAAATTGTAAAAAAATTCAACAACTGCAATCCTAAATATATAAAAAAATAAAAAAACACTTCTTCAGATACACTGAAACAGAAGTCACCAGACCCTTATATATAGTGGGGTGGGGTGGGGTGGGGTTTTTTTCAGGCGGGTAGTAGGAGATGGGTGATAGACTCAATGGTTATGGTAAATCACCCATCTCTTTGTGTGCATGCACACAAAAGCTTATACCAAGAACAAACTTAGTTGGTCTCTAAGGTGTTATCAGACAATTTTTAAATTTTTTAAATATATATTTCGACTGTGTCAGACCAATACAGCTACCTACCTGAATTTTCAATCCTAAAAGCAGCTCAACAACTTTGGGGTCAACTTCAATCCTAAAAATAAAAAGCTCAACAATTTTGGTCGGCCCTCATGCGTGTTCACTTCATCAGATCTGGCCCTCTTTGAAAAAAGTTTGGACACCCCTGGTGTAGGGGAACAAAAAGCATGAGCAGAATTCAAGGCCTGGCAAAAACACGGACCCTACTTAGTACCCTCTTTGAGCAAAGGATGTGGCTGTGAATGGGGAGAGAATCCTAAGGGCCAAATAGAGAGGTCTGGAGTGCTGCATTTGGTCTCTGTGCTTGACATTCCTCATCCCTGAAATAAACCGAGGCCCATTTTGGGCCAGCGGATAGAGCCTGGGTTTGGGAGGCTGAGGATGCCTCTTTGCCACATGCAGGTGGTGACCCAGTTACCAGTCTTTTCCAGTTAGCCTCCTTTTTTGTTACATCATCACTTGCCTTGGTCCACATGTTTCTAGCCTAGTGTCTGGAGCCACACAGATGTGTTGGCTACTTGTTTCCTGAATTTTAGTGTCTTTCATATGTTGCAATTCCCAGCAGCCCTTGCAGGGAATTACAGAGTGTACAGAACATGCTTCATGTGACATTATCTCAAAGGTTTGTGCTGCACACTGGTTTTATCAGCTCAGCTCCTTCTGTGTGCAACAAGGTAAGATTTTTAAAAAACAATACTGAGATATGGAAACAACTTTTGTCACTCCTGGTATTACAGAGAGTTAAAGCTTTAGGTTTGAAACATACTTGACAGTCTACCTTTTGTTTCATGTAAACATGGTTGTCTCTGTTTAACTTTCAATACCACTAAACTTGCAGGATTTCTTGTTTTGACCTGGTTTGTATGCTAGCATTGTTGGGTCATTTCAGAGATGTCATCTGAGCAATGGCAACAAAGCTCGCTTTTGATGTTTGTGCTGCTGCTTTGCAACAGTGGAATGCCATTTCTCAAGCCTTTTCATGTTCTATTCAGCACTATTAGTAAGTCTCTATAGCAATGTTGTGAAGGCTGCCTGCACAGGCTTAGCTGACGTTTTTGTTCAAAATGAAATGGCAGCTGCAACTCTGGCAACTCCCTGTAGATATGGGAAGGCAAAGAGTAGTGGACGGTCTGTATGGGATAGTAACTCCCTCTCTGCTTTGGGAATGGGCTGGTGGGTTAACAAGTGCATCAGGAGATGTGCGACTGCTACCTCTGATTATTTGCAGGGCTGCCTAGGAATACATCCCTGCAGCTGTACTACACACATGTGTAAATCTGTGTAACCCAGAGTTAGGCATCTCTGTGTCTGCACCACAATATAGAAATAGGTTTTCCATATCTGAAAATCCAGTCTTTCTATCCTTTCTTCTCTTCCAGGTGACTCCATGATTTTGTTTTAATTGGAGGCAAAATGCCAGCATAATTATAAGTCTGGTATAAAGAACTGTGAAGTCATGATGGATGTTGGAAAGTGGCCAATATTTACTTTGCTTTCGCCACAAGAAATATCAACCATCCGAAAAGCATGTGTATTTGGAACATCTGCCAATGAAGCGATATACATCACCCACAGTGATGAGGTAAATATTGGGTTGTCTAGGTTAAATGGCTTAACTTAAAAAAAAAGTTTGTATATCTGGTGCATAAGCCAAAAACAACGCAAGTGATTTGCAAATGTTCATTCTTAGAACCTTACATTTGTCCCTATTGAAACTGACTTTGTTAGTTTTGTCCCAGTTCTCCAAAGGTTGGTAAAGATTCATGGCTTCCTATATCAATGTTATAAACATGTAAGAACAAGAAAAATAAAACATTTCTAAGTACAAACGCTGTATATGTGGAGTAATTTCAAAGAAAGAAAATTGAACATATAGGTGATAGTTAAGTAAATTATACAGTGGCTTTCACGGGTATAATTCCAACCAAAATGTGTTTTGACCTTGGATGTTTAAAATCAGAGTGTTCCTTCCATATTATTAAAGAAATCCAATTTCATAAAATAATCATAGCTCCAGCATTTTTTATCCATAGCATACTGTGTTGAGTTTGCCTGATTTTGGCCATTTAGAGTTCATTGCAAAACCATGCTATCATTATAAAGACACTATAGCTGAAATGGATATAGTAAGAATCCTATTAAATCTTATAAATTGTATATTTACCCTGATTCACTTTCATCTTGATGACTGTTGCTATAAATATAAGCATTAAAATATAGTGTTATTGGTCTCTCTTTCCAGGTATTTGTATTTGGATTAAACTGTAGTAATTGTTTGGGAACTGGAGATAACCAGAGTACCATTGTACCAAAGAAACTTGAAACTTTATGCGGAAAGAGGATTCGCAGCCTCAGTTATGGAAGTGGACCACATGTAATACTTAGTACAGAAGGTAGTTTTGCTCTTGAGCAATACTAATTGCATGCTCCCTAAATTTAAGCAAAGGTCGTTAGAAATGGATTCCAAGAAAATGTGGTTGTGGCCTTGCGCTGTTGGCAAGTCCATTCCAACAACAGGTTGTTCCAGCTTAACCTCCCTGTGTGGCTGCATCTTCCCCTCAACTCCTACACACATATATTGATACTCTTTCCAATCTAGTCTCCCATGTCAAAGAATGGATATCTTCTCTTCTCATCTGATTTTAAGTAAACCCATTCATGGAATAGCTGTAATTGGATGAATGAGTGAAAGTGTATATTGTTCCTTCTCTTTGGCCATGAAAGTTGATTACAGTGGTACCCCGCAAGACGAACGCCTCGCGAGACGAAAAACTCGCAAAACGAAAGGTTTTTTCGTTTTGGAGTTGCCTCGCAAGACGAATTTCCCTATGGGCTTGCTTCGCAAAACGAAGCTTGCCCCGGGGACAGCGGGTCTTCTCTTTTGAAGCAAGGGGCTGCGGGGAGATCGCTTCTCCCGGTGCTCCGAAGCGGGGCGGGGGGGCGGGAACACCTGCCCCAGCTGTTCCGAAGCGGGGCGGGGGGCGGGAACACCTTCTGAAGGCGGGCGGGGGGCGAAAGTCTTTGTCCCCCCTGCCTGCCTTCCCAGGGGCTTTTAAATCGCCCCGGACAGCGGAGAAGTCCTCCGCTGTCCCGGGGCGATTTTAAAATGCCGCCCGCCAGCATTTTAAGATCGCCCGGACAGCGGAGAAGTCCTCCGCTGTCCCGGGGTTTTTTAAAATGCTGGGGGTGGGAAGAAAAGCCCTTGTCCCAGCCTTCAGAAGAGGTCCGGGGACAGACTGTCCCCGGACCTGGTCTGAAGGCGGTTTCCCTAGGAACGCATTAATTGATTTTCAATGCATTCCTATGGGAAACCGTGCATCGCAAGACGAAAAACTCGCAAGACGAAGAGACTTGCGGAACGAATTAATTTCGTCTTGCGAGGCACCACTGTACTTTGTTGGGCAAGACACTAAATTACTTTACTATGTTGCTTCCAATGGGATGTGGACATGGTTTTAAAAATATTTGTCCAGCTTAAATATTTGTGGTAAGCTTGGGCTGCAGAATTTTATTAGGCACTTCCCTCTCGCCAAGGGTGCGAACTGGTGGCTCTCACAACGTTGTTGGATTGCAACCCCCATGGATCTTTTCCTGCCTTCACGCAATGTTGTTTCCAACGTCAACCCTAAGAATGAGAGTAGTCTTTTGACATCTTCCTTTGATGCATGTGTGCAGCTTGTGCTAAAGGTGAAGCCTGTGGCTGCAATTGCCAGTGTTTTCCTTTGTGCAGCAGCATTCACCAGACCAGGGTGGAGTAAAGTTATGTAGATGCTGCAGCGCTTCCTAGGAAAAATAAAATCTAAAGAAGGCTTAAGTGTCTCACTCCATGTGTGTGCACACCCCATTCCCTCAAACCTTTCAGAACAATTGGGTTCTAATTCAGGTACTTATCTTAAGACTTAGGGCTATTTTCCACACTGTACAAGCAGAATTCTGCTTGTGAAATAGGACATCCACTTCTTATGCTCTCCCCTACATGCCCCCAAATTCTGCTTTGGAGCAGATTTTGAGGCCACATGGTGGTCTGGAGGGGGCAGAAGAGGAAGTTGCATTGTGGGCGTGGATGTCAGTTGCATGAGTGGAGCTGTGGCTCTGGATGCAGTCTCTTATATTTTTTCTGACCCGCTTTTGTCTGGTGTTGTTTGGAATTGGGAATCATCTTCTAGGGTTAGATAAATAAATTATGGACATTTGTGCTTTTGTGCCTTTCATAGATGGTGAAGTTTATGCCTGGGGACATAATGGATACAGTCAACTTGGAAATGGGACCACCAATCAAGGTGTTACACCCATTCAAATCTGTACCAATTTGCTAATTAAGAAAGTAATTGAAGTAGCTTGTGGCTCCCATCATTCTATAGCACTATCATCTGATGGAGATGTAAGTCTTTTATATATGTATATTATTACTTGCTAAACTTTTGCTTTTGAGAACCCACTGTTATGCAAATGTGTTCCTGTATTTATTTATTTAAAAGCATTGATATCCCACTTAACATTTCAAAAATCTCTAAACTGTCTTAAATTTTGGGAAGCCCTCAGAGAAAAGTGAATCTGATGTTGCTATCAATCATTGTATTGTGTTTTCCTAGTGAAATATTTTGGACTGAAATCTTACCTTAACAGATAAGATTAAGATGTAACATGATGTTTCATGATGTAAAGTTACATGATGTAACTTTGCATCACGATGCATGTTTGCAGAAGGAACGGACTACCTGTGGACACAGGGCAGTGTCTGCTGTTTGGCAAGGCTTTTGATGTGTCACCTGCATATCTGCAGCAGTGGAGTTAAAATTGGAAGAGTTCTAGGGTAAAATTTTTAAAAAAGGTAAAAGGAGATAATCAACTCAAAGCTGTTCAGGCATTATTTTTGTTCTGAAGGAAGTTTGGAGTGTGTTCCCATTATGTCTTTTCATCTTCTTTCCTTGTGGCAAGGTGTATGCCTGGGGCTATAACAACTGTGGACAAGTTGGGTCAGGCTCCACAGCAAACCAGCCCACTCCCCGCAAGGTTTCCAACTGTCTGCAGACGAAGGTGGTGGTCGGCGTTGCATGTGGCCAAACCTCTTCCATAGCTGTAGTGGACAATGGTGAGGTAAGCATTCCAAGGTCATTGCACACATAGCTCTGCTTCTGCGTAAGAAAATGCTAAAGTGCAGAACAAAGGGCTAATAGAAGATGCCCCAGAAACTTTTGTGAAGTTGATGAGCTGCAGTGGCTTTAAACTAGACACCTGCTGGCTGTTCATTGCCATTAAGACTTGTTCTGGCACCTGTATGTTCACTTCATCATCTAAAATTCATTTCTGAAGGTGATGCTGGATCACCTGAGGGAGCAAATCTTGTGGTTAAAGGGAAAAGTAGGATTTGTGACTCATTTGATAATTATTGAAACCTCAGATGCAGTTAGTAAACAGTTATTCGAGGCTTAAGTCAGAGGAAGTTTATCCTCAGGAAACAGGGAAACTTGAGCTATAAATAGTGTTGACATTGCTGCTTCCTTGCTCTTAAATGCTGGAAAGTTAAACTTTTTTACTTACGCTATGAATCCAGTACATCCAGAACTGTCCTGTAACATTTAGGGGAAGGGCAGAGTAACCAAGTAACTCTGCAGGCAGATTAAACTAAAAGTCATAAAACCCTTCATTTTATAATTTAAGAGTCAATATGCAGTGTTCATATGCACAAAAGAAAAATGAGTCGGCAACAGATAGCTGAAGTGTATGTAGATTAGGATTAGGTGCATTTTCAGCCTGCCTTTCTCAGCATCTTTCCCTGAACTAGAGCTATTTTAAATTCATTTTTATTGTTACGTTTATATCCCACCTTCAAGGAGTTCCGTGTTTCTCCCCCCTCGCCATTTTACCCTCACACCAACCCTAAGAGGTAGGCTAGAGGGAGAGACTGGCCCAGGGTTACCCACTGAGCTTCGCGACTGAGTGGGGCTTTGAACCCTGGTCTACCAGATCATAGTCTAACGCTCTCACCAGCACACTGCACTGGCCACCTCTTTCCCTGGAGTGCATCCAGATTAACTGTTCTTCCTCCTTCATGAAGGTATATGGCTGGGGTTACAATGGCAATGGTCAACTAGGTCTGGGAAACAATGGCAACCAGCTAACCCCATGCCGAGTGGCCGCGCTACAAGGTCTCTGTGTAATGCAGGTGAGTACAAAATAGTGTAAGTTGTGTTGCTTAATTGTCCCCTGGTTTATTGTGAGCTTCTGTTTAGTGCTTATAACCAAAGCCTAGCCTGCAAACAGTTGGTGTTGAAGAGGCCTGGTAACTATGAGCCTGTAGATAGCTGCCATCTTCACTGCAGCTGGGGCAGCCTTCAGTTGGCAGTTTTTGCCAAGGGCAGGAAAAGGGAATAACCAAGACGCAGCTGCCTCTTCCAAACCTGAGATTGTGTTTAGGAAGTGTCAACATTTTACTGGTGATCTTTTGGAGACAAGATGACTTGGGTTATTTCTCAGTTGTTCTGCAAGTATTTTACCAAACCATCAATAATCAGTGAAACCTTTTCATACCTGGGCCAGGGAACCTACAATTCTCGTGATGTTTGTTGGGCTCTCTCCACCCCCAGCCTCAGTCAGTAGTCAGAAATAACAGGAGTTGCAGTCCAACAGTATCTGGAGAACCGTAGGACACCCCCCTCCGCATTTCATAACCTGTGTGTAGACTCCCTTGGTGTTTAAAACTAACCCAAGTTGTGCAACTGATACTTAAGTGTCCAGCAGTGATTTCTCATTCTTCGTGGCCATCTTAGAGTGATGCTAGCATTGATTTCCATTTTCTTTCTTGCAGGTTGCCTGTGGCTATGCACACACAATGGTGTTAACGGATGAGGGCTTGCTCTACGCCTGGGGAGCAAACACTTATGGGCAGCTGGGAACTGGCAGTAAAAGCAACCAGCTAAGCCCAGTGCAGATCATGATGGAAAAGGAGAGGTAAATGTTGCTGCAACTAATCCTTGGAACTGGGAGGCAGGGATGTTTGAGGTGTCTGTTCATGGCACCCTGAAAAAGAGGTGACTGAATGCCTTTGTCTGTCCGTCTTTGGTGTAAAGGGCAACTTGCAGGTTTTGTGGGCAAGGCTTCATCTGTCTTCCTTTCTTCTCTGATCCCTTCTCAGTTTCCACCCTCCCTTCAGACCATGAAGTCTGTGACCCAAAATTTGTTATTTTAAGGCGTCTAAGTTACGGCAAGTCCTGCCAGTACTTTCCACTCTGCAAAAAATGTGTGTCTTGTCTTGTCTCAAACGGAGCTTTAGAATACACTTCACTTTTAGATAAAGTTAGGCAACTAAAATGAATGAGAACCACCTTAAGTTCAGGATAATCTGTTTTTGTTTTCTACTCTAGTGATGTAGGGAGGAAAAGACTGGTATCACTTGCTATACCTGCCTAGGGACTGGATTCTTTCGACTGGGGTGCTTGATCCAATAGCCCTCAGCTGGTGTGATTCTGTGATGCACCATGATAAGCTTCTTTCAAGTGTCCATCCAGAATTCCGTGCTACTCTCCTGCTTCAAGTGCCCCTAGTAAACTGTATGCCGTTTCATAGTCAAGGGACACAAAAGTTTAATTGTGTCATGTTTTGGAAGGGGGAAAAAAGATTTTATTAATTTTCCAAAAAGTTTTTTAAACAAACAAACAAACAAAAATCTCGGGCATATTTAAACCAATCTTAGTAACATTGTTAAGTGACTTCCTCGTATCCCCCTGGTTGAATTTCAGTGTATATCATTTTAACAGTTTTCCAAAACCAATATTCTTATAGGATTAACTTAATCACTTAACATCTTTCTTTCTTTCAAATTTGGCATTAAACATATTAATTCATCACATTACATATTTAAATCCTAAGCCTATCTGATATTTGCAAGCTTTTCCAATTAAGTTAACTTAACATATTTAACTAAATAGTCTTTAAATTTCGTCATCCATTCCTCCTGGTGGTCCTCCTCCTTCTGGTCACGGACTCTTCCAGTCAGGTCGGCTAGCTCCGAAAAATCCATCATCTTCATCTGCCAATCTTCCACTGTTGGTACTTCTTGTGTTTTATAGTTCTTCGCTAACAAAATTCTTGCTGCAGTTGTGGCATACAAAAATATTCTAACATCTTTTTGGGGCAATTCCAAACCTGTTATTCCAAGAAGAAAGGCCTCTGGTTTCTTAATAAATGTATATTTCAACATTTTTTTCAATTCGTTATAAATCTTCTCCCAGAAGCCTTTCACCTTGGGGCAGGTCCACCACTTATGATAGAAGGTACCCTCTTTTTCTTTACATTTACAACATAGTTTATCACTGTTGTGGTATATCTTTGCTAATTTTACAGGAGTCAAATACCATCTATACATCATTTTCATTATATTTTCCTTTAACACTGTACATGCAGTGAATTTGACCCCTTTCTTCCACAATCTTTCCCAGTCTTCAAACACATCTCCCACATCTCTTGTCCAGTCTATCATCACTGACTTAACTTGTTCATCCTTTGTATGCCATTCCAACAATAAGTTATACATTTTAGACAAATTTTTAACTTTAGAGTCCAACAACTCCGTTTCCTACTTAGATTTTTCTGAAGCAAAACCATTTTTCTTATCTAATTTGTACAATTCATTAATCTGGTGATAATGTAACCAATTTAACTTATCTTTAATCAAATGGTTTTAATTTATAACCTTCTTTGTCCTCTAATAACAAGTCTGAATATCTCAACCGCTTGATATCCATATTTAACTTTTTCTGGGCCTTCACCTCCATTGGCGAAAGCCATCTGGGTGTCTTCCTTTCTAAGAGATCTTTATATTTTATCCATACATTGTACGGAGATTTCCTAATTACATGGTTTTTAAAAGCATTATGGGCCTTTACTTTATCATACCATAAATATGCATGCCATCCAAACACATTGTCAAATCCCTCCAAATCTAAAACATCGGTATCTTCTAATTGTATCTATTCCTTAATCCAGCAAAGTGCAGCTGCTTCAAAATAGATTTTCAAATCTGGCAGGGAAAATCCCCCTCTTTCTTTAGAATCTGTTAGTAATTTATATTTAATTCTGGGTTTTTTCCCCTGCCAGATGAATCTAGATAAAGCTTTCTGCCATTCTTTAAAACATTTCACATTATCTATAATTGTGAGGGCTTGAAACAGAAATAACGTCTTTGGCAATACATTCATCTTAACCACTGAAATCCGGCCCATTAGTGACAATTTTAAATTTGACCATATCTCTAGATCTCTCTTAATTTCATTCCATAGTTTCTCATAGTTATCTTTGTATAAATTCAGATTTTTCTTGGGCAAATTCGCTCCCAGATACTTAATTTTTTTCACAAAATCTAGGCCCGTCTTTTCTTGTAATAACTTTATTTCATCATTATCCAGATTTTTCTCTAATACTTTGGTTTTGCTCTTATTTAACTTAAATCCTGCTACCTGTCCGAATTCCTGTATCAGCTCCAGTGCTTTTACTGCACTGGTGTCTGTATCCTATAATGTCAGTACTAAATCATCAGCAAAGGCTTTTAATTTATATTGTTTGGATCCTACTGTAATACCTTTAATTTGATCATCTTTTCTTATCATACTTAGAAATGAACAACAGAGGGGAAAGTGGGCACTCTTGCCTGGTTCCCTTCTCGATTCTAATTTCCTCCAATACCACATTATTTACAATAATTTTAGCTTTTTGTTCATGATAGATCGCATTAATACCATTTAAAAAATCTTGACCAACCCCCATACTTTCTAAATTGTGAACATAAAACTCCAAGATACATTGTCAAAGGCTTTCTCAGCATCAGTAAACATTAACATTGTTTTACAGTTCTTTCTTGCTTCCAGCTTTTCCAAAATATCTACAACATTCCTGATATTATCTTTCATGTGTCTTCCAGGCAAGAAACCTGCCTGATCTTTATGTTTATGTTCAGACAGAACCTTCTTTAGCCTGTTAGCCAGTATATTCGCAAAAAAATTATAATCCACATTAAGTAGGGAGATTGGTCTGTAATTCTTCTTGACATAGGCTCTATCTTGATCTTGTTTAGGAATCAGAGTAATATAAGCTTCCTTCCAGGTTTCAGATGCTTTGCCCCCTCCTAGAATCAAATTGCATACTTCTACCAAAGGTTGGATAAGCCAATCTTTCTTTCTTTTTTAATACAATTTTTATTGAATGATTTTATGTTACAAAAAACAATACAGCCATACCACCACTAAATATAATTAAGAAATATAAATTACATACATTGATATTTAGTTTGTTATTTGTTATTTACCGTCTTATTTCCTCCCAAACATTCCATACAACAACACACATATGTGCAGACACCCACACACCCACACCCGCACACAAAATGATAATGAAAGTAAATATTTTTTCCCCTTTTATCTTCCAAAATATTTTCTTCAACTTTGACTTCCTGTCAAGTCCCTTTGCATATATTTTATCTTACATTTGAATGTACACAAAACAATAAACCTTTCTATATAATTTTTCTAATACATTCTGAAAACATAATAAATCCTTAATTGTTGTCCACCTCCTTTTAGTTCCTTTATCACTCGAATGCTAGCACGGAGTCAAAACTATTATTGTATTTTTGAACATATCTTCTATAACCATCCCATTTTTCCGCAAATTTTTGCTTAGAGTTTCCTCTGAGTTTACTAGTCAGTTGAGCTGTCTCCACCAATTCCTGTAATTTGATTTGCCAATCTGTTATTTTTGGAGCCTCGGGATCTTTCCATCCCTTGGCCACAAGTATACGAGCCACTGCGGTTGCATACAAGAATAACTCTCTTAGATTTTTTGGGATCTCTTTATCTAAAATACTTAATAGAAATGCCTCTGGTTTTTTAGTAAAAGTTATCCCCATCATCTTTTTTAATTCATCGTATATTTCCCCCCAAAAAATCTTAATCTTTTCACACGTCCACCACATGTGGATCATGTCACCATTATTTCCTCCACATCTCCAACAAGCATTCGCCAAATTTTTATACATTCTTGATAATCTGGAAAGAGTGAGGTACCACCTATGAGCCATTTTCATCATGTTCTCTCTTATATTATGTTGTTGTTTAGTCGTTTAGTCATGTCCGACTCTTCGTGATAGCTGGCTGTAAATTTCAAATTTACCTTCCATAAGTTTTCCCAATCTTTTAGCATAATTGGACGGCCCACTTCTTGGGCCCACTTTATCATTGAAGCCTTAACCTCCTCATCCATTACTTCGTAGTCTAAAAGAAGTCTATACATTTCTGCGATTATTTTAGTTTTACTATTCAGTAATTCTCTTTCAAATCTTGAAGGCTCCTTTTCAAAACCTATCTGCTTATCCTGTCTGAACATTTCATTCACCTGGGAGTAATCTAGCCAACTAGAAAAGTGATCTTTTATTTTCTCATAACTTATCAATATTAGTTGACCCTCCTCCTCCCTTAATATTGTGTTATACGTTATCCAGTTCTCTTTGATGTTGTTGTTTTTTTTAACAGCAGTTGCTTCTAATGGAGAGTTCCATCTTGGGGTTTTCTGTTCCAAATATCTTTTGTATTTTTCCCACACCTTATATATAGCATTTCTTATTATATGATTTGAAAAACTCCAGTGCGCCTTTATTTTCCCATAATTAAGATAGCCATGCCATCCAAAGCGGGTGTCATGACCTTCTGTAGCACCCTGCTTGTGGTTAACGCTTAGCTGGAATGAAATATTCAACGCAGCAATAGAGAAATTAAAATAATAATTTATTTGTCAGACAAATAAATGAGAGACACAGTGGTATATGGTTACCAAAGCTCTGCCCACTCCAGCCCTGATGGCCAGCACTTATATTTCCTCAGCCCAGCCCCCTTGCTCCTCCTTTGGCTGCCTCTGTCCAATCAGCTTGGTTGAAATTCCTATTGGCTGTTTGCTAGAACCAATAATAAAAGATACACCCATTTCCTATTACCTTTTATGGGAGACAAAGAGCTATATTTCCTTCTATCCATAAATGGCAGACAAGTAGCCATATATCTTACATTTGCCTCGACCAGGCACCTTAATTACCAGATCATCTTTGCCCTATTGCCCTATTGCCCTTTCACTCCAAAACAGATGGCTAAAACAGATGGCTCATGGTTTTAATTTTTATCTTAGAGATCTTGGGTTCACCTTCTCACACACCATCAATGAAATAAGAATCTAACATAAGAATCTAACATTTCTTACTTTCTAAATCCTTTGCATAATTACATTTAAGCCAATATATTTCATACATAACATATATAGATTTTTAGAAGAAAAGGCCTTTTCAAAGTAAAAGGGAAATTAGTAAAAACAGTTTCCAAAAGCAACCCCTTAAATTTACACCCCCCTTTCAAGCCAGCTGCTGTTTCTATTAGCTCTTGCCCTTTAACCTTAGGAAGATGTGGCTCGAGTCTGATGGGAGGCACATGGTATTTTCTGTTAAACAATAAATTTCACTATTTACCAACTCTTAATTAGTGTTTTTGCAGCTTGATTGTTTTCTGTAATTTGTATGGTCAATATGACCTTTTGCTCCCAGCCTGTAATTTCCTTTTACAACTTTAAGAAACGTGTCTCCTGTTATAAATCGGGGGGGGGGGGGCCTTGATCAAGAAGATAAACAACTGCCAGAGTACTCAGCCAGCTGCTTTATGTCTGGCAAGACAAGCCTTGATCAGATGCCTCATTCCCCCCTTTCAAGCTCAAGGACCTTCCCAAGTGTCCTTGATAGCTTGACCTTCATCATATTCCTGAGGTAAAGCTCTGTATAGGGCCATGATATGAGGTAAAGTTTCATTTGAAATCATCTTGCTAATTGTACTTCTAAAACATGAAATGATACATGGCACCATACATAAAACCATTACTACTACCGTCAAGAAAAACAAGCAAGACAATAGTATCCCTTTGAGTCCCGCAACTTTAGGTAACCAATTGGTGAGCCATCCCATATCCCATCCTTCCCATATTTGTACTGGGACATGTGCTATACTCTCCATCTTTGTGGCCAACACACGGATTGCCTCACCATTATCAGAAATGTTAAAGCAACAGGCATTCCCTGTCAAGTTCAAGACTCCACATAGGCCTCCCTGCCTGGCAAGTACATAATCCATTCCCATTTTCAGCTGCAAAATGGCGGCTCTACTTTTATCCAACTGTTGTGCAATAAGTCTCAAACTCTGGGCTGTTGCATTGGTTACAAGTTCCACTACTGCTTGCAATCGAATTATTCTGTTTAGATTATAAATAGGATCCCGTGCCCCTTGTATGAGCTCATCAGGATTCCAGGAGGCAGGATCATAATAGGCTATAATGCGCTCTGGTGGCCAATCATCAGTATCACTCCAACTTTGGGTACTTCCTCCTATATGAGAAATATCAGCGTTTCTTCGTGTGCGCTTGGCTGAACTAGTGGGCATAATCCACATTGGTGGTAATACCCATCCCAGGAAACAAGTCCCACTCCATTTGGAAGGGAGTTGCTTGTATGCCCATTCTCCACATATCCACCACAACCATCAGGTCTGAGGTTTTTGGTACGTGGAGTGCATAAGGTGAAATATCAAAAGGGGTATAGAGTTCACAGTGCAGTATGTTAGATTGCCTTTTGCTGTCACAGTTATGTTCCACACCATTTTCCATGCATGAATAAAAGGAGGTGCACAGGGCAAGGTATTCAGAGTTCGATAGGTAGTACCATTTGCCCAGGTTTGACTATTCTTAATATAATCCCAAGTGTAGTGGCAATGAGAAGAGCCTACCATGGTAGAATCAGCTGCATCTGATGATTTATGTACACAGAATTCCCCTTGTACAGGTATAACTCGTATTGGTTTAGTTGAGTTCCATCCGGGGAAATTCTGTACTTCTGTTTGGTGTGGCATTTCGCTTACCATACCAATGGCACTTAATGGTATCGGTAATAAGGGCATACCTCCCTCTGAATCATCTGGTCCAAGAGCAAACAAGGCAATTGGTCCTATTTGTAACATTGGCTACCATCTCAGCTAAGCCTACCCGCATATTGTGGTCATGGCGGAATATTTAGCAAATTTGGTCAGATTCAAGGACCCTTCCCCTTCCCAAGGGATCAGGATTAATAATAAAATCATGTTGATGTCTAGTATATGCATTCCTTCCACAAAAGATTACCTTATTGTGATAGCAAAAAAATATTAGCCCCAATATAATTCCCCCAGTGACAGAAATGGGGAACCACCAAGACCAAAACATATATTCCGAGGATCCCCAATGAGTAATATCCCTGATAATTGTTCCACAAGGGGGGGGGGGGCAGTCAGTCAATTGTATAAGTGAATCTTCCCGTTCACAATCACTGGTTCAGATGCTCCTCAAGCTTCAGGCGTGCGCAGGTCAGCCAGCTTCCAGGTTGTGGCTGCAGCAGGCCGGTCGTCTAATGTTGCCCGTGACCTAGCCCGTTCCCCGTAGGGCTAGATACAGGGTTTTTTTTGGAGAGAGTCAGTTTAAAAGGATTAGAGGGGTCACCTTTACACGTCCAACTGCCTTCGGACTTCTTCAAACGGGAGTGATGAATCCAGGGGGTCACCTCAGCTACCTTCACCGCTGTTGGAGTAGAGAGCAAGACGGTGTAAGGCCCACGCCACTTAGGTGCAAGTGGATCTCGTTTCCACTCTTTCACCCATACGCTATCGCCAGCCTGGAACTGATGAATCGGCTCGGCAATGCTGCACGGCGTGCGCTTGAGGGCCCACCTGTTAAGAGAAACAAAAACACGGGAGAGAGATTGCACTTGTCCCTGTGTCACATGGTCTCCTATTTGTTTGAGGTCAGCTGGAATATCCTGAACAAAGGAGGGCGGCCTCCCATACAGGAGCTCAAAAGGTGACAACTTAAGCCTTTTTGTGGGTGCACACCGAACACGAAACAGTGTTATGGGTAACACATCTACCCATCTCAATCCTGTTTCCTGGGTTAATTTTGCCAATTGGGTTTTCAGAGTCCGATTCATTCTTTCAGTTTTCCCCGAACTTTGAGGCCTATATGCTGCATGCAGTCTCCATTTCACTTGTAGGACTCGGCATACTTCTTGTACTACTTGATCAATGAACGCTGGCCCATTATCACTTCCAATGCATCTAGGTAATCCAAACCTCGGGATCAATTCAGTGAGGAGTCTCTTAGTTACCTCTCGTGCCTTTTCAGTTCTGGTGGGAAAAGCTTCAACCCATCCGGTAAGAGTATCTACAAACACAAGGAGATACTTGAATCCCTTAGAAGGGACCAGCTCTGTGAAGTCCACAATTAGGCTTTCCATGGGGACGTATCCCACATGTTGGATTCCAGGAGGATTCCTGCCTGGGATTGTTTTTAGCACAAAGAACACATTTCCGTGAAATGCAAGTTGCTAATCGTGATAGGTTAATAATATACAACTTCCGACTGAGACTCTCTCTGGTTGCAGTACCGCCAAGGTGAGTAGATTCATGATAATTTCTTACAATTGTGCCTGCTAGGTGATGAGGTACATAAATCCTATTGTCCGGCAGGATCATCCAACCGTCCTTCACAACCACTCCTTCCTGTTCAGCCCACTTCCTCTCTTCTGGGGTATAGTGAGGTTTAACTTCTTCTGGAACTACCTCTGGTATGAGGGCTGCTATAAATCCTCCCACAGGCTTTTGGGCTGCCTCTCGGGCTGCTTTGTCAGCAGCATGATTTCCTCTGGTTATTGGATCCCTTCCACGTCCATGACCTTTGCAGTGCATTACAGCAATCTGTTCTGGAGCCCATACTGCTTCCAACAGGATTTCTACTTCAGGTCCATATTTCAAGGCCTTCCCGTGGGCTCCGATTAGACCTCTTTCTTTCCATAGAGCTCCATGTGCATGCAGGGTTAAGAAGGCATATTTAGAATCAGAATAGATGTTTGCCTTACATCCGGCTGCCAATTGCAGAGCTCTAGTTAAACCTATAAGTTCAGCTTTTTGTGCTGAGGTGCCAGCAGGCAAAGCTTCAGCTTCCATAACTTCCTCATTGGTGACCA
Source organism: Podarcis pityusensis (assembly GCF_964106645.2). Taxonomy (NCBI): domain Eukaryota; kingdom Metazoa; phylum Chordata; class Lepidosauria; order Squamata; family Lacertidae; genus Podarcis; species Podarcis pityusensis. Next base: position 555,504 of record NC_138026.1, on the reverse strand, counting down.
CAGCATATCTTGCTCGTCTGGCACCTTCATGCAGGTAACTGCTACCATCAGTATAATATACAACATCTGGATTTTTCAATGGTTCATCTTTCAGATCGGGTCTACTGGAATAAACTTCATCCATTATTTGGAGACAAACATGTGATTCTTCATCATCTACCTCTGGTGGGGCAGCAAAGTTGCTGGATTGAGCATATTCACTACTCGTAGATGAATCCTGGGATTTTCACACAATAGGCCTTGGTATCTAGCCATCCTTGGGTTCGTTAGCCAATAACTACCCTTATATTCCATGAGTGTCAGAACAGCATGAGGTACATTCACATACATCGTCTGGCCAAAGGTAAATTTATCAGCTTCTTTGACAAGGCTTGCAGTGGCCGCTACTGCCCTTAGGCATGGAGGCCATCCTTTTGCTACTGAGTCCAATTGTTTAGAAAAATAAGCTACTGGACGGTTCCAACTTCCTAATCTCTGGGTCAGGACTGCCGCTGCAATCCCATTCTGTTCATGTACATACAGCTGAAAGGGCTTTTCCGAATTAGGCAGCCCAAGGGCTGGGGCCTCCATAAGTCGTTGTTTGATAACTAAAAAGGCTTGTTGCTGCTCAGGTCCCCATACAAATGGGTCCTTTTCTGCACCTCGAGTGCTTTCATGTAAGGGCTTGGCCAGACTGCTGAAATCAGGTATCCATAGTCTACAAAACCCTGCTGTTCCTAGGAATCTTCTGAGTTGTTTCCTTGTGGTAGGTTCCTTGATAAGGCAAATAGCTTCTTTCCTCTCTGGTCTCAATGCTCGTTGTTGGTGTGAGATGTCAAAGCCCAAATATTTGACCTTTTCTAAACATAACTGTGCCTTTTTCTGGGAAACTCGGTAGCCAGCTTCCCAGAGCAAGTGGAGCAGTTCCTCTGTCCCTTCTTTACAGGTATCAAAATCCTTTGCCGCTAGTATAAGGTCATCTACATATTGCAGAACCACCTTTTCTCCAGGTATTGAGGGGAGAAAATAAAAAATAAAAAGAGTAGCTTCGGTAAGACTATACTCTTTTTATTTGATAAGCCAATGTCTTATAGTATTTTGCTGATAGACCATCTGGTCCCGGGGTCTTGCCAAGTTGCATTGAGTTTATTGCATATTCCACTTCCTGTCTTGAAATCAGTCCCTTTAGTAGGATCTTTTTATCCTCAGGAATCTTCTGCAAACCATTGGCTTTAATAAATTGCTCAGTCTTGGCCTGGTCCTCTTTCTCCTTTTTATACAGTTGTTTGTAGTACTTGTGAAAACATTTTCTTATGTCCACAGGGTTCTCCACAGACTTTCCTTCTGTTACAATATTTGTGATAGTACTTTGCTTTTGCCTCTTTTTTAATTGCCAAGCTAAAAGTTTCCCACATTTATTTGCAGATTCAAAATTCCTTTGTTTCATCCTCCTTAGTTTCCATTCTATTTCTTGATTTATAATCTGTGAATATTGAATCTGTAGGGCTTTAATTTTCTTTTGTATCTGCAAGTTCTTTGGGTTCCCTCTAAGACCCTTCTCTTTATCTTTTAGTTGTTCCAAAATTTTATTTTTTTTCTCATTCTGTATCTTTATCCTAATTGAATTTTGTTCAATTAGAAATCCTCTCATTACTGCTTTGCTGGCATCCCAAATAACCCTTGTTTCCGTTCCCTGATTCATATTAATTTCGAAATAATCCTTTAGGGCTTTTTGGGCTTTATTTACAATTTGGGTACTTCTCAACAAATCATCATTCATTCTCCATCTGAAGGAACCTTGTAAGGACATTTTCAGTTCCACAAAAACTGCATTGTGGTCTGAGCAGGTTTTAGGGCAAATTTCCATTTTTGATACTTAAGGAACCAAGTCTCTGGATATTCATAGGTAGTCAATTCTCAAAAATGATTGGTTTGCATCTGGAAAAAAAACTGAAGTTTTTTTCACTTGGATTTCTGACTCTCCATGTGTCTGACAGATCAAATTTGTCAGTTATGTCAAAGAAAGCCTTAGGTAGTCTGCCAGCATTCAATTTTTTTTGCCTCTGAGTCCTATCCATCAAAGTAGATGCAACTCCATTCAGGTCTCCCATTAGAATTAATTTGTAATCCAAATAGTCCAAAAGACTTGTTTCCAAGTTCTTGAAGAATTCCGCTTTGCCATCATTAGGTGCATAGATTCCCAATAACAAATATTTTTTCGCCTTGTGCTGTAATTTCCACTGCTATGTGTCTTCCTTCCTCGTCTTTAAAGATCAGTTTTGGGTTCCATTTTTCTTTGATATAAAAAACCACTCCTCTTTTTTTCACTTTGTCCGAAGAAATAAATTCTTGTCCAAGTTTTTTTTCTATGATAAATTTTTTCTATGTAGTCTTGTAATATGTGTTTCCTGTAGACAAATTACACCCAAATTCTGTTTTTCCAACACATGATATACCTGTCTCCTTTTCTGAGGAGAATTTAGTCCATTGACATTCCAAGAATAAGCTCTCAGTGCCATGATGTTAAATTAAGGGGTTGCCGCTCCTGCCCCTGGCAGCTGCGGGCTTTGCCGTCCAAGTTCCACCGCATGCTTTTGCAGAAATCTGTCCCTCTCTCCCCACAGTCTTAATTCTTTGCTTCCTTCCTTCGATTTTAAACGATAGGCCCTCTAGGAATTCCCACCTGAAAAAAATTTTTTTACTCCTCAAAATGTTTGCCAATTCTGTAAAATTGGATCTCAAATTCAGGAAGTGTCTAGGAATCTCCTTGAAGAGGACGATGGATTTGTCCTGTATTTTTAAGCCTTTTTTATAATGCAATCCCAAAATGGTATCTCTCTGTTCCTTGGTCTTGAAGACCACTATACAGTCATAGGTTATTTTTCTATCCTTTTTGGGCCCAAATCTGTAAGCTTTTTCTATCCACAACTCAACGTCTTTCTTTTTCAAATCCCACCACGCCACAAAATAGTCCATCAGAAACTCCTTGAGTTTCTCCTCATCCAGTTGAGGCACCCCTCTCAATCTCAAATGAGATTCCCTTTCCTTCATTTGAAGAAAGGCAATTGAATTGGCGTTTTCATATTGTAGTCTTTCCAAGTCCGGCACTCTGTCTCTAGCTGTGCCAACCTTGTATCATGTGTAGTTATCTCAGTCTTAACCTCTTTCGGTTCAGAACTTAAAGCTTCAATCTTTTTATCCAGTCTTTCTATACCCTCTGTGTTGTGATTTGTATTGTCTCTAATTTCATTCAGGGGTACCATTACAGATTCCTCAAAGGGTGGCTTTTTAGAGCCATGTCTTGTGGTTACCTTCTCTTGTTTATCAGCAAACATAATGGCTCAGGAATTTCAAGGTCAGTCCCACAGCTTAGTGGAATGAGAGAGGAAAACAGGATCCCACCACCAGTCCCACAGGTGTCAGCCCAGGCATCCAGCAGCCCCCCTGTTCCATGTTATTAAAGCAGGCTGCGAGTAAAAAGAAGTTTTTCAGATCACATATAAAGTTAACAGACAGTCCTGGAAGTAGAAGACACTTTTAGCTACTTTAAAATGTGTCCAGACAGCCACAGGATACAAAATAACAGAGTCAGTGGAAACGAAGATTGAATGTTTCCTCTTCCATTGTGACGTCACAATGGAGTCTAGACTTTCCCCCCCCGGGAGGTCCGCAACAGAATGGAGGAGCCTCTTTACTTAAAAACACAGTCCCGCAGGGTTTTTAGCAATTGAAATATTTTTCCCCCTCTTCCCCCTGCAGAAGGGGGGCATAGGTTTAACTTACAAACTTTCAAAAGTCTTTTTCCACCTAAGGCTTTGGTCCTTGCTTACCGACTCCGCTTTCTTTCAGCAAAAGGGATCAACCTCCGTTTTTAAATCCCTTCCCCCTCCTTTAATCTTGGTCAAATTAAGACTTTGTTCTTTACTTACAGTTCCAAATTGTGAGTCTTTTTATTGAAGGAATTGGCCGCTCATGGTCGCCAGACTCAGAGCTTCGCGCAGTGAAGGAAGCAGTCATTTCCGCTGTGCGGTCTCCAACCCCACTCACTCTCGGGGCTCTTGCGAGCTTACCGGGGAGCGGGGGAGTCGCAAAAGGGCACCCACCGGAACACCAGGTCCTCAGAACACCCGATCTGAGGTTTTTCCGGGGGACCGCAACACTCTTGCGGTTTCCCCCTGCTTCACAGCGCTGGGGCTCTTTCATCTGAAAGAGCTCCCGTCTGCCATTACTGGGTGACCAACCAGAAGTCTAAGTGTGTCTTGTTTTGAATGTGTTCCATATTTTCACATTTAAATGCTTGCCCAAAAACCTGATCCTACACTGTGGTAACCAGATATGGGCCCTGAGGCATCAGGCACAACCTCACAATCTTCCTTCATCTCATTGAACGTCCTCAACATGGCCTTTGAGGTAGTGGTAAGGGGGCTGACCAATGGCAGAGCTGGCAGAGAACATGTGGGGACCCCAAGGTGAGGAAAACAGATCTGTACCATCTGAATGTTCTCTCTGCTCTCCTGGCATCCATGTGGAGCTAAGGGGTCACTTTTTCATATCTAATGGCAGTGGCCCAAAGTCAGCTCATTTTTGGTTAGGATTTTGCCATTTATCAAATCTATTACAGGCCATGCCTTCCTTTTTAGGTCCTCTAGTGGTATTGTCTGGTGGCATGCATTGGCTACATGTAGCTGTTGTCCTTTTTTATCACTGTAGAATGCAAGAGCATTAGATGTCCATTTATAGCAGCATAGGGGGAGGGATTCTAGTATTTGAGAGAATGTATGGTCAACATGATTCTGTCTTCAATGACTTACTATTTGGAAATGTGGTCTTTTTGTACCTTCACTTAAAACAAAACAGCAAGAGGCAATCTGAGGCAGCTGGCCTTCATTGCCCATTGCCAGTTATACATGGCAATTGTTCAGTGATGCACATCACCTCTTAGACTGGGAATGATGTAATAAATGTGTTAATTAATTTTATTAAAGGGTAAATATTCCTTCTTGTGCAATTGAGCATAAATAAATGACCTGAGGTGCATGTACTTTTAGAAGAAGAGGGTGTGCATCCTAAAGAGACATTCATGAATCTCCCTTTTTCAGCACTAAAGCTACTAGTTATGGAGTCTTGTGATAATTGAATTTGTTTATGTCTTGCATAGTCTGTTATGACACTTCCTGTAATCTCCATGTATACCTTCATGACATATTATGCAATTCTTTGTGTATTGTAAATGTCTGGTGTCAGCAGCTGACTAACCTGTAGCTTTCTTTCTTTCTTTCTTTCTTTCTTTCTTTCTTTCTTTCTTTCTTCAGAGTAGTAGAGATTGCAGCTTGCCATTCTGCTCACACTTCTGCTGCCAAGACACAGAGTGGCCTGGTATACATGTGGGGTCAGTGTCGGGGGCAATCGGTGGTTCTTCCCCATGTTACCCACTTTTCCTGCACTGATGATGTGTTTGCTTGCTTTTCCACTCCTGCTGTGATGTGGCGTCTACTCTCAGTAGGTGAGAACATGCTCAACTTTTTATTATTAAACACTGAAAACAAGCTTCTAGTTTCGCTGGCTTGGGGTGGGAGGAAGCACTGGGCAAAGTCTGCCAAAGGATGCAAATACCAAAAAGGATTTGAGTCAGGCTTCTAATGGTCAGAAGGCACATCTTTGCTTGTTTTCATTGCTTGTCCTCCTCTATAGTATTACTATAGAGTGAACTTCATGGCAGGACCAGGGGTGGGCAGGCAGGGATTTGAACTTTGGTTGTTGTCCAGCACACTAACCTCCAGGCTGCAGTGGCTCTAACACGGCTGCTGTTTATTTTTACAGAGCTTGGAGATGAGGTTTTCCAAACTCTGTCCAGGCTTGATAGTCAAACAGTCGCTTCTGGTACCCTGTGAAAAATAGTAAAAATGCCTCACTGCATTCAGAACAAGTATAGCTGGCTGCTCCCTGCACAAATAATGGTGAGGAGGTTATAGGACCAAAGGCATTATTCTCGTATCTCTCTCTCTCAAGTCTCAATCCCTTCATGTCCTTTTAAAGAATTTCAGCACTCTTCTCTCCACCCTGGGAGTGTACCATACATAAAGAACAGAGTCTCCTTCACCTCCAAAATCTAGTTCTGTTTCCCAAACTCTCAACCACTGGCACTTCACAAAATGCTTTCCTCTCTTCCTATAGGCAGGCTCTTGGTTCTTTGCACCTGCCCTGGCACAACATCATCTGTACAAGAGCAGAGTCCAACACCTGAGCTAACAAGGCTAGGGAATACCATCTCCACAAAAAGTCCCCTCAGTGACTTTCTGTCAACTGCGCCACCACAGTTTCCCCCAGATGAATTTCTCTCAGTCTCTTGGTTAACATCTCTCTGTGTTGTCCACCCAAGACTTCCAATAGCAAGATTTAGCAGAGTCTCCAGCTTTAGGTCCCTTAAGGGTGAGCTGTCCATGGAAGGCAATCATGTAGTGTAGCTGTGATTGGACGGCAGTGGTCCTTAATTGAGCAAAAGGAAGGAGCAAAGATGAAAGTTCACGCTATTTAGCATGGAAAATGTAATTGTGGGTTTTTAAAAAATTCTTAAAAGTGCATCATGTCCATATGCAAAGTATACAAAGCCACACAGTTTCAGCCGAAAGAAGACCTCAGAGGGACTGACCTCTTGCTGCAATGTGAGAGCTTTTGTTCAAAACAGCCTCAGCCCCATCTCTGATTTGCAATATTAATACTACAGAACAGTGGTAAGCACACCTGCCACCTGCAGTATTGGCATTTGCAGTGCATTTTTTAAAAAATGCTTAAAACTTAAACTTAGATAATCCTTTATGTGGGAAAATACAACTTAAAGTATTAACTATTCTCTTTTTTGTTCTAGGCAGGCCCACTGATGCTCAATTACAGCTATGCTAATGAACATCCTGGATTTCTTTCCATTTTCAATGGGCAGCTTTCACTTATTTCTGTGGGAGGGGAAAACAGCATCAAAGGAACCCAAAAGTTCAGCCTCCAGACCATTGAATTGTCACTCTTGGCTTTTCCTGTGGATAGTGCAAAATACCCATGTTGCCTTTCATGCGGTGGGGGGTGAGAGAGGTCAGCTGCAATGCCTTTTAGCAGAGAGTGATCAGGATTGGGGGAAAGGGATGGAACAGGATTCTGTTCAAGGTCTGGTCACACCTGGCCCCATTCCAGCCACCACACATTTGGACTGTTGACTTGTCAAGATTCTCTGTTTTTAATTTAAAAGAAAAAGCAAGTCTCCAGCTATTTTAGAATTGTAAATAAAGAGGCAAAATATTTGCATTTGACCCAAATATTTTATAGGAAACAAGAACTTGCTCTTGTCTTTCATTGCTCCTAACTAATGAAGGAAGTGAAATAAAACCTTTAGTGACATGCCCACTGTCTGGAGAAAGGACTTTTGGTTCATTTTAAAGCTCTTAGTTGCTCTTCCTGTGGTAGAAGCATCCATAGAGAACAATGGAAAGAGCTAGAATTTTAGTGTCGCTCTGACTGGGAGAAAGAGTGACAAGAGAGAGCAGCCAAGGCAGGAGCTCCGGATCCCTCCCTCAAGTTTAACTTCAGACAAAAAATGTGACTTCTCATTTGTAAAAGTACCCTGACAATGAAAATGTGAATGCAGGCCGTGATTATTATCTCCATATTGGGTTTTTTGGCAGGCGATGCTGGGAGGCTTTAGCTGAGAGACTTTAATGAGTTCTGCTCATTGCTGGAATGGGAAGCTGAGAGAATACTGTTGTGTTTTCATTCTCCTGGCCAGGCATAGGCAAACTCCGGCCCTCCAGATGTTTGGGACTACAATTCCCATCACCCCTAGCTAACAGGACCTGTGGTCAGGGATGATGGGAATTGTAGTCCCAAACATCTGGAGGGCCGGAGTTTGCCTATGCCTATGCCTGCTCCTGGCTTTGGATTTTATTTATTTTTTTAAAAGAGGGGCATGTATTTGGGTGAGGTGCTGTGAAGTTAACTGCAACAGCAGCACGTGGGAGAATGGGATGACTCTTGCAAGTGGCTTTCAGCAGTTTTAAAAACCAACAGCCCAAAGGGAAAATGTTAAGCATGCTCCAACAAATTCATGTCCCCAGGAGTGCATTTTCCTTTTTCTTGAAAAGAAGAAGTAGATTGGGTCTCAGGGCTGTTATGCAGCAATATTTTAACACACTCTTTTAAGTTGTTACTAAGTTGCTATTGCAGCTGCCACCCTCACCCAATAAAGCAAGCAGCGGTGGAAATGAAGAGGCTAAGGAGAATTAATGCTATTTTAAAATGACAGAGTGGGAGACTAGTGACACAACATCAGAGACTGGTAACTTCATTTACCTCCTGCTCATTTTGAGCAAATGCTGGCCTGGTTTTTTAAAAAAAGAGCACATGAACAACAGAACATATTTTTTCTTGATAGAGATTCCCCCCAATTATGACAGCCAGAATTTAAACAGTCAGCTAATCACAGTGACAATTCTGTGGATTCCTACTTAATGAACTTGTGGAAAACTATCCCCTCTCCTTTTAACATGTATTTGCATCTTTAATTAAGACAGAAGCTGGTTTGTGGGGAAAAGGCATCCAAAATGCAGTGCTTCATAAGAAACTGCAGGACAGATGCAGATTATGGTTAGCTCTGTGTGTATGTTGCTTCTCAAACCAGCAGTGAAAGCACCTTGGATGCAGACTGTGTATGGAGCCTTAATATTGCTTTCAGTATAATGATGTTTAATCTTTGCAGAGCATGAGGACTTCTTAACAGTGACAGAGTCCCTGAAGAGAGAATTTGATAGCCCTGAAACCTCGGATCTAAAATTTAGAGTAGATGGAAAATTCATTTATGTACATAAAGCTGTCTTGAAAATCAGGTAATACTTGTGTCTAATGCCCTGTGGCCGAGTGCTAATGCTATGTCCAAAGTATCTAATAAACTTGATTGTTCATCTTTGTTTCTTTAATCAACCAGATCTTTCCCACTCCTTTTATTTTAATTTGTTTTATTCTCATGCCAGGTTCATCCAAACTTCACCAGTCTCCCACTTCCTATTGCAGATCTTGGTGCAGTATATGCTTTCAACAACATTAAATAACATTTCATAGAAATTAGATAAAAATAAAATGCAATTGAGTAGGGTACAAAACAAAAATCCACTTTTGCAAATGTACGTGCTTTTTTTGGGCACAATGGCACCATTGGCTGCAACCCACTGTCATGATGAGTATGTTCCAATTCTAACTTAAACTATTGGGGGCAGGGGAGGAGTACAGAATATTGTGATGAATTCTTAGGTGGTACTTTCCCATGTTCCTAATGTATTCTGCAGAATCTGGAATGTAGTTTTTTTCCTCCCCCCCCAACAGATGTGAGCATTTCCGTACTATGTTCCAGTCCTATTGGAATGAAGACATGAAGGAGGTGATAGAAATTGACCAGTTTTCCTACCCGGTATACCGTGCTTTTCTGGAGTATCTCTACACAGACAGCGTTGATCTGCCACCTGAAGACGCGATAGGTAGCACTTGGGGGCGGGAGCTAAATTGTGCAGAGAAATTGTGGAGAACTGACTTTGTTTCAAGAAAGGGAAGGGAAGAAGAAATAGACATGGAGGCACATCCCCAGTGGCAGTTAAACGAGACAATTCAGCCAGTGCACCTTTGCCTGCCCTGCTTGCATTTTCGCCAGGGATGGGGTTTGGAAATAAGGTGTCTGCAACAGCTCTTGAGGCCTCTGTTGTCTTATGGACCCTGTCAGCCGACAGTGCTGGTCTGGGGTGCACTGAGCTGATGGAAGTAGAGCAGCTTGCTTCAAAAAAATGGATCTGGGCTCTGAGCACTATTGTTTCAAATTGGTGCTAAAAATGAAAATTCATTTGGAGAGTTTTTACATCAAAAAGAGCAGCTTGCAGTTATAGTATCATTACCGTATTTTTCGCTCTATAGGACGCACTTTTTCCCCTCCAAAAATGAAGGGGAAATGTGTGTGCGTCCTATGGAGCGAAGGCAGGCTTTCGCTGAAGCCTGGAGAGCGAGAGGGGCCGGTGCTCCGGAGGCTTCGGGTTCCTTTTGCTGAAGCAAGACTCTCCTGGCTTCAGCAGAGAGGAAGAGCGAGAGAGGGGGAGGAGGAGGAGCGCGGTCCAGGTTCCCTGTGCAGCCGTCTCAGCCCCGTGCCTTGCCCCGGGGGGCAGCGTCCCGGTGCCTCTTTCCTCCGCGGCAGCTCTGGCAGTGGCGGCAGCACGGGCTACGGGGAGAAAGGAAGAGCGAGAGAGGGGGAGGAGGAGGAGCGCGGTCCAGGTTCCCCGCGCAGCCATCTCGCCCCCTGCCTTGCCCCGGGCAGCAGCGTCCCGGTGCCTCTTTCCTCCGCGGTGGCTGTGGCAGCGGCGGTAGCGGGCTCTGGGGGGGAAAGGAAGAGCGAGAGAGGGGGAGGAGGAGGAGTGCCGTCCAGGTTCCCTGCACAGCTGTCTCGGCCCCGTGCCTTGCCCCAGGCAGCAGCATCCCAGTGCCTCTCTCCTCTGCGGCGGCCGTAGCAGCGGCAGCAGGGTGGAGCGAGATACACAGGCAGGACAGGCAGCGGCGGCCCAGGGAGTGCAGTGCGTCAGCCACCTCCCCTTTCTGGCCATTCATCGCTTCCTCCACGCTCCAGTTGAAAAGGTTGCTTTTTAAAAAAACAAACAAACCACCTGCCGCCGGGAGCCCAGTAGGAAGTTGTTCAAGCTGACATTCTCTTTTTTTAAAAAAATGATATTTATTAAAGTTTCAAAGAAAAAATTACATAGGTAAAAAAGAAAAGAAAAAGAAAAAAAAGAAAAAAGAAAAAAGAAAAAAGAAAAAAATACAAAATACAGAAAAAAGATAAAAAACACTTAAAAGAAAAACACATTGATTTTTCCATAACTTACATTTCATTTCCTTACTTCCCTGACTTCCTCACACCTCCCTTTTTTGTATTCCAGTTCTATTAGTTAATTCAGCAATTCCTTTCCCTCTTTGTTTTTATCTTAATCCTTTAACTTAACATATTATAACTTTAAATTCTCATCTGTTAACAATCCATTTGTACATACATCTTTATAACATTGTTGCTAAGACCACTTAATTTCATTCTGACATCATTCTAACATTCATTAATTTTGCAGTATTTCTGTAAATAGTCTTTAAATTTCTTCCAATCTTCTTCCACCAACTCTTCTCCCTGGTCTCGGATTCTGCCAGTCATTTCAAGCTGACATTCTCCGCCCGCCCCCGTCCGGGCTGGGTGAGGCGGGCAAGCGGCGCATCTCCCCCCCCCCTTTCTGGAGCGCATGGCCAATTTGGGAGGGAAGGGGCGCTCTTCCGGGGTGGGGGATCCGCTCCTGGTTGCACCGCCGTTGCATTGGGGGAGGATGCGAACCTGAACGAGGAAGCAGATCCTGTGCGGGGCTGCACTGAGGAAAGGTGCGCTGCGTCGAAGGTTCCTATTGAACTCAATGGCGCTCGCGCTTAGTTCGCGGGGCCAGAGGGCAAGCCTCTCTGGTCTACTCAGAAGCAAGTCTCAGCGATGCTGAGGGAATCTCACTCCCAAGATAAGTGTGCCGGCTGTTGCAGCCTCAGGCGCAGCAATCCAACTGTAGCTGCACTTGATGGCACACTTAGCGTACGTGGGAACGAAACCAAAATCAGGGACGGCGAAGCTGTGACATTCCAGGTGTTGCTGGGCTACAAATCCCATCACCGCTGGCTGATGGGAGCTGGAGCCCAACAATATATGGAGGGCTACATCCTCCCCACAACCTATATGTGGAAAAGAACTACAAAAAAGGGGGAGAGAGAGATACTAGGCTATCAGAGATCGCAAAGCTCTTGCAAACTATTTTTAGCTGAGCTGAGAACTGGTGGTATCAGGAAATCCTTAAACGTGCTCATAAACCATGCAAGCAGCTTTAAATTTCACTTCTGCTTTTTCTTGAAATAAACAGAAGCAGGACAAACTAAAAGGGAACTCTGCACTGGTGGGAAATTTAAATGTCTTGCTTTAGCCCTTTTGCAAAGAGGAATTTAAAATGCAGCATAGGTTTTTCTGGTGTTTTCTTTTTTTACCACCCTGGCATCTTTCATGTTTAATAAAAGTGTTGTTGGTGAAATATGGAAGGGAAAAAAAGCAGAGATGGAGAGCTGTGCAGTGCCTCTTCAGCCAAGTGGGAGGAGAAATGGAAGGGGCTCCGTTTCTCCTGCCGCTTCGCTGAAGGGGCGCTGAGCAGAGAGGGGGAGAATTTTTTCTCCCTTGTTCTCCCCCTCTAAAACAAGGTGCGTCCTGTGGTCAGGAGCGTCCTATAGTGCGAAAAATACGGTAATTTGCTGTATTTATTTGCCAATACACGGGTGGTTCCTTCTAGGCCAATGGAAGCTAGTTTTAAGGGGTGGGGGCCTTTAAAAAACTGGATTCTGTCTTGAGGAAACAGAGCAGAGGGGAGGAAATCTAGGTGCTAGAAATGAGCAGTGTTTTCCCCCGGCCGTACTCAATGGTACACAGTGTGAGAGAAATCGGGGGGGGGGGGATCATGCAGCACCTCCCCCCCCCCCCAAAAAAAAGCACTGGAAATGAGATTTTTTTCCCCTTGGCATGTTTCAAGAGAAGAAATCCTTTCTTGAGCTCATGTTTCCAGCAGCAATTCTCAAATTCAAAGGACAGTTGACACAAATGCAGTGGACTCAACAGGAGACGCTTGTATTCAATAATTGCTGTGGGAAATGTCCCTCTGAGGAAGGATCTCCCCCATCCTTGAGCATGGAATAACTCTTGTATTTCATCTTTACTGCCTGCTGATTCCTGCCCCTTTTTTCCTGGCGTTCCAATGCTGCTATCCCAGTTTTGTGGTTGGTTTCCTATCCAGTGGGGTGAGGATGATGTATTTACCTCTTACCATTATGTTATGATTCAGCTTCATATGCCCTATGCTTGAGAGTACAGAGAAATGCTGCACTGGAGCTGTTAAGAACAGAAAAAAATAACATTTTAATGTGGCATTTTGATTTTAGGGCTTCTGGATTTGGCTACATCATATTGTGAAAACAGACTGAAAAAACTCTGTCAGCATCTTATCAAAAGAGGGATCACTGTGGAGAACGCTTTCTCCTTGCTCTCTGCAGCTGTTCGCTACGATGCAGAGGTAAACTATTAGAGCCACCAGTGCGCAAAGTAACTCTTATTTTTTCCTTATGGACAAAATAAAACCAAAGCACTCTGTATTTCTACAATCAGAGAAATGTGATACTTAAGATGTACTTGGTGCAGAACTAAATTTTGGTGGAGAAATTAACATTTCTGTATGCAGAGATTTAATCTAGTTTATTGGCTGAGGCACAGTGTAGCAAGCATTCCTCCCAGCTCCTACGAACCATTTTCTGGATATCTCACACAGAGCAGCCATTGGGTGCTGTCACACTTCACTCTTGGGTGCAACTGTTTGTCAGCTGCTGAATTTCATGCAGCCAGTCAGTCGGGTGTTTTAATTAGTATTGCCCTATATGCCCATAGCTAGTTCAGGTGCCGAGTCTTGGTGATGCCTGTGCCGTGGAAGTGGGGCCTCAGAGGAACGAGTGTGGGCCTGCTCAGTCTGTGTTGCAGGTGCCAACTGTTGATGGGCACTTTCAGGGTCCCTCTTTTCCATTTTTAGGATTCTCTGCCTTTAAACTAGGCAGCTGTTCCCATTGAGGACAGCAGCTGTACCAAGCCAGTCTGAGGGAAAAGTAGATTCCCCAGCAGTGCCATGTAGACCACCCTCAGGGAGATTCTCCTTCACATCCTCTGCTTGGAGACCTTTTTGGCCTTTTTGGTGTGGGCATGTGTTTGCTGGGCTATGATCTGGTGCAAACTAAACGGAGAGGGGGCAGGAACACAAGGCTTGCTGGAAGCAAGAGAGATAAGAATGGAAGAAAGGGGCCTATTTCAGTTGTTCAGAGCTGTTGGGTGGGAGTGAGGAAAAAGCAGCTTCAGATGAGGGTTCTCTGGCTGTCCATATTAGATGGTTAAGGGATGTGGAGCATTTCCTAAAAGAGAAATGCAGGGACTCTGCCTTCTGGAGAGCAGTGCCACTTGTCCTGTTGGCCTTTCTCCTTCGTTCCACTTGCTGGGTGCAAAAGCTCAGAGGCTCTTAGTATATTTCCGGTAGGTTGGCTAGAAGCCCAGCCACAAGTTGCATAACTCCTGTTATATTTCTGTCAGTCAGATCAAATTATTTTAAATTTTACTGCTTCCCTTCACCCAAAGATTTCAGGGCAGTCTACAGTATAAAAATGCAAGAAACACAATATACACAATAAAAACAGGAACAAAAGGAACAAACCAATAACCCCCTCCCCCAACACATTTAAAACAAAACAAAACAATCCCCCCCCAACACACATTAAAAGGTGTCTAGAATGTTAATCAGCCCAAGACCTGGTTGAAAAGGAACATTTTCATCTGGCCCCAAAAGGTGCATAATGAAGGCACCAACTAAATCTCCCTGAGGGAAGTAGTCCACAAGCAGGGAGCACTGCCCAAAAGGCCTGTTCTTGTGTTGCCATGTTCCAGACCTCTCGTGGAGGAGGCACATGAAGAAGGGCCTCCGAGGATGATCTCAGGGTCCAGGCCAATTCATAGGGGGAGAGGCAGGCCTTGAGGTATTGTGGTCCTGAGCTGTTTAAGGCTTTATAGGGCCCAGAAATTAATTGGTGGCCAGTGCAGTCGGACCAGGATCAGTGTCATATGCTCAAACTGTTTTGTCCTGGTGAGCAACCTGGCTGCCAAATTTTGTATTTTAAATTAATTTTAATTACAATAATTCAATAGTAGCCATATTAATACAGAAAAGGTCTGGCGTCCCGCCATTGCCCTGGGCAGGTCTCCAACTTATCTTATCCTCCAGCATTCCACTGCTAACAATCTGGCATCCCGCCAGAGCCATGGTAGATCTTCAAAGGCCACAGCCCTAATTGCGATTCAGTGGAAGATCAATGCTTTAAATCATATCAATACTCTCACGCAGTTCTATTTTTGTAGTAATCCATAAATATTATCTTATTCTCGTTAATTCGTTTTGCTTTTTATCAATCCACTAGCACTCAAGGGGAGGTTTGCCAAATCAATAATGCAGCAAACATGATATATAAAGAAAGTGTAAAGGCTTGCTTCCCCCAACATACCAGTGTTCGCTACGTAGAAAATCATCTCTCCAGATCAAAATGTTGCCGCTCAGTGGCTGATTCATTTAGCAGATTATCTTGTCCAATTAGTCCAGTACATGCCTGTAAATTAGATCCAATTTCTTTCAAATAAACAGAAGAACCCCTCCCCATAATGGCTGTATCAGGGGGTTACCAATAAGCAAATTGCTTTGCACTCAGCGCCTCCTGCCTCCCGTCATCCATGGTGGACGAGAGCCAGGTATCAAACAATCTGCAAGTGGAGCTCACCTGCCCCCTTGGGTGTTTTTTTTTTTTTTTGCAAGGACGATTGCCCTCATTTGTCCTTGTTTATGATCCGCTACCGATCTCAGCTAATGTGGGATCTCAGCTAATGTGCAGGCCTCCATTTGACCTGCTTGCCAAATTTTGCACCAGCTGAAGTTTCCAAACCATCTTCAGAGGCAGCCCTACATATAAAGCGTTGCAGTAATCGAACCTAGAGGTTACCAGAGCATTGACGACATAAGTGGGTCTCTCCCTTTCCAGATAGGGGCACTCCTGGGCCACCAGATGAAGCTGATGGAAGGCACTCTGTGCCACGGAGGCCACCTGAGCCTCAAGGATTCAGGAGGACCCCCAAGCTATGAACCTGCTCCTTCAGACAAAGTGTAACCCCCATCAAGAGCAGACTACTTCCCATCCATCTGTTCTATGGACCCCCCCCCCCCAACAGTGTCTCAAGTCTTATATGGCTGGAGCTAAGTTTGTTGGCTCTCATCCAGCACTTCCACTGCTTCACCTGAAGATGTAAAAGAGAAGCATATTGCTGACAATGATCTCCAAACCTCTGGATGACCCCACTCAGCTGTTTCATGTAGATGTTAAACATCATAGGGGATAAGCTCCTCATTAACCCTACATTGAAGGCTCCATGGGGTCAAAGATCCCTCCCCAAGCCTTGTGCTCACAGGGCTGTGGGGAGCCAGGATCTTATTGGCACATGAGGAGTTGTGTTGAAGTTCATAAATTTGGGAAACAAGTAATTACAGAAATCATTACAGTTAAAGGGGGAAATGTGATCCTAGACACTAAACTATGTATTTGGTCTGTTTTTGAGAAAGGTAATATGGATCTTCTGTGTGAACAGTTAATTGTGTATCTTCCAGTAGGCACTTGATTTGTCCTTGCTCTGGGCTGAAAAAGCGCACCATGATGCACCAATGCACCCTAGATAACTGGTGCAAGAAAGTTATTCTTATTGCTGTCAAAGAGAAATTGACATGTAATGTTCAAGTCAGCAGAGGTCATTCTGATTCTTCTTATTTCATTTATTTCTTATTTGAGGGCTATTTATCAAATATATGGCACTGAGTTCACAAGGATAGCAAATCCCTTTGAAATACTTTATTTGGTGGTGCCTATAAGCAAGACCTTTTTATTTTTTCTATTTCTTTCATAGTACAAAAGTAAGGTAAAAGGGTAAAGGACCCCTGACAGTTAAGTCCAGTTGTGAACGACTCTGGGGTTGCGGCGCTCATCTCAATTTACTGGCCAAGGGAGCTGGCGTACAGCTTCCAGATCATGTGGCCAGCATGACTAAGTTGCTTCTGGTGAACCAGAGCAGCACATGGAAATGCTATTTACCTTCCTGCCGGAGCGGTACCTATTTATCTACTTGCACTTTGACGTGCTTTTGAACTGCTAGGTTGGCAGGAGCAGGGACCAAGCAATGGGAGCTCACCCCGTCACGGGGATTCGAACCACCGACTTTCTGATTGGCAAGCCCTAGGCTCTGTGGTTTAATCCACAGCGCCCCCTGTGTCCCTAGTACAAAAGTACCCATTTGTAATTCTATAATTGCATCCCTTTTACTCCTGATTTTTTATTTTTCTTTTGATTTTATTATTAAAAGAAAAATTGTTAGGGATTGTTATGTAGACAAACTGGCACTGTCCATATACAGGAGTGAGGCACTCACAGGCTCCTTTGCAGAAGTTGTTTCCTTTAGGAAACAACTAGTTGTTGGTGGGGAGGGGAGGGGAGGGGAAGGTGGACTTCAAAAACAGCTGAAAACACTGACCAGGCTCAGTAACCCCAGACAGAGGTATTTAAACCGATTTGAAGAGCAGAAGTTACGACCAATTATTTCAGTGGGCCTAATCTGAGTAAAACCTATTTGAAAATCATGGGCTGTTGGAAAAAGGGGGGGCATGGAGAGAGAATGGAATGGCGTCTCTCATAAGAGGGCTATGCCGGCCACCTTGAGTAGAAACCACAATTCAACATTTTGTTGCAATCACTTGCATTTTCTGTATAACAGGGGATGTTAATGCAACCTACCATTCTTTGAGATGTTTCTATATACCTGGGCCAGTTTATGAGAGTTTAACTAACTATGAGAGATTTTCTATGTAGTAAATCTTTCTGTGTGTTTAAATGGAACTACAAGTTTTAAAATTCTGTCAGTTTTGTAGACAAATCAGTCTTGCTTGGGGGAGCCAACGTGGTGTAGTGGCTAAGAGTGGTAGACTCCTAATCTGGGGAACCGGGTTCGCTTCCCCGCTCCTCCACATGCAGCTGCTGGGTGACCTTGGGCTAGTCACACTTCTCTGAAGTCTCTCAGCCCTACTCACCTCACAGAGTGTTTGTTGTGGGGGAGGAAGGGAAAGGAGAATGTTAGCCGCTTTGAGACTCCTTCGGGTAGTGATAAAGCGGGATATCCCTGATATTTGATATCAGGGATATAAAATCCAAATTCCTCCTCCTCCTCCTCCTCCTCCTCCTCTTCTTCTTCTTCTTCTTCTTCTTCTTCTTCTTCTTCTTCTTCTTCTTCTTCTTCTTCTTCTTCTTCTTCTTCTTCTTATGAAACATACTGCTAATCTGAAGACTTGGATGTCCAATGTGTGCTGGGGGCTGTGAATGAATCCTAACCCCCAGATTCCTAGCTTTGGTTTTTAAGAGAGTACATTTCTAACATTTGTAGAACCTGATTTGAAGCAGTATCCTTGTTGTTTTATGAAAAACACCTTTCAGTGTTTTTAGCAAACACAACATTCATAACAATGAGTAATCTTTGGGGAAGCAAATCTAGGCCAGAGTGAAACACCTGTTATCTAGACTCTTGGTTTGATTTTAAGCCTTTTCTGCTGTGTTGTCCATAAAGCTAGATATGTGGGGGGAGGGGTTGTGCTGTGGTCTAAACTACTGAGGCTCTTGGATTTCCTGATAAGAAAGTCGACGGTTCAAATCCCCGCAAGAGGGTGATCTCCCATTGCTCTGTCCCTGCTCCTGCCAACCTAGGAGTTTGAAAGCACACCAGCGCAAGTAGATAAATAGGTACAGCTGCGGTGGGAAGGTAAATGGTGTTTCCATGTGTTCTGGTTTCCGTCACTGTGTCCCGTTGCACCAGAAGAGGTTTAGTCATGCTGGCCACATAACCCGGAAAGCTGTCTGCGGACAAATGCCGGCTCCCTTACCTGAAAGCGAGATGAGCGCTGCACCCCATAGTCGCCTTTGACTGGACGGTTAAGTCCAGGGGTCCTTTACCTTTTTTTACCATAAAGCAAGGTGATTAACTGATAAAACTGATCAAACATAGTTGGAATGGAGTTTTATACTTTTTGAGGTTTAGCAACAATCAGAAAATGTAGGAAGCAATTTCACCTTAGCTGTTGTTTCTTTTGAACCAAAGGAACCTAAACTTAAATCTAAATTTTCAAGTTCAGTTCTTGATTAATGGGAATGTTAGAAATTTAAACATTTAATTGATGTGAAGCTGAATGAAGTTTGACCAGTTTGACCTGGTTCCAAGTTGTATCCTCAAGTGCCACGATGCCCATGGCAGGGCTCCCCTCCCAGGATGTCTGCAGTCTCTGGCCGCAAAGAGATTGCTGTAGGGCTTCCCCTGAAGGGGCGCCTCACTCTATCACTGTGGGAATGGAGTCACTGACTCCTCTTCTTCCATGGGGAAGCCTCACGGAAACCACAGCAGTTGCAAATTAACAAAAGTGCACAGCGGTGCTTCACTGTTGCCTAAGTATGATTGTCACCCCCAACTTAAGCTGAATGGGCAGGATTCATTGAACTAGCTCTGCCAGGAAAGTCCTGTGCAAGGGCTTCTGCTTGCACAAGGAAGCCTCCTGGGAATTGTGTGATGGTGGGGCTTTGGGGGAACCCTCATAATGGGGCAAGTGGCAAAGCCTGCACAGGCAGAAGGATTGGAAGAGTGCAATGACTTCTGGTGCAGAATTATATTTAAACAATTCTAAATTGCAAGTGACCCAAGTTCAAAATTCATTCTTCCTTTATTAATTTGTAGGCTCAAGTATCAGACTGGGGAATGCAATCAGTATTTCATAGTTCTATTCACAACATATGATGAGCTTGCTGTTCAGTTTGAACTATTAGCAAGTCTCTCTTCCTAAAACTTTCAGATGCATCAAAATACTCTTCTGACGCTTCAGCTGCAACTGGATAGGTTTTTAAAATCTTAATTGAAGTGCCCCCCATCCCCAACACAGTTAGCTCTGCCTTAAACAATACAGCTTCTCTTGGAGGTAAGGGGCATGGAGTGAGTGTTTCTTCATTTAGCCTGATACTTCAGAGGTAGAGACAATTGGGTATGGCACTGAGCAATAACACAGCTAAATATTTTCTTTGTGCCTTTTGTTTATGAATGTGGTTTTTGTGGTGAAAGATTTGTTCAGAAGTTTATATTTCCGGTGCAGACATGAGGGTGCCTGAAGCAGGTCAGACAAGGATGCCACATGAGCTTGAATTTTAATGTTCAAAGAAGAGTTGGTTAGAAATTCCTGCTAAAAAGTCTGTAGCTTGAACTTCAACATCATTTTATATTTTGTTGGATGATGAATAACTTGGCTTCTGAGTTTGACTGGAGAAAAAGAATTGGGTTGAATTGTGATATGTAGGATGGGGAGATCCAAGAACTATGGGATGTTGCTGGTTTCTCTTCCTGACTAGTAGAGATTGCTACCTTGGTTATGGAATCTGACTATGGAATCTGCTACTGCTGCTGTGAGTGTGGGGGAGGACCGCTCCCTTCTACAGGCCAATTTCCATTGGGCCTAATAATAATTTTTTATTATTACTATATTTTTTGTGTTTTTCTCTACCATTGTTAGCACAATAAACTACAGTATTTAAATAAATATTTTGGGATTATTTGCTTAATTTATTATTTATACCCCACCCATCTGGCTGCCACTCTAGGCGGCTCCCAGTAGAATATTAAAAACATGATAAAACATCAAAAACTTCCCTAAACAGAGCTGCCTTCCGATGTTTTCTAAAAGTCAGGTAGTTGTTTATTTCCTTGACAGCTGATGGGAGGGCGTTCCACAGGGCGGGTGCCACCACCGAGAAGGCCCTCTGACTGGTTCTGCATCTTAGGCCAGGGATGGGGAACTTGATGATGTCCATAGAATCATAGAATCATAGAGTTGGAAGAGACCACAAGGGCCATCGAGTCCAACCCCCTGCCAAGCAGGAAACACCATCAGAGCACTCCTGACATATGGTTGTCAAGCCTCTGCTTAAAGACCTCCAAAGAAGGAGACTCCACCACACTCCTTGGCAGCAAATTCCACTGTCGAACAGCTCTTACAGTCAGGAAGTTCTTCCTAATGTTTAGGTGGAATCTTCTTTCTTGTAGTTTGGATCCATTGCTCCGTGTCCACTTCTCTGGAGCAGCAGAAAACAACCTTTCTCCCTCCTCTATGTGACATCCTTTTATATATTGGAACATGGCTATCATATCACCCCTTAACCTCCTCTTCTCCAGGCTAAACATGCCCAGCTCCCTTAGCCGTTCCTCAGAAGGCATCGTTTCCAGGCCTTTGACCATTTTGGTTGCCCTCCTCTGGACACGTTCCAGTTTGTCAGTGTCCTCCTTGAACTGTGGTGCCCAGAACTGGACACAGTACTCCAGGTGAGGTCTGACCAGAGCAGAATACAGTGGCACTATTACTTCCCTTGATCTAGATGCTATACTCCTATTGATGCAGCCCAGAATTGCATTGGCTTTTTTAGCTGCCGCGCCACACTGTTGGCTCATGTCAAGTCTGTGGTCAACCAAGACTCCTAGATCCTTTTCACATGTACTGCTCTCAAGCCAGGTGTCACCCATCTTGTATTTGTGCCTCTCATTTTTTTTTGCCCAAGTGCAATACTTTACATTTCTCCCTGTTAAAATTCATCTTGTTTGTTTTGGCCCAGTTCTCTAATCTGTCAAGGTCGTTTTGAAGTGTGATCCTGTCCTCTGGGGTGTTAGCCACCCCTCCCAGTTTGGTGTCATCTGCAAATTTGATCAGGATGCCCTTGAGTCCATCATCCAAGTCGTTGATAAAGATGTTGAATAAGACCGGGCCCAAGACAGAACCCTGTGGCACCCCACTAGTCACTCTTCTCCAGGATGAAGAGGAACCATTGATGAGCACCCTTTGGGTTCGGTCAGTCAGCCAGTTACAAATCCACTGAGTGGTAGCATAGTCAAGACCGCATTTTACCAGCTTCTTTACAAGAATATCATGGGGCACCTTGTCAAATGCCTTGCTGAAATCAAGGTAGGCTACATCCACTGCGTTCCCTTCATCTACCAGGCTTGTAATTCTGTCAAAAAACGAGATCAGGTTAGTCTGACATGACTTATTTTTCAGAAATCCATGCTGACTATTGGTGATCACAGCATTCCTTTCTAGGTGCTCACAGACTGTTTGCTTAATGATCTGCTCCAGAATCTTCCCTGGTATTGATGTCAGACTGACTGGGCGGTAATTATTTGGGTCCTCTCTTTTCCCCTTTTTGAAAATAGGGACAACATTTGCCCTCCTCCAGTCTGCTGGGAATTCGCCTGTTCTCCAGGAATTCTCAAAGATGACTGCCAGTGGTTCTGAGATCACATCTGCCAGTTCTTTTAATACTCTTGGATGCAGTTCATCTGGCCCTGGAGACTTGAATACATCTAGACTAGCCAAGTATTCTTGTACTATCTCCTTAGTTACTGGATTTGCAGCTCCTAGCATAGCCACCAGTCAAGGATTATGCGATTAGTAGTCCAGCAACAATTGGAACCACCCCCATTTTAAGATGAAAAATAGCTACTACATACAAACTCAGACTGAGGTATTAAACTTGCCTGTTTCTACCAAATGACGCAGGAGTTGCTATTTACTTAGTGGATAAACACAATGACTTGGATCCAGACTTAGAATAAGACCTGTGTAACAGACTAAACTTTAAAATCTGCCTTTGCATACAAATGCAGCTAACACCAACTCCCTGGCCCACTTGTGTGTAAAGGAAACTTTCATTACACGTTAGCAAGTGAGAGAAGCAGGAGTGTCGTTTCTTGTATCTTGTGGCTGGAACAAAGAATTGTCATATGGCATGGTTAAAACTATTAATCAATTCTAAATACATAACTTTTTAATGCTGTCTTTATTTGAACATGGATGAGAGAAAATTTAGAAACTTTGAAGCTAATAAAAAGGCTTTTTGTTTTGTATCTAGGATTTAGAAGAATTCTGCTTTAAGTTTTGTGTCAATCACTTGACTGAAGTCACCCAGACTGCAGCTTTTTGGCAAATGGATGGTTCTCTGCTAAAGGAATTCATTGCTAAAGCCAGTAAATATGGAGCCTTTAAGAACTGAATGGATGTTGCAGCCAAAGCTGGTGTGATTTCATGGCCATGCTGTATAAAAAACACTTGTCCAGCAGTTGTTTTTAAAGGAGTTCCAAATCAAAGAATGCAAGATTTGATTTTAAGTTGCTCTAGATAGCTGGATGCTTCTACAAAGTTTTGAACAACTTTGGAAAGAATAAGATGGAAGGAACTGAAGGAGGGTGAAGAGAAGACTATGATCGATCTTTCAGAAGTTGGGCTTGCTCAGTTGTTAATCTATGTGGTGTAATTTAGTGATTTCAGGGTCTCTTACTGATTTTTGCTGGCACTAAAATGCTTCACCACCTGGAACTATGTAGCAGCAGTGTGAGAAGGAAGTATTTTTGCCTTTTTGTCTGTTCCATTTGCATGCACATGAAGAAAGCTTGCAGAACCTGCCAGTAACGAAGGACTTGTCTGTGAAACAATTATGTATTGAATCTGTTGAACTATGTCTCTTAAAAAGACTTGAAGAATCAGTTATATGGTGTCTCAAAATCTATTTGGAATTAAATTTTTGCCTCCACAGCTTTTTGACATATAAGCTGTGACAGGCAGCCTCGTTGTAGAGATTTAAAGTTGTTAAAAGCAGAATACTCTTGGAAAATATTTTGCATTTAAATTATGTATGAATTCTGTACATTTTCTGTGTGTAAAATGTGTGTTCTAAATGTATCCCATTAAAATAATGCATAAAATTATTTTTAGCAGAGGGTGGTGCTTCTGAGTTCGAAAGGACATTAGAACATCTGTTCCTGCATTGCAGGGGATTGAAGATGACCTTTGGGGTTCCATCCAACTCTGCAATTCTGTACTGCTGTTTGTTCTGGTAGTCTTCACCAGAAAGGGGCAGGCAGTGTGTAGTAAACATTAGTAACTTCTGCAGTGTTGCTGAAAGGGAAAAAATGCATTAAATTGGATAAATGCTTGATAAATCAAAACTTTATAGGACTGTCTACCTTTCATTATTGAGGATTATATGCCCAAGGCTAATATCTAGATATTCTTCCTACCTCAAAGCTGGACTTTCTTGATGTAGAATAGTGGTGATGCTCAAAAAAACTTGATTGATGACAATACTACAGGTAGAAAATGTGTTAGGACTGTTGTGTTGTATGAAAATGTTGTTGACTTTCTTGGGGGGGGGGGGACAGGACTTAAGGGCACTTTTCTAAGCATAATTCTTGTAGAAACAGAAAGGGACCAGAAAACCCCCCCCACTAACTTCTGCAAAGGAATTGTGCCAATACAGGCAAAGTTCTCATTGATTATTCCAGCATCCACAGTGAATGTGCAGCTGGCACAATGAAGATACAGCTTTTGGTGCATCTGCTAGGATTCAGGTACTGTCTAACAGAGCTCTCTCACACCCAAAATGTACAGCAGCTTTAATGTCTGTATTAGCAGTGCAAATTCTGAAGTATAACTTCTAAAGACTAAATTATAAAAACCCACAACCCTACTGTTTGAAGCTGACCTATAAAAACGTATCTGGTATTTCTCCTCAGTGCTGCCCATCTCCAAGCTGCAGTTGATTCTTAGTGCCACCCCATCAACATATATTAATGGGACAAAAACTGCAATGGAAAATCTGGTTAATCCCCCTCACAATTTGCATCAGAAACTTCAACCAACTACTTGCATCTTCAGTTTGTTAAAAGTTTCCACATTCACAATCTCAGTCCTGTGTATTTTGGCTGCTTGAATGTATACATCTGCCAGACAGATGGCTAGCGTCCTTATGTTTTGAAAGCACTTACATGGCGTGGTGGTGGGAGGGATGAGAGGACTGGATTTTGCCTTGTCCTATCTCTCTCTCCCCTCCCCAATCCCCTTTTTGAAAGTCAGCAGACCAAGTTGCTGAAATGGGAAGCGTCCTGACAGTACCTTGACAGTAGTTGAAGGTAGAAAATACAAATTTAAATCGCTGTACTTTGTTAAAAAAACCCACTTTTATTAAATGATTATTTACAATTCTGTAATCAAACAATTGCAAATATTCTTTACACACACACAACTACCTATGATTCTAAGAAACTGATTCTCTGAAACATTTTAACATTATGCCCTCCTGAGGTGTCTGAAACATCTAATGTTTGGGCTCCTACTGCAAGGCCAGGGTCATTTTACAGACAGGATCTATTCTGTAAAACTATAAGTACGAAGGTTCATGGTTTGACTTTCTCTTTGGAAAGTGAAACTATGGTGTTTAATTTCAGTACCAATTGTAGTCAAGTGTCTTGAAGGAGCAGATAGAAGACGTTTCCATTGATTTAAAAAGTATGTGTAGTGACAACTATTATAGCACCACAGTGCAATCCTTTAGGAAGGCTGACCTTGGGTTCTCCATCCCTTCACTGATGTCTCCTGGCCCTGCTGGCTGGAGCTGCCCTGGTTCTAGAGACTCAGTTGCAAAGAAGCTATGAAGAACACGTGGTAAACACATCCGATTCTTCCTGTACTGGAATAGATCAGAAAGACAGCTGTGATCTTGGAGATGGCTATCAAGAGGACACAGGCTTTCCCTTGCCTTTCCAAATAATCACATAAATGAATTGGCAATAGACAAAAAGAGAATTTGACCGTCAAAACCAAAAGAAAAAAATGCCTTTGCTGGAACAAAAGTGTCTCACGGTCATGATTAGAGGAAAAAAACAGTTATAACAAATGTGATATATAAGGACAAGCAGACTTATCTAACTGGAAAGTTGATTTTATGCAAGAACCAGATAGGAGAAATCATGATCAAGTATTACAGAAATATGCAGGTTGTTCAGAGATACTATTAGATACACTAGCTGTGTCTTCTGGGGCAGGTAGTACTACTTCCTTCAAATCTTTCAGAAGCTCAATCTGAGTATCCAGTCTTTCCCGTGTGTGCAGTAGCTGCTGAATTTTTTCTTCAGTTCCTGTAGAATTTACAATTGATGCTTAGTATTAATGTAAAATGCAAAAGTTTGTTGTTTTCAAATGACTCCTTTGTTTCTCTAATATCTTCTCCATTGTGACTGTCCTTTCAATCAACTGATTTCATAAAGGCAATTTGAGTTACCTGAATACACAAGCATAATTCTACAAAAAGGGTCAAAATATTAACCCCCTCCAAAACATTTTTTACAGGGAAATGTATATAACTATTATTCATGCCTGAAAAGGCACAAAGGGGGACTACGGATTGGTAGAGCAATGCAGCAGTTATGCCAGGCAGCCCCTTCTTACAGCAGGAAATATACGGTATAGTACTGATAACTCATTTCCTTCTCCTTCCCACTCCTTAAAAATGAACAATGGAATATAGTCTACTTATTGAGTTCAGTAAGACTTAGTCCCAGAAATGCAGCCTAATAAGCAGAATAGGCAAGTGGTTTTCTTCGTAAGATCAAAAGAATAATCAGGCCAAACAGTCTGAATTATTTCAGCACCAAGTAACTGATCTATTCTACTTTGGTGCTGAGACATTTGTGCTTGGGTTTTAATGCCAAACCAGATTGCCCAGGCTCAAAACGTAGTCATTGAGAGAAGTTCCAAATTTTGCTTCATGCATACATACCAGAGTGAGCTGTTGCAAGTATATTTTCAAAAAGGCCACAGTCAAAAAGTGACATTACTGTTTCTTCATATTCTGAGGGTAGAGACAAAACCATGCTGATACCTCTGCATGAACACAGATTTTAATATACAGTACACACAAGGATACAGGTGAAACTCGAAAAATTAGAATATCGTGGAAAAGATCATTTATTTCAGTAATTCAACTTAAAAGGTGAAACTAATATATGAGATAGACTCATGACACGCAAAGTGAGACATGTCAAGCCTTTATTTGTTATAATTGTTATAATTATGGCATACAGCTGATGAAAACCCCAAATCTCAGAAAATTAGATTAAATGAAATCAGCAAAACAAGGATTGCAAATAGAGCAATATTGGACCTCTGAGAAGTAGAAGCATGCATATGTACTCAGTACTTGGTTTGGGCCCCTTTTGCATCAATTACTGCGGTGTGGCATGGATGCTATCAGCCTGTGGCACTGCTGAGGTGTTATGGAATACTTTTTCAATAGCTTCAATAGCAGCCTTCAGCTCTTCTGCTTTCTGGGTTTCATGTCTCTCATCTTTCTCTTAGCAATGCCCCATAGATTCTCTATGGGATACAGGTCAGGCGAGTTTGCTGGCCAATCAAGCACAGTAATCCCATGGGCACTGAACCAGGTTTTGGTACTTTTGGCAGTGTGGGCAGGTGCCAAGTCCTGCTGGAAAATGAAGTTAGCATCCCCATAAAGCTCATCTGCGGAAGCAAGCATGAAGTGCTCCAAAATCTCCTGGTAGACAGCTGCGTTGATCCTGGACTTGATGAAGCACAGTGGACCAACACTGTGGAAACTTTACACTGGACCTCAAGCATCTGGCATTGTGTGCCTCTCCATTCTTCCTCCAGACTCTGGGTCCTTGGTTTCCAAATGAGATGCAAAAGTTGCTCTCATCAGAAAAGAGGACTTGGGACCACTGTGCAACAGACCAGTTCTTTTTTTCTTTAGTCCAAGGAAAGACGGTTCTGACGTTTCTTGTTCAGGAGCAGCTTGACAAGAGGAATACAATATTTGAAGCCCATCTCCAGGATCCGTCTGTGTGTGGGGGCTCTTGATGCACTAACTCCAGCCTCCACTCCTTGTGAAAGTCCCCAGCACGTTTGGATGGTCTTTTCCTGACAATCCTCTCCAGGCTGCAGTCATCCCTGCTGCTTGTGCACCTTTTTCTTCCACACTTTCCCCTTCCGCATAACTTTCCATTAATGTGTTTCGATACAACACTTTGGAAACATCCAACGTCTTCTGCAATTACCTTTTGAGGCTTTCCCTCCTTATGGAGGGTCTCAATGATGGCTTTCTGCACAACTGTCAGGTCAGCAGCCTTCCCCATGATTGTGCTTCCTACTGAACCAGACTGAGAGACCATTTAAAGGCTCAGGATCCCATTGCAGGTGTTATGGATTGAATAGCTACTGCACCTTTTCACAATATTCTAATTTTCTGACATTGTTAATTTGGAGTTTTCATCAGCTGTACGCCATAATCATCACAATTATAACAAATAAAGGCTTGGCATATCTCGCTTTGCGTGTCATGAGTCTATCTCATATATTAGTTTCACCTGTATACTCAGTAAAAATAGGTTATTGAGCTGTATGTAACCCACCCTGGACATGCTTGGTGAAGGCTGGGCTATGAATGCATACAATAAATAAAGTCATGCCAGTGTATAAAATGGTCATGACCTCCCCCTGAACCCAGGGGTATCAGAGCTGTTGCACCTAACCAGTCTTCTCTTTCTGCTTCCACTAAAACCTGTTGCAAGGGAAGGTCACAGGGTGCCCCAAAGCCCAACTGTGCATTTGTGCTCTGTAGGGGAGAGTCAAAAACTCATCCTGCAACAGTAGGCTGGGGAAAAAGAACATGAGAAATAAACAGGGCCAAGCAGTCTTGTTCCTGAGAGGTAAGCCCTACGGAAGCATTCACAGGTCATGCCTTGGACCAAAAAGCTCAAATTAGCAACTTTCCCAAATGGCTGTGACTTAAAAACACTTTCCAGTACCTGCTTCAGAAGTGTTGTCATCCATCAGCTTTTCTTGCGCAAGGTGAAGAGTGTCTAACATTTCCTCAAAGATTTCATCAAGAAGCCCAGCCTGCTTACACTTCCTTAAAAAGTCTATCCTTACTGTTAAGAGAGAAATACATCCTTTTTCAAACAGTTCCATATCTACTGGCATTGTGAAGCTCTTTCTAGCAAGAGCAGTAATTTACTTTCAAGACATTTTGTTTTTTAGCTTGCAAGATACTCTCAAGTCATAGTTACACTAAAATCCTGGATGCTTTAAATATTTTTTGAAGCAGCAATCACTTCTCCACCAGGGAAAAGCAGCAGCAGCAAAGGCTCAAGAACAAGCCAAAAGCTTAGATAATGTGTGTTTATATGTGGCTTTCCCCTCTGCCACAGAAACCCATGGGTCCAGGTTATTGGCCTGTTAGTGGTCACAATGTGATTATGGAGGATGGATGGTGGCTAATGGATTGAGGTTGAATCCTGACAAGACAGAAGTACTGTTTTTGGGGGACAGGGAGCGGATGGGTGTGGGGGATTCCCTGGTCCTGAATGGGGTAACTGTGCCCCTGAAGGACCAGGTGCGCAGCCTGGGAGTCATTTTGGACTCACAGCTGTCCAAGGAAGCGCAGGTCAATTCTGTATCCAGGGCAGCTGTCTACCAGCTCCACCTGGTATGCAGGCTGAGACCCTACCTGCCCGCGGACTGTCTCGCCAGAGTGGTGCATGCTCTAGTTATCTCCCACTTGGACTACTGCAATGCGCTCTACGTGAGGCTACCTTTGAAGGTGACCCAGAAACTACAACTAATCCAGAATGCGGCAGCTAGACTGGTGACTGGGGGCGGCCGCCGAGACCACATAACACCAGTCTTGAAAGACCTACATTTCCGGTACGTTTCCGAGCACAATTCAAAGTGTTGGTGTTGATCTTTAAAGCCCCAAATGGCCTCGGCCCAGTATACCTGAAGGAGCGTCTCCACCCCCATCGTTCTGCCCGGACGCTGAGGTCCAGTGCCGAGGGCCTTCTGGCTGTTCCCTCATTGCGAGAAGCAAAGCTACAGGGAACCAGGCAGAGGGCCTTCTTGGTAGTGGCGCCCGCCCTGTGGAACACCCTCCCATCAGATGTCAAAGAGATAAACAACTACCTGACATTCAGAAGACATCTTAAGGCAGCCCTGTTCAGGGGAGTTTTTAATGTGTGACATCTTAGTGTATTTTTGGTCTTTGTGGAAGCTGCCCAGAGTGGCTGGGGAAACCCAGCCAGATGGGTGGGGTACAAATTAATAATAATAATAATAATAATAATAATAATAATAATAATGCTAGTTTTGTATTATAGAAAAAAGTGAAAGTTAAAAAGTACAGAGTGTGATGATGCCTGAAAAAAGAATATCATCATATAATGTGCAAGGCCTGGAAACTCCTATGAAACAGAATTGAAGGTAAATTTAAAACCAGTGTCAGGTGAAGATTACTCAAAAGCTGAAGACTAGACACTTATACCTAAGTATCTGAGCCATCTAGAAGCCAATTAGGAACAATTCTGAGAGAAGAGAAGAAATGTTGAAATCAATGAGTTTGGTGGGAAAGAAAGATTTTTTGGCCCAAATGTCTAAGCAGTTTGCTGAACTGTATATTTCTCAGAAGAAAGTATGTTTCTGTATCAAGTGACATTTATATATACAATGGTACCTGTATCAAGTCACATTTATATATACAATGGTACCTCGGGTTACATACGCTTCAGGTTACAGACTCCGCTAACCCAGAAATAGTACCTCGGGTTAAGAACTCTGCTTCAGGATGAGAACAGAAATCATGCTCCGGTGGCACGGCGGCAGCAGGAGGCCGCATTAGCTAAAGTGGTGCTTCAGGTTAAGAACAGTTTCAGGTTAAGAACGGACCTCCAGAACGAATTAAGTACTTAACCCAAGGTACCACTGTATAGGAAATGGTCTCTATAATAATCATGAGTGGCCATCTTTGTAATTTGACTCACATTCATGGCAAAAAGCTGCAGAACAGGCTACTAGAAATCCTACCAAGTGCCAAACACAGTGAAGTCCTACCTTTCTGCTGGTCATTTTTTCTCTTAAGGACCTGTTGTAGGCTCTCTTCTGCAACTGTTTCATTATCATTCTGTCAAAAGTGTTTTTAAAAACAAGTTTGCATATTTATCAGTATTGTTCAGAACACTAACGACAATGTTCATGTTTTTCCAGTGTAACAATCCCCACCTTCACATGTTAACAAGATTAGAGCTGAATCCTATCCATGCTTTGCACTAAGCATATGCTGTTTCTTAAGCTAAATTATCTCCCAAGTAATCCATGTATTAATTCATAGCACTTTTCCTCCAAGCAGCTCAAAGTGGCACACACAGTTCAGCTATGCACATTTTATTTCCCAAGATTTAGCACCTAGCAGCAGTCAGAAACTAAAACGGGTCAAAAAAGAACAAACTGAATTAGAACTCAGACTTAAATCACATGTGAGACCAATGTAGCAAGGAAGCATGGCTCATTGGAGGAAACTTACTGCATGGTGTAGACATTAAAAAGGCTTAAAAATATATATTAATTACCATTTTTTTTCCACTGCAGGAAGAGTTTATTAGGATTGGGGGCCGTCCCTTCTTGCTGTCCTCATCTAGAAATAAGATAGCTGCTGCTTATATTTTACCAGATAATTTATTATAGTACTTCAGTAAGTTATAGCAAGATACACTATAAAAACAGACAGAACACGTTAGAATTACTTCTTTTTAAATTCGTCTTAAGAGTTACAATGATAAGGACTTAAGAATCATCCAGTGAATTGGCATAATGGCAAAATGGAGATTTTGTGTGTTTGTATTTGTTAACAAATACTACTTCTTGTATCTTGAAAGTCCAAGTAATACTGGCACAAGAGTGCAATAAATTCTTTCCCCCTCTTTGCACCTTGGGCCAAGTCAAAGAACTACCCTGTACACCAGTCTTGAAAAACAATCACAGAATTGTGGGGCAGTATAGTTAAGTTTCATGCTATCATTTCACTTTTTAGCCACAGAACACACCGTGTCCACAACCTGAGTCTCTCTCTCATTTCAGTCATGAGGCAAGTACTAAAAGCTCCTCCCAGCACAATTTTATCAAGAAACAAGAAAAAGGAAAACATGGGTCAAATCAGAATGAGTTGGTGGTGGAAGTACTCTCTGAAAAGTGTCTTGGAATTGGCAGGAACAAAAACAAGAACGAACAAAAGCATTTTGGTGTGTAATACAATTTGGTGGATAGGAAAATACCACCATTTGAAAGAACCAACATTTACTTTAAACTGTAAACAACAATTTTAAGAAAGCTAGATAAGCAGCAACTCAACTGTCCCTCCGTCCTGCACAAAATGTGAAGTTCAAGTGCAATGAGCAGAGAGACAGTATCAGGCTGCCTTGTGGGCAATTTGTGTGGGTCTTATGAGAAAATTAGTAATTTTCTATGAATTGGAATCTGGCCATTTTCTGAATAATCAGGAATAATGTCAGCTGATGCGTGATGCCAACCTACGTGAGCAGGGAATTATCTACAAGGCGCTAGTTGATGTGGAGGGCAGAAGGGAGGGTGGCTTTGGTTTTCTGAAGAGCTGCAGAGAGACAAAATCAGGAAAACAACATTTATTGGGTCCAGTGATGAGCAGCAACCACTGGAAAAACTCTTCCACATGGAACTTGAACTGGAGAAATCACTGCTGAACCAGACCAACCTCTGACAAAAAAACCCCTACAATGGTAAATTGTATAGTGAGTATTTTGTAGTTCTCTTGTTCATATGGGTAGGAGAAAAAATACATTGGTTTTCAGTGTTTTATAAAAGCACTCTTGACACACTTTTTGTCAAGGGTTTCAATAGTGGGGAATGTATAAACAAATATTCCATTACTGCATCTGCTAAAAATGACTATTTGAAGCATGGAGAAGAGTCTGATGAGGAAAAAAACTAACCATAAAAGCTTGTCTTCTTGACTGGGTCATGGTTTGGACAGAACACTCTAATACATTGGAGAAATAACAAGAGAAAAGAAATTGAATTAATATATAAACAAATGCATTCATTTCTATTAAAATGTACATAAATGTAGTAAGACACAGTGAAGAGTTCAGTTCTGGAAGAATAGTACCACTGAAACTTATCTGAAAGGAGCACT
The DNA here is from genome assembly GCF_964106645.2 of Podarcis pityusensis. Taxonomy (NCBI): domain Eukaryota; kingdom Metazoa; phylum Chordata; class Lepidosauria; order Squamata; family Lacertidae; genus Podarcis; species Podarcis pityusensis. Next base: position 522,921 of record NC_138026.1, on the reverse strand, counting down.
AAGACAACACCAAGTGCCTATTCAAGAAAGGGTTTGATGTGCTATTTTTGCAAGAAAGAATCATGAGTGTTAGGCAAGCTATGTAGAGTGGAGTGATCAGTGTTTACCAATGAAATAGTGACAAATTATTCTGCCATCTATTCATTTTTTTTCAGAGAAAATAAAATTCCTTACTATTGAAGTATGTAAGTTCTCCATTCCAGGAACTTTCAGAAGTAGGCCCCTCTCCTTGGCGAGGAGACAGGGTCCAAAAGCTTCTGAGTTGTATCCAAAGCAACACTAAGTCAAGGTCCTGTTAAGGCAAGGATTTTCACTTGTGCCCTTGCCTTCTCCTTCCCTTGCACACAGAAGGGTGAAGGCAGGCTACACAGAGCAACAATTCCCAATGGCAGGAAGGGAAAAGGGGGAAATATCATAAGGGAAAATGTCAACATCTTCCCACCAATCACTATTGCTCTGATGATTAAAACCAGAGCCCCACACTGCTACTTTTAAGTTTAAACACTATTTTAACATCTCATGGACCCTCTTCCTACCTCCGTGTGCTCAGTCTATCTCCTGAGCTTGCTGCATTTATCAGACTCAACTGGGTAATTTCTTTGCAACAGCAGCCTGGTTTGTTTTTGTTATAACATTACTTCCTCAGTATTACATTTCAGGTAAAACTATGACTAAAGATATACGTTACTATTTTAAGGTCATGACGCTCTGATGGCTGTGCATTTCAATTACCCTTGTTTTTTAAAGAAAAGAGGGAGAATGTGAAGCATTTGCAACTCTTGGTCCCATACACTGAAGTCCTTTTACTCGCTCAATGAAGGTTCCCAAGCCTGTGCTGAGACAGCAGAAGAGCCCCCTTCCCAAGCCCACCTCACTTTGTGTGTGCCTGTGTTAAGCCAAGCAGATAGGCAAAAGCCCCTCAAACTTCCTGATTGGCTGTGATGAACAAAGGATTCTTGGAAGCAGGTAGGAAGACCTTCAAGATGTTAAAGATAAAAAACAAAAGCAGAGAGGAGGACTGGAATGGGAGAAATAACAGTTGAAAAGAGGAGGGGGAGGAGGAAGGAAGGGGGAAGAAGCAGGACAGAGGAAGAGCAGCTTGGATGGGGGTGACTAACTGTGGTTAAAACATGATCAAAAGGGAGTGAATGCATCATTTCCTTTCCACTTTCTGTTCACTCCAGATGACATAACTCGACTGGGAGGGGGCCCTGATCAGCCCTGCCCCATTCTAGGTTAACTAAGGTGCCCTGGCTGGCTATGTTAACTTTCAAGGAAAAAAAAGCAAAAGGAGGGGCTCCACTGAATGCTTTTCTATGGAACTTTAATCCCCCTCCCCATATATAGTGATGCTTGCTGGCTGTGTTGTTTACAGCAGTTTGGACAGCACAGCAGGCAAGCAGAATGGACTCCAGGGACTTTCTTAGTGCAAATAAATTTAATAAATTGGTGGTGGGGGTGCGAAGGAGAGACTAGGTTCTTCTGGCTCAGGGGATCTTGGTGTTCTCTCCCAGTTGTCTAAGCTGATGTCACACTAAGTTTTAGATGACTCTGAGGTGGGAAACAAATGCAGGTGTCTAATTAACCTGTCTCCAAGGCAATTTCAGGGGAAACTTCAATTTGCTGGCAGGTAATATCAAAATTAATTCTAAGAACTGAGCAAGTTTTTAAACTACTTTTTGCTAGGCAATGAAAAAATAAATTATAAAAATTAAGTTGGCTGGTCAGGCTGTCAGTTCTACTGAGAATCCAGCTCCATTAAGCATCCCCCCGCCAACTGCATCTAGCAACAGTCTGAGGCAGAGGGAGAGATGGGGAGCAGGGCCACTCCATCTGCTCAGCTGAGGCCCAAGCAACCTCTGGCTCCTCCTCTTTGAGCCATTGCCATTCCGTCTGGACACAGGAAGAACTCTGTAATCAAGCACTAGTAGCTAGGTTCACTTTTTTCCTCCTCTCTCTCAATCCCTTCTCCTTTCTGTGTTGTGTCTTTTAGCTTGTACGCTTGTAGCCATTCTGGGATGCTTTAAATAAAACAAAACAAACAAACTATTGTAGAAAGGAAAACTAGTCAGGTCTGTAAAATTCCATTCAAATTAGCTCTCTCTAGCTATAAATTTCAATTTTGCCAGACAAGAAGCTCTTCACAATTTAGAAGGTGAAAAGAGATAACTTGGTTACCACCTGAAAACAGCTGTTCCCTGGTAGCTCAATTGCCTCTGGCCCCTCCATCATGCCAGTGTCCCAGTGACTTCAAAACAACAGAGGACATCCCAATATCTGAATTCTTATGACTATTCACAAGAGCCTCCACGTTCTCATGACAAAAGTTCCTGCACTTCAAATTACAAAGGCTCACATCTCTGTCTATCAAGCCAGCTAATCAAAATTATTTAAAATGAATAGCTTGGGTTTTTCCCTGGCACTCCCTTAGAATTTATTCAGCATATTTCCCACGAAATCCAACACAAGACATAAGCAGCCTTAGGATGGCAACCTAAATGAATCGCTTTTGTTGACTCTTCAATATCTCCAAGTTCATGTTGTTGTTGTTGTTGTTTAGTCGTGTCCGACTCTTTGTGACCCCATGGACCAGAGCACGCCAGGCACTCCTGTCTTCCACTGCCTCCCACAGTTTGGTCAAACTCATGCTGGTAGCTTCAAGAACACTATCCAACCATCTTGTCTTCTGTCGTCCCCTTCTCCTTGTGCGATCTTTCCCAACATCAGGGTCTTTTCCAGGGAGTCTTCTCTTCTCATGAGGTGGCCAAAGTATTGGAGTCTCAGCTTCAGGATCTGTCCTTCCAGTGAGCACTCAGGGCTGATTTCCTTAAGAAGGGATAGGTTTGATCTTCTTGCAGTCCATGGGACTCTCAAGACTCTCCTCCAGCACCATAATTCAAAAGCATCAATTCTTCGGCGATCAGCCTTCCTTATGGTCCAGCTCTCACTTCCATACATCACTACTGGGAAAACCATAGCTTTAACTATACGGACCTTTGTTGGCAAGGTGATGTCTCTGCTTTTTAAGATGCTGTCTAGCTTTGTCATTGTTTTTCTCCCAAGGAGCAGGTGTCTTTTAATTTCATGACTGTTGTCACCATCTGCAGTGATCATGGAGCCCAAGAAAGTAAAATCTCTCACTGCCTCCATTTCTTCCCCTTCTATTTGCCAGGAGGTGATGGGATCAGTGGCCATGATCTTCGTTTTTTTGATGTTGAGCTTCAAACCATATTTTGTGCTCTCCTCTTTCACCCTCATTAAAAGGTTCTTTAATTCCTCCTCACTTTCTGCCATCAAGGTTGCGTCTTCCGCATATCTGAGGTTGTTGATATTTCTTACGGCAATCTTAATTCCGGCTTGGGATTCATCCAGCCCAGCCTTTCACATGATGAATTCTGCATATAAGTTAAATAAGCAGGGAGACAATATACAGCCTTGCCGTACTCCTTTCCCAATTTTGAACCAATCAGTTGTTCCATATACAGTTCTAACTGTAGCTTCTTGTCCCACATAGAGATTTCTCAGGAGATAGATGAGGTGATCAGGCACTCCCATTTCTTTGAGAACTTGCCATAGTTTGCTGTGGTCGACACAGTCAAAGGCTTTTGCATAGTCAATGAAGCAGCAAATGCCTTTCTGGAACTCTCTAGCTTTCTCCATAATCTAGCGCATGTTTGCAATTTGGTCTCTGGTTCCTCTGCCTCTTCTAAATCCAGCTTGCACTTCTGGGAGTTCTCGGTCCACATACTGCTTGAGCCTTCCTTGTAGAATTTTAAGCATAACCTTGCTAGCGTGTGAAATGAGTGCAATTGTGCGGTAGTTGGAGCATTCTTTGGCACTGCCCTTCTTTGGGATTGGGATGTAGACTGATCTTCTCCAATCCTCTGGCCACTGCTGCTTTTTCCAAACTTGCTGGCATATTGAGTGTAGCACCTTAACAGCATCATCTTTTAAAATTTTAAATAGTTCAGCTGGAATACCATCACTTCCACCGGCCTTGTTATTTGCAGTGCTTTCTAAGGCCCATTTGACTTCACTCTCCAGGATGTCTGGCTCAAGGTCAGCAACCCCACTACCTGGGGTGTAAGAGACATCCATATCTTTCTGGTATAATTCCTCTGTGTATTCTTGCCACCTCTTCTTCATGTCTTCTGCTTCTGTTAGGTCCTTACCACTTTTGTCCTTTATTATGGTAATCTTTGTACGAAATGTCCCTTTCATATCTCCAATTTTCTTGAACAGATCTTCCCATTCTGTTGTTTTCCTCTATTTTTTTGCATTACTCATTTAAGAAGGCCTTCTTGTCTCTCCTTGCTATTTTTTGGAAATCTGCATTCAATTTCCTCTATCTTTCACTATCTCCCTTGCGTTTTGCTTGCCTTCTCTCCCCCGCTATTTGTAAGGCCTCGTTGGACAGCTACTTTGCTTTCTTGCATTTCCTTTTCATTGGGATGGTTTTCGTTGCTGCCTCCTGTATAATGTTGCAAGCCTCCATCCATAGTTCTTCAGGCACTCTGTCCACCAAATCTAAATCCATAAACCTGTTCCTCACTTCCACTGTGTATTCATAAGGGATTTGATTTAGATGGTATCTTACTGGCCCAGTGGTTTTTCCTACTTTCTTCAGTTTAAGCTTGAATTTTGCTATAAGAAGCTGATGATCTGAGCCACAGTCAGCTCCAGGTCTTGTTTTTGCTGACTTTATAGAGCTTTTCCATCTTTGGCTGCAGAGAATATAATCAATCTGATTTCGATGCTGCCCATCTGGTGATGTCCATGTGTAGAGTCGTCTCTTGTGTTGTTGGAAGAGAGTGTTTGTGATGACCAGCTTGTTCTCTTGGCAGAACTCTATTAGCCTTTGCCCTGCTTCGTTTTGAACTCCAAGGCCAAACTTGCCAGTTGTTCCTTTTATCTCTTGACTCCCTACTTTAGCATTCCAATCCCCTATAATGAGAAGAACATCCTTCTCTGGTGTCATTTCTATAAGGTGTTGTAAGTCTTCATAGAATTGGCAATTTCAGTTTCTTCAGCACCAGTGGTTGGTGCATAAACTTGGATTACTGTGATGTTAAAAGGTCTGCCTTGGATTCGTATTGAGATCATGATATCATTTTTGAGATTGCATCCCAGTACAGCTTTCGCCAGTCTTTTGTTGACTATGAGGGCCACTCCATTTCTTTTACGGGATTCTTGCCCACAGTAGTAGATATGATGGTCATCCGAACTGAATTCGCCCCTTCCCGTCCATTTTAGTTCACTGATGCCCAGAATGTCAATATTTAGTCTTGCGATCTCATTTTTGACCACATTCAACTTACCCAGGTTCATGGTTCTTACATTCCAGGTTCCTATGCAATATTTTTCTGTACAGCATTGGACTTTCCTTTCGCTTCCAGGCATATCCGCAACTGAGCTACCTTTCGACTTTGGCCCAGCCGCTTCATCAGCTCTGAATCTACTTGTACTTGTCCTCCGCTCTTCCTCAGTAGCATGTTGGACGCCTTCCGACCTGAGGGGCTCATCTTCCAGCATCATAACTTTTATATGCCTGTTGTCTTTGTCCATGGAGTTTTCTTGGCAGGGATACTGGAGTGGCTTGCCGGTTCCTGCTCCAGGTGGATCACGTTTGGTTAAAACTCTCCACTATGACCTGTCCATCTTGGGTGCCCTGCATGGCATAGTTCATAGCTTCTCTGAGTTATTCAAGCCCCTTCGCCACGGCAAGTGCTCAATTCTGCCACCTTGTAGGTGGATTTGACAGCCAAGGTGAGCAACTTATAAAAGCGGGCATATCATGAATATCCCCCACATCCAATTCTGGGGGATAAAAAAGTTTATTTTGCTGGTTCTCAGGATTGTTTAGATTCAGATATTGGGTGGTGTTTTTCACTAATGAAAGGCTTTTGGACTGCAGAGGAAGCTTCTGTGAAAAGAAAGAGGGCCAATTTTCCTACCTTCCCCTTATTTCTGCAACTCTGCTGGGTCTCCCCAAACCTGCTCGAGAGGATTAGGGGGTGCTTTGGAGCAGTGGATGGGAGTGCAGGACAAAAGGGGAATTTTGAAAAACCTTTCACTTATGGAAGCTTTCAGCCAGCAGAGGGACTGACTGAATAGTCTATTACAGGGGTCGGCAACCTAAGGCCCATGGGCCACAAGTGGCCCACGGGGGTCGTTTAACCAGCCCACAAGCCGTCTCTGAACTGAGCCGCCTGCTCAGTGAGTCCCCACGTGCTGCGCTAAACCGGCGCACAGGGACTCACTTCCGCGGTGCCGGAAATCGCATCTGTGCGGACACCAACGCTGGAAATCGTGTCTGCGCAGATGCCGGAAATCGGGTGTGAATGCGATCCGGTCCACGTAGGGATCTCCGCTGGAGTGAACCGGCCCAGGCGAGGTAAACCTTGCCGGCCCCTGGTCTATTATCTGGCCATTAGGTGCCACAGCAGGTGCTGTGATCTTCCAGCAATTTGACTTCACCCGCAAAGGAACACCCCTGCATTGTCTCCCCAGACAGACGGGTGCCACCAACAGGCAAAGACAGTACCAACCACCCCAATAATGGTGTCAAAGTAAAAGATAAATGGAAGAAAATTCTCAAAATGCAACAAATTTTAGAAAAGAATTTGTTAAATACCGGTAAATGCCTTGAATTTCATCCGTTTCTATTGCAGCATCATCACACAAAGCACAGAAATAATGGTAACTTCTGCGACAGTTTTTTATCTCACAGCCCACAGTGGCTCCTTTCTTGCGACAGAAATTGCATATCTGCAAAAAATGGGTTTTTGAGTCTAAACAAACTGTACCATATCAGGTTGGTTCTGATGTTAGCAATCTTAGCTTTCAGTGAACCAAAATTTTTAAACCACAGTCTTTGGCATGGCTACTCATAAGTAAGTCCTACCTGAATTCAGTGCAACTTACAGCCAGGAACAGGGGTTAAAATTGCAGTCTAACTTTGTCCAATCATTACTAACTCTCTGTTGCAATTTTAACTAGAGAAACATTTTTTAAATTATTTGGTTATGAGAAATGCTTTGCTTCTGTCTAGCGAATGGTTTGGCTAGCCTGGGCCTCTACCCCACACTTCTTTGCATTTATATTCTTTAATTTAAAAATATGTGGTCGCAGCCTTCATGGCATCTCCATACAATTATTTCAATGAAATAATTATTAAATTGTCTATTGATAACATCCCATATATTCCATTTGTGGGGTGCTATGAGTGGGGTAGTACCTCTGGTGGGAGACACGTCCCGCTCCTTCTGAGACAGTTTGTCCACCTCTGATCCTCACCCTGCCCTCAGCTCTCACCTCTTAGAAGCTATCAGCATGTGACAGTAGCCCCAGCCCAGGAAATGACTTTGACTGGGTGGCTAAACCAGGTGTATGGAGCCAATGGGTCTCAGACCTTTAGTGGATTAAGGACTTTCCTTGCATGCAAAGAGAGGCTCCAACCGATTGAGCGGACAAGACCAAGAGTGGGTCCAATGGTTAAGAAGGCGGTTTTCTGCATGTGCTGTTGAGGGAAGTGAGGGGCAGATGGGGCTCATCAACCTGGGAAGGGAGCCCATCAAGTAGAAGGAGCCTTCTGCTGCCCTTGTAGGATACCTTCGGGAGAAGAAAAATCTAAGGAATAGTAAACCCTACACAAATCTGGAGTGTAGTCCCTAAGACAGTTGGATGGTGCCTTGTTTGCCTCTGCTTTTCTTTGGACCCCATCAACGAGATTGAGAGGCACAGGGGATTTGTTATCTGAGCAGCCCAGGACCTTCAGATACACTGCCCAGGCATGTGCTCCGGGAAGGTCACTTCGAGACAGACAGGTGCCAGCAGCTATTACATTTCTAGTAGAAAAGCACTGGGTAATGTAATTTGCAATCAAGACTACAGTTACCTTATATACAATAGGATGTATATCTGATGATGGTAAGAATTCAGACTTCAAATTGGCGCTAACATTTTTTATCCCTTTGATGGCATTTTATGTACAGTTCTTAAGAGTGCACAAGGGATGCTTTGAGGGGGAAAGCCAGACATTTAGCCAAGACTATTGCTTCTCCCTTCATTTTGGAGAAATCTGTTGAGGAAGAGTGATTGCCAAACAAAGCAAGTCTTTCATTGCTATTACAATGGCAGGGTTGGTTTTTTTGAGGAGCATTATGTTAAAGTATGGGTAGGCAAACTAAGCCCCGGGGGCTGGATCTGGCCCAATCGCCTTCTAAATCCAGCCCGAGAACAATCTGGGAATCAGCATGTATTTACATGAGTAGAATGTGTCCTTTTATTTAAAATGCATCTCTGGGTTATTTGTGGGGCATAGGAGTTTGTTCATTTCCCCCCCAAAATTATAATCCGGCCGCCCACAAGGTCTGAGGGATAGTGGACTGGCCCTCTGCTGAAAATGTTTGCTGACCCCTGTGTTAAAGTGTTCTTTTCTCAGAATACTTGCCAGTATATGCCTCTTAACTAAATAACTCTGACCTTAGCATCAAAAGAAATAATTCTGAACTAATTCTGCATAGTCTGCTTTTATACACATAAAAATGTAAAAGGTTGGTGTCTCACCAGCCTCTTTCCTCTTTTTATTTCACTTGTTACTGAAGCCACATCAAACCTTATATTGAGATTCTCAGGGTTATGTTCTTCAGATTCCACGAATCCAGAGGAATATAGCTAAAAATAAAAACATAAATTAAAAGGAAGTAAAAATCAAACCAGGAGATACTACAATGAAGCAATAAGGAACAGCAGCAACAGTTGGGAAGAGATTTGATTTAAGTGTTCTCTCATAGATTTGCACAATGTTAGTTTCTTTTGCATGGTTATCTGCAACTTATCTGCAATTAAGAACCATTCAAAATAATGTATATACTGTATTTTTCGCTCTATAAGACGCACCAGACCACAAGACACACCTAGTTTTTGGAGGAGGAAAACAAGAAAAAAATATTCTGAATCTCAGAAGCCAGAACGGCAAGAGGGATCGCTGCGCAGCGAAAGCAGCGATCCCTCTTGCTGTTCTGGCTTCTGGAATAGCTGCGCAGCCTGCATTCGCTCCATAAGACGCACACACATTTCCCCTTACTTTTTAGGAGAGAAAAAGTGAGTCTTATAGAGCAAAAAATACGGTACTTGGATTTTATTTTAACTACCACTTTTCCAGGTTGAGCATACCACCCCTTGCTGTTCCAGTCTCCTAGAAGACAGGGCGCTGTTCAAGAACCCTGTATTTAAACTGAATAAGGGATGCACTGAAATAGGATAAGATAGTCAACCCAGCTCACAAAGGAAGCTTTCTCTTCATCTCACCTCCCTCTACCATGCAATGTAGGTAGGAAAGAACCATAGTATATATAGTACACTTGAAGACAGTCATTGCTACAATGAAGTAGCCAAATATTAGAAAGCAGTACCAAGTTGCAATTGCATTATTTGGTTCCCCATCTGCACACCTTATTTCCCAACACTTGCCAGTCTCCACTGGCAACATCTGGTGACCCCAAGGGCCCTCTTTGTGTTACTAGGTGATAAATAGAACAAAAGGTGAACTCTGCATGCACACACAAACAGGCACGCATGCCACAGAACAAGAGTGACATTTTTCAAGAGCCTCCTCAGTTCAAGAGCAATGGTGGAATCATAGAATTCCAAAGTTGGAAGGGACCCAAAGGTCAGCTAGTCCAATCACTGACAATGCAGGAACCGGTAGTAAGCAAAGGAGCAAAGACAGGGGAGGTGGTCATCCCCCATTATACTTGGCTTTTATAAGTGTTAGAAGCCGCCCAAAGTGACTAGGGGAAGCCCAGCCAGATGGGCAGGATATTATTAATAATAATAACAACAATAATAATAGGTGCAATTGTGACAGAAATTGTCACTAAATATCTACAGAATTTTAAAGCAGTTAAAATTACTATTGAAGTGGCAACAGAGCTGGTAATTTAGTTATGCCATCTAGTTTAACTATGAAACCAATCTTTATATTACAACTAAGCTCCTCTGCTATTTTGTCATTTGTCCCACAGGTAGTATTCTATAGAAAGAGAACCATAGAAAGAGAATGCATTGGTATGCAACAGCCTTCCCCAGCCTTATGCCCTCAAAATGTTTTGGAGTACCAATTTCCATCAATTCCAGCCAACATGACCAGTGGCAGTGGTCAAGGAGTTGTAGTCCAACAACAGATCTGACTAGAGGCAGGCACTCTTGTATGAAACTGGTTTCCTGGATCCATTTCAGCTGGGATTCAGGATTGAATGTGGCATAGAAACTGCCTTACTAACACTATAAAAAAAGATGAGCCTTCCACATCCTATACCAGATGTATCCTAGACCCCGAGATCTATGGATGAAGAGTGGTATGCAAATTTAATTAATAATAATAATCAAGTCCAGCTGAGCAACAGCCTCACCCAGGCCATCCATGGCTTTAAGAACAGCAGATGCAGCTGGGAAGGGAGACTTCCAGGGAGGGAACAAGGCGGACTCAATGTCTTCTGTTGGCAGGTTGCCAACAGAGATGGCTGCATGGTGATTGATAGCCAGACATACATTTTGGCTATTGAATTCACTCTGACAGGGAATTAACCTCTGATGCTCTGAAAAAGTTGTTTACTAAAAGTTGGGAGACCGAGAAGCTCCTTGGAACCTGAATGGGGGTGAGCAACTTAAGAGCAGAGGAATCAACATCTTGCCCCAAAGCCACATAGGGTCGGCAAAAGCCTCCTGTTCTCCAATCTCTCTGAGACGGTTATAATTTATGTCTTAGAGAGGTTTCTCTATCTGGTATGTGAGCTACTTTCTGGCTTTAAGAAGATGTTTATTTAAAAATCAGGATGGAAAACCATGGCAAATACAACAGGAAATGGGATGGGAGGATATGGAACTGGGTGTGAATTTACAAATACATAATAAAAAAACAGTATGAACTGTTATTTTAATATATGATCATAGGGGCAGACTCTTGTGTGGAAAAAGATGGAAATAATTATTGTTTAATAGGGAGGAATGGTTGTGGAAGTTATTGTAGTTGATGTGTTTATTAGAGAAAAACTATTGCTGAAATTTATTAGTAACAATAATTAGAGAACCCTTTTTGGGTTTTGTGTAAAAAGAAAAATGAATTAATCCTCACCAAACAATCCTGATGAACTGCAAGGTTCTGTCCTTCAGCAACATACATAATGGCACATTCTTCATCATCTGGGCAAAATGCACACTGTCTTCTTACCATCTTTGCCATTATCCAAGTTAGCTTAGCAAAGTCACCTTAGAAAAGGATTTTAAAGATTAGCACAACACAGACACCATCCCTGAACTCTAGATGCATATGACTGGAATATCCTCAATGTTATCAGTGAACTTCTTTAAAAAGTCTTACTTTGCTCCCCAAATGTAATGGAACTAGAGGCCTTTAATCCAGTGGAGGGATCCACTGGCAAAAGGGAAGAGATTTCGCTGATGTCTCCCAACTCTCCAGAGCTGATTCTGGGTACAAGACACTGCAGGGGGAAGGAAATCAGCAGTCGTCATCTCTCTCTCCCTTCTGCTGGTGAAATTATTCCCTGAGCAGAAGTCTACTTATAGGTGCTACTATGGATTCTAGCCAATGAAGGAGACAGTCTACATGATGTATTTTACATTTTATTTAAAGGCATTTACTTAATATTTTAAAAAGCAATGCTAAAGTTTTTAGAAGAAAAAACAGAACTACAAATAACAATCATAACTGCAACCACTGAGCATCTGAATACAGTTCAAAATAGTTATAAATACACTAATAGATCTTAAATATATACATCTGACTTAGGGGGAAAGGTAGGCAAGAAAGGAACATTCCACAGATGAAGACCTTCAGGAATGTTGAAGGAAGACTCACTGTGTTTTGTTTCTGATTTTTCATTTATAAACAAGATACAAAATAAACTGCAACAAAAAAAAATCAAAGCACTCATATATTAATTCATATAATGAAGACATGCCAGGCGCTGCTAGGCTTTCCCCCTCCGTCGGCCCGGGAGCGCATGAGAAGGCGGCCGCCGCCTGCTTCCTCTTTCCCGCAGGGAGGCTCCGCGGCCGCCGCCACCATGTCGGAGAGGTTCAGCAAGCCGATGTGCCTCATAGCGGCCAGCGCGGCCGCAGCAGGGGTATCTGCTGATTCCTGCCTTCACTCTTTTACCCTGGCAAGCTCTGCTTTTAATCTACAGGTTGCTACTCCAGGGGGAAAGTCAATTGATTTCACTGGTGTTAATGAGGCAAACATGCGTTGGATCCAGGACTTCCGAATGAAATCTTACGCAAATCCTGCCAAGCTGGAATCAACTGATGGTGCCAGATACCATGCTTTGTTGATTCCAGACTGTCCTGGTGCCATGGTGGATCTGGCAAACAGTGGTTACTTAGCTAGAATATTGCAGCATTTCAGCTCTGAAAACAAACCCATATGTGCTGTTGGACATGGAGCTGCCGCCTTATACAGTGCCACAAATGAGGACAAATCCTGGGTATTTCAGGAATACAGCTTAACAGGTCCCTGTGTGTATGAACTAATAAGACTGCCTAGTTTTGCCAGTTTGCCTATTATCTTTGAGGACTTTGCAAAAGATTCTGGAGCTATCTATAGCGCCAGCAAAGCAGATGCAGTGCATGTTGTATTGGACAGACACCTTGTCACCGGACAAAATGAAAATTCTACAGTTGCAGCTGTCCAGAACCTTGTTTTTCTTTGCAATGGAAGCAGAAAATGATGGTGCTCTTTGTAAATGGGATGAATACAGAAGTCTTCGACTTTCAGAAATGGAAAGGAGAACGCTGCACATTTGTAAGGATGGGGACTGTAAATCATGTGGTAAAAACATTAATTGAACTATGTTTTCCTGCTTTTTTGAAAAACATTGTTCCATCTTGTGTTAATACAGATTCTAAAAAGCCTGGTTAAAAATTAACATGAAAAACCATGGTTTGCAGCTCTGTCAACAGCTGAACACTTGAATTATATGTCTCCAAATTCTCATCCTTGTGCAGGACTATATGGTATTAGTTTACAGTTGTGGCAATTAATGATAACGTAACAATACAAAGTAAAGTATTTGTTACACTTTCACATAGGAGTTTTGAGTTTGATTGCAGGTGATAAAAAGACTGCTATATTGAGATTAGCTAAAAGTTAAAATAAGCTTCAGTTCAGTAAGCTACAAAAATTATTCTAGATAATGTCAACTCAACTTTTTTTTTGTAAGGCAAAGACCATGAAGATTCTATAAAGTGGAAATACAACAATTGAATGGAAAGGCATTTAGTCTTGGGGCTGTGGTATGTGTGCTGGTTGGTTCGCTTAATGCTTTTAAAGATAATTTTATTTAGTTTTTTTGTACCACCCATGATTGTACAAGTCCATTTTTTTATGACCACAGAAGAAAGTTAGAGAAGCTGCTGAAGTTGGACTCAATAAATATAATTTCACCCTCTTAAAAATATAAATAAATATATATATATATATATAATGAAGACATAAGATACAAAGCATTCAAGGCTAGATGTTTGAGGGATAGTTGGCCATTTTTAACTATCTTTCTACAAGCCCCCACAAGATGCTCCACAATTTCCAATGACTGCTCTTAACAGCTGCATATACTGCACATGTTTTAACAGCTTTGGGGACAATGTGGTGCTCTGCAAAACACCGTAACACATTTACTATGGGGTCAAGGAGCAACCCTTCAATGCCAATCTTGGGAACTCAACTGTGCAGGTAGGAATGGCGTCACTGGAATACCCTGCCTCCAATACAAATCCCACACAGCTGATCCAGCAAGATCACTGGTATCAAAAGTCACTGAGAGATCAAGAGAAAAAGGTTATTCTCTCTCTACCCCCCCCCCCAATCCATCAGAGTGACCAGGAATGATTCAGTTTCAAAACCAGGCCTGAATCCAGACTGAAAGGGAGCCAGATAACCAGGTCACCCAGGAACACTTGAACTAGTTTTGCTACAACCCTCTCCACCCCACCCCACCCCACCCCACCCACCCCTTGGTGCTTATTGGAAACCGATGGATCCAGTGTCGGCTTTTTAAGAAGCAGGCAGCCCATGGCCACGTATGGCAGGGAGCACCACCCCAATCCTCCGTGAGGCGGGCACCCGGTCGCCTCTGACTGGCCCAGAAGGGTGCCTCGGGAGAAGGGCCCCCAGGGCGAGGGGGGCAGCAGAAGGCGCTCGTCGCCTCGAGGGCTCTTTCCCACAGGCAGCGGCTCCCTGAGCTTGCCTGGGCTCCCCGCTCCCCGCCTTTGTTCCTCAGCGGCGCCCGGCACAGCAGCCCTCTCGGCCACGGCAGCCCGGCCCCCCCGGCCCCCGGGGGCCGCCCTCCTCCCTCGCGCACCCGCAGCCTTCCCGCCCGCCCGGGGAGGCGCGGCCTCGGGAGCCAAGGCGCGCGACGAGGGCAGCCGAGGAAAGGAGCGCGCGGCCGGCCCCGTCCCGCCCTCGCCACTCACCCTTCTGCAGCGCCCCGGCGGCGGCGACTCCCGCAGCGCCTTTTCCGCAAGGCCCGGGTGACGTCACCGGCGGAGGACGTTTCCGCTGCGCGCGCACGGAGCCCAGAGCCCGCCTCCCTCTCCGCCGCAACCTCGAGTCTTTCCGCCGCGCCCGCCAGAGGTCGCTGCGTCGCCGTTTCAGCCGCCCGCAGGCGGGCCCTCGAGCCGCGAGTACCGGCGGGGGCGCCTAGCAGAATGGGAGCAGCAGCCGAGAAGGGCGATTCCCAAGTTAGTAGGAGCGTCAAGGAGTCAACATTGCAGGCGGCTACACTTAGGCAGAAGTTGGGAAGAATGGAGTTGGAAAACTCATTTGCGTAAATTCCCAATTGGCTTAGATTTGCCAGTGGGTTGCAACTCCTACAGAGTAACCATAGAATTGGCTAATGGCAGACACACATGGAGCACAGAAATGTGCAAGAGTACTGTTGACATCAGTTCTCTGCTGACTTTCCAGCATACACTAGTATTAAGGCCTGACTTCACTGCCTGCTTGGCATTCCTTGGAGGGCCCTGGCCAACAGACCCCTAACAAATTCCCTGTCACATATTCTCTTGGATTTGTTTGAACAAATAAGGGTTCCTATATATACTAGGTGGTCGATTTTGAGGAGGGACAGGAGCAAAGCTTTGGTTTCTTGGTGGCCATTCATTCTGCAAGCCCTGGAATTCTTCTGTCAGGTTCCAGAAGACGGGATTGTTGCCTCACCCCATAGAAGTTGTCCTTCAAAGTTCAATGTGTCTCTGAGGGTGTCTGGTATTGTGGACTGGAGTGCCATCCCCATGCTGATACCATTCACCTCTAGCCTTTTCATCAGAGCTGGGTGAGCCAACCAATGTCTGGTTCCCAAGTAGGGAAAGTGAATGACAATGAACAAATGTCTAAGGACACATTATCTGCAAAAATGCCTATTTTCTTCTCTTGACAGAATCCTTTAAGGAGCAGGATTATGCTTTGGGGATACTTCTGGGTGCAGCCTTTGTTCCCAGGTGAGCAGCTATGAGTCCTTTTGTCCAACTCCAACTGAGACACTTCAAGATATATATATATATATATGCCTTCTGCTATCTGGAGAGCAGAATAAACTCTTTCTCTGAACCAAACCTCAGTGTCATTTGACTCCTTCCTCCCTGTTCTGGGACTAATAAGGCTACATTTCTTGGTGCGTTGGCCGGGAATCTTAATTAAGATTAATTAATCTAATTAAATAGATATGCAAATAGTTGGTGTTAGAAGTTGAGTTGCACTCTGTCTCCTTCTGTATGCCATTCAGATGCAGAAATGAGTTTATACTTACTCAGCATGGTCATCAAGTCAGTGTCTACTGTGGGTTCTTAAACATTCTGAATACAGTGTGTGCTCTTTCTTTGCTGTTTCTTTGAGTTCTGATGTCACTTATCTAAAAGTCAGCATTAGTTGCTTATTCCTCCTGTTTAATAGGAATACCCTTTCAAACTGTTATCAGATGTTTTCTTATAAGAAAATTCAGCCATACAGCAGGTAGCACTTAACCTACTGTAGTGCCCTAATTTTAGCTGAACCACTGTCCTAAGTCAATTAAGTACGTGAATATGTATATCAAGATTAAAATTACTTGCAGATAAATAATAGGGGGAAACTGTCAGAAAAAAAGTCAATCAACTTTCAAGTGCAGCCCAACAAAACTCCCTTTCACAGTGAATATTCTGCAGAAAGAATTTAAAACAAGCATATCTTAGAGGCAAAGGTAGGATAATCACAGTAGTATACTACCTTCCGAGAGGATCTCATTCTTTTGTTATTTAATTTCTGCCTGCAAATTGTGTGTGTATATGCTATAATCTTTGACCAAACTGCGGGAGGCAGTGGAAGACAGAAGTGCCTGGTGTGCTTTTGTCCATGGGGTCACGAAGACTCGGATACGACTAAACAACAACAACATGCTATAATCACATTTAACCTTGAGCAAAGCCAGCATCTGGTACATGTTTTTTGTGCTTTTAAGCTTTCTGTTTGTGTGAATGATTTTAGATGCCAGAGTATCGCCTGCAATCTTCTGCAATTATCACCTGTGTTACCTTGTTAACGTACTTCAAAGGAGAGAGAGAGGATGAGGATGAGGAGGAAAGCAAGGAGGAAAATGTTGCTGGGATTGAAGAATTTAGAAGGACTTAGAAAAAGAGGTGAAGTGGACAAAAAGGCAGTACAAAAGGGTATTTTTTTTCGGGGTAAAAAACCCAAAGGCCCCATACCCCTGCCTGGTCCAATCTGATGGCCCTGCTCCACCGGGTATATGACCCCTTGGAGCTGCTTAACGCCAAGGGCAACCAGCCTCCATGCACTTTTACTATGCAACATGCGCCGTTTACAAACGCGGATGTTTGCAATTGGAAAAACCAGAATCCTTCTTTTGAAGAGGATCCAGCTCCGGTTTAGTTTAGGTATAATTTTATTCCCCCCCCCCCACGGTTTTTTTGGTTATTGTATTGTTTATAAATTGTTCTTAAGGGGAGATGGTCAATGCTGCCTGGGAGTGGGCCCCAGCCAACAGGGGCAAATGCACTGGGACACCCAATCTCAGTGATCAGAGGCAGGAGGAGGAGTTACGCTAAGACCAGGACCACGTCATTCCCGAGGAGGCAGGTTGAGTTGTTGTTCGAAGGCTATCTCTGCCTCTGGGTCTGATCCTGACTAGAAGGATACTGGAATCAACAAGGGAGACCCACACGACCTTAAGGAGCTGTTGTGCAATGCCAGGTCAATGACTCACATGACGGCTGTCATCCATGACTTGATCGTGGATGGAGGACTTGACCTGGCATGTGTAAGAGAGACTTGGTTGGATGAAGCAGATGGGCCGGTTCTTGCCGCTGCTGGTCCACCAGGTTTCTCTTACGCACAGCAACCTAGGTCTTATGGGTGGGGAAGGAGGTGTTGCAGTGGTTTTTAGGAAGTCATTAGTTTGCACCAGACGTCCTATTGGGGAGATCCAGTTTTCTGAGTGCATGTTCTGGAAGTTGGACAATAGGGGCAGTACAGGATTCCTCCCCACTGCACCAAGGATTCCCTGCCTGAGCTGCTTCAGGTTGTGGCGGATGTTCTCCTGGAGACACCTAGTTTGGTTGTCCTAGGGGATTTCAACATCCATGCTGACACAATCTTACAAGGAGCTGCTCGTGACTTCGTGGAAAGCATATCCTTCATGGGGCTGTCCTTGAATAAGCCTGGCCCAACTCAGTTGCAGACATGCCTTAGACCTGGTGTTCACCTGTATGTATGTATGTATGTATGTATGTATGTTGTCTTTAGATGAAAACAAAGCAGATACATCCTTAGAAGTTTTAAGTGTGGTAGTAAAATCTGATTCAAATGATACCTCCAGAGAGCAAATAGCAAAAATGAGTTTTTAACAGAATAGTGGCTAGATCATAGAAGCAGGTACATCTTAAGTGCATAGGTATCTAGATCCTGCCTACCTGTGAGGCCAAAGCTGATCTGATCCATTGAGCCGAAAAGAGTCCCAACCTTGTTATGAAAGTATCTCACAAATAACCAGGTACTTGAAGCTAAGTTTGATAGTGAAGAGGAGAAAGGTATTTATATACAGCTATCTCATTCTATGAAAGTCCCATTAGACCAACTCCTTCAAAATCTGTTTTTATTAAGGAAGATTTCTTTTTCTGAGAGAGGTTTCGGGCCAGTTCCCATGAACCATTGTGTCAGTGGTTGTCAAGCAGGATGCTTATTATGCCTCTATTTGTGCTAGCATGCTAAAGCTCCATAGAATCATACAAGTGCAGTTGGAAGGGCCCAACCCTGTGCAATGGAGGAATCTCAACTAAAGCATCCATGACAGCCACCCAACCTCTGCTTAAAAAGTGAAGGGGGAGTCCACCGTCCAAGAGCCTGTTCAACTGTCAAACAGCTATCAAGAGACAACTGCAATTATCACCTGATAAACATGTTCATGTGAACTGGCCAACAGTAACACAATACCTTCTGTACCTTAAATGCTAATTGTTATGCTAATGCACTAGTCTTCAACTAGTGGGTCGGGACCCTCTAGTGAGTCACAGCCTGATCCAAGGTGGATTGCAACAGAAGCACTACCACTGTGCAAATATATGGTAAAAGAAATTACAGTGGTAACTCGGGTTAAGTACTTAATTCGTTCTGGAGGTCCGTTCTTAACCTGAAACTGTTCTTAACCTGAAGCACCACTTTAGCTAATGGGGCCTCCCGCTGCCACCGCACCGCCAGAGCATGATTTCTGTTCTCATCCTGAAGCAAAGTTCTTAACCCGAGGTAATATTTCTGGGTTAGCGGAGTCTGTAACCTGAAGCGTATGTAACCCGAGGTACCACTGTATGTCCCAAAATATGTTTGGGTTCAAAGTGGGTATTGGGTCTGGAAAACGTTGAAAATACCTCAACTAACAAGACTAAAAAAACTATAATATTTTTTTCCTGCACTTATGAGCACCACACTGACAAGTAGTCTCTGTTTCAGGCATGCTTCCAGCTTCATAGCCATAATCCCATGTGAGTTCTGTTCCAGCCTTTACATGCCTAGGATGCAAACATATCACACAGTGAATAGAACAGCAACCAAAGGCAGCTGGATTTTTTATGCTCAACAGCTAAAACAGGGTGTAAAACTACCCACAAGCACAACTTCACACTCACCTATTGCAATGGGATTATTTTGTGATGAGGGAAAGGCACTCTACATAAGATCAGTCACTTTTACCTCGTGAGCAAAATGCATGCCATTTGGGGAGGTAAGAAGTTGATATCATGCAGAGGTCTTTTGCCATGAGGGTCCCATACAAATGGGACCAGCCCACTGTGACAACCTTTTCTATGCATAAAACAGCTTGACCAAAATGGGAGACGATTAAATCTATGTGCCCTCTTTCTCTGTTGCTGTGAGCCTGCCGTAAGTCGAGTGAGGTGATGGAGACGAGTTCTCACCCCCCCCCCGCCACTCTCCTCACAGCAACAGCAGGGGGAAAGAAAGGTCTGGATTACCAAACGAGGAATAGTGACACCTAAAGGAATTGGGGCCTTTTCTTTTGAAGTACCTTCCAACTGAGTCTTGGCTCAGCATGACCAAGAGATGGCAAACTTAATACGTGGGATCTTCCAGATTTGGGGGCTGAGCAAACCCTACCAAATTTCAAATTGGGAACTTTCAGCAACACAAAACAGAAGACAGTGAATAATAAACTAAAGAAGATGGTCACGAAACTGTCTAGTGAAGTGTCTTTCAACTAAAAAACAAAGTCAGTAAATTCTTGTGTCCTGAGCTGAAAGCCAAATCATGAATTGTACGGACATTATCTTTTAGCCTCAGTTTGCAGATCTGTCAAGTGAAAACTACAATTCATTTTGCAGGGTTGGGCAATTGGAGATTATAATTTCAACATTGGCTACGCAAAACAATTATAGTTATCAGCAAGCCAACATTCCCAACATGCAACTGAAGAGACAGCAGGTAATTGAGGAGGGAGAATTTTTAGTTATGTACTTGCAGCCCCTTTAAGCAGGGAAACAAACCAAGAAGCTGCAATTAACCATAGCTTCCCATTACGATCGTTTGTTCATATCTGAATTCTGGCTTCTTTGTGAGCTAAACCATAGTTCCTGATTTGCATGCAGTGGAAAACTATAATTAATTGCAGTTTCTTGGTTTCTTTTTCCATTTCTACAGGTACACAAGGCTTGTGCAAATCCAATTACGGCTTAATTATGGCTTGTTTCCTTAACCAGGATAAAGGAAACAAATCATTAATCAGTTTAGTGTACTGAGCTGTTCCTTGCCCCTTGAAGTCATGTAAGTTAAGCACCCACTTCTGTCATAGTGGTGCATGCAGAGATGTGCCATTATAGCTTAAGCAGCAACTGACAATCTCACACAGACACACATTTTGTCTTTATAAAAAGAACTCCTGCCACAGTATTTTTCTAGCAAAATAAAGTATTGGTTGGATGGCAGCAAAGTGTGTGCTGAAACCTAGGCTGTAAAGATCAACGTCAAAGCACAGGTTCTAGGTTTTGTACTCTCCCCCCCCCCCCCAAGTTGGAAACATTTTTTTTGCTCTTTCAGCGGGATGAAGATGAAAGCAATAAAATACATCAAACCTGTTTGTGAAGAATGCCACCCACTGGAAATTTCTGTTGTGGGTCTCTACAAATACACTCTGTACAAAGAGATTAGGGGAGCAGCTGTGCTGTAAACGGAACAAACCAATGAAAATTAAAATGACAGGTTCTGCTATTAATATACTTTCTTGTGCAAATGTTAGTTTAGAAAAAAAATCTCTAAAGTGCTCTTGTTTTACAGCAAGATCTTCCCTGTGATCCCAAAACAGATACTTAACATCAACAGTACAGGAGGCAGAGCAGGGATCTACTTTTAAACGAGTAAGATTTTGTGACAATAATATTGAGATGACTATGCATTGCTTTATTGCCCGTGTTCCTGAAGAATCTTGATCTGACAGCCAAGGGCAATCCTGCTAGAACAGCACTGTGGGTGCTTGAAAATAGGGGAGACACACTGGCACCCTTCTCAATGCCAAACTGCTAAAGCAAAAGGATCACTCTCTCTGGGATGCTAGGCAGTAAAAGGGAAGAACATTGCTCAGGGACCAAACCTCTGCCTCCATGGAGGGGGCTGCCAGCACAGGACAGGGTTGGAATAGCAGCTGCAGACATGCACAGCAAAGAATCCCAGTTAACTTGAATTGCAGCAAGCCTCCTATGTCTGAGCGAAACAAGCATTTCATACTATCTTGCAAGCTAAGCCTTGAGGGTGAAACACCCAGCCACACACAGTATGAAGGAGGACCTCTGTGAACTGCAGGCAGAATGCCAGGCATGAGATTGGACATGTGCCGGTTGATGCACAGGCAAACTGGAAAGCTGACAATGGTGCTGACCGAGGATCTCAGCTGTTAATGTAGGGAAGGGTGGGGAACTTTTGTCCTTCCACATTTTGCTGGACTACAGTTCCCATCATCACTGACCACTGGTCTTGCTGGCGGGGGCTGATGAGAACTGCAGTCCAACAACATCTGGAGGGCCACAAATTTCCCTCCCTCGTGGGGAAACAGTAAGCCAAGGCCATAAAAGATACTGGCATGGTGCAGCCAGTAATGCCAAAAGCAAAAATGGGGCCTGGGGACCAGATGTGCACTGTTTACAAGGGAGGGAGGTGGTTCATATTCAGAATAGATTTCTGCAACACAATAGCCGGCTTTGAAACCAGACACACATACCACTGTTACTTACATTAAGAAATCTGCCCACATTGCCTTCCTTGGTTGCATCCAGCAAACATGGGCTCTCCTTATTCTTTAGGAATGCTTTGCTATCTTCCGTTGCTTGCTTTTTATGAGCAGATTCTCTTCTCCCTCTCTTGAAACTTTTCTTGTGTATATCTTGAGTCCAGAATAGGTCATCGCTTTTTTTTTTAATCTCTCTGTCATCTTGCACAGCTGGCTTACTATTCAAAGTGGTGTTGAAAAGAGGATTCTCTTTAACGCAGTCTACACTACCTTCGGACTGTACGATGCTCACCATTTCACCAAGCTCTTCTTGTAGACTTGATTCTGTCAACACACATTTCAGGATAGCGTATAATTAGCGAACATCAAGTTAAACTTGTCCAACAGTTTCAATATCAAACATTCATGCTGTTATTAAAAGTCTCCAGTGTACAATGACAAGTTGCTGTTTGGATGTTGACTGGCCTAACCCAATGATTCCTCACCATCCTGGAAAAAAACTGACAATTGGGGTGCCTCAGGGTTCTGTCCTAGGCCTGGTGGTGTTCAACATCTTTTTTAATAACTTTGATGAAAGAATTGAGGGGATACTCATCAAATTTGCAGATGACACAAAATTAGGAGAGGTAGCAAATACCTCAGAAGATAGAATTAGGATTCAAAATTACCTCAACAGATTGGAGAACTAGGCCAAAATGAACAAAATGAATTTCAATAGGGACAAATGTAGAAGGCATAGGGACAAATATAAAGTTCTACACTTACGCAGGAATAACCAGCTGCACAAATATAGGAAATATGCGAAAAAATTCAGAGGTTTTAGTAGACCACATGCTTAACATGAGTCAACAGTATGATGCAGTAGCAATAAAAGCTAATGCTATTCCAGGCTGCATCAACAGAAGTACAGGGTCCAGATCAAGGGAAGTCAAAGTGCCACTGCATTCTGCCTTGGTCAGACCCCACCTAGAGTAACTTACTTTCATCTCCTTTCTTGGCTGCAGCAGTTAGTTTACTTCTTGATGATTTCTGGTACACAGAACTTCCATCATCATCTGAACTGGCATCAGCAATTCCCTCAGAAGAAAAGTTCATAATCAATCGTTTGCTCTTTGCTCAAAGCCTACACTTCTTTTTTTAACAGGTTACCTTGACATGGTGAGGAATAAAATGGTCACTTTCCAGAGCCCAATGCCTTGCACATTGTAGTGCAGGATTACCTGAAAATAGGGTCTGGAAATAAAAGGTATTTTATTTACGCTCCAATGTGCAGAAAGTATGTGACAGAAATCACTTTCCCCACTCCCCCTTGCAAGACGTAAACATTCTGTGACTATTCTTTTGCCACCGTGATGTAATCAACTAAGATTTGCTAAGACATCCTCAGAGTAGACTGTAAATTTCAAAGGGTCTACTCTTTGACATAGCTGGATACAATTCACTGTCTACTGTAGCAACTTTCCCATGGTCCATAGAAATTTTAGAATAGTATTTTCTGCCCACTGCACTCCCCTTTTCAATGGGCAGACTGAACAAGAAAGCTTTTATCCACACTCTTTATCACTTTGCCTATGGTGACTTGAGGAGTAGAAGCAGCAGCTGTAGGACGACACAGACTTGGCTACCTGCACCCTATAATAGGAGTGGGCAGGTCATCCCCTCACTTCTCACAAAACAAGGGTACAATCTCACTGAGGTGTAGAAATACACATTTTACATGGTGGAAAAGAGAAGGAAGTAGCAAGCTAGTAACAGATTTTGTTGTACCACAAATCATTTTGATAGCTGAAAAAAGAATAGACAGAGAAAGCAGGTGGAACTCCTTGAAGACAAAAAAAGGGTAGAATTTTTACTAGTTGCCGCTGATGTTTCTGAAGAACAGATGTTCGAGTTTTCGGTCTTGTGACAGCTTCGTAAGTCTGAGTACTGTTACAGCTGTAGCTTTGACAACTCTGAATTCTAAAGAGAAATGGATAAAGGACTTTATGCAACTTGCACAATGAATTATAAAATATTCTTCCTATAAATTTTTACAATTTCAAAAGGACAAAGCAAATTTCTTACCAAACATTATATGGAAGTTTTGCAAGGCAGAAACATTAGCATTTAGTAGCATATTAGAACATTTATACTCTGAAGACAATTTCCTATCACAGAGTTTTAAAGCAGGCTAAAGGTTAACCCACTTGTCAATACTAAGGGTTTTTGTTTTTTTTAAGTGTACATAAATTTAACTTCTTGAACCTCAGAAAAATGAGGGAGTCAGGGAATTAGGACCAAGTGTTCAAAATCCTTCGTGGATTTTGCAATCATACTGGAAGAAATGCTGAACTAAAGTTGACAAGCTGTTCTCTACTATTTCATTAGATATGTGAAATGTTATTTCTAGCTTGAAAGGTTTCCAGAACTGGTCCAACAAAAGACATTACCATGCTGCCACTACGATTGTTATTAACATTTTTTGTGCCAGTGGTATTGGGAAGGAACAACACAAAATATAAATGGCTGACCACTGCACTAGCTGGACAAGGCCAGGGTCAATGTCAGCAACTGATAAGGCCAGTCCTTCCTTCCCAAGTGAGGGAGAAGGATGATCAGAAAAAAGGAAGGGAAGCCTGGGGGAAAGAATGCCTGAGATATTCACTTGCTCCAAACATAAAGAATGGCCTGTGCTGCTGAGCTTTTCTTTGATGGAGTTTACTGGCCATGGACATCTTGGATAGCACTCACAGTGACTCCCAAAACTGTTACTTGAACTTACACACTTAGCTGATCTTCACCTTTTACGGGCAAAGATTTTTGCTTCCTAGTGGTTTGGATAACTTCAGTCTCTGAATCAGAACAGAACATATCCAGTTTTATCCTTTTTTTAAATAAAGTGTGGCTTCTGTCACCATTCTCTGTATCTTCCTCTTTAACCTCACGACCTTTATCTTTAGGTTGCCTGGATTCATCTTTGCTCATCAGTTTGCCTAAAGAAAAAAAGGATATATTCTATAGTCTAGTATTTGCAGTGAAAAAGATGGGTGTTTGCAGAAGCAATGAATGCATTCAAAATTATCCAAATGTAAGTTTTAATCCTAACATTACTGACTCTAAAAGTGAACTCAGGCGATTAGTTCCAACATAACTGAGTCCAAATGGGGCCACTGAGAAACAAGAGAAAAATATCAGTATGTTCAGGGGAACCTCAAGGTCAGCACAGCACAGTGTTTAAGGCGAAACTCCAATGAAGACTGAGGATGCTCAGCAGTCACAGAATGTGAAAAATGGGCGGAGGAAACCAGGCTGCTGGTGGAGTAGAGTATTCTAGAGGTCAGCATGGCTGCCCTTGAGTACTTGAGTTCTCATGGGTTTGGAAGTGAAACTGGGCCATCCAAAAACAAGACGGTTTTTTCTGCATAGCCTGGGAACTTGTTAGGCACACTGAACTTTGAATCATGAGCTTCCACGATGTGCAAAACACTACAGTGTCAGTTGATAAGTGAGGGTGGGGGGAATGGAGAGGAAATGGGGGTGGGGAGGGAGTGGCCTGCCAAAGTCCCTAACAGCTTATCCTAAGCACCCTGGGGGAAGATTAGGGCTGGAGGGGCCAAGACATCCCTCCCTGCGTTATCTAGCAATGCTTCAGGAAGAAGGAAAGAAAAACACTTCTCCCCCTTCTCTCCATAATTCTCATCCCATTCCAGAGTAGCAATAAGCCCCAAACAAGCTCTCTATATAGCAGCTTTAAATAATTTCAGTGTGGTTTACATTCTATGGTAAGGATGATTGGCGTTATTTAAATGAATCAAACTGATTTCTCCATATATGGCTCCATGCTGGCTGCAGGCAACACCAGGCTTACATGCTTATTACAATGGGTATTTTGGATTTGGGCTTCTTTTAAAAAAACTAAGCAGGAGTTGGGGCATGATCTATTCAAGTGTGGGCAAGACACCCATCTGTCTTCTCTCTTCCCGTGAATGCCAGGGGTGCTGGGCCATTATGCAGACTGAGAAGACTTTGTGCATCTCCAGTCCTCTCTTTGGACCTGGTATTTGGAAGACGGCCAGCACATAGTTAAAACTATTATAAGAGTTAGTTCCCACAAGAGGTAGGGATGCCCACCAGTTTGGATGGCTCCCCCAAGACGAGAGAGGGATGGGTTCTGCCATGTTTACTGTACATATGTATAAGCTCATAACACTTGGAACCTATTTTTACCATCCATTTCCTGTTTGAACACTCAATATTCCAGTTACTGCCTCACAAGTGTCTAATGTTAACCGTGAATTTTCTACCAAGATACGCAGGTTTTACTTTGGAACTATTTGAAGGATGGTTTCCCCCCCCCCCCCCCGAAGTTGACTTTTGGGTGGGATTTGTATTTTGGTGACTGTTTTAGTATGTTGAAAAGGAAAATGCAATGAATGTAAGTAAGAATATAGTTTATATAACTAAAGGAAATGGAAGAAGATATTTGCATATGTATATCTATTTGTGAAAAAGCAATAAAAAAATAAAAAATATGAATTTCCATCCCTTCCTGGACTACATTAAATTACCTGAGTATGTACAAACAAAAGTTCCTTTGTCAATGTCATCAAGGCAACGGACTCCCCAGCCCTTCTTTTCAGTTTTGAAGACCTGCAGCCGAACCTGAAGACCATGCTGCACTAATCTGTTCTGGCACATAATCTTGTCACAGCTGCATAACACACTGCATTCATAAATTCTGCCACAAAAAGAAAACAGCAGCATTACAGGTTCAATATTTCAGAGGGTGGGGAGAGCAGCTGAGTGAACAACGTTCAGGACAAGAGGATCCTCTTGGAGCTCCAGCACTTTCTCAGGAGCTGCTGCATGTTTTGATGAGGAAACTGAAGCAGCAATATGCACCGCTAGCATAACTGCTAGCACCTACAATATTTGGAATACCTACAGAAGAAAATGCAAGCCTCACTGCAAGAGATCCACATTGCTATAGGAAACAGTAAATGTATGAATAGTATGAGGCTGAATTAGACTTAATTAGCGCAAGGAAATGAGAAAGCAAGAGGAGTAGCAATATACAATAAAAGGATCCTAACATGGAAGTACCAACAGTACAGTGTGATGATGCATTCTGAAAATGTATAGCCCACACATTCAGTATTTATAATTAGGGGCTTGTATCAAACCCTGCAGTTCCAACTTGCACAGCAAATGTCCACCTGCACAAAGGAATTTCTCCCTCCTTAACCCTGCAGCCTGCTGGGCAACCTCGAAATCTGCTCCAGAGTGTTGGGTCAGGTGGGAGGAACCATTTTTATCAGGGCATAACACCCATATTTTTGGTTGTTAGAGTATGTTTCTCTTTATTTAGCATGTCATCCCATACAGCTCAACACAAACAAACTGTAAACTTCATAAAAAGGCTTGTGCAGAAAAGCTTGTATTGACCAGATGTCAAAATGTCCATAATCATGTGGCCAGACACACCTTAGACAGGAGAGCACTCCACAACCTGAGGGCCATTAAAGAAAAGGCCATCTCATGCAACACCGTCTTATGAACCTTACAGGTAAGCAAATGTGCCAATAGGGACTCCCCTGGAGATCTCAAAACCTCGGCCACTTAACATTCTCTGAATTGTAGAGTTAGAAGGGACCACAAGGGTCATCCAGTCCAAACCCCTGCAAAGTAGAATCTTTCACCCAATGTGGAGATGAGATTAAGATTCTCATGCTCCACTGACTGTGCTATCACTCCATCATCATCATCCTTATTATATGTATACACTAGTTATTATTAAAGCATACATAACACATTTCAAGTACTTCAAAAAGATAAAACAATATTATTAACTTAAAGTAATCATCTTGCAATATCATAAAAACTTTTATCTCAGCTTACTAAAAGCTGAACATCAATGTAGGTTAGAGTATCATACTATCTGACCCCAATTAAGAGTCAAATGCAGGAAAGTACTTGCTTGGCATCTAAACGTTGCTACTGATGGTGCCAGGCCAATGTATCATGCGATAAATTTATAATATAAATAAAGGAACTGCTAGTACATGAGAACCACAATTTCCATCATATTTGTTGCCCAATCTTGTCTACTAGGATCCAGGATACCTTTTTTTTTTAGTTGTTTTTTTCTGGGGCAAGTTCAATGCTACACTTTTCTTCTGTTAAGCTGAAAGCTGCCACTTAAAATAGAACAGCAGAGCAATGGGGTTCCCATTCTCTACATGACCAAAACAAGACAGCTTGAATTAAGGACACAATGGAACCACCATGTCTGGCCTTCAGGTAAAAATAAAGTTGGGGTTGCATACCCGCTGGGCACAGGTCCATCGAGTCTTTTATAATTATATCCATTAGATGCTTCTTTTCCTGAAGACACAGAAGCTTCATGGCAGTTTCTTTCAGTTAGAAGCAGACATGCACATTTTTTCCTAGAAAGCACACAGTAGATCTAGTGCAAATAAGGATATGAAATAAAGCAATATAGCCCATTTACTCTCTGGACATGTGTTTAATCATTAAATTTTCAAAGGAGCTGATACGTAGCACAGCAAGCCAATAGCTGTCTCAAGAAAGACAGCTTAGCCAGCAAGTTAAATATTACGATCCTTTCCACTTAACAGAGCTGCTTATTTAAAGCTTTTTATGTTCTCTGCATGTTTAAAAAGACTTATTAGTAAACAGTTTTGAAAACTACATTAGTGTACCCCACTGTCAGGCTTCAAGGTATCCAATTCCTCCCCCAGTGGCAACCAAAAAGCAGATAAACGAGAAGAGTTCTTACCACATAATTTATTCAGTATTCAGAGAGAGAGACACGAAGGAATGCAGTCTCTATTAAATAATGGCATTGCTCCGAGTAAAGTCCAATCCCCTCTGTCTCTTCTATTCTATGTCATCGCTGCACCGGCTGATCTGAGCTTTCTGCCTCTGAGGCTTCTGTTCTACTACTCTTAATGCCCGCCTGGTCCTGGGAGAGCGGGGATCAGGAATGCTTTCCAAGGATCCTGAGTCTGTCAGCTGTCTCTCCCCCAGTGCTTCTTCCTGCTGTTCCTCTCCCAATATTCCCCAGATTTTCTCCTCTGCAGCCTTCTGCAAACCACTGTTCTAAATCTATACTGTCTTCCTGTTCTTGGGAAGGTTCAGGAGAAGGGGGGGGGGGCTCCCACCATTCCTCCTCAGTCCAGCCCCCGACACCCACTCTTTAAATTAAACCCAGGACTGCACTGGTCTAGGCCCTTTTTATGAAAAGCGTAATAATAGAATACAGTGTCCATGCTTGAACTCTGATTATTTGTAGAAATCAGGTAAGTCCTCACCTTTGGCAATGCAGTTTAAAGCTGCTAACTCTTTGCAAATATGTAGATTAAATGCTGCACGCCACTCTGCCTCAATACACATGTAAATATGTCCAAGGGTATTTGCAGTGCTGAACAGTAAGTTTAGAATACATACCTGTCTGTGCAGCCATCTGTGCAACTGCATGAGTCAATAAACATGCTGGAGAAATTGTTCAAGAAGTATCCATGGGGCCAAGAGACCTTCCGATATTTAAAGTAAGGTAGTCGGTCGTGGTCTATGTCATTACAGAAAGAAACTGGTATTGTCTCTGCCCCGTTGCTGATATCAAAATCAAACACAAAGGGCTGGCAACTAGGATTGTTTCTAAACACCTGTACATAAGTATTGAAAGAAAAGTGATCTAAATATAAGTAAGTGCACTCTGTCTGAAACAAATAATTCTGAACATCTTGAAAATTTCTCAGACTCCTTCCACAGGGAGCTTTGTATATAACATTGTGTGACTTTGACACATAATCTGGTTTGGCATGCCATCTTTGGAAGCGACACAGCATTGGCAGATGAAGAGGGTTTTCATCCTTGTATGAATTCCATGGCCTTTTGGCAAGACATTTTTTAGAGCAGACATGATCCTCATAGGGGAATTTTGAAGACACTTCTGAAGGTTCGCCTTTACTCCTTGAATGTATCGCCTCCTTTATCTTCATTCTTCTGTTTACAAGCACACATGCAAGTGTTGGAAGAAAAATATGTCAGGCAATCAGTAAGTTAGTTAAGGTTTGTTCAGATACAATTGTTGATTGAATTCACTCATTTCAAGCCACAAAAGTGAGCATTTTGATCACATTTGCATTCTGCATCTATCTTAATAATAATGGTCAGAGGAGAGCATGTGTGGCAAATTGCTGACATCAGTTATGAATGTTTTTCATTTGGTATCCAGAAACCTCTGTCTAAAGAAGCTCTGGGGTGGAGGAAGAAGGGCATGCCCCAAGCACTGGATTCTGACTTTGTCCACCTGAGCCAAATTCACTTTCTGGTCAGGGGTGTGGGGAGGAGAGGAGAGAAAGGGATCCCTAGAGGCCTCTGTGTCACCTTCAGCCTACAGAATGAGGATTGGGTCCTTTCCTCCTGAGCAGAGCTGCTCAGATCCTGAAGGGAGGTTAGACAGGAAGACTGGTTTAGAAAACGGGGCAGAATTAGGGAGAAAGCAGAGGTAGGAGCCCAGAAGGGGAAGGCCACCTGGGGAAATGAATGGGCAGAGCAGAAATGGACAGGCACTGCGGTAGAGACGACGGAAGTCTATATGCAAGTCTTACATAACCAGTCACTCTTGGACTAGGGATGGGTGAATCACTACTTCACTACATTTCCCTATCAGTGATCCATTCCTTCCTCCCCATTACCACAATGAAGGGCATTTTAAAAACAAGCATGTGACCTAAAATGGAAATTTTGGGCCATATTCCATGCACTTTGGTCTGTACTCTATGAAGTGCTGTTATCCTACTGACTGCACAGTGGTTCAGGTGGCTTCAACGGTATTGTCCACCTCAAAACGTGGAATGAACAAAATCCTCAAGCATCCCTATCTGTAGGGTTCTAGATGATTTTGTTGTTCCTAATTTTTAGAGTAACAGTACAAACTCCTAAGAAATAAAAGCAACAAAAATATGGTTTACTCACAAAGAAAAATCATCTCCAGGATTCTCTATAATTTCACTTGAGGCAGAAGGATGTAAACCAGGCTCAAATTTCTGCATATCTTCTTCAATAACAGCATTATTTACTTTGAAAAGTAAAATATAAACTCTAGCAATATACATTTTAGATTGCAATTAAGAACAGTCACAATTAAATGCAGTACAGACTTTTATTTAAACCAATAATGATTTGTAATTATGCATATATTAACAAAGGTCTTAAGACAGCATTTTAAGTGCATTGTTTTAATATTGAATTATTTCGCACATGACAAGAATCTTCTGCTGTCATCAGCCTGAGTGTCTTCAGTTGTATTATGCCAATTCCACCCTCATGCTTCAAATCACTGTGAAACTTTGGGGATCAGAGGACATATGGGGTATATTTTATCCTACCTCATCCCAGACTCCCAAGAAAGCTGGTGATTTTAAGGCAAAATAACTCTGTGACTATTGTCAAAACAGAAATCAAAACAGAAATCAACATAATGGATTAATTTGCCACTCCCAAATTGGGGGGGGGGTGGCTTTGTCCTTTGGAAAGATAGAATATGTCAAACACTGTGAGTGGCATTCAACCACGTTTTGCTCAGAATAGAATCATTAAAATCAATGAACAGGACCAAGTTAATTAATTTCAGTGGGTGTGCTCTGAGTAAAACTTAGTTGAATACCACCCAAATGTTATAGATTTCTTCCAACACTTCAAGAGCTCAAGGTTAAGGCCAAACTAGAGGCAAGGTTGGTGACTGATGTGTTGGTGATTGTACACTAGGGTGGATTTGATTTAAATCAAATCCATTTAAATCACGATTTAAATCACTAGTCAGTAAGACTTGATTTAAATCGTTTTTTTACAGAAAGACTCATTCTTGCTGGTATAATGTTAATATTTACAACCAGATGAAGGTTTCATTTTTGGAATAATAAATTTTCAGAGTATTTTTTACAGTTATATCAAAAATTACTGATTTGGTTATACTATTAGAAACACATAGACAGATAATTATGAAATTATTGTGAGTTTTAATAAGTTAGCTGTTTATATTTGAACAACTTTTCTGCTGTACTTTATTGGAAGGAGAAAAATAATCATTTCCTTAATAACAATTTAAACAATTTATTTAACTAATACAGTAACATTATAGCATATGTATCCATGTTTGTTAACGGATGTGGTTAAACATTTTTTTTTAAAAAAAAAAACTTAGACTGAGTTTTAGCACACATGAAAAACTTAAAACAAATCCTTATTTCCTTTGGACTATAATGTAACTTAAATAGAAAACTATCTTTAGAAATATTTTTCCTCCAAAAGCATTTTATTTTAAAAATCTGATTTAAATTTTAAAAAATCCTTTTTAAAATTAAAATAACCATTGATTTTTATCCACCCTGTTGTACACTATGCCCAAGTGAGGAACAATGAACAAATGCAGTGTTTCGTTATTGCACGAGGAGATTAAGCAGGATGGCTTGGAAACTCCTTCACCAGAAACTCTGGAAAACCACAAACTGCCTTCAGTTGGATGGAGTCTGAGTCTGACCCAGTAAAAGGGGAACAATTATGTCCCACCTAAACAGAATTCATGTGACCTTCAAAGCAGGGGTGGGAAACCTCAGGCCCAGGGGCCAAATGTGGCCCTCAAAACTCTCCCCAGGCAGCCCCCTCCCTGGCCCAGCTTCACATGCTGCACTTTGGCCTGACTGGAATGTGTCCTTGAGCTCTGATAATGCCTCTTGCTGTCTGGATGTGTAAACTAGTTTACTGCAAAAAGGTAAAATATAAATTACCATATTTTTCAGTGTATGACACCCCCTATTTGGGGGGACTCAAAATTAAGGAAATGGGGGCAGATTGCCCCCGTGTATAAGACTACCCCCCTTTAACATTATTTTTTAGTAAAAAAAACCCTAGTCTTATACACGGAAAAGTATGGTAGTTGCTCTGCCCACCTTTTCACCTGACCCCACCC
This sequence comes from Podarcis pityusensis, assembly GCF_964106645.2. Lineage (NCBI taxonomy): Eukaryota > Metazoa > Chordata > Lepidosauria > Squamata > Lacertidae > Podarcis > Podarcis pityusensis. The sequence goes on along the minus strand of NC_138026.1, from coordinate 490,146 downwards.
ACCAGTAGCATGTGGCCCTTGGAAGGCTGCCTAGAAGAGAACATGGCCCTCAGACTGGATAGGTTCCCCATTCCTGCTTTAAATCTTTGGGATGCAAAGCCCAGAGGAAAGGCAGTGCCACCACCGATGCCTTGCAGCTGTAGATTGGCCGACATGGATGTCACAACTCTCAGCATTCCTAACCTTCTCACGAGAAATTCTAAAATTATTCTCCAAGTTATATACCGCAGACAGATTAAAATATGTCTGTAACCGTGTTCAGTGAGGGATCAGGAACATATACACATGCCTGACTTCTGCACATTGGACATTACGCTTGAATGGAACAGAGCCCAAACATCCATAATCCTAATACTCGAAAGAGAATTGAACAAATCAAGCTACACAATTAGGCTCCCATAGCAATGTGAAGCTCCAACATGCAGGCCAAAAGATAGGCATGGACATAATCCTAATCCCAAACCCATGAAGTGCCATATTAGAATGGGTTTTCTATAGTTTTTGAAGAGATAGCTAATATTTCATGTTTTCTAGCTTAGTAAAAACCAACACACAGAAAATATGGAAACTCTTTTCGTACCATTTGTCAGAGGTAGGAGGTTAGTCATATCCACTTGATTCACAAATGCCAAAGCTTGGCAGTACTCTGTTTAAATAAAAGTAATACCGACTTTTAAAAATCTGTATTAAAAATACAGTCTCTAAAAATGATAACCATACAAATAAATGCATGGTAAATCTTAGCTTGCACCGTTTATTCTGTACGCAATATGCATTAAGCCATTCAAGGTTTGATTATCATAACAAAGGATTCCAAACCTTCATCTGTTGCAGTTCTGTCCTTGATCTTCTGCTTCAGAGACCAAAGTACCTTCTGCACTTGCTCAAATATCAAGTCCACTCGGCTATCTTCAATCTGCCTCCAAAACTCTGTTGCATCATCTGTGGGGCAGGGGGGAGTTCTAAGTTTCAACAGTTTTTTCATTAGAATAAACACCCAAATACCACCTCTCCAGAGTTTTATTTCATTGTAAACCTCGCCTTCAATCAACTGTGATTCCAGTGCAGTACCCATCCCATCTAAACTCAAATTAACAATTCTGGAAAAACCATAAAAATAAATTATAGGTTCTTCTCTTTCCTACTAAAGTCAGTGGACTAACAGCAGGTTCTGTAACTCCCCAATAGTTTGACTTTTCCCCAAGGAACACTCCTCCTCCATTATCTCCTGAGACAGGAGAATGCCAACAACAAAAATACAGTAGTGCCTGCGTTGGCACCAGGTAGATTTCCAGAGACAGGGAATTTCAAACCCATCAAAGTCCTTTTGTGAGTTTCAAGGTACATGCCTCACTCAGCAATGGACAAGAAAGCCATCCACAGCAGATCTTAACATATGGGCACAATGACAGCAGGAAAAGCATTCCTTCAGGTAACTGCGTCCTAAGTCATTTGAGTCCTTCTAAATTAGTCCTAACCCTGAGGTGAATTCAGTAGCTTACAGGCAGACAGTGCAGCCTTTTCAGAACTGGTGCTCAGCTTGACAAGTCAGGCAATCCGCTTGCTGCATTCTATACTAGCTGCAGTCCATGTTACACTAATCTAATCTGCAGTTACCAGAGCATGAATCACTGTATCCAGGTTATCTCTGCCTCCAGTGTTAGAAATTAGTTATGCGCATTTTCCAACTGGCACAGGTCCAATTGTGAGCATGTGGAGATCTCTGGGTGCCTGGTGACAAACATCCCCATCCGGCTGGCTTTAAGAAAGTTAAGCAGGTAAGCAGAAGAGCGATTTTTTTCTTGCATTACACCCCACCTTTTTCTCCAAGGACATGGCTCACACACACACACACACTGCAGTTAATGACCCTGTGAGGCAGGTTAAGAGGCTGTGACCGGCCCCAGGTCACCCAGTGAGCTACATGATTGAGTGGGGATTTGAACCCTGATCTCCCAGGTCCTCACCCGATGCTCCGGCCTCTGAATGCCAGTTATTGGGGTTCATAAGTGGATGGGCTGTGCTTGCTGGCTTCCAATAGGTATCTGGCTGGCCAGTGTGAGAAATGGATGCTGGACTGGATGGGCCAAAAGGGCTCTTCTGACATTGTTATAATATTAGTGCAGTGAACGGGCACTCCCAGTTGCTTAACAACAGACACAACTGTTTCCATAATGGAAAAGCACTGAGGCCTGAAAGAGCCATGACATTTCAATGCTGTTTTGGTAAGATTTTATTATTCTCACTAATTGTAGAGTTGGAAGGGACCCTGAGGGTCCTCTAGTCCAACCCCCTGCAATGCAGGAATCGCGACTAGATCAGCCAACCTCTGCTCAGAAACCTCCAAGAAAGGCGAGGCCACCACCTTCCCAGAGAGTCTCTTCTACTGTCAAACAGCTCTGGCTGTCAAGACTCTTATTTTTCTTTGTTTTAGACTGCCACCTGTGTTTTGCATTCCCTACAAAACCGAACAAACCCTTTTTTAAAAAACCCAGCTGCAACTAAAAAGGCCCCTTTTTCCTGTTCGCAAACGTGGCCGGGTTCGGGGAGGAGAAGCGGGACGGGGTGGCTGTGCGCCCGGTCCTAACGCTGGCGCCGGTCCCGCGGGTTGTGGGAAAGCGCTGCCTGCGAGCGCAAGTCCGACGCGCGTCCTGGGAAGGGGCTTAGCAGGCGGCCTCGCGGGTCTCCCTCCTCCGGCCCAGGCAGCTGCCAAGGGGCGAGAGCGAAGGGCGCGGAAACGGAGGTGGCCAAGCGGGATTGACGCGCCCGCCCCTCTCCCGCCCGCCCCTCTCCGCGCCCCGCACGGTACCTGCCAGCGCCATGGCCGCCCGGCCGCCCGCCCGCCTCCCTCTTCCCGGCGGCCCTCGCGGCATTCCGCCCTCGCTGGGCCCCGCCTCTCGCCGCTTTCTGCGCACGCGCACCGCAGCCCAAGCCCCGCCGCGCTCTGTGACATGCGCAGTAAGCCAGTGAGCTCACCGGCAGAAAAAACTGGGGGAATCTGCGCTTGGCAAGAAAGACCCAGGAGCCGCGAGACTCGCCTGCCAAACAAGCGCCGACCTCGGGGGCGCCAGGAATCCCGGGGACTGGTCGCTTTTTCCCAGGGCAACCGAAAAGCCAGACCTTAAGGAAGGAACAAACACACACGCGTCCAGCATTTTAAAAAATAAAAGAAACCGTTCTTTTTTTTGCAAAAAACAAAACAAAAACAAAACCCTAGATGAAAACATGATCCCACCCCTCAGAAAAGACCCCGGCCATTCAAGCCAAAGGACTGGTTTCCACCCCGGGGGGAGGAGGCTGCAGGGCCGCCTGTCTGTCTCTGCCACAACAACCCGGTGAGGCAACCTCCCTTTCCAGAAAAAGGTGCTGGAACCGGGGGTGTAACCAGGATTTTTGTTGGGGGTGGGGCAGAACCTGGGTCAGCTATGTATTTTTACTGATTTTTATTGATTTAGAGAATGGCCTGAGAAGGGCCAGAGCTCAATTCTGGCTGAGGTCGCCCACTGAAGTCAGGTGAAATAAAAAAATTAAGGTCTCATATATATATATATATATATATATATATATATAAAATATGTTCATGGATGTGCCAGGCAAACACATACATAAATGTATGGGCCACATGTCTGAGGCAGCACAGGAGGGCAGCCCTGGAACCATTTTGGCTCCCAAACTGACCAAATGTTTTCTCTGCAAGGTCAAAGGAAAATGGAAAAACCTCCCCATTGTCTTTTCATTCACAAAACCTGTCTTAAGGGTATATCTGTGTATGACCTGGCTCAGGAACTATTTGTCACTACAAAAGACTGGCTAGGCGCCCCAGGGTATCCAGTCAAGTAAGCATGAACAGGTAACCTGCCAGACAGGAGGTAAACAACGACAGGAGATAAACAACGCACTCAGATTTCTGTTGTAGACCGCCCCTTCTGTCATGTGTCTAGGGGATGGTCTTGGGCTACACCCCTTCTGTGATGTATGTATGATGTTTCTGGGGGTGGTCTTGGACTCCTGGGCGGGCATTTAAAATGTCTATATAAGGGCTGGCACACCTGGGTTGTGGGTCCTCCTCCTGCATGTGAAGGGGACACCCTGTTGAACATAGTTCAATAAAGATCAGGCTTACGAGCTGCTTTGCTTCTCAATTTTCTCTGGTTGGCCTCTGTTATTTTCTCCGACCGATGGAGAACCTACAAAGCACTCTATAAGTGCTCTTGTGTTCCCCATAAGGGAATAAGGGCAGATTTTGGTTTTTTACACAGGCCTCTCTCCTAAGCCAGGGCAGCCAGCCCACGAGGCAGACGGAGGCAGTCGCCAGAGAAGTGCAGGCCCTTCAAGGGCCCCTCTTTCCCAGGAATGGTCCCAGTTTCTGAATTGATCCCAGAATGTCCGGCTTTTCGTTATGGCATCCCTATTTTTATCGGAGAAATGTTGGAGGTCATGGCTATGCGACTGCGGAGTCAACTAGGCAACCTTTAGAAGACACCAGAAGGCAGCCCTGTATAGAAGTTTTTTTAATGCTTTATGTTTTTTATATACGTTGGAAGCTGCCCAGAGTGGCTGGGGCAACCAAGTCAGATGGGTGGGGTATAAATAAGAGACGTGAGAAGGGGCTGTGGCCTCTGGAGAGATCTTGCAGGCCCCTCAAGAGATCTCATTGCCCCAGGAAGCAAGGCTTCAGCGGCCACCTTCCCGTTCTGCCTCTCACAGGCCAAGTTTCCCATTGAAATGGCACCACTCCAGCAGCCTCCCCACTGGCAGGGGGAAATGGGGCAGGAAGGGGGCTTTTTGGAAGAAAGGGAACTGTAGGAAAAGCCTGTAGGAAAAGGAGTCATATAACAACTTTTCCTATATTAAGGGTGGGTGGGTGTGAAATGAAGAGAAGCCTCTCATCTGCACAGGGTGTTTCTTAGTTGGCCCTGAGAAAGTCTCACAAAGCAGAAGTAGCAGAAATTCGGAAGTAGTTGTTGTGAAGAAGCGTCAGCACATTGCTTCTCCCATTTTATTGGGAGCTGACAAATGGCAGCAGCAAGGAGATCCTTCTAACCTGGTCTTACTTTGGGGGGGATTTCTGTAGGTTTAGTTTTCAGCCTTTAAAATTGCCCTGCCCATGCAAGTATAGTGTTAGGAGTTTGTGGGTGCCAGATTCCCCTAAATTCCTGGTCCAGGAGGTACTAGAATTTAATTAGGACTTGGAATGTCAAAAGCTAACTAAACTAGGCTATTCTCCTGTGAGAGATGAGGTAGACCCTGTGACTAAATCCTCTGTAATCCGCATGTGTTAAAACCTGCTTTGAGAACAGCTCTATAAAGCCAATGGAGGGGCCACCACCAAAAGGGGGTGTCCCTTTGGGGGCAGCACTTCTGGGAAGACATGGGTGTGGGGCAGCCCCCTTGTGATAAAATGATTGTTTTACTGGGGATGGGGCTTTAACTTGGATATTTTAAAAGCATGGTGGGTGTTGTTTTATTAGGGGGTTAGGGGTTGTTTCATATTGTTCTGAAATTGTGAAACTGTTATATGTTTATTGTAATCTGTATAAATTAAGTTGTGGAGGAAGACTATTCTGGATATCTAGTGACAATAACCACTGAAGAACCGTTTTTGGACTTTTTGTGTGGAAAGGAAAACGAATGAATTTGAAGCAACTGGGATTGAAAATTGAGAAAACAACGTTTAGCAGATTGAATTGGGCATTGCAGCTGGACATTATTTTAGAGTGAATACAGCTGGACATTATTTTAGAGTGAATGTTTGGAATACTTTGAATAATCAGAATATCCATAATAGGCGGATGGAGAAATGGAAGTGCTTTCTACTGCTTTGTCTCTCTTTCCCCATTTTCTTTTTTCTGGTTTATAAAATGCTATTCAGGCCCAGACTGAATGCAGCTCTTTGGGTTTCTCTGGTCCTTAGACGGCTCCCTTTTCCTAGGTGCCTCCTTCCCTCCCGGCTGGACTGTGTCCTGGGGACTCTGATGCCGCCTCTCTTTTGTCTGGGGAGCGAGTGGGTGTCCGCAGAAACTCGCCAGGGTCTTTGCCCACCCCCTTTTGCGCCTGGCCTGTGGGGGTCCCGGGGTCTCTCCTCGACTCCAGGGAAGGCGCCCAGCCAGACGCGCAGCGTCCAAACAAGACCAGGCTTATTCCTCGGACTGTTTCCTTGGCCGCAGCCTGGGAGATTTCCTTGCGGATCCCTCGCCCAGCAGCCGGGCCTTCCGAGCTGGGAGCCCCGAGAGCCTCCCTTCCGCGCCGAGAGGGACGGAGCTCTTCCCCTCCGGCCGGCCGGCCTCCCGTCGGGGCTCCCGCCTGAGCGAGCGCAGCGCCGCCTGAACCCCCGACTCCGCCGCCGGAGCAGAGCCTGAAGCCGCGTCCGGCCCAGAGCAGGGCGCGCGCCGCCCAGCCCAGGTCCCGGCCCGGCGCCGCCCTTCCTCTTCCGCGCCGCCCCGGCGAAGTTTCCCTGGGCGGCTCCGGGCGCGGAGCGAGCATGAAGCCCGACGGGAAGGTGGTGCTCCTGGGCGACGTGAACGTGGGCAAGACGTCGCTGCTGCAACGCTACACCGAGCGCCGCTTCCGCGACACCGCCAGCACCGTCGGCGGCGCCTTCTGCCTCCGCCAGTGGGGGCCGCACAGCATCTCCGTCTGGGACACGGCAGGTGAGCGCCGGCGGCGGCGGCGGGACGCGACGCCCGGGCCGGGAGCGCCCTTGCCCGAAGAGGGGCCGCGGCCGCCGAGCGCCGGAGTCGGGGAAGAAGCGCTTCGACGGCGCCCGGCGTGGCCCCGCGGAGCGGCCAAGGCCGAGCCGGCCTCTTCCCGCCCCGGCCTCCCGGGCAGCGAAGGCGGCAAGAGGCTCGTCACGTCTGAAAGACGGACGCCGCCGACCTCGCGGCCTCTTGTCCCAGTCCGTCGGGGGCACGAGGCTCTCCGCAGGTTTTCCTGCCCCGGATAACGTGGCTACGCCTGTGGCGCTTAGAAGGGCAGGCGCATTTGCGGAGCAGCGTCCGCTCTGACAGAAGCTTCCGTGGTGATCGCAAATATACACGGGGGCAGAAGAGGGGGGAATGTAGCGGGAGAGACACAAGGGGCCCAAGTCCTTGCCAATGCCAGCTTGGGCATAGTGTGGATTCAGCCTACTTCCTCCGCCTCCAAAACTCATAACAATGTGTTGTTTTGATTGCAGCCTGCATGCTTTTTTACCTAATAGCAGCATTAGGCATATATTTGGATATATGTTTCCTCTGTGGATGCACAAATTGTCTTAGGCAGTACACCTCTGGCCTTATCTCCAGTGTGACATGTTGTTGCCATCTGTCTGGTGAGACAATGGAGGGCGCCTTGGGTTGAAGTAGCTTTGGGTTGAGCGTTTTCAGGTTACACTCCACGGCGACCCAGAAGTAACGGAACCGGGTTTCGCCACTCGCACATGCGCAGATGCTCAAAATGATGTCACATGCGCGGAAGCGGCAAATCACAACGCGCTGACGTGGGTTGCGTTCACTTCAGGATGCGAATGGGGCTCCGGAACAGATCCCATTCGCATCCAGAGGTACCACTGTATTAGCAGCCCCAAAGTGACCTCCCTGGGGAAGAAGCCTGAACAGGGTGTCTGGAGGAACCAGTGAAGGCGGTGAAGGTTCTGTGTGAGTGCCTGGAGGCAGTTGGAGGATGGATGGCGGCTAACAGATTGAGGTTGAATCCTGACAAGACAGAAGTACTGTTTTGGGGGGACAGGGGGCGGGCAGGTTTGGGGGATTCCCTGGTTCTGAATGGGGCAACTGTGCCCCTGAAGGACCAGCTGCGCAGCCTGGGAGTCATTTTGGACTCACAGCTGTCCATGGAGGCGCAGCTTAATTCTGTTTCCAGGGCAGCTGTCTACCAGCTCCATCTGGTATGCAGGATGAGACCCTCCCTGCCCACAGACTGTCTCAGCGGAGTGGTGCATGCTCTGGTTATCTCCTGCTTGGACTACTGCAGTGCGCTCTACGTGGGGCTACCTTTGAAGGTGACTCGGAAACTGCAATTAATCCAGAATGCGGCAGCTAGACTGGTGACGGCCGCTGAGACCACATAACACCAGTCCTGAAAGATCTGCATTGGCTCCCAGTACATTTCCAAGCACAGTTCAGTGTTGGTGCTGACCTTTAAACCCAAAACGGCCTGTATACCTGAAAGATAATCTCCACCCTCATCATTCAGCCCGGTCCAGCTCTGAGGTCCAGCTCTGAGGGCCTTCTGGCAACCTGTGAGAAGTGAGCTTACAGGGAACCAGGCAGAGGGCCTTCTCAGTGGTGGTGCCCACCCTGTGAAACGCCCACCCGGCAGATTTCAAGGCAATAAGCAACTATCTTACTTTTAAAAGACACCTGAAGACATCTGTTTACGGAAGTTTTTAATGTTTAATGCTGGTGTTGTTGTTTAGTCGTTTAGTCGTGTCCGACTCTTCGTGATCCCATGGACCAGAGCACGCCAGGCACTTCTGTCTTCCACTGTCTCCCGCAGTTTGGTCAGGCTCATGTTTGTAGCTTCGAGAACACTGTCCAACCATCTCGTCCTCTGTCGTCCCCTTCTTGTGCCCTCCATCTTTCCCAACATCAGGGTCTTTTCCAGGGAGTCTTCTCTTCTCATGAGGTAGCCAAAGTATTGGCGCCTCAGCTTCATGATCTGTCCTTCCAGTGAGCACTCAGGGCTAATTTCCTTAAGAATGGATGTGTTTGATCTTCTTGTAGTCCATGGGACTCTCAAGAGTCTCCTCCAGCACCATAATTCAAAAGCATCAATTCTTCAGCGATCAGCCTTCTTTATGGTCCAGCTCTCACTTCCATACATCACTACTGGGAAAACCATGGCTTTAACTATACGGACCTTTGTTGGCAAGGTGATGTCTCTGCTTTTTAAGATGCTGTCTAGGTTTGCCATCACCTTTCTCCCAAGGAGCAGGCGTCTTTTAATTTCGTGACTGCTGTCACCATCTGCAGTGATCATGGAGCCCAAGAAAGTAAAATCTCTCACTGCCTCCATTTCTTCCCCTTTTATTTGCCAGGAGGTGATGGGCCCAGTGGCCATGATCTTCGTTTTTTTGATGTTGAGCTTCAGACCATATTTTGCGCTCTCCTCTTTCACGCTCATTAAAAGGTTCTTTAATTCCTCCTCACTTTCTGCCATCAAGGTTGTGTTATGTGCATATCTGAGGTTGTTGATATTTCTTCCGGCAATCTTAATTCCGGCTTGGGATTCATCCAGCCCAGCCTTTCGCATGATGAATTCTGCATATAAGTTAAATAAGCAGGGAGACAATATACAGCCTTGCCGTACTCCTTTCCCAATTTTGAACCAATCAGTTGTTCCATATGCAGTTCTAACTGTAGCTTCTTGTCCCACATAGAGATTTCTCAGGAGACAGATGAGGTGATCAGGCACTCCCATTTCTTTAAGAACTTGCCATAGTTTGCTGTGATCGACACAGTCAAAGGCTTTTGCATAGTCAATGAAGCAGAAGTAGATGTCTTTCTGGAACTCTCTAGCTTTCTCCATAATCCAGCGCATGTTTGCAATTTGGTCTCTGGTTCCTTTGCCTCTTCTAAATCCAGCTTGCACTTCTGGGAGTTCTCGGTCCACATACTGCTTGAGCCTTCCTTGTAGAATTTTAAGCATAATCTTGCTAGCGTGTGAAATGAGTGCAATTGTGTGGTAGTTGGAGCATTCTTTGGCACTGCCCTTCTTTGGGATTGGGATGTAGACTGATCTTCTCCAATCCTCTGGCCATTGTTGAGTTTTCCAAACTTGCTGGCATATTGAGTGTAGCACCTTAACAGCATCATCTTTTAAAATTTTAAGTAGTTCAGCTGGAATACCATCACTTCCACTGGCCTTGTTATTTGCAGTGCTTTCTAAGGCCCATTTGACTTCACTCTCCAGGATGTCTGGCTCAAGGTCAGCAACCACACTACCTGGGGTGTACGAGCCATCCATATCTTTCTGGTATAATTCCTCTGTGTATTCTTGCCACCTCTTCTTGATGTCTTCTGTTTCTGTTAGGTCCTTACCACTTTTGTCCTTTATTATGGTAATCTTTGTACGAAATGTCCCTTTCATATCTCCAGTTTTCTTGAACAGATCTTCCCATTCTGTTGTTTTCCTCTATTTCTTTGCATTACTCATTTAAGAAGGCCTTCTTGTCTCTCCTTGCTATTTTTTGGAAATCTGCATTCAATTTCCTCTATCTTTCACTATCTCCCTTGCGTTTTGCTTGCCTTCTCTCCCCTGCTATTTGTAAGGCCTTGTTGGACAGCCACTTTGCTTTCTTGCATTTCCTTTTCATTGGGATGGTTTCCGTTGCTGCCTCCTGTATAATGTTACGAGCCTCCATCCATAGTTCTTCAGGCACTCTGTCCACCAAATCTAAATCCTTAAACCTGTTCCTCACTTCCACTGTGTATTCATAAGGGATTTGACTTAGATTGTATCTTACCGGCCCAGTGGTTTTTCCTACTTTCTTCAGTTTAAGCTTGAATTTTGCTATAAGAAGCTGATGATCTGAGCCACAGTCCGCTCCAGGTCTTGTTTTTGCTGACTGTCTAGAGCTTCTCCATCCTTGGCTGCAGAGAAAATAATCAATCTGATTTTGATGCTGCCCATCTGGTGATGTCCATGTGTAGAGTCGTCTCTTGTGTTGTTGGAAAAGAGTGTTTGTGATGACCAGCTTGTTCTCTTGGCAGAACTCTATTAGCCTTTGCCCTGCTTCGTTTTGAACTCCAAGGCCAAACTTGCCAGTTGTTCCTTTTATCTCTTGACTCCCTACTTTAGCATTCCAATCCCCTATAATGAGAAGAACATCCTTCTCTGGTGTCATTTATATAAGGTGTTGTAAGTCTTCATAGAATTGGTCAATTTCAGTTTCTTCAGCACCAGTGGTTGGTGCATAAACTTGGATTACTGTGATGTTAAAAGGTCTGCCTTGGATTCGTATCGAAATCATTCTATCATTTTTGAGATTGCATCCCAGTACAGCTTTCGCCACTCTTTTGTTGACTATGAGGGCCACTCCATTTCTTTTACGGGATTCTTGCCCACAGTAGTAGATATGATGGTCATCCGAACTGAATCCGCCCATTCCCGTCCATTTTAGTTCACTGATGCCCAGGATGTCAATATTTATTCTTGCCATCTCATTTTTGACCACATTCAACTTACCCAGGTTCATGGTTCTTATATTCCAGGTTCCTATGCAATATTTTTCTTTACAGCATTGGACTTTCCTTTCGCTTCCAGGCATATCCGCAACTGAGCGTCCTTTCGGCTTTGGCCCAGCCGCTTCATCAGCTCTGAATCTACTTGTACTTGTCCTCTGCTCTTCCTCAGTAGCATGTTGGACGCCTTCCGACCTGAGGGGCTCATCTTCCAGCATCATAACTTTTATATGCCTGTTGTCTTTGTCCATGGAGTTTTCTTGGCAGGGATACTGGAGTGGCTTGCCGGTTCCTGCTCCAGGTGGATCACGTTTGGTTAAAACTCTCCACTATGACCTGTCCATCTTGGGTGGCCCTGCACGGCATAGCTCATAGCTTCTCTGAGTTATTCAAGCCCCTTCGCCACGGCAAGGCAGTGATCCATGAAGGGGGTTTAATGCTGTACTGTGCTTTTAATATTTGATTGGAAGCCGCCCAGAGTGGCCGGGGAAACCCAGCCAAATGGGTGGGGTATAAATAAATAATAATAAATTATTATTATTATTAATCGCACCCTTAAGCCACATACATTTCAAATACATTTCAAACTGAACAGTGTTTACTTCTCAGTTTGAACTGAAACGACATGCTTCATGTGTATCACCATAGTCACAGTGAACTTATATAGAAGATCTTTTGTAGTTAGTCTTATGGAAATGCAAGATCCATCACTTGTGATCTTAAGAATGTGAGGATTTAACTTGAACTCGCTCTTTAGTGATGTGTAAAAACATGCATAAGATATGCATAAAGTTCAAATTGCTATGCAAGAAAGAAAAGTAGCTCACAGGGTCGGGGGTCTCCTTTGCCATCAAACTAGTAACTTAGAGGTGTATTTATTCTGTTGGTTTTTCTGTAGCACTTTTCCTTTCACACCCAGTTAAGATAATTGAGTTTTACTGTCTGGTGTCCCATTCTTAAATGGCAGTTTTAAGGATATATTATATATATAGTATGTGTGTGTGTGTGTGTGTGTGTTAGGGGATCAAGATCATTTAGAGTGGATACGGAATGCTTCAACACACCAAAAGTGGGCCAGAGTATGTGGAAATTAGGTGAATACTGGAGCCTCTCACCTTCCTCCTCTTCCTCCTTGCAAGATGTGCAAACACTGTTGCTTGTGTGACCCCCCCCCCCGAGCCCCTTGGAAGATAAAGGTAGTATATAAATGTAATAAATGAAATAAAAGACTTCTGCTTCTGCAGTGGGGCTTTCTCCCCCTCCTCTGCAAGCCCTCTGAAATTGGCTTCGGGGTGGAATTGGGAGTGCCCACCCCAGGCGTGGCAGAAGAAGAGGGGATTGTTCCATCTGGCAAGTCAAAATGATGTTCGTGTGATGCTGAATTCTATCCTTTAAAAATCAGTGAGGCTGTTTATTTATGGAGGTGGATTTGGTTACAATTGTGACTAGACTCTCCACTGTTGCCACTGCCCTCTAGGTTTAAGGTGCCATGTGGCACCCAGTTTATATACCTGAGTTTCTAACAATGCGCAGTAACTACTGCCCGGGTCATTTGGTTTGGTGTTTTGGCTGTCTTTTTCTTTTAACTCTGTTAACAAAGTTAGCAAGGTGTATAGGTGAAATGCTTTATTAGCACTGTTGTGCAAACTAAATAACAACAACAACGACAAACAAATCTATTTGCTTACCTTCTGTTTTTGAGTGCAAGTGAACATGGGGTGTACCCATGATTCATCGTTGGATATTCTGTTTTACAATTGTTACGGTAAAAATCTGGGTGCGAGGCTGCTCTGCCACCCAGCTCGTCGGACTAAGTCCACGGGTCCCTGCGGAAGAAAATGAGCTCAGCCGAAGACAGGAGCAAGCAGGAGAAGATCCAAGTTTATTGCGCAACAGGTTCAAGGCGAGATTGAACAGCGGGAAAGGGGTGACATGAACTTTTAAAACTTCCCTCCATGTCCCAGAATACAGTGCAAAATACATCATAGTTACATCATGAATACATTAAAGAGAGGTTGGGTTACACCGGATTAACATATAGAGGAGAGAGGGGAAATATGCAGAGCTGGAGATATGCGCAGATAAGCACTTCCTGAGTACCGGTGATGAGAAGACAATGGTCCATGTATGTATAGTCTGCCACCTGGCATTGCCCATAGGAAAGGCTTGGCAGAGCGATTTGATCGGATTAGGGTCTTCCTGAGTACGTGACACCTCGCTCGAGGGATCATGGAGGCAGGGCAGGTGTTATGGAGTCCTGAGGAGACTGAGCCGATCGGCACCAAAAGCAAGGAAATTGGAGTCGTGGTTGATTTTATACGAATTTCTAAAGATTTTAGTCCTTTTTAGTCCATTTTATATTGGTAATTGAAGTCGGAAACAAAATAGATACATTGTAGCAAGATTTGACACTTTTATGAGTTCACAAGTTTCGGTTCCATTGTTCTCGCAGCGGGGAGCCGTCAGCAGCTTGTCAGGAGGTTAAATGAGGCGTGCAGGAGCTCACTGAGCTAGCTCTGCAAAGCGAATGCGTGGTTCTGATTGGGTAGAACGCAGCCATTGAAAGGAATAGGGAATTACCGCTTCGTACGGTCAACCCATAATAAAGATAGAGCAGGAAAGAGGCATAAGAATTTGGGCTTATTTCGCCCGTAATAGCGGATCAGTGAAGGAAAGGGAAAAGGCATTTTATTCATGGGGCTTGGGGTAGAGTGTGGTGCTTGTGTAACAGTGTGGGGGCTGAGGGGTCCACGTGGGCTGGGTGCCCTTGAGGTCATCGCCTCGGACCCTCTGGTGACCGGTGGAAGGGTGAAGGAAGGCATGCCCCCCCTCCTTCCGTATCAACAATGCAAAAAACATCCCAGCCTGGCTGCCCCATGGAGACTTAGCGGTTGTAATAGTGACTAAGTTTCAGAGGAGACTTTTGTTTATTTTGTTTTTTACTGCAGAAAGTAAGTTGAGGACTGAATGTTCTGTACTGAACCAAGCACTGCAAGCTGTGCCTAAGGCAGAGCAAAAAGCCTGCTTTATGGTTGACAATAAAGATTAAATGGACAAGTGGTGGAACCCTTGTGTGAAAAATCTTTTTAAAATATTTCTGTTTCTTGCTGCTAAAGAATTAAAAACGTAAAAGAAAGTGGCCATTTTCAGCTGTGGTAAAGAATTTTCTATGAGATAAGTCATGCTGTGGCTGTGATGTTAAGGTGGAAATATTAAGGTAGACTGTGTTGTTAATAATATCCCAAACATCAAATGCATCCAGCATGGCAAAGGTACCTTTGGATTTCCTAGTGGCTGTTGGTATTGTTCAACAGTTGATGGTTGAACAATTTAAAATGATCATATCATCATTTATGAATGTTTGCACCTCAAAAAAGAATTATTATTTTAAAAAACCTCATCTTTATTTCAATTTTACTACACAAACACCCACACCTGTTGGGTTGAAATAAACGACAGACGAGTGGTAGGTGTCATACGGGAGGCATCTCCCCAACATGTGTCGGGGAGTCCCTTTTATTGAATATTACAGCATTGCCACATATGTGCTTGTTGCTGATTGGTTAACATAAGTACAAAGCAGGGACTTCCGGGTTGGCGCCATCGCCGAATGGCGGACTCCCTCCGAGCTCCGGAGGGAGCCTGCTCGGCAGGGGCTGGGTCCTACCGCACCGGCGATGCGGGGACCCTTAAAAACCACGGCCACGGAGGCCGTGGACATGGAGACTCGGCTGGCACCGCTAGCGCCCTCCCGACTCGTGAAGGAGCCTTTTTAAAGGCTACGGATCGGGTGCCGGGGAGAAGCGTGGTGCTTTGAGTCCTCTGCTATCCCTGCCGAGCGCAGCCGCATGCCATCCGGCGGAGAGCGCTGACTTCTTCCATTGAAAATTCGGACTTCTTAACAACAACCCGTGAGTAATTTGGAAACCGGGTTCAAAAGGAGAAAAAAAAGAATTTTTTTTTTTTCGGATTGGACACGAGCGGGGGGGGATCCAAAAAGGAAGTCAGTCCCCCTCCCTACTGTAAACCTTCCAAAACAAGGATGGGGAAACCAAGGTCCAAAAAGATTTGTATTGCTGACAAAAACTAAGAATTCCACGATGGGGAACTACAAGAACTGTGCTGGAGGAAGAATTGAGGGAGAAGAAACGTAACCCCCCCCCCTGGGAACCGGGGTGATTGAAGAGAGAGCCTGGTGAAAAGAGTCGGAGATTTTGACAGCTGTCAAAGTAGCTGTCAAAGTCGGAAAGTAGAGAGGATTTTATTATGAGAACTTTGCTGGTTAAATTTGTTACAATTTGTTATAACTCGTTAAAACTTGGATACAAAATGGCGAAAACATGGATAACAATCGGACTTTTGGACTAGAGAAAACAAAGTTACAACAATCCCCCTAGAGGAGTTTCGGGACATTACAAAGATGGTCGTAAGTGGAAAAATACCATTGGAATTTTACAGGACTGGTTATCTTCTGGGAAAGCTGCAAAACGGAAATAATATTTTGTCTACAGGGTGTTCAGCTAAAGGAGACAATAGAATTTTCTATTGAAGAAAGGAAGGGACTGAACGCAAGTTTTTGTTCCTGAATAACAATAATCCCTGCAGAGTTACTAAGCTTCTGAATTAGAACGTTTCAGCAGCGGAACAAGAGGAAATTGGACTACAACTTGGAAAGAACAATGGGGGGAGTTTTATTAAAGATTTGAAGTTAAGTGTCTTAAAAAATAACTATAAAAAGAAAAAGCCAGCAAGGAGTTGGGGGAAATAGGTGATTTATGGACTTTAAGAATTCCAGGCGGATAACATGGTTTGGTGGTCAGGGGGAAATTAAACCGGGGACAGGGGGGGGGAGAACTAAAATCCAAAGGCTTGTCAACTTCTTTTTTCTGAATTGGCTCTTTTTCATCTATTATATTTTTTATTTCTTATTTCTTATATTTCTATTGTGTGGGGTGTCCTTATCATTAAAAAAAGGGAAATTGTGGAATGAAAATGGGGTGGGCCCTGGGAGAGAACTTTTGTCTTTTATTAAGGGTATTGATGAGGAGTGTATAAATTTTAAATTCGAATAATGGTCTAAACAAATTAAGTTTCAATTAGAACTGAGAGCTTGTGGAGCCAACAATATGAAAGGGGAATATGGTAGGGGTGGGGGAAGGGGGGAGTCCCGGAAAGTGGATGTATGAAAATAAGGCTTTGAATGTACTTTAATCCTTACTTTCTGTATTTTTGAAAATCTTAATAAATATCATTTAAAAAAAAAAAAAACATAAGTACAAAGCAAGGGTTGCATATAAGACATTAATCATCGATAGGTTAAAGGTTGGAAAAAAGAACGCAGAGTTTAGACAGGCATGATCTCCTTCTTATCATGATTGATATGGTGCTACTAATGGACTGCACGTTCCAGGGTGGTACGAAAGGAATGTACACAGAGCGATAAGTACAGATTGATATGGTGTGAACTCAAGGTGAACAGAACGTACCAGGGTGGTACGAAAAGAATGTAAAGATAACTACCCATCACACCCCCCCCAGATGAAAATGAAAATTATAAATGAACATACAAAAAGAAAAAGAAGAAAAAATAAAAATTAGACACAAATATGAATAACTAAAAAGAATAAAAGATAAATATATTGTACAGTACTAAGATCCAGTATAAATTAGAAAAAATAATATAATTATACCATATTTCATTTCATCTTTTCTTCTGGTTGAGTTCCATTCCTCCTCAAAGCGGTTTCATTTACATCCTTTTATAAACTGTTTCCTTTTTTTAATAGTTCCAATTCTCCTCTTATCTCTTTCATTCAAATATCAATTTTTACATTGTCATTTGTTTTTTGCAGAAATTAATCAAAACAAGACCAAGTGTTAATTTGGGGCCCTGCTTTTTAAGATAATCTCTGTATTTATCCCAGTCCTTTTGAAATTTTTGTTTTGATTTACCCCTAATTGCCTCTGTTGTTCTGGCCATTTCTATATAATCGGGAAAAAATTCTTGCCAATCTTTTTTTGTTGGGGTTTCCTCCTTTTTCCAATATTTGGCAATTAGGGATATTGCTGCTGCTGTGGCATAATTGTTTTTAAAAAAATTAAGTCTGTGTCTAAAATTCCCAGCAAGAAAGCTTTTGTTTTCTTGTTGAAATTTTTTTTTTTTTTTAATTCTTCATCGGAAAGCTTTAATTTTATCGATTCACAAGCTGAGAATTTCCGAATTTCATTCCACATTTTTTCCAATGGTGATAGCAGTATGGGTGTTCCTAAATCTATGGCCTGTTTGATCATTACATCTTTTATCTGTTCCTCCTTGACCTCCCATTCCAATAAAATTTGATATATTTTAGAAATTAGTTTTGTCTTACTTTGTAATAATGTTTTATCTAATAATGTTTTATCTAATAATGAAATCTCATTGGCAAACCCTTTTTTCTTGTTGGCTTTGAACACTTGGTTGATGGTACTAGATCCATCCCGTTAAATGATGTTTTATCTCCTCATATTCTTTTAATTTAAATTTATTATCCCTTTCTTCTAAAAGTTCTTTATATTTAACCCAATTCAATTCCATATTTATTTATTTTTTTGGCTGTTAGTGCTTCTACAGGCAAGATCCACCAGGGTGTTTTCAGCTCTATTAGATCTTTATGCTTCTCCCAAACTCTATACAGTATGACTTTCTTACAATATGATTAAGAAAGCCCCTGTGGACCTTAACCTTTTCGTAACTCAAATAAGTATGCCATCCGAAACGGTTGTCAAAGCCTTCAAGATCTAATAAATCTCCATTTTGTAAACTCATCCATTCCTTTAGCCAATTTAGGCAAACCGCATCATAATATAATTTTAAATCAGAGAGTGCCAGTCCCCCTCTATTTTTATTATCTACGAATAATTTGTGTTTAATTCTTGGTGGTTTACTTTGCCAAATGAATCTTGAAAGGTCTTTTTGCCATACTTTAAAACATCCCACCCCTCCAATAGTTGGTATCATTTGGTACAGAAAAATAAACTTAGGCATCACAATCATCTTAACCACTGAAATTCTGCTGGATAATGATACTCTTAACCTATTCCAGATTTCTAAATCCCTTTTGATCTCTTTCCAGAGTTTTGTATAATTATCTTTGAATAAATTACTGTTTCTATTCATCAACCAGATTCCCAAATATTTAGTTTTATTCACTATAGTCAATCCTGATATTTCCTGTAGTTTTTCTTTTTCTTGAGCGGACATATTTTATGCTAATGTATTAGAATCATAGAATCATAGAATCATAGAGTTGGAAGAGACCACAAGGGCCATCGAGTCCAACCCCCTGCCAAGCAGGAAACACCATCAGAGCACTCCTGACATATGGTTGTCAAGCCTCTGCTTAAAGACCTCCAAAGAAGGAGACTCCACCACACTCCTTGGCAGCAAATTCCACTGTCGAACAGCTCTTACTGTCAGGAAGTTCTTCCTAATGTTTAGGTGGAATCTTCTTTCTGGTAGTTTGGATCCATTGCTCCGTGTCCGCTTCTCTGGAGCAGCAGAAAACAACCTTTCTCCCTCCTCTATGTGACATCCTTTTATATATTTGAACATGGCTATCATATCACCCCTTAACCTCCTCTTCTCCAGGCTAAACATGCCCAGCTCTCTTAGCCGTTCCTCATAAGGCATCGTTTCCAGGCCTTTGACCATTTTGGTTGCCCTCCTCTGGACACGTTCCAGTTTGTCAATGTCCTTCTTGAACTGTGGTGCCCAGAACTGGACACAGTACTCCAGGTGAGGTCTGACCAGAGCAGAATACAGTGGCACTATTACTTCCCTTGATCTAGATGCTATACTCCTATTGATGCAGCCCAGAATTGGACTTCCGGGGGCGGCGCGAATGGCAATGGCGGTCCTCTTCTGAATGGGAGAGGAGGCTCCGCAGGCAACGGGTCGTCCGCTACGGCGAAGCGGAGACCCATTCTGGAAAACCCCAGGCAGCAAGAGCCTGGGGTCTTGAGGCTCGGTGGGCGCCTTGAGCGACCCTCCAAGCGCAAAAGGAACCCCGTAAGGGGCTCCGGAGCGCGGAGGGGGGTTGCGGCGCTGAGAGCTGCTTCACAGCCTGTGGAGCGAAGCCGCGCTGCTGCTGCCGGTGAGCGCTGATCCATTTTCCTGCTAAATTACGGATTCGGACGAAAAGCAACTAACTTGTGAGTAAAAGACTGAGTCACTTGAAATTAGAGACTTTAAAGGGAAAATCTAAATTGGCTTGAACTTGGCTGAAAGCGGAGAGACGTGGAAGCAGGAAGTCCGTCTTCCGCAGCCATTGAACTTGAAAAAAGCAATCAGCTGGAGGAGTGGAGGCTGAAAGAAAGAGATTCTAAGCTTTACAGATCTAAGCATCTATTGAACTTGCATCTTAAAGTAAAGACTTTAAGCTAAAGATTTGGGATTATTACTTGCACTTGACTTTCCTCCTTTTATTGGATTACAAATTAGAAGGTGAAACCCTGAGTCAGGAGCTGCCTGAGCACTAAGGGAGCTGTCAGTACTGCAGATTTGGATACTGTATATTGGAACTTGAAACAATCTGAGGGTATTGAGACCTTTTAAATTTGAAACACTCTTTTTGGAGATAAATAAGCACTGTCTGTAACAAAGTGACCATTTATAAACTCTGCTAAGCATTTGTATTTGAAGGTTCTTGGACATTAAATTAGACTCTGAAAGACATTTTAAGCTCCCTCTAGAGGATTGGATTAAAACAGTGACTTTACATGCACATTTTACTTTCGATTCCCTTGTTGTTTGCTTGCTCTGGACCTTTCCATTCCCATGGGAATAACTCAGTGTGACCTTGACTGACAGATAACGTTGGAATGAGTGGCACAAGAAAAAGAGGGAGAGCTAAACAAACAACTTTAACAACTCTAACCTCAGCCTCGCAGACACGTAGATCATCTGTACCTACTTTGCCCTCAGAAGTGGAGGGAGAGGGCGAAGCAGAGCAGTTACAATTGGAAGATATGGCCTCAGGAGTATCTGTTTCTGTTCTAGACAAAATTTTTGAAAAATTGGAAGCTTTGGACAAGAAAGTAGATGCGCAATCAGCAAAGATTGACAAAAATACAGAATGTCTAAATAAATTAACTACACAAGTGGTACAGAATGCACAAGCAATTGGACAGTTAACGGAGGCCTCAGCAGAAAATCGGAAATTGGCTGAGGACACCAGACAAAAATTAGAAAATTTAGAGCAAGAGGTAAGACTGTCGGGAAACCAGCCCAGCAGGTGCGGAGGAAAAATGACGAGGAGTCATGGGTGAAGGTTTAAGCAAGGAGTGAGCTCTCTCCCCCAGCAGCCTTGCATGTTTATTAGCCTTGCGCACATTACATCATGTTGCATATACACGTGTAGCACTCGGGTGGAAAACAGCTAGGGTTTGCATTTCTTAGAATAACTTCTCTACCAGACAGCATGACAGCCGCGTAAGCTTTGCGGTTAGGCAGCGCGACACTGACCCAGGCGTGTGGGGGAACAAGTCAGCAGATGCTTCCTCTTGCACAATCTTGCACAAGGGTGCTATTTTTTTATTGCATCCCCACATGCCCTCCTTTTTTATTTTATTTAATCAGAGTCATAAATTTCATTGCGAAAGCGCGTGTATCTGGCAACATATGCTCGGCGGGGGACACCTAAGGAAGTGCGTCGCGAAGACCACCACCCCATACATTGGGTGATCAGCGAGGGAACACATTGTATGCAACAACAAATACACACAAATCCTATAACCAATCCTAAGCCTATTAACAATAAATGACGAAACCAAAATCCATCGGGAAGCCAGGAAAAAAGCCATTCCCAAGGGTCAGGAATGGGAGGATGTGAGATCGGATTTTGTTTAACCATGGCTTCCATTTCATTAATAGTTGTGGAAATACTAAGATTATAATCTTTTATATACATACAGCAGTGTGATAACACTAACCCACACACCCCTCCCTTGGAGGCCAAAATGGTGTCCAAAGCATAGCGGTTCTGCAGGGAAACCTCACGAATATTGGACATTTCTTGGTTAATTACTTTCAAGGCTTTTATAGTTGCATTGAATAGCCCTTCTGTCCAGTTGGAGAGTCTGTGGAGGTCCCTGTAATTCATGGCAACACCAAGAGGGGGCAGGGCAGCCCTAGCAATTGCAGTTTCAGCATAATGAACTATAGGAGCGTTAGCATCTCTCTTATTGCGAAGCCGAAGCGAAGAAATATTATCTAACTTATAAATCAATGGAACTACAATACCAAGGGTGCAAATCCCTGAAAAACTTTTAGGAATTTCCTTATAGGCTTTACGTCCGCAGAAAAGCCAAAGATCATTCTGTAAAACCATGGATGTCCTACTACTCTTTTTCATCCACCATATCCATCCATCAAAATCATTGCACATTGCATGCTGGCCCCATGTCATACGGTGGGTAACATTCCCTATAACTACTGGTGGTCTTCCACTGCGTGTGGTTGTGTTCAAGAAACAAGATGAGGTATTGACATATTCATAAGTCCAAGCACAATTAGGGTAGTTCCCTAGAAATACAGATGTGTTATGTTTAAACTTAAAACACCTATCTGCTGGTTCTAACAAGGTCAATACCACTGGTGGAAAACGTGTGCGGTTAATCTTGAGATTATTACTTATCTTAAAAGAATCATTAATGGGGATGCCATGCAACAATATGCCAGAGCGTCGAGCCTGTGGAGGAATATGCATACAAATCCAACAATTAGTATAATTCAAAATCTTTGACAATTGAGCCATGTCTTTTACAAAAGTATTATCAGTCCAGAGAGCATGATAGTCCTCTGAACGATTAGTTTTAGACAAAATGCTGGGATCATGGCTAGCTGAGCGTCGATGTCTTCGAAAGTGCTGTGGATGCAGCCAGCCAGTAGAATTTTTTTGTTTCGGCCAATGTTGCAGGAACCAGATGAGCTGTGCAGGTGGGCAATATGGGTTATAAGGGAAAAGGACAGCAACTGCCACCTCTTCACAGCCTCTGTGAAAGAGGGTGGCAACATTTCCTTTTTTCAGAAACCAAAAACCTGGTTTAGTCCAACAACCAGTGCGACAGACACATGATCCCAATTGACCAATATAGGCTTTGTTAATTGGTGACAGGGAATGTTGGAAAGACCATTCCCAATTTGTGGTGGGAACACAAATAGGGGTACTATCACGGGGCGGCAAAACCCATGCCAAACCTGTATATCGCGGGCATCCTTCATAGCCAGGAGAGTTTCCTAAGCAGGCAGCGGCAAAACCATAATGAAACCTTTTTGTGTGGTTCCAGGAGCGTCGTGGAGCTTGCAAAGAATAAGGTACAAGATGGTTTGGTAGTTTTGCAGGAAAGACTGGTATCGCTGTTACAGGTGATTCCAACCACGGCACGTTCAGGGTCAGATGGCGATGTCTCCAAGTGCAGTAGGGACTCAGGGCTGCAGGAAGGCGACGTCCGCCAGAGAGAGTGAAGTATGGCTCGTTGCTGCTTTTACTTCCGAGGCAGAAGCTCGCCAGGGTCGCACACAGCGCGCTGGTAACCAGGTAGGCCGTCCATCCAGGTCCACTGCCGCGTAGCCGCGTCCCCAGGAGATGAGTGGCACAGGACCATGCCATGTTGGATCAGGTAGCTGTCTGTAAGATACAAGAGGTCGAGCCAAAGGCTCTGCTTTTCGAAAATGAATCTCAGCCGGTGTATATTCCTTATTATGGGGACACAAAATATGGTTAAGGGTGAATAAAACAGTATGCACAATTGAAGGAATCTCGGCGGAGGGGGCACTTCGACCTCCAAGTTGTTTGGACAGCAGAGTCTTGAAGGTCAGGTGCGCCCTCTCCACAATCGCCTGTCCTGTTGAATTGAAAGGCAAACCATGGATTAATTTCACATTCCATAAATCACAAAAGGATGAAAACTGAGAGGAAATATAGGCTGGGCCATTATCCGTTTTAATGCTTTGTGGCTTACCCATCACAGCAAAACAGCGCAGGGTGTGCTGAATGACGTGACGAGCGGTCTCACCCTTCAATGGGGTGGCCCAGATAAATCCAGATGAGGTGTCCACTGTCAGGTGAACTTTTGAAAATGGTGCGAGCAGAGGGGTGTGAGTAACATCCATCTGCCAAACCGCAAGAGGGGACGTACCCCTAGGGTTCACCGCATCAAAGGGAATCATGGTTGGAGCCTTAGAACAGATAGAACATTGAGAGACAATGTCTCGTGCCTGTGCAATAGGGATTTTAAACATTTTTGCCAAAACTTTAGCAGGCTGGTGAAAGGTAGAATGAGAGAGAATAGGGTCAGAAAACAAGGAAAACACTTCAGATCGCAGTGCAGCGTCTGCCAAGGCATTTCCCTGAGCCAAAAACCCTGGGTGATTGGTGTGGGAATGAAGGTGTGCAACATAAAAAGGATGACGGCGTTCTTGAATAAGATACTGCAAGGTAGAAAAAAGAACAAACAAATCAGCATCTAACGCAGGCGTGATATAAGAAACAGGCAGGGAAGACAAAAGGCGATACACATATTGTGTATCAACAAGCAAATTAAAAGGTTTATCAGGAAAGAGTTGAAAGGCAAGGATTACAGCAGCAAGTTCAGCCCGCTGGGCGGACCTCTGTTGCTCAGTAAATTCAGTTTTCCATTTTCCACCCTCCTCCCATGCCACCACCCCCCGCGTTTTTGACCCATCAGTGAAAAGGGTAAGGGCAGAGGGGATGGGGGTCGGAGAGAGAGCAGTTTTTAAAGTATAGACAGTTTGAGAAAGAAAAGACAGGCGTGGATCAGAGGGGGGATTATGCGTGATGGTTCCCAAAAAATCCACAAGTGCTACTTGAGTAGCCACGGAGGTGGAAATCAGGTGTTGTGTTTCTGTGAGTGAAAAAGGCAAGTAAATTTTTTCAACGTCCAGTCCAGAGAGGGCTTTTGCTCGAGCGCGCCCTTTAATTACCAAATCCATTACAGCCGCTGGAGAGGAATAAATGTTGCGCGGTGGAGTATGCGGAAGGTGGATCCATTCCACAATATTGACACCCGAGGGGGCAGCCACTTTCTGTGAGTAGAGAATGGCTGTAGGCAGCAAAGGTGTGGAAAAAATTGCCAAGGATAACTGCACATTGTGCAGAGTGTCTATGCGATCCACCATTCGGTCTCTTAGTAAAGCATTAACCTGTTGTAAGGCTTGTAGCATTTCTTCTGTAACTGGGATGACTTCTCCAGGTAGTTTGCGTCCTTGTAAGGCAGAAAACAATGGTGACAAGGTGCTAGTAGGCAGATTAAGGTAATTCTTTATCCAATTCAGGTGTCCCAAAAGTTGTTGAAGGTCAACCAGCCTTAGGCGGGCAGGAAAAGACAATTGGGGAACAACCGGAATGGCTGCTTGTTGTGTCAATTTATGTCCAAGATATAACATAGGCAAAGTTTGCTGAACCTTATCTGGGGCAATACACAGTCCAAAATCTGTGAGGGCAGATGTAAGGTCTTTTAACAATTCCATTGATATGTCCTGTGCAGCCACAAGGATATCATCCATGTAATGACAACAAATAACCTCTAGGTGGCGCTGGCGGAAAGGTTTTAGGGCTAAATTGACAAAGTGCTGGCATAAAGTTGGAGAATTCCTCATACCTTGTGGCAGAACAACCCATTGGTAGCGTTCCGTTGGTTGAGCATTGTTGAGAACAGGCAATGTAAAGGCAAAACGCTGACGATCTGCCGGGGCTAGTGGTATGGAAAAGAAGCAGTCTTTTATATCTACCACCAGAAGTTTGTGGTCTTTTGGTATCATATTAAGATTAGGAAAACCAGGCTGTAATGCGCCCATAGGTTGCATCTGGTTGTTTACCATCCTTAAATCCTGAATGAGCCTCCAATGGCCAGAGGTTTTCTTTTTGATGACAAAAATTGGTGTATTCCATGGGGAGGAAGAAGGCTCTATGTGTCCGAGGCGAAGTTGTTCCGAGACAAGCTGGGCCGCCGCTGCAAGTTTGTCTTTAGTCAGAGGCCATTGCTCAACCCAAACAGGCGTGTTTGATGTCCAGGTGAGGGCTAGCGTGGTCCTCGGGTGTGCAGGGGCGGCCCTTAGAATAAATTTGTCTGAATGGAAGAGCCTGAGGCTTCAAGAACATCCCGTCCCCAAAGACAAACAGGAATGTCCAAAATGAGAGGATAAATGGTGACAGAAAGACCCGAAGGGCCTTGAATCATAATTGGGTGAAGGCTTTGACAAGCTGGGGTTTCTCCCCCGACACCCAAAACTTGGGCAGCTGCCTTTGTAGGCCATTCGGGAGGCCAGGCTTGTTTAGCAATCACAGTAACGTCTGCCCCTGTATCTAGAACCCCCTCTACCTCACGTCCACCCAGTGTCATTTTTAAGGTAGGGCGCTGAGCTGTGAGAGGCATTGCTGCAGCAATTAAGGGGGTATCTGTAGGAGTTGTGGCGTCCGCAGGGAGCAGTATGACTTTAGCCACTGGCGTGCCAGATGGGAGATGGCAGGGGCGATCAGCATATAGCGTAATGGTGATTGAATCATAGGGTCCTTGAATGGTTCCAGGCACAGCATATACCCCAACAGTTTGTGCAGAGGCAAGTGGCAAGACAAGACAACGTTGAGAATTGTCTATAGCAAATCCACAGGCTATAACCAAGGCTTTGTGAGGACAAAATGGAACCGGGAATCGTACATCCTGAGTGAGAATAAGTTGTGGCATCAGACATTGTCCCCCTATTGATTTACTGGGGCCCGGGGAGGGCCCGTTTGCCGGTTTCCCTGGTTCTGGGATGATTGTCCTTGGCTAGAGGTTTGATTCTGATTAGCAGGGTTTGAGTGGCATTGATTTGCCCAATGAAAGCCTTTCTTGCAGATAGGACACTTAGAGGGGGGGCGCTTTCCAGACTGACTGCCAGTGGAGCGGCATTGTGCGCGGAAATGGCCAGGCTTATTGCATCCAAAACAAAGTTTGTCTTTCATAGGGTTGGCAGCCTGGGATAAAGCTGCGGCAAGTAGCCGTGCCTTGTGGCTTTCTGAGCCGATGGACTGACAAGCCTTTAGCATGTCGGCTATGTTTATCCCTTGCTGGCTGATCAGAGGGCGAAGTGCCACTCTACAATCCTCACTCGCATTATCAAAGGCAAGTTGTTTCAAGATCACCTCCTGAACTTGAGTGTCTGCTATTTGGCGCTTCAAAGAGTCATATAGGCGATCGATAAAGGCAGCATATGGCTCATTTGGACCTTGGCGAACAGTACCCCAACGGGACGTACTGTCACCCTTCGTGTCAGGCACCTTTTGAAACGCTGTCTGGGCGCAGCGGGTAGCAACTTCCCAATATGCAGCGCCTGCAGCAATCTGTTGGGCGATGGTAAAAAAATTGCCAGTTCCAATAAGACCATGCATAACGTCCTGAGGAGTAAGGACTGGAGGAGGGGGGGGAGGTGCTCCTCCTGCGGCAGGTGCTGGAGCTGCAGCCGCTGCTGCTGCTGCTGCATTGTTTAAAGCCACGGCAACATTTGGGGCTTCTTGTTGGCACAGAAATTGCCATTCCTGCATAAATACAATGACTCCAGACGGTGGCAGTATGGTCCTAGCCAACAATTTTATGTCCTCCGGAAGACAGGGTTGCTGAAATATAGTGTTCAACAGACCTAAGGTATAAGGAGCCTGGATGCCATTTTTCTGGACGGAGTCATGCACCTCTTTAATTAGTCTATAGTCAAATTGTTCATGACGAGGTGGCCCTCCCCCTGGTCCAGCAGGTACCAAGACAGGAAAAAGTTCTGTGCCAGATGAAAAACCTAAGAGGGGGGCTGCTTGTTTAATTGCAGTCCCCAGTGGCGTCGGTGGGTGCAATTGAGGATTAATGGGTGGAGCAGACGGTGCCGGTGAAGGCTGAGAATCTGGCGGTCGTGGAGGAGGTGTAAAAGGTGGTGGTAGAGGCGGTGCATCTAACACAGATGCTGTTTTTTGTTTTGGTTGCGACGAAGCCAAGAGAATGTTTTTGGGCGTAAGAGTTGCCATGCAGCCACGGACTTTAGCCCAGGCACTGAGGACGTGAACATTTATGCGGCCATGGCCATGAAAGTGGTTGCCAATCCTACCCCAGGCTGGAATTTCCCACGTCCCCTCCTCAGGGAAGCATGGACAATGTTCATCTATGGCCAGAATCAATGCAATTAGATCACCTTCAGGTACTTGCTGTTTATTTTCCCGAAGGAGGTGCTGCATGTCTTTTAAAAATTGTTTCTGTGGGTTAGAGAGCGCAGAACCCATGATAAAAATAGAAAAATAGCTACTCACCGGGGATCCGAAGATGAGAAGGCGCCTTAGCCACAGCCGGGCGGGTGAGTAGCAGGAAGGACCGTCTTTGACAGCGCGCGTCCTGGAAGCCGTTCAGGCAATCACACGAGGCACCATTTGTCGGGAAACCAGCCCAGCAGGTGCGGAGGAAAAATGACGAGGAGTCATGGGTGAAGGTTTAAGCAAGGAGTGAGCTCTCTCCCCCAGCAGCCTTGCATGTTTATTAGCCTTGCGCACATTACATCATGTTGCATATACACGTGTAGCACTCGGGTGGAAAACAGCTAGGGTTTGCATTTCTTAGAATAACTTCTCTACCAGACAGCATGACAGCCGCGTAAGCTTTGCGGTTAGGCAGCGCGACACTGACCCAGGCGTGTGGGGGAACAAGTCAGCAGATGCTTCCTCTTGCACAATCTTGCACAAGGGTGCTATTTTTTTTTTGCATCCCCACATAAGACCACTCACTAAACAAGTTGGGGAACATCAGATTTATCTCTCTATGATAGAACTGCGAAATCGTGAGAATAACTTGAGGATTAGATCATTACAAGAGGCAGAAGAAGGACATCTAACTGAGTTTTTGACTAAAGAATTCTCCAAGTTCTGGAATTTGGAAGAAAAGGACTTTAAAATCGTGTCAGCTTTCAGACTTGGAAGATTCATAAAGAAGGAGAGGCCCAGAGACTGTTTGATAACATTGAGATCAAAAGAGGAAAGGGATAAGATCTTGGGCCTACATTTCGTAAAATCACTGGAGGTTTTGGATAGAAGAATTGAAATCTATAAAGATATCCCAAGACTACTGCTGGATCTTAGAGCCGCCTATTCTGAACTTGCTAAACTACTAAGGAGCAACGCAATTCCATTCAGGTGGGAATTTCCCCAAGGAATATCTTTTACCTTTAGAGGGAGAAAGGTTAAAGTAAGAACACTGGAAGAGAGAGACAAATTCCTGTCTACATACGGAGAGGACCTTCAAAAAGGAATTGAACTACCTTCTGGGCCTGAGGCAACGCCAGTACCAACACCAGCACCTGTGGAACCTGAAGATCCTGAGAACAAGATACCACCCCTTGAAAAATAACCAGATAATTCAGGATGTCTCTGCAACTGTTGAGCTGGAATATTAATGGTTGTAACATTCCGGAAAAAAGGAAGAAAATATTTCATATATTAAAAAAAGAACAATTGGACATTATTTGTTTACAAGAAACACATGTGACGAGGCTCCACAGAAAAGTGTTAATAAATAAAAGATTGGGCCAGGAATTTGTATCGTTGGACAAAGTTAAGAAGAGAGGCGTGGTGATATATGCAAAAGAGAGCCTGTCACCTAAATTCCTATTTAAAGATGAACATGGAAGAATTTTGGCTATTGAGATACAATATCAAGGAGAGAAACTGTTGATATTAGGAATCTATGCACCTAATGAAGGGAAATCGGAATTTTACAAGAAGCTGCAGGAGACAATGCTGGACTATCTGGACTACAACAACATCATAGTGATGGGAGATATGAATGGGGTCGTATCAACTAACATGGACAAGTCACAAAGTCAAAACGTTACAAAAGACGGCAGACTACCTAAAACCTTTTTTGAAATGACTGACAATATGGATTTGATTGACATTTGGAGGACAAAGAACCCACTAGGAAGAGAGGGAACATTCTTTTCTGAAGCCCAACTGACCTGGACAAGAATCGACCAAATATGGATTTCTAGAGGCCTGGCACCTAAGGTCAGAAAAGTGGAAATCTGCCCAAAGACCTGCTCCGACCATAATGCAGTAAAGATGGATATGACACTATTACCAACTGGATCCTTTAGATGGAAGATGAATGACAATTTGTTTAGAGATCAGGAAATTACCAAGAAGGCCCAAAAAGTTTTGAAGGACTACTTTGAGATAAACATGAATAATATGGTGGAAAAAAGAATAATCTGGGACGCAAGCAAAGCTGTAATGAGGGGATTCTTGATACAACAGAATGCAGTAAAGAAAAGAACACAAAATGAGAAAAAAGATAAGATCTTGGATAAAATAAAAGAATTAGAGAAGAAATTAAGAGTGAATCCGAAGTCACAGCCAACTCTGAGAGAAATTAAATTTTACCAAACACAATATTCTAAATTGATAAATCAGGAAATTGAATGGAAGGTTAAATTAATGAAACAAAAAACGTTTGAGTCGGCGAATAAATGTGGAAAACTGCTAGCTTGGCAGTTGAAGAGAAGACAAAGATTAAATACTGTTACAAATTTAGAGGTTGATGGAAAAAACATCCAGAATCCAGTGGATATTAGAAAGTGTTTCCAGAGATACTTCAAAAAATTATACACCCAAGGGCCGCAAGACGATGTTGAGATTAAACAATTTTTGGCAAAAAACGGACTATCTAAATTGTCACAAGAAAATAGGACAATCCTGAATTCTAAAATAACACGACAGGAGATCGAACAAGCCATCCAGAACATGCAACTTGGCAAATCTCCAGGACCAGATGGGCTGACCTCCAAGTACTATAAGACATTAAAAGACTATTTGATACAACCTTTGATGGAGGTCAGCAATGAAATTATGGAGGGGAAGAGGGCACCGGAGTCTTGGAAGGAAGCGTTCATCACATTAATACCAAAGTCGGAAGCTGAAAAGACACAACTTAAGAACTACCGTCCCATCTCTCTTTTAAATGTGGATTACAAAATATTTGCAGACATTTTGGCAAATAGATTTAAAAAAGTTTTAAATGAAGTAATTCATAAGGACCAGGCCGGCTTTCTCCCAGGTAGACATCTGTTTGCTAATACAAGGAACATTATTGACATTTTGGAACTTTTGCAAACAGACATAAATACAAAAGCAGTTTTAATTTTTATAGACGCGGAGAAGGCCTTTGACAATATCTCCTGGAAATTTATGATGGGAAATTTAAAAGAGATGGGAGTGGGACGGGGTTTTGAGAATGGGATTGAGGCGATATATTCAGAACAGAAAGCTAAACTGATAGTTAATAATGTGGTTACAGAAGAGTTTAAAATTGAAAAAGGGACACGACAAGGTTGCCCTATTTCCCCTTTGTTATTCATTTCGGTTCTGGAAGTGCTATTGAACATGATTAGAGGGGATCGGTTGGTGGAAGGAATTCAGGTCGGTCAGAAACAATATAAATTAAAAGCTTTCGCAGATGACCTGGTTTTGACCTTGCAGAAGCCAGAGCCCAGTACGAAAAGAGTATTACAACTGATTAATGAATTTGGTCGGGTGGCTGGATTTAAACTAAATAAACAGAAAACTAAGGTTTTGGGGAAAAATTTGACTGATACAGAGTCAGAACGGTTTCAGAATGAGACGGAACTTAATGTGGTTAAAAAAGTAAAATACCTAGGGGTAAACATAACAGTAAAAAATCTAAGTCTATTTAAGGACAATTATGAAAAATGCTGGACAGAAATTAAGAGAGACTTAGATAGTTGGTCAAAATTGAAACTTTCTTTGTTAGGCCGAATTGCTGCTATCAAGATGAATGTATTGCCAAGGATGTTGTTTTTATTTCAAACACTTCAGGTTTTGGACAAAACGGAGTGCTTTCAGAAGTGGCAGAGAGACATTTCTAAGTTTGTCTGGCAGGGCAAAAAGCCCAGAATTAAGTTTAAGATATTAACCGATGCAAAACAAAGAGGGGGCTTTGCCCTGCCAGACTTAAAGTTGTACTATGAAGCTGCAGCGTTCTGCTGGCTAAAAGACTGGCTACTTCTTGAAGACACTGATGTGTTAGATTTGGAAGGGTTTAACAATGCTTTTGGATGGCATGCATATTTATGGTATGACAAGGTTAAAGCAAATAAGGCCTTTAAGAACCATATTGTCAGAAAATCATTGTTTAATGTCTGGACAAAATATAAAGACTTGCTGGAAAATAAAACACCAAGGTGGCTTTCACCTTTGGAAGCCAAGGCTCGAAAAAGACCCAATATGGAGGCTAAATGGCCAAAATATTGGGAAATACTAGAAAAGGATGGAGACAATTGGAAATTGCAGAGTTTGGAGAAAATGAAAGACAAAGTGCGAGATTGGTTACATTACGCTCAGATTAAAGAAGTTTTTAAAAATGATAAGAAACTAGGGTTCCAGGTGGAGAAATCGAAATTAGAAACAGAATTGCTAGAACCAAAGATTAAGGTACTTTCAAGGATGTATAACTTGCTGTTGAAATGGAATACACAAGACGAAACGGTTAAATCGGCTATGATAAGGTGGGCACAGGACATTGGGCATAATATCATGTTTGAGGACTGGGAGAGGTTGTGGAGTAATGGATTGAAATTTACTGCATGTAACGCTCTGAAAGAAAATGTAATGAAAATGATTTATAGATGGTATATGACCCCAGTCAAACTTGCCAAAATTTACCACCTGTCTGATAATAAGTGTTGGAAATGCAAAGAGTGTGAGGGAACGTTCTTCCACCTCTGGTGGACTTGCCCTAAAGTGAAGGCGTTCTGGGAAATGATTTATAATGAACTGAAAAAGGTATTTAAATATACCTTCACTAAGAAACCAGAGGCTTTCCTTTTGGGTATTGTCGGCCAAGGGGTGGCAAAGAAGGACCAGACATTTTTTATGTATGCAACAACAGCAGCAAGGATACTTCTTGCAAAACATTGGAAAACTCAAGATCTACCCACACTGGAAGAATGGCAGATACAACTGATAGACTACATGGAACTGGCTGAAATGACCGGCAGAATCCGTGACCTGGGAGAAGAGAAGATTGAGGAGGACTGGAAGAAATTTAAGAACTATTTACAAAAGTATTGTAATTTGAGTGAATGCTAAATAAGATGCTAGATCAAAATAACTGAGCACCACTAAATTTAGAAGTTTTTAAGAAAATAAGTAAGACTGTGAAATTTAGCTCCTTCTGAGAATTATAAGATTATGAAATATAGAAGGGATATAAGAATTTAAATAAGATGATAAATTGCTGACAAAATGTTACAACGATGAAAGTGGGAGCGGGAGATGTGAGGAAGTCCAAAGAAAATGTGAAAATATGTTAAGATCAATGTTATATTGTTTATTATGTTTATTTTTATTGTAAAACCTAATAAATTGCTTTAAAAAAAAAAAAAAAAAAAGATGCAGCCCAGAATTGCATTGGCTTTTTTAGCTGCCACGTCACACTGTTGGCTCATGTCAAGTTTGTGGTCAACCAAGACTCCTAGATCCTTTTCACATGTACTGCTCTCAAGCCAGGTGTCCCCCATCTTGTATTTGTGCCTCTCATTTTTTTTGCCCAAGTGCAATACTTTACATTTCTCCCTGTTAAAATTCATCTTGTTTGTTTTGGCCCAGTTCTCTAATCTGTCAAGGTCATTTTGAAGTGTGATCCTGTCCTCTGGGGTGTTAGCCACCCCTCCCAATTTGGTGTCATCTGCAAATTTGATCAGGATGCCCTTGAGTCCATCATCCAAGTCGTTGATAAAGATGTTGAATAAGACCGGACCCAAGACAGAACCCTGTGGCACCCCACTAGTCACTCTTCTCCAGGATGATGAGGAACCATTGATGAGCACCCTTTGGGTTCGGTCAGTCAGCCAGTTACAAATCCACTGAGTGGTAGCATAGTCAAGACCCCATTTTACCAGCTTCTTTACAAGAATATCATGAGGCACCTTGTCAAATGCCTTGCTGAAATCAAGGTAGGCTACATCCACTGCGTTCCCTTCATCTACCAGGCTTGTAATTCTGTCAAAAAACGAGATCAGGTTAGTCTGACATGACTTATTTTTCAGAAATCCATGCTGACTATTGGTGATCACAGCATTCCTTTCTAGGTGCTCACAGACTGTTTGCTTAATGATCTGCTCCAGAATCTTCCCTGGTATTGATGTCAGACTGACTGGGCGGTAATTATTTGGGTCCTCTCTTTTCCCCTTTTTGAAAAGAGGGACAACATTTGCCCTCCTCCAGTCTGCCGGGACTTCGCCTGTTCTCCAGGAATTCTCAAAGATGACTGCCAGTGGTTCTGAGATCACATCTGCCAGTTCTTTTAATACTCTTGGATGCAGTTCATCTGGCCCTGGAGACTTGAATACATCTAAACTAGCCAAGTATTCTTGTACTATCTCCTTAGTTATTCTGGGCTGTGTTTCCTTTGCTGAATCATTTGCTCCAAATTCTTCAGGTCGGGCATTGTTTTCTTTATCGGAGAAGACTGAGGCAAAGAAGGCATTGAGGAGTTCAGCTCTTTCTGTGTCCCCTGTTTGCATTTCACCATCTTCTCCTCTGAGTGACCCCACTGTTTCTTTGTTCTTCCTTTTGCTACGGACGTACCCATAAAAGCCTTTTTTGTTGCTTTTAACCTCTCTAGCAAGCCTGAGTTCATTCTGTGCTTTAGCTTTTCTGACTTTGTGTTTACACGTGCTGGCTATTTGTTTGAATTCCTCTTTGGTGGTTTCCCCCCTTTTCCATTTTTTGTACACATCCTTTTAGTCTTTTTCCTATTCAGCTTGCATCCTGCTACTTTTCCAAATTTCATGATTTTATCTATTATCTTAGGGACGCTTTCTTCCGGGTTTTCCGTAGTTAGGATCAGGTCACCCACAAAAGCTTTTATCTTATAGGAATTCTTTCCCAAAGTTATGCCCTTTTTATCTTGATCTTTTCTTACCGCTATTGCCAGAATCAGTACCGTTATGAATAGCAGGGGTGAGAGGGGGCAGCCTTGTCTGGTCCCATTACTTACATTAAATTCTTCTGGTAATTCATTGTTTATTATCAATTTAGCTGTTTGGTTTTCGTAGATTGTGTTAATACCTCTGCCAAATTCCCCCCCAAGTCCTATACTTTCTATCGCTCTTTTCATAAACTTCCAGGATACCTTATCAAAAGCCTTTTTCACGTCTACTAGCATTAGGATGGCTTTTTTGTCCAATCTTACTTCCAGATATTCAAGAATGTCTATTACGTTCCGTATATTATTATACATATGTCTGCCTGGTAAGAAACCCATGTGATCTTTGTGAATAATTTCATTCAGTACTTTCTTTAATCTATTGGCAAGAATACGGATAAATATTTTATAATCATTATTTAATAATGATATGGGTCTGTAGTTTTTAACTGATGTTCGATCAGTTCCCTGTTTTGGTATTAGCATGATGAATGCTTCTTTCCATGTTTTTGGTATTTTCCCTTCTATTTAAATTCTATTGAGTACTGTTTTCAATGGTTCTGCTAATACATCTTCTAATTTCTTGTAATATACAGCTGAGAAGCCATCCTGGCCAGGGGATTTCCCTGTTTTTGCCTTAGATATTGATTGTTGTATCTCCATCATCGTTATTGTTGAATTTAATTGTTCAATTTTCTCACCATGTGTCGTTGGTAGTCTATTCTGAGTTATATATTTTTTCCATTTCTTCCTGATCTTCTTCAGCAAGATACAGTTCCTTAATAATTTATAATTTTTTATCTGATTTCTTTAGGTTCATCTATTATTTTCCCTTCTATTTTCTCTATCAATTTCTCCTTTCGTCTTTTCTTTCTTAATGCTGTATTGTTTTTAACACTTGATTGGAAGCCGCCCAGAGTGGCTGGGGAAACTCAGCCAAATGGGTGGGGTATAAATAATATATTATTATTATTATTATTATTATTATTATTATTATTATTGAAGAAGAAGGCAACCTGCCTTATATTTAATAATAATAATAATAATAATAATAATAAGGCAACCTGCCTTATTTGCGAATTCAAATTTCTTTTGTCTTGCCCTCTTTATCTTTTGCTCAATTTCCTCTTTCAAAATCATGGAGATTTGCGTTTGCAGTATCTTAATATTATTTCTTGGCCATTCCTCCATCAGATTTTTAGCCAATTCCTTCTCATTATCTCTTATTTCTTTCAAAAGCTTCTCTAAATTTTTTTTCTTTTTCTTTCCTTTGAATTATATTTTGATGAATGAAGAAGCCTTGCATAACTGCCTTGCTTGCATCCCAGACGGTGTTGATATCTGTTCCCTTATTCAAATTAAATTCAAAATATTCTCTTAAAATTCCTTTTGCTTTTTCTAATAATTTTTCATCATTAAGAATGAATTCATTAATTCTCAATCTTCTTACTGTATTCCTTCCTTCATTTCTAAAGGAATTGGATTATGATCAGATATTGTCTTTGAATAAATTTCAGCCTTCTTACATTTTAATAATATTTCTTTTGATACCCATATAGCATCTATTCTTCCCACTGATTTTTTTTGCTTGTGAATATGTGAATTTTCATTTGGATGTTTAGCCCTCCATATGTCTCATAAGTCTAGGTTTTCTACTAGCTGCAGGAAATTTATTGGCGACCTGTCTCTCATGTTGTCCTATCCATCTCCAATGAAGTAACTCCATAAAGGTCTCCCATTAATATAATCTTTTGATCACTAAATTCCAATAATTCATCTTCCAACATCTTATAAAATTCCACTTTTTTATCATTTGGTGCGTATATTCCCACTATAATTATTTTTTCTTTGGTTTGTGACTTTTATCGCCATCATCCTCCCTTCTTCTTCTCTGAAAACCTGCTCTGAATTTAGTTCTTTTTTTACCACATCCAAGGAAATAAACTCATCCCCCATTTTTTTAATTAACTAACACCTATGTTTTCTTGTAACGTGTTTCCTGTAAACAAATTATATCCCATCTGTTTTTTTAAAGTAACTTGTCAGGGAACTGCCATCGGCTCAGGGGCGAGAGGGGAAAAGCCGGATGGATTACAGAGAGCCCCCAAAGATCGTGGGAAGCAGCACCTCCTCAGCGGTGGAGAGTAACCACGCCTCCAGTGGAGAGGAGCTTCAGGGCTCGGAGGAGGTGAGGCGGTGCCAGGACACCTTGCCTGAGCAAAGCGGCCCTCCCTGCGCAGTAGGCTTCTGCGCCGAGAGGGGAGGCACAGATTGGGTGTCAAGAAACTACTCTGCTGGGGAAGGTTTAAGGACCGCCCACTCACAGATTCTGCCAGTGAATGAGCGAGCCACGGAATAGTGGCGCTCTGCATGGTGAAGGTTTTTTGGCACCAATAACGAGGCTTTACAGCTGACCAGGGAGGCATTTGCCTGATTGCTCTTGAGTAACCCCCTGAAATCCTTACATAACTGTTCCACCTTTTTTCTTTTAGTCTTATTGTTTAAGCCGTTAACATTCCATGAAATGATTTTGAGGTCCATTGAATTATGAATTGTCAACACCTTTATTTTAGTATCTTATATTGATCAGTTTAAGTGTTTTTGGGCAGGCAAAATTATTAAGGGACTAGTGAAATTCTCCTATGAAGAAATGTTACAATAGTGGAGGGGTCTTGTTTGACGGACAGGAAGTGAATAAAATGTATAAAATTATCATGCTGTGGAGATGCTTTTATATAAACAGATTAGGGCTGAGCTTTGGCAGTGAAATATTTTCCAAAGATCCTTTCAGTTGTGGGAAAATTCTGATGAGCAGCAGCATCTAGCAGTCCTTGGCATGGAGAAAGTGGTGGGTGGAGTTTGAGACCCCCATTGCAGCCTGCCAAGACTCCGAGGGGTTTGACACACAGTTGGGGACATGTTTTACCCACTCCTACAGGGGAGTGAAGGAGGGAGCCCCTCTGAATTAGAGAAATTCCTGCAAGGTGCTCCTGTCTCCGTAGTGAATGGCAGGAATAGTTCCAAAGGTTGTGGGACAATCTTCTGGAGAACAAGATTGCTACCAGATTAAAATCTGGTAGCAAACCTGCTCTCTCCTAGCCCAGGAGTTTGTTATGAGTTTGTAAGTGCAAGACACTCTAAAATCCAGATCAAGTTAGTCTTAGAATTGAATTAAAATTGAGTTAAAACTGTGTGTCGGACTTCCACATATCAGAATCTAATTCATTATTAAGCTGTATGTCAGACACCTCTTTAAACCAAGGGAATTGTTTTTTTTTTTTTTAAATCATATTTATTAAAGTTTCCAAAAATATAGAAATACAAAGAAAAGAAAGAAAGAAAGAAAAAAAAAAAGATATTTAAAAACCTTACTTTCATTGCCTACTTTTTGGGACTCCCCCCCTCCCCCCCCCGACTGTATTCCCCTTTCCTTAATTTGGTTCTACAAGCTCTTACTCCCAATTTGAAACTTAATTTGTTTAACCCACTATCCAAATTGAATTGTACAAATCTTACCACCGTCCCACATCATTAACAAAAAAAGAAAAAAGATTTTCCCCAAGATCCACCCCAGTTCCTTCCACGAGTTCCCTTTTTTTTTTTAATCACATCCAATCAAAATAAAATGACATGCATAAATTATACAAAGAAATAGAAAATATGAGATATAGAAAAATTCAAAAGATGGTTACACAGCCTTTGGATTCCAAATCTCCCCCCCCCTTCCCCGGTTTGAATTCCCCATGTCCATCAGTCTATACATTGTCAGCTTGGAAATCTCAATTCATGACCAAATTTCTCCCCGATTCCATCTTGCCGGTTTTCTTTTAATTTATTAATTTTAATAATATTTAACTTCAAGTGTCCAATCTAACAAAAGCCTTTAATTTCCTTGATCTTTGCCACTCCTCCCGTTGTTCTTTCCGTGTCGTAATCAGTCCTTTGTTCTTCTTATTCCTCACTTTCTCAGGTTTCTTGTCCTGTTCAGCTGCTAAAACTTTCTAATTCAGAAATCTGGTATCTCTACAGAGGTTTGTTATTCAAGAACAAAAACTTACGTCCAGTCCCTTCCTTTCTTCAATAGAAAATTCTATTGTCTCCTTTAATGTAAATACCTCTGTAGACAAAATACTATTTCAGTTTTGCAGCTTTCCCAGAAGATAACAAGTCCTGTGCGAATCCCAGAGTATTTTTCCACTTACGACCGTTCTTGTAATGTCCCGAAACCCCTCTAGGGGGATTGTAATAACTTTGTATCCTCTAATCCAAAAGTCAAATTGTTGCTTATTTTCCAACAGTTTATATCCATATTATAGCAAATTGTAACAAAATTAACCAGCAAAGTCCTCATAAACAAAGTCCTCTTTATATTCTCCAGCTTTGACAGCTACTTTGACAGCTGTCAAAGTCTCCGTCTCTCTTCACCAGGCTCCGCGAATCGCCCCGGTTCCCGGGGGGGGGGTTGCATTTTTCTTCTCACCCTCCACTCTTCTCCTCCAGCACAGTTCTTATAATTTCCCATTGTGAAATTAATGATTTTTATCAGAAGTATACTTCCCTTTGGACCTTGGTTACCCAGTCCTTGTTTTGGAATGCTTACAATCGGGGGGGGGGGGGATTGACTTCCTTTTTAAATCGCCCCCGCTCGTGCCAAATCCGAAATTTTGAACCCGGTTTCCCAATTACTCACGGGTTGTTGTTAATAGTCCAAATTTTCAATGGAAGAAGTCAGCGCTCTCCGTCGAATGGCATGCGGCTGCGCTCGGCAGGGAAAGCAGAAGACTCAAAGCACCACGCCACTCCCCGGCACCCGATCCGAAGCCTTTAAAAAGGCTCCTTCACGAGTCGGGAGGGCGCTAATGGTGCAAGCCGAGTCACCCATGTCCACGGCCCCCGTGGCCGTGGTTTTTAAGGGTCCCCGCATCGCCGGTGCGGTAGGACCCAGCCCCTGCCGAGCAGGCTCCCTCCGGAGCTCGGAGGGAGT
Organism: Podarcis pityusensis; assembly: GCF_964106645.2. NCBI lineage: Eukaryota > Metazoa > Chordata > Lepidosauria > Squamata > Lacertidae > Podarcis > Podarcis pityusensis. Next base: position 450,972 of record NC_138026.1, on the reverse strand, counting down.
CCGCCATTCGGCGATGGCGCCAACCCGGAAGTCCCTAAACCAAGGGAATTGTTAATAGTGCTAGAAGTTAATTAAGTCAAGCTCGTTTTCTTTTGAGAGGATAGCATAGTCCTGCATTAATACAAAGGATCAAGGGATTCTTACTTCAACGGAGAGTTAGTTTAAAAGACAATGCCAGTGTTTTAGGTTAGAGTTCAGGTAGGTGTTATGCCACGGAGATAGGAAGCAGCAAACTGGAGAGAGCCAGGAGCCAAGTTTGAGAGCCATGTTTGAGGTCTGCTTAAAGTTCAAAGGTGCTGGAGCTATGGGAGAAGGCAGAACCTCCTGGGGGGATGAATGCTGGAGCCCCTCCATGTAGACTCAGGTGGTAAGGTAAAGGTAAGGTAAAGGTAAAGGGACCCCTGACCATTAGGTCCAGTCATGGCCGACTCTGGGGTTGCAGCGCTCATCTCACTTTATTGGCCAAGGGAGCCGGAATACAGCTTCTGGGTCATGTGGCCAGCATGGCGAACCAGAGCAGCGCACGGAAACACCGTTTACCTTCCCACCAGAGTGGTACCTATTTATCTACTTGCACTTTGACGTGCTTTTGAACTGCTAGGTTGGCAGGAGCAGGGACCGAACAATGGGAGTTCATCCCGTCCCAGGGATTCAAACCGCTGACCTTGCAATCAGCAAGCCCTAGGCTCTGTGGTTTAACCCACAGTGCCACCTGTGTCCCTTGACTCAGGTGGTATATCTGTGTAAATAGACCATAGATCATAAAGACACCAGTCTCCACTGTGCCTCATTTCCAAAAGTACCTGGAACCCCTGGAATCTCACCCTGCTGTGTGGATTGGGGTGGCATGTAACAATATGTTGTTCAAGAGTTAAAGGCTGTTGAAGGCCCAAAGATGTGACTTCCGGGTTGGCGCCTCTGGCAATGGCGGATTTCCTCCGATCGGGAGGAATCCGCTCCGTGGAAAACAGGGTCTGAACCGCCACGGCGAGGCGGAGACCCATCAAAAACCACAGGCGGGAGAAGCCTGTGGACGTGGGATTCGGCTGGCACCTTTGCGCCCCCCCACTCGCGGGGAAACCCTGTTTTGGGGATCCGGAGCGACGTGGGGTGAGTGGCATGGTGCTTTGAATCGACTGCTTCTTTCACAGAGTGAAGCCGCATTGCTGTTGCCGGAGAGTGCTGACTTTTTCCTGTGGACAATTGGATTTTAAACAACTGCCCGTGAGTAGAACGGAAAATTGGACTATGAAATTTCTTAATTAGGCACCGAAAGCGGCAAGGTCTAAACAGGAAGTCCGCCTTCTGCTTTTGTAGATAGAGTGAAGCAAAGACACGGCAAGCTAGAGTTTAGAAAGTCGTTTGTAAAGGATTAAATTTTCATCATTTAAAATTACTGAACCCCCCTTGGAAGCAGGAGAAGAGGGGGGAACCTTCTTTAGACTGTTTAAACCTGCAGAAGAGAGAGTAAAGAAAGGTAAATTTCCACCGTCTTGAACCTGGGAGCGGGGTGTCAGGACAGACGTTTTGGGGAAGTTCATTGACTATGGACAAGCGTTTTTGACAGATAGTCATAAGAAGAGAAACATATTGATTCCATTGTTCCCTTTCGCATTTAAAAGGAACAAAATATCCGAAAAACGAAAACTTTGTTGCTAGATCTGCTTTAAAAAAAAAAAAAAAGATGGATACAAATAGAAATTGTTTCCCCTAGAGGGAGCTTGTGAAACTGTTATTAGAGTCGAACTGGGGAGCTTTGCAGCTGTAGAGATTAAAGATCATGGGACCAGACTTCGACCTTGAACAAGAATGTGCTCAGAGGCTTTGGTGCTTGCCTTTTGCAAGACAAGTGCTTTATTGGAACGGTTACATGAGAAGATGGATTTGATGACTGTTGCGATCGGAAATTTTGGACAGGCAGTGGGTACTTATATAGAACCCACTCAGGAATTAATCCAGGAATGTGCTTTGACAGATCAGATGAGGGAGGAGGTTGTTGCTGGACCTCGGGTGGCAGAGATGGAGGGAGCTGTGGCCCAGCAGGAACATGAGTCGGTGGATTTGACGAATGAACCTGGAAAAAGTCAGATTTGGAGAGATGGAGTTCTGTTTGGCTTGGAGATGGGGGGCTGGATGGATCCCCCTATGCAGGGATGTTTTGACCTCTCAAGTCTGGCTTTGGGCCAGGGGGAGTTCGGAGTTGTGGGGGCCCTTAACTTTGGAGGGACTTTGAAACATGCCTTTAAATACCACATGGATTTCAGTGTTGACTATGGAAAAGGGGCTGACTTGTCGAGAAGGGACAGAAATATTGTCAAGCTGGAGTCTTCCCGAGTGAAAGGAGCAGAAGACAAAGTAAAGTACAGGTATAAACATGAAGAAGACCTGCGGAAGGGACATGGAAAAGACTTAAGAGCCTCGGATATAAGGTCACCAGGTTGATGGACTAGATGGATGGGATAGAAAGGACTGACAAAACCCGAGACCAGGAAGAAGAGACGATGGATGAAGATTGGAAGAAAGTTTTAAAAATTTATTTAGAAAAGTATCGTAAAATTAATGAGTATTAGAAAAATGTTGGAATGAAATTATTTGGCTTTAGCAGAAATGTTAAAAAGAATTATGTAAGAATATGTTATGGTTAAAAGAATTTGGTATAAATAAGATTTAAGTTTTACGTTTTAGGGTTTTTTATGGTAAGATAAGGTTAAAATAGATTAAGGTAATTTAATGACAGAATATTGTGAAAGATGGAAAGGATTTGCTGAGGTAATTAACAACTAGAATACAAAAAAGGGAGGTGTGAGGAGGTTGATGAAATAAGTTAATGAAAGTTAAGGATTTGGGAATATTGGATTTGTTTTTAATTTTTTTGTTTATTTTTGCTTTTTGATTTTGATGCTTTGTGTGTTTTGTTTTTTCTTTTTGACTTTGGTTTTTATTGATTTGTATTGTTTAATTGTTACTTTTATCTACCTTTTTCTTTCTTTCTTTCTTTCTCTTGTTTTTTCCTTCTTCTTTTTTTGTAACTTTAAAATTCTCAATAAATATCATTTAAAAAAAAAAAAAGGCCCAAAGATGTTTTGGAGGGGGGTCATCATGGCATAGTGAGCTAAGAGACTGCTCAGTATTGTCAGATAACACCTTACATTTCTGTCTTCTGTCCATTTATGCCAAAGCTCTGGAGAGGATATGGATGTCATGTTGGGGTGGCAAGTTCAACTCAGTTTAAAATCATCCAAGGTCCTCTGCTGAGCAAGTGAGAGAGATATTGTTCCCTAACTGGAAAGAAAGAGGTTAAAGGGGACAAGAAGCCCAGAAACTCTGTGACTGAGCAGCAGAGCAAGAAGAATTGGGGAAGACTCACTAGGAGAGAGAGGGTGGCCAAGGCAGACCTGTCTCTCATACCACATACTTCTGTGATGCTGCTGGAGAATCTGTTTGCTTGTTTGTTATATAATTGAATATAGACTGAATGAAGTTGTGCTTCATACATCCATGTTATTTTCTGTCTTCTAGGTCGAGAACAATTTCATGGACTTGGATCTATGTACTGCAGAGGAGCAGCAGCTGTTATCCTCACTTACGATGTAACCAACTGGCAGAGCATCTTGGAACTTGAGGATCGGTTCCTGGCCTTGACAGACACTGCCAGTGCAGACTGCATCTTTGCTATTGTTGGGAACAAAGTGGATCTCACAGATGCTTTTGCCTTTTTGCCAGAAACAGAAGGTGAACGTCAGCCCCCCGAGCAGCCCATCAACAGTCTCATTTCTACCAAGTTGAAAAAACAAGTCCATATGAGTGATGCCATAGCACTTTATAAGAAGATCCTAAAATACAAAATGTTGGATGAGAAGAATGCTCCAGCAGCAGAAAAAATGTGTTTTGAAACTAGTGCAAAAACAGGGTATAAAGTGGACCACGTATTTGAAACTGTATTTGAGATGGTAGTACCAGTAATTTTGCAGCAGAAAACTGAAGGGTCACTGCAAACTGTAGATTTAAATAATATCAAGACAACTAAAAACATACAATCCAGCTGTTGCAAATAAACAACAAATGAAGGATATATAAAAAATATAAAGGTGAACCAGATCAACTACTTTTTTGGCATAACAGATCTATGAAACTGAACTTGATTAATAGAATGGATTAACAGAGGCAAACACTTAATTGGGGAAGGTTTGAAACAATGGCATAAAATTTGACTTTAAAGCAATTATTTAAAACTTCTATATTCAGCTGAGTGTGATTTATCCACATTAAATATGTTATATTCATCTGTCTACTGTTTTTCACATTCATCTGTCCTGTCCATTTTAGTAGTGCCAATATTTTTGCATACAAAAATTGCTAAATTGTACTAACTAGAAACAAGTTAGTACAAGTGCTAAACAAGTACTAACTAGAAAAGACTGATGTGCATATATAGAGTGCAGGAACAGAAAAAAATAGTTTCTTAGAACCATAAATTGTAGAGTTGGGTGCTTTGGATATGTAGCCGTCCTGATTCAAACTGGTTAACCCCACACACTTCATTCTCATAGCTGTAAGGATGGAGCCACAATTGGAAGGGAAAAGTCCCGCACACTTCTGTCAGCATAATGTACAAGAGCGATGAGAATTTAGAAAGCTAGCTGTAATCTTAGTCTGGAAGGTTAACAAAACCTTTATCGCCATGTGTCACATTTCAAACCCAAGAACCCCCCAAGTTTGTTTAGGATCTTTATCAGGTCATGAGAATTTCTACCCACCTATAATTGTATACCGTATTTTTCGCTCTATAACACGCACCTGACCATAACACGCACATCGTTTTTAGAGGAGGAAAACAAGGGAAAAAACATTCTGAATGAAACAGTGGATGTATCATTTTTGTGCTTCATGCTGTGGCCACAGACATGTGCTCTGATGGTGAATTTGGGCTGACCCAATGCAAAGATCCTGAGGATCCATGTGGACCCATGCTTTTTAACCACGTTTTTGCACCATTGCAGCCCCAGGCAACAGTGGGTGCGTGATTTTTTTGGTGCAGGCTGTAGCTATGGACATGCTATGTGATCTGATGGTGAATTTGGGGTGACCCAATGCAAAGATCCTGAGGATCCATGTGGATCCATGCTTTTTCACCACAATTTAAGTGGGGAGGGAAGGAAAAACACAGAAGGGACAAGGAGCACGAGAGGGGTGTGCAGAGAAGCAGCTGGCTAAGAATGCAGGAGAAGGGTATAACAGGAGGGAGGAAAGGAAGGCAAAAGTTTCCCCCCACCCACCCACCCACCCACCCAAGCCAGCCAGCTCGCGCTCTCTCTCTCCCACCTGCATGTTTTCCGGCTGCCTGATATATATTTTTGTTAATTGCCTTGACAGAAGAAAGCATTTTAACTGCATTAAGAACTATTTAGCAGCGAAACCTAAGCTTTGCCATCCCTTAAGAGGTACAGACACTGTAATCTTCCAGATCGCATGATTTTACAGGCAAAACACTGTTTAAGGATTTCATCCTTTTAAATGGAAGAAAGCATATTTGAATGCTGTGTGTCCTCAAAAACAAAAGCAGGAAGTCAAATCAGAATTTTAAGCTGAACCTGTAATCTCTCTTCCCTTCACAAACATTGTTCCCTCCGGAGCATGGAGAGGAATTAGAAGGAAGGACGCTCTGCTTTCCCCTCTGCTTGCCTGGAGGGGAGGGGCTTTCCCTGCTCTTTGTTCCGTTTGAGCAAACACAGCAACAAAACAGAGAGGGTGGGCAGTAAGACCCTGAGGCAGAATGCAGGAAAGCAGCCGCTTCCTCTTTTCAGGTTTCCCTTCTCCGAGACACAATTTGATTTTTGCCTCCACTCGCGCCATTCGGCTCCAGGGACCACACATTCGCTCAATAACACGCACAGACATTTCCCCTTCCTTTTTAGGAGAAAAAATCTGCGTGTTATAGAGAGAAAAATACGGTAAGACAAGTTTTGTATTTTTTAGAGTTACTGGGGATGGCATTCCGATGGAACTGCTCAGATATGCTGTGGTTTCCTATATAAAACACTATGTGAATTCAAGCAAGACAAGCTAGGAGCACCTGCAGCTTTTGATATTGACCATGGTATTGTCTTGAATTGGCACCATGGAATGGACATCGATCCTACTACCTACCTACGTTTGTTTGAGGCAGAAGTAAAACAGAGACTGAAAGGGAGCCAGCCTATTTCCTGTAAAGTCTACTTGTCTACCAGGTGGAGCAAGAGGACATAACCCTCCGCCGGCAAAGTCACAGGTCACTCCACAAAACCTTGCTCTTGGCTGCAACTCACGGCCAGTGAGAAAAGGGAGCGCTGAAGTAGGAGCCTTGAAGGAGCAAAGTGGCTGCAAGCGTCACCTTTACACTGCCTTGCTAAACCAAGGTTTGGTTCAGCATGCAGTGTGAACCAGCCCTAAGTACCATTGTTAATATAACAGAAGAAGTTGCTACGTGCCTGAGGGCAAATTGGCCTCCATTCTCTCCCCTGGCTGGTAGTGGGAAAGCTAAAAGCCAGTGTATGAGAGAGCTGAGAGCTAGAAGCAGGCAGAGGCTGGAGAGAGAGAGCCATGGCTGCGACTATGAGAGAAACAAGATCTTTTGGAGTGTTAAGGCTGTGAGCCCCTCCAGCTTAAGCTCAGGTTGAATATATGTGTAGATAAACCATGTATCATTAAAAAAATTGTCCAGTAGCACCTTAGAGACCAACTAAGTGTGCATGCACACAAAGGCTTTTATACCCAGAACAAACTTAGTTGGTCTCTAAGGTGCTACTGGACATTTTTTTCTCCCGACTGCGTCAGACCAACACGGCTACCTACTTGAATCATATATATCATAAAGACACCAGTTTCCAACATCCCTCATTCAAAGGAAATCAAACCTGGAGTAAGTGCCTGGAACCCCTGGAATCTTGCACCACTTGGAGTTTGGCATGGTGTACAACAATATTTACACACACAAGCTAAACGTGCTCATTGGCTAGATTGTGAAAACAGTAGTAAAACCCCTGTGGCTTGGTGGGTTTGGAAGTGCTAGGCTTTCATGCTGAAATGCTTTCCTTTCTTTCGCTAAACTCAAGCCTAGTGTGTTTGTTTCATCATATGAGATTATTTAGGGCTTAAACACTGCAATAAGTCCAAACACAATAAATACAATGTTAAAATACAATCTTTTATTCATTATACAAAATCAAAACTCATTGATCACTATTTGTCCTGTAGGTCTTGCCAAATAATTGCCCAGAACCAGAACTGCATTGTTAGAATCACACAGTCGTGTGGAAAGTGGTGCGTTCTAAGCTCTCTCCAGATGAATGTTTTTTGCATATGTGTTCTGCAACATATTGATGCAATATTATTAGTGAATTAGTACTGAACTGCTTATGCATCAGTCTGCTTTCTTAGTCTTGCTGTCTAAGACGCCCAAACCTATATAATAAGGAAAGCTACAGGATTTCTGAAGAAAGCTGTGGGACATGCACCTGTTGAGAATGAAGCAATGTGTCCACCCTGGAACTTCTGTAGGCACTGAAAGCAGAAGAGTACTGAAAGCAGAATGGTGTACAACTGCCTCAGTCATGAATGTGTAAAAAACAGGATCTCTGTAGAGGCCCTAACTCTCCTTGGGTGGAGAAAATTGTGCCATTTGCACAATTTGCTTCCTCCTTCCATCTGCTCGCACCTGGGAGCAGTGGAGGAAAAGACTGGCAGCAGAAACTTAAGCATGAGTATTCAGAAGTCCCTCTTGGGTACAATGGGAGAGAGCATGTTGTTTTGAATTGAAGCCTGATCGACTCCAGGGAAGGAGCTCAAAGGCACCTTCTTGAGCCTTATGGTCACCTGGGAACAGCAGTGATAAAGGGAACATTTTCTTAGGTGTCCAGTAGCATGGCTGAAGAAAGCCTTGCTGGTATCTAACTTCCTGCAGCAATACTGAGAGACAACTAAACTCTGCACTTGGTGTAGTGCACCTGTTGGTTGCGTTTTGGGGCTCAGTGAGCACAACATATAATTTATTTAATTAAATTATTTAATTTATATGTTATTCTTCCCAAAGGAGCTCAGGCCAGGCTACAATCCCACATTTGGTCCAAGATGTCAAAAAGTTTGGTGTGTTACCTGTCAAAAGCAACACTTAAGCAGGTTCTGTAAGCTATAGAGACAATTATGCATATGAAGCAATATATTGTTTAATAAAAGCATTTAGGTGGAAAATTTTGGCCCTGAAATGAAGTTGCAACATAAATACAACAAGTAGGTGCAGGTTTAAAGTTCTATTGATGTTGGTGGCTCTGAAACATGCCTAACTTCTGGCTGAATTGAAGCCAAAGTCTTACAGATGAAAGTCTTACAGAGGCAGAGCGCAACTTCTATTTTCATCATTTTTATGTTCCAAAATGGTACTTAAACTTCAGCTCTTTGAGCCGATTCCCATGTACGTTTGCACATCCATCTTAATGTATGGTTACTATTCAATGACTATGAGCTGTTTTCAGTGGTTAAGTATACAGTAAAAATGCATAAAAACCCATTTAGTGCTGTAAATCAGACCTAGGTAAAGGTAAAGGGACCCCTGACCGTTAAGTGCAGTCACGAACGACTTTGGGGTTGCGGCGCTCATCTGGCTTTACAGGCCAAGGGAGCCGGCGTTTGTCTACAGACAGTTTTTCAGGGTCACGTGGCCAGCATGACTAAGCTGCTTCTGGTTCAACGGAACACCGAAACCAGAGCAGCGCACAGAAACGCCGTTTACCTTCCCGCCAGAGTGGTACCTACTTATCTACTTGCACTTTGACATGTTTTCAAACTGCTAGGTTGGCAGGAGCAGAGACCGAGCAACTGCAGCTCACCCCGTAACGAAGATTCAAACTGCCGACTTTCTGATCGGCAAGTCCTAGGCTCTGTGGTTTAGACCGCAGCACCACCCGCATCCAAAATCAGACCTAGTGGGCAGCAAATTAACTCTGAAAAGAACCTTTTTGCAACAATAAAAACTACTTAGAAAATTATGGGAATGAAAGCAGAACCAACTTGGTTGTAAACCATTGCAGTGGTTTGTTCTTTCAGATAAATGGTGATCAACTGATATTTCAATTTTTGAGGTAACAAAGTTAAAGAAGCACCAACAAGATTTGTTCCTTGCCATTGCAAGATGACTTACTTTTTTTTTTTACAAATTTTTCATACACACTTGGCATCGGCTGATGTGTGTTCGGATGAGTCCAGCCTTGAGTGTATCTGCTGAAGGGGAGTGTTGAAATTGATTGTCAATGGTGGTAAGCCAGAAACTGTATTTGTTTGCAAAGTAGTGGCAGGTTCCCTGAGCACCGTTGCATTCGATGAATGGTGTTGCTCGGAAGTCTTCCAAACAGCTACCTGGAGACACGAGTGACTGTCCACCACCTTCGGCACCAGCTGCAGTGTGCTAGGAGAGACCAGGTAGGAGGCTCAAATACAAGATAAGAGAAGTATATACAGTGGTACCTCGGGTTACATACGCTTCAAGTTACAGACTCCACTTACCCAGCAATAGTACCTCGGGTTAAGAACTTTGCTTCAGGATAAGAACAGAAATCGTGCTTCAGCAGCGGGGTGGCAGCGGGAGGCCCCATTAGCTAAAGTGGTACTTCAGGTTAAGGAGAGTTTCACGTTAAGAACGGACCTCTGGAATGAATTAAGTACTTAACCAGAGGTACCACTGTAATCTGTACTAGCACCATCATTGACTTGAGTGACTGGTTCTACAGGACTCTTTTTTTGTCTCCTACGCTTCTAACGTCTATATGAAACTGCTGAGTGAGAACAGATATTTAGGGGGGGTGACACCACCCTCTTAATTGGAATTAGGTAAAATTGTAGAAGTGCTGAATCAAGAATCAATAATGGACTGGATAAAAGCTGATAAAATGAAACCCAATCCAGAAAAAATTTAAGAGATTCTCTCAGTAGGTAGCCCATCTGGTCAAGGTCCAATCCTCTCTCTTGCAACTGAATGAATAAAACAACGATAAAGGCCACCAACAAAGGGGGGGGGGCGACACATCTGCACAAGCAAATTGTATCTGGACATATTTGCAGATACACTTTACCAAGGGAAATTCCTCCCAGTGCTTCTTGAAAAATCTGCTTGAGACTACTCTGTGGGAACTGGAAGAGATGTAGTTGCAAGATCTTTCTTCATTAAGTATTGAGATAAATTTCCCTTAATATACAGAATTATTACTTCAGCGTTGTGAGAATCAGTGTGAGAAAGCTGTAAGATCTGGCCCTTCCTCTTGCTATGAAAATGCGTTTAAAACGTATCACGTCACCTGGTGACTGGCATAGCTCATGGGGAACACTAGTCCCCCGTTGCCCCCGTTCAAGCAGTTTCCCTGTCATCCTGTGCATTTCTGAGTGCAATTCAAGGAAATGATGTTAACAGTGTTAACTGTGATCTCAAGCCAAAGAGGGCTTTCAGAGTATCCCACACAAATACAGAAGATCTGGTGAGGCCCTTCTTCAGGTTCCTGAGATCTGATGCCAGAATCCAGGGATGGGTGAAAAGGCTGCTGGTCCAGTGCTAGAAGAAGCCAGGCATGCCTTTCCTGTGTTTTCCATTTACTGAAGATGGCAGCACTTTTTTCTACTGGGGACAAAGGGGGCTGAAAGTTCAATTCTCTGCTGCCTGGTGGAAAAATATACTCCTAGAATTGTCTAAAATAAAAATAAATAAAAATAAATTGTGAGGAACTAAGAAGATCTTCAAAGGAACCTCCATTGCTTGGAACTCCTTCTTGGCACCCAACTTCCTGCTAATAGAACAAAAGTGGGCTTTGCTGTTCACCTGGATTCTGCCTGCAGAATGTGGGAACCTCTCCTTGATTTCTCACAGTGCCAAAAATGGGTCATCTCTGGTTGCGCCCCATTTGAAGGGGGGGGGGCAGGAGCGGTAAATGCTCCCTTAACTTTGCATGTAGTTGCAGATGTTTTTGCTCCCTAGCCAGCTGTGTTTGGATACGTCAATAGCAGAATTCTGGGCATGTGCAGGTATTGAATTGTACTGCTCCTGTTTTTATTCTCTGGTATTTATTGGAATTTATTCAGATTTATCCTGCTGTTCTGATTTTTATATGGTTTACTTTCTGCTATTATATATTTACATATCTTCCTGAACTGACTTCATAAGAGGTGAGTTATAAAAATAATTAAACAAGTAAAGTAAGAATCAAAGGGGGCTGGGGAACTCCTATATTTTAGATGCACATAAAAGTTACTGAGGGAGAAATTGAGATGTTCAGATTTCAGCATATCCGCATCAGCAAAATCTGGGAAATGCTAAGATAAATCATAACTCTATAGCTGAAGTTCACTGTAGCCCTTGGAATATATGTACATCATTTAAACGTGATATCTTCTTGGACGCAAGCTATACTTAGCATTTTAGGTAAGTTATAGTACTTTGACAAATGATTCATTTGTCACATTCCTGTATATGTGGGTTGTGATCCACGCCATGAAAAGCAGCTCAGTACAAATCCTTTTCTACCATGTACTCCACAAAAGGCACTCTCAATTATAGTAATATTTTTTATCACCTAAGCAGAGAACTGGGGCAATCAAATTGTTATCTTTAGATGCCTCAGGGGTCACTTCAGCAACTTTTGGTTTCCAGTTTGGTTTTAACATTGCTATTGGTATTATTATTATTATTATTATTATTATTATTATTATTTCTACCCCGCCCATCTGGCTGAGTGAGAATCTCTTTCTTCCACTCAAACACTGAATGTTTCTGCCCCTTCTCGTTCCTGCTTGGAAGAGCTGCTTCTTGCTGAGCCTACTTCCAAAGTGCACTTACTGTACAGCTTAGTTGGCTGTCAAGTGGGAAGGGAAGGCATGCATGAAGGCAGGATATAGAGGTATATTTTAAAATCTTTGTTTCACAATCAAGAAAAGAAGCAAATACCATGAGGAAGGAATAGCCGATCCACAAGCTGCGCCATCCTTCAGGACAGTGTGGAATAGTGACATCTTGGCTGTGAATGGCTATGGCAACAGCCGGCGCTTCACAGACGGAGCAACGGCTGATATAAGGCCGGATTTCTTCTTCTTGCACAGGCATCATTGGAAGAGGGGCTGTTGTTGAGAGCCAATAAGACTTATCATTGCGACTTGCATAATAGCAGACGTCCCCAGGATTGCAGTAAAGAAAAGGCATAGTGCTGAATCGAGTCAAACATGAACCAGCTAGACCTGAAAAAGTAAAACACAAACCTTCATTAGTTCTGGTTTTAGATAATACATTTATGGTTCTAGCCAAAGGCCATGACAAACTTGTAGCAATAGTTTTTGGCATCGGTCTCTCTCAAGAGAAAATGGAGTGCACCTCTGGGAGTAAAGTCAAACCACTGCATTGGCAGCACCAAAGTGACCTCCCTTGGGAACAACCGTGGGCAGTGGGTGTGGAGAGGTCCTGGGCTGCCCAGATGACAAGCCCCCTCCTTGGCCTCACTGATGGGGTCCAAAGGAAAGCAGAGCAGTATGTTTGGTTGGCTAAAGGAGTTGCATACAAGGCACCATCCAATGGCCTTAGGGACTCCACTCTGGATTTTTGCAGGGTTTACTCTTTAGCCTTTTCTTCTCCCGAAGATATTCCACAAGGCAGCAGAGGGTTAGTATCAGAGTAGTCCTCCTAGATGGGCTCCCTTCCCAGATTGACAAGCCCCACCTGCCCCTCACTTTCCTCTACAGCATGTGCAGAAACTGCTTTATTGACTATTGGACCAACTATTGGTCTTGTCTGCTCAATCCACCAGAGCCTGTCTTTGAATGCAGGGGAAGTCCCTAACTCACTGAGAGTTTGAGACGCATCAGCTCCCCTCACCTGGTTTAGCTGACCAGGCAAAGGCATCTCCCTGGCATTGTGGCCACTGTCCCATGCTGACAGCTTCTAGGAGCCACAGGTGAGAGCTGAGTGCAGGGTGGGGATGAAAGGTAGGCAAACTAACCCAGAAGGAGCATGATGTGTCCCCAGCAGAGGTACTACACCTCCCCCAACAGCCCATACAATAGTATTAATAAAATAATCCTGAACATACATCCATAATATAAGCCAACATCCATGATGTAAGAGAGAAGATACCAGAGACACCAACAAGCTTAAATCTAGCTTGATTTAAAATTAAACCTCAAAATCACTAAAACAACATAGCAATTTTATCTAGCTCCTTTTTCCTGATCCCCTCCCCCCGCCAGTACAAACGAGGGCCACTCTCTGTGTTACAAAGCTATTACTGTCTCTCAAAAGAAACTGAACCACTTCTGCCAGGGTGTACCTGCTTGCTTATGTGAACAAAGATTTCAGGAAGTGATCTCTTGGGTCTCTGTGTAAGGGGCAGACTAACAGATAACGAGTGATGTCTTCCACCTGAGGTTGACCACAAATACAAAGTCTGTCTGTGGGATCTTGTTATAGTGGTCACCAAGACTGCAGTGGGCATCAGCTGGAAACGCGGCTCAATAAAGGCATTTTTTAAGGACCCTGGCTAGAGTTTTAACTATTTTTTGTGCTTTTATCTTGCATTTTTATCTTGTGAACTGCTCTGAGATCTTCTGATGAAGGGTGGCATATAAATATAGTAAGTAATAAGTAATAAATTAGAGTTTGGTCAGATAACTAGCTCTGAAATGTTCCGTGCTCTGGAGCAGATACTAACAAGAAAATACTTGTTTCTAATTAGTTGCAGGACCTCTTGGATTCTCTCCAGAAGAGCCAAAACCTTCATTAGTGTCTCTCTGTAATTTGTTCTGAAAGTTTAACTCTCAGGTAGGTTCATTACAACTAGAACAGAGGCCAACATAAACCTTAAGAGGCTGGGGGAGGCCCTTCATAATACTTTAATTGCTAAGCAAAACCCCAGTTTCAAAGAGTACATTTTTCAATTCACCACTTCTGAAATCACTATGATCTAATGGATGCTACTGGTTTCTGGTGCTCTAATTCCGGATACTTTATTCTGAGTCCATATCTAAAGACTTCAAAGTTCTTGGCCACATGATTTTAATGATACTTTTCTGGTCTCTGGATTCTAAAGAAGTAAGAGTGTCATGAGTGATTCTGGTAAGATCATTTCTGCTATGCCAGGTGTTGGTGCAATTCCATTAGGTTAGGTACACCCCACACATTCAAAGCACCCCTCCCAAATAATCCTAGGAACTGTAGTTTGTTAAAGGTGCTGGGATTTGTTGCATTGTGAACTACAATGCCCAGGATTACTGAAGGAGAGGGTGTGCTTTGAATGCATAGTGTTTCTGCAGCCTGACTGTTGCACATCCGTATTTGCACTCCATTAGATGGCACCTGCGGATGAGAATAGCAACAAATGCAGACAAGCTCTTTCCATTTGCCCCTCATTTCTGCCCTCTTCTGAATGGTGCATTGGCTTTCTGTTAGCAACTTCTGCCAGTGCTGTAATGACACATCCATGCAATTGTGCCATCCTGATGTATTAGCAGTTGAGTGTGCTTTGCTAGAATGCTAGTGATGATGCTCCCTCTTGACTGCATTTCTCTTGGTGCAAAACCCCAAAGGGGGGAGGGAATTAGCTATTTGAAAACAGGGTGATGATCCTCTTTGGGGATAAGACTGTTGAAGAGCTAACAGCAAACCACAGACTAAAAAAGAATTCCACATAGTTGCCCTTTCTCTTTTCTCCCATCTTTCTTGAACCATTACATCTGCCGCTGTTTTAAGAAGAAAGAATTTTTATTTTAGTCCAAGAAAAATTGTGTGGACAAGTCATAAAAACGTACTGAAAACCAGAATGAAGCATTATACCAGTATAAACAGTATAATACCACTTAATAATAATAATACCATTATTAATAATACCATTTAAGAAGGGATTGAAACTACTGGCATGTTGAAAGCACTTACACATGCTACTGGGCTTTGTGCTAAGAATGTTGCTTTCTCGAATTATTAAACTGAATAGAACAGAAAAGCCAAGTCTTTCTGATAGATCTGTGGTTTTCTCCTCTCTCTGTATTATGTATGATAAATTTATGCTTGTACCTAACATCTCAAAATAGCTTTTCTTCATCCACATATGTAATTTCTATCAGTTGCCTGAAAATTATTGGTTAGGTTTAAAAATGCAGTTTGTTTTTGTTTTTACAAAACCATGTGAAGAATGCTCAGCTCATAAATGCATACCTAGATCCTGATTGTGTGCCTTATCTTGTCCTTCAAAGTAGAGCAAGCTGTATCCACTCCAGAGTTTGCTCATGCCCACTGGACACATGGGCTCTTGATCCGCCTGGCTGTGCTTCACCAAAAGATATCCCATATTGATGCTGCGGCCGGGCATACCTGGCAGCCCAGGAGTACCTGGGTCACCAGCTGCACCTGTGGAGAGGAAAAGGGAGCTTAAATGTTGCAGGAGGTAAACTGACTTAAAGGTTTCACTGCTTATGGAAAGAATTCCATAGGAACCTCCATCTGCTCAGTGCTGAATAATCCAGGAGAAGAGGTTAGGTGTTCACAGCTACTAAGCTGAAGCCATTTTTACAGCAGCTCTGACATCCGATGATAAAAGTGTTTGCTTTATGTGCATATAAACCCTCCTCAGTGTCACCTGACATCATGTAGTCCTCTTCTACCCTTTTGGCCTGTAGGGCTGGGTGCTGTGTGGCTGAATATTCTCATGTCAGTAGCTCTTATCATCTTGCAAGTTTTCCATATGCCGAGAGTTTAAGTGGGGAACAGTAACAGAATGACTCTTACACTCTTGCCACAACTTGTTTCCTGCTTGGCAGGGGGTTGGACTCGATGGCCCTTGTGGTCTCTTCCAACTCTATGATTCTATGATTCTATGAACTTTGAACTGAAGTGTGGCAGTTTTGGCGGGGGGTGGGGTGGGCTATATCTCCCACAGCTCCATGTCAACAAATTACATTTTGATTTCATTCTGCCCTGTTACCCTATCCAATTCTATTGCAAAGCACAAGATCTTCACTGCATGCATTGTGGTCTTCCATGCTGGAGTTGTCCCTAAATGAGGCTGACAACAAAGGGGTTCACCACTTTGTGTTTCCTTTTCGGGGAGGTACAGGGGCGCCCCCATGGTTAGGAATGGGAACTGTGAGCCAGGCACTGTAGGATAAACTGAAATGCATTTGTTTGGGATTTATTCTTAAATCCAGGTACTTCTAAAGCTATAAACTGAAAATGGGGCCCCTTTTGTTTAGGAGAGAAGGTGGAACGCCTCTTCCAAAATGATGCCCTGCTGCACAACTACTAACAAAGTAAACTTTTTATTTTTAGAATGACTGTTTCCCCCTCATATGCAATTTTTTTTTGCAGATTTGGTTAACAATCAAGGCTGCGATCCAGTGCCACTTACCTGGGAATAACGTCTGAGTAAACATGCATAAAATTGTGCTAAAAACTCATATAATTAGTTGATGTAAATTTATTTTCAAATGAGCGAAAAGGGGGGGGGGGGAGACCCAGGACCAGTATTTACCTTCAAAGCCCCCTGGGCCCTGCAGTCCTGTTCTCCCTTGATCACCTCTGAAGCCTGGAGCTGCAGGTATTCCCCCTCTTCCTTGCAGTCCTTGTTTACCCATGGGGCCTCTAGAACCTTGAAAGTAAATTAAAAAAAATCATAATCCATACCATGTTACCATGTTGTAAGATTTTCATGAGGAACAGAGTCCATTCAAGCTCTCTGAATACTAGATGTGCAGATATGAAGCCCAGATAGTCATGGGGGACACCTGGCTTGAGAGCAGTACATGTGAAAAGGATCTAGAAGTCTTGGTTGACCACAAACTTGACATGAGCCAACAGTGTGACGCGGCAGCTAAAAAAGCCAATGCAATTCTGGGCTGCATCAATAGGAGTATAGCATCTAGATCAAGGGAAGTAATAGTGCCACTGTATTCTGCTCTGATCAGACCTCACCTGGAGTACTGTGTCCAGTTCTGGGCACCACAGTTCAAGAAGGACACTGACAAACTGGAACGTGTCCAGAGGAGGGCAACCAAAATGGTCAAAGGCCTGGAAACGATGCCTTATGAGGAACGGCTAAGGGAGCTGGGCATGTTTAGCCTGGAGAAGAGGAGGTTAAGGGGTGATATGATAGCCATGTTCCAATATATAAAAGGATGTCACATAGAGGAGAGATAAAGGTTGTTTTCTGCTGCTCCAGAGAAGCGGACACGGAGCAATGGATCCAAACTACAAGAAAGAAGATTCCACCTAAACATTAGGAAGAACTTCCTGACAGTAAGAGCTGTTTGACAGTGGAATTTGCTGCCAAGGAGTGTGGTGGAGTCTCCTTCTTTGGAGGTCTTTAAGCAGAGGCTTGACAACCATATGTCAGGAGTGCTCTGATGGTGTTTCCTGCTTGGCAGGGGGTTGGACTCAATGGCCCTTGTGGTCTCTTCCAACTCTATGATTCTATGATTCTATGATGCTTTTATGAAGAAGTCAGGAGCAAAGTGACTTGCATGCAGAAATGGTTGAATAAGGATGGAGTAGGCACATATTATTTGAAGGAAGAGGAAACCATCCTATTCAGGCCTCTTGGTCATCAACAAGAGCAATGCACCTATAGCAAATACTTCTGACTGCAATTATGGCATACATGTTTGGAATGAGGGTGGAATTGCCTACAGATTTCAGTCTTATCAGGGACGGGGATAGGCGATACAGCTGTACCAGAATGGGATCTGGAGAAAGAAGAAAAGATTGGATGTGTTTTATTTGTCTAAAGCTCAGCAGGACAGGTCAGAAATTACTGGGCATCATTTCCGAAGCTTGGCATGCCAGCAAATCAACACTAAGCTTGAGTCATGAGCGGCCAGTTATCACATAATGGTCTGTCCCCCCCTCAGGGAGGTACTTCTGGAATGACTCCAAAGTGGCAGAAATATGAAAAGTATTGGTACAGAGTTGTACATTCATGGGGAGTTTTCAGTTAGGTTCCCCAAAGTCACCAACTAAATTTCTGTGAGCCCCTGACCTGATTTGGATAATTACTGCATGAGCCTTCTTCATTAAAATTCCAATTTATTGGGAGAAAATGTTATATGCAAAACAGGATTGGGCCATGAAAAACAGCCTTAACTCACTAAGGCCATTTTGCATATCCATGTTCCTACCTGGAGATCCTGGTGGGCCTTGAGGACCCATCTCACCCAACGTGCCAGGAAGCCCTCTGTTTCCAGGAGCACCTGGGCTCCCTTGTTCTGAAACCAGTTTAGGAAGGACAGGAGGCAGTCCAGGGGAACCTGGAGGTCCCTGAAATCCTGAAAGTTAAAAATGCACAATAAAGTAACAGACAGAATATTCCACTTGCCTTGGGCGCTCTTTCTCATTAGTTGACCCAGGAGCTCATTGCTCACGTTCGAAAGCAGTGTTTGAAACCCCCATTGTTCTAGGCGCATTTTGCGACAGGGAATTTCTTCAGCGTGGGCCGTTTCTGAGCTCTGGGCGCAGTACTGTGCCTAAGATTTCAGATTAAAACTGCAGAGTGGAAGGAAAGGAGGACTTTTTTCTGCCTCCTCACTTCCAGCTACTCTCTGAAGATTGGAGAAGAGAGAGACCCTCTGAAGAATATTAGGGGGGTGGGAAGGGGAAGGACTAGACCATGTGAAAAATGAAATAATACTTTAACTGCAGTTCATTCATTTTCAGCTTTGTATTCTTGTTATAAAAAGTGTGCCTAGACATTCTGTAGTTGTGCCCATACCTTAGGTTTAAAGTGCCATTTAGCTCCTAGCTTTCATATCTCAGTTTCTAACACTGGTTAGAAGCAGTGGTGGTGTCATGGCAGACTTGGACATGGAGTTCAGCAGAGTAAGTAGGAGGCCTTTAAACCAGAATCTATGTCAGATTTCCTCAAACTTGGCCCTCCAGATGTTTTGAGACTACAGTTCCCATCATCCCTGACCACTGGTCCTGCAAGCTAGGGATCAAGGGAGTTGTAGGCCAAAAACATCTGGAGGGCCTAGTTTGAGGAAGCCTGACATAGATTCTGTTCTATGTTAAAAACTGGCCCAGAGGAGAAGCACACAGTGGCAGAGCAGTGGGATCTCTCCTCCCAGGAGAGCACTGGTCATTATGCTGTGTCCAAACCCTCTGTTGCCTCCTGCCAATGGAGAGCCTGATTCCTCTGGCCCTGTGGCTCCTTCGTGCCAATGTGAATCTCTGGTGGGAAGAGCAGAACAAGGTGACATTGGTAGACTATGTGGAACCTCTCTGGTGAGCCTACCATCTCCTAACTCAATCCCTAGCTTCCTGTACCCCTTCTTTGACTGTTTGTTAAATTGTAAAATTAAGGCCCCAGGTTAGAATTGATCCATGGCTGACATCACAGTTACTATTTTTTTATTACCTTCCTATTAGACCAGGAAAGGGATGCAGGTGGCGCTGTGGGTTAAACCACAGAGCCTAGGACCTGCCGATCAGAAGATCGGCGGTTCGAACCCCGCGACGGGGTGAGCTCCCGTTGCTCGGTCCCTGCTCCTGCCAACCTAGCAGTTTGAAAGCATGTCAGAGTGCAAGTAGATAAATAGGTACCACTCCGGCAGGAAGGTAAATGGCGTTTCCGTGCGCTACTCTGGTTCGCCAGAAGCGGCTTAGTCATGCTGGCCACATGACCCAGAAGCTGTATGCCGGCTCCTTCAGCCAATAAAGCGAGATGAGCGCCACAACCCCGGAGTCGGCCACGACTGGACCTAATGGTCAGGGGTCCCTTTACCTTTACCTTTATTAGACCAGGAAGGGAAGGACTTTGTAAACCAGTTACATAGACATCCTGACCCTGAGACTGCAAAATTGTTTTTTTTTAGTGTTTGCTTTGTTTTCATTTTTATCATTAACAACCATCACCCTCCCTTGATGTCAGGCATTCAAACAGTTGCCTCTCGCCTTAGCAACCAGGGATCTTTCAAATCCCCCAAAGACCTCAATTCCCTAGACAGGAACCTTCCTCCCCTCTTCTCTTTCTTTTCTTCACTATCACTTGCTGTTGCACTACATCACACCTGAGCCTCGCAGAAATAATGGCAGAGAGTGACTCCCTGCTCCTCTCTGGCAAGTCCATCTACTGGCAATCCTTTTTCTCCCCCTCTGTCTCAGCTCTTCTGAGGGAAGCCCTTCTCCTACTCTTCCTTAGCTTCACAGGGCAGCCCACTTATCTCCTTCTGCATCATCCTGACACTCCTAACTCCTTGACAGCTGCTGCTTCATTTGTCCCTTCTTTTTTGTCCCTAACTCTGTCATTCCAGCCTGTCATCTGGGGATTTAGCCAGTCTTTATCCTCGCTCGCTCGCTCGCTCGCTCGCTCCCTCACTCATTCTTTCCTTCCAAGCTTGACCATGTCTCCCTTTCTTGGGAAGACCTGATCTCTCCACCCCCCCTTGCTGTACTCTGGTCTTCTGCCTTGGCTGTCTCACCTCAAAACCTCCTTTCCCTTTTCCCTCACTCACTCTTCATAGACCTCCAGCAGATCTAACATGACCCTCCAGGCCTCCCCATTTGGCCCGTGAAACAGTTTTCAGGAAGCCCCACCCACCTGCCCCTTAGCTGACATCATAGAAGGCATCAGGTGGGGGACAGAAAGGGGCGGGACTTCAAAGGTGCAACCGAAAGCTCCCAGTTGTTCCTCTGAAGCAGCAAGGTGCACCTTCAATGCTCCAGCCTGTCTTCCATCAGCTGGATGGAATGGCATTTCTTCTTCAAACAATGCTGATTACTTTGTTGCTGTCAGGCCAAGCTGTTTTAATTTCTGGTTCCAAATGTGTTTTGATGTATTTTTATTATTGTTTCTAACTTGTTTGTTTTTATTACTTTGTATTTATAATGTTGGTTTCGAATGCTGTAAGTTGCCTTGTACCTTGATTTTGCAGCCTCCAGTTGCTCCTGTTTCCCACCCTCCCGCCCTTTAAGGTTTCGTTCCTTGACCTTGCTATGGACCTTGGTTGGTCACCGCTGAGGGGCCTGGTAGGAATTTTTTCCACTTGGCAAATTGGCACCGGCCACTTGGTTTTTCGCCTACGTCGTAGCAAATGGTCATAACCTTCTTGGTATTGGCAGTTAGGCATTGGTATTGGTATTGTTATGTAGATGGAAGAGGGGAGGAAGCGCCATCACCTGCCCCACATATTGAAGGGTTTTGAAGATTTATAAACACTGCATGAACTGGCATAGTAGAAATAGTTACTCACCAGGAAATCCTCGGTCTCCCTTGGGTCCAGTGGGGCCAAAGTCACCAGGCGTTCCCAATATGCCAACAAAACCCATGACTCCTTGTTCCCCTTTATATCCTTCAAGGCAAAACAATGGTATGGTGTTACTGCATGCCTGCTTAATCTGTTTTGGTAGCTGCTCTTTATACTAGGTTTTTCCATCATACCTTTTGCCCCAGGGAACCCTGGAATTCCAGGTCTCCCATCTGCGCCATGGTCTCCTCTAAGTCCTTTTGAACCATCTTCTCCAATTATGCCGATCTGCCCCACTTCTCCTTTGCTTCCAGGTGGAGCAGCTATTCCTGGTGGTCCTAGTGGTCCTGGGTAGCCTACAATATATACACAAAGATTAAAACTTGGGACTGAAAGACCACATAGGCAACATCTTTGGGGGCCTGTCTTCTCTTGATAGTAGCAAGTTAATGTAGAGCTGAATTAAATTGAAGGTGCAGCCTACCTGCAGCATCCGTGTCAATAAGTAAGAGGAAAAGATGGGCAAGCTGTGAAATGGCATTTCTGATGGTTGGAGAGCAGTTTACATCACTTTTCCAGACAAAAAGCTTTTCCTTGGGGTAGCTTCCAATGCTACAATTCTATGAGTCTACATCTGTGTATCTGGTTATTCCCTGTATTCCTTCTGATAGTGCCTTCTGAATACAGTGTCTCTGAAGCTTCTGCTTTTATCAGTTGCTGCTTTGCTCAGAGTGGCTGGGGCAGCCCAGTCAGATGGGTGCGGTATAAGAAATAGAATAATAGCAAAAAATGATTTTTTCACCAGGACAAGACTTGTGCCCTGAACCAAAGCTTGTTCCTAAGACTAAGCCTTTCATTGGTTTCAAACTGTTGTCTTAATATCAATTTATCCAAACCCAAACAACCATGTATTGGATGTATCAATACATCTTTGAATATACATAGCTCATACATCTCAAATAAAGGAAAAAATGAGTCCCTCTTTGTTCCCTTCAGAGACTCCTCTGTGGGGAAGAACATCCCCAACCCTAGTCTGCGCTGTTCAAGCAAATGCTACATAAGGAAAAGCCTTCCCGCAGGGAATGATGGATTGTTCGACCCATGAATGATGTGCCCTCTGGAACAGTGGGGGGGGGGGGAATGGAGAAGGGAAAGGGCATCATAAATTTGCATCCTGCTGACAGAACAGTCTTCCATTATAGTGAGGAACACAACTGTATACATGACAAAATGTGTAAATATAGGCAGAAGTTACAAAACTCTATGCATAAGTACCCAGTCCATCCGTGGAGACCCAGGACCAACTAATTAGAAGCCACATGGTCCCTGTTACTCCCAACAAGTAGCTATATAACCAGATATATGCTACTCTCTGTAATCTATCTTCCACCTCCATTTCTAACTCTGATCTCTCTCTCTCCCCACCATACTCTGTTAGTGCAACCCACTAGACCCAACGAACACTAAGGCAAGAGACACAGAGCGGCCCAGGTGGGATGGCAAGGAAACACCTTACAAACCAGAGAAGCAGGAATAGTTAGCTTAGAAGCAGCAGCATTAAATGTGAGGGGGCTAGGGAGCCCTGTCAAAAGAAAACACATTACCTCATATGAAACCCCACAAGAGATACACAAACCGCTTAAGGTAAAAGATAAAGGTAAAGGATCCCTGGACGGTTAAGTCCAGGCAAAGGTGACTATAGGGTGTGGCAATCATCTCGCTTCAGGCCGAGGGAGCCGGCATTTATCAACAGATGACTTTCTGGGACATGTGGCCAGCATGACTAAACCACTTCTGGCACAACAGAGCACCATAAATGGAAGCCAGAGCACACAGAAACGTCATTTACCTTCCCACCGCAGCAGTACCTATTTATCTACTTGCACTGGTGTGCTTTTGAACTGCTAAGTTGGCAGGAGCTGGGACAGAGCAACAGGAATTCACTTCGTTCCACAGATTCGAACTGCTGACCTTCCGATCAGCAAGCCCAAACTGTCTAAAGGTAGCAAACTCCTAAACAAACCCTGCTTTAGCCAACAGTGGGTGCCCCCCAGCACAGGAAAAGCATAGTGCTTAGTAGAGACCTAATGTTGAAGCCACAACAATGCTAAAAGACAAAAAGAAAAAGATTCATTTTTGCCAAGGGAACACTCGGTGGCAAAACTAAGGCAGTAGTATCAAAATATCAAGATAAATCTAAAAGATCTCTGTATCAACTGAAAGTAGTGGGATTGTGTTTACCTGGCACACCATCCAAACCTGGTGATCCCACATCACCAGGTGCTCCAGATATGTTTGAAACTCCAGGAAGGCCTGGTCTTCCCTCAGGGCCAGGGCTCCCGGGTGGGCCTCTCTGTCCTGCCAGTCAGAAATCAAATAGTTACTCCTGGAGATTGATGCACAGGAAAGCTGAAGCGCACCCTTTGTTAAATATTTTCAAAAATTCTGAGAATATGTTGTTTGTTTTTAACAATACTGTCATTATGGTTGCTTCCCATCACAAGAAATTACCGTAAATTTCACCTATATTCTTGTCTGCAGTTTTTGTTATCATGATTGTGTGTCTTTTTTGCTTTGTATTTTTTCTGGTTTGGTATTATATGTTCATTTTATTTATTGTTTATTTGTATGACACATAAGTATAAATAAAGTATTTAATAAAAAAAAGGGGGGGGGGGAGAAATTAAGTTTCACCAAAGCATATTGTTTCTTCCACATGAGATTACTATACATGCAGGTGTTGCTATCAGAACACTCTTTATCCAAAACACTAAGAGCTATCCAAACACAAAGAATTATACCTAAGCATCGCTACACAAATGCCTGATTCAGATACTTGTACAGAGTTTGCCTGCTCCCTTACTCATTGGTATTTTGCTGGTCGGCAGCAGCTGTGTGGGCAGAAACAATGCAGCGAAAGAGAGACATCAGACAAATCACAGATTAGAAGTGTTCCCATAGGAAATAATGGAAATCATCAGCTTGCTATGTGAACGCTTGCCTAACAATTTCCTGGGAATGCCTTATGTTCAGAAAGCGGAACCTGCATGTAACTTTGTGGGATGCCAAATAATATAATGGTAGCAAGTGATGTAGGATTACAAATCTTACCAACCTTGTGAACAATATTTTCTTTGATAAGTATAAATTCATATTATAAAGATATTTAAAATTCAGGAGTTCACATTTTCAGATTACAGGGATAAATTGAGCATTCAGTTTTAAATCAGTTGTTAGGAAGCATTTTTATCCTCCTTGCCCTTTACTTTGCTCTGCCCTCCCCCCTTCTCCTGGAGTGGAGTCCCTAAGGCGGTTGAGGGGGCCCTGGTGCGCCTCCTTCTGGCAACTCCTGCAGCCAAGCTGGTGCCAAACGTATTGCTCTGCTTTCCTTTGGATTCCACCAGCCAGGCAGAGAGCCACACATTCTGACTTTCATGTGCCTCTACCCTTTTCACACACCAATTTGCCATGAGAGTACTTTCTTAAATGAAACCTATAATTTGTTAAATATATTTTGCTAATTGGTGGTGCCATGTATAAAACCATTGAACAACAGACTGACCTAGATCTCCTCTTTCTCCTTTCGGACCAGGAGCTCCTCTGCTGCCTTCAATTGGGCTTGGCTCTCCCACGGTACCTTTGTCACCCCAAATACCTGGGAAACCTGGTGGGCCATATCCATCTGGACCTGTTGTGCAAAAACTTAGATAAATTAGTATCACTTTTCCCGACCTGGAAATGGGCATCTCAGCAATGTTCATTTTAAACTATCCTATGCATCCTGTGCAGAAAGCTGAAATGTTTAGACAGATTCCCTAATGAACTTACAATGTAAGATAGCCAACCTCATTAACCATCAACATAATGTGAACATACCTGGTGATCCTGGAAAGCCCTTGGTACTTGGCAAACCATGTAATCCAGTGATTCCTTTGGCGCCAGCAGCACCTGCCAAAAAGCCACCCATTATTTGTTATTCTTCGATCTGATTTACCAAATGTTACAGATTTCTCTGGAGGCACTGTAGTTTTTTGAAATGAAACATCTTCATGTGAGCCATTTGCTTTGCACTGATTACTGTATCAGAAAAAACTTGCTGCAATTACTTTAAAGTATTTCTCCTCCATATGAAATGTTTTGCCTCAAATTTAAAACTTGAGTGTGTTATAGCTAATGAATGACAGTTTGGCTGTTGCTTTTTAAAAACAAATTTCTGACTGGTCAAAACAAAACCATCCTGGAGGCTAAAGCAAGTCTTTACAAGTTTATAGTCTGATTGTCTGATTCACTGACTCTGAGAAAACATTTAAATTGATTTTATACAGCAGCAACATTTTAGCAATAAGATTGAAATATACTCAGAGTCGCAAAGTGATTTCATGCTCTTTATTCAGCTCATAGTGGTGAGGAGGAATGAATAAATGTCCCCTCACAGTATCTGCTTTATATACATTATTTACACAATGGGCTGCACATGATTGGCTAATTCTGGAATTCTACTGTAAGCCAATCAGGTTGTGGATTCACTTCTATCTGGAGCAGGATTGGGTGGTTCCTGCCAACCAATCATACTGCTGCATTGTTCTAGGACCAATCAGACTGCTGCATTCTGAATCCTATTGTTCTAGGACCAATCAGACTGCTGCCTTTTGGATCCTATTGTTCTAGGACCAATCAGACTGCTACAGTTTGGATCCTATTCAACTCAGTACATAACACCCCTCCCCTCTAAGTTCCAGTCCTGCCCGGGAGGTCGCATTCATAGTCCTCAAGGTATGCCGGCGGCCTACGTGTGCGTTGTGGCCTGGGGTGTTCCCTGGTCCGGGCTCCGGGTTCTGGCTCGTGTTCCAAGGATGCTGGCTGTGATGCGGCTGTTTGGTCTGGTGCAACCGGCTCGCTCAGTCGTGGTTCTGGTTCCGGTGTCCTTTCGGCCTCACGGGTCCTCTCTGTATTTACTGATTCTGCCTCTCCTGCTGGCCCCTCCTGCTCTATGGGCCTCACTGCCCCGCTGTTCCCTTGGGACTCCTCTGACCTGTCCTCCTCCTGGTTTTCTCCCGGGAATCGTCGCCGTATCTGGTCGCAGTGGCGGCGCCAGCATTGCCCCCCATCCGTTAGCACCTCGTACGACACGGGGCCAGTGACCCTGGTGATTGTGGCGGGTACCCATGCTGGGCCTGCCCCAAAATTCTTTGCGTACACTGGGTCCTGGGCCTCGAAGGTCCGGGGGTTCCTGCCTTCCCCCACCACTACCTCATCCTGAGCTCTATCGGGGTGAAGGCGGTCCAATCTGATTGCAAGGCGCCGACCCATTAGTAGTTCAGCGGGGCTCCGGCCAGTCGTTGAGCTGGGGGTGCTGTGCTGTGCTAGAAGGAATGTGGCAAGGCGGTACTCCCAGTCCCCTTGCGTCATGCGGCGAAGGGTGTCCTTGGTGGTCCGCACCATGCGTTCTGCTTGGCCATTGGTGGCAGGGTGGAACGGCGCCGAACGGATGTGGCGGATGGCGTTCTGCGCTGTGAAGGTTTGGAATTCTCCTGACGTAAATGCAGTCCCGTTGTCTGAGACGAGAGTGTCAGGGAGCCCGTGGGTTGCAAACAGCCTGCGTAGTACCCGGATGGCTGCGGACGTGGAAGTGGACGGTACCAGTGCGACTTCCAGCCATTTGGTGTAGGAGTCCACCACTATGAAGAATGTTTTCCCCTGAAAGGGGCCAGCGAAATCCACATGCAGGCGTGACCATGGTGCTCGGGCGGACTCCCAGGACTGGACTGGGGCCCTTGGGGGATCTGGGCGGGATTCTTGGCAGGCCTGGCAGTGTTTGACCCAGGCCTCTATCTCTCCATCGATCCCCGGCCACCACACATAACTCCTGGCAAGGGCCTTCATTCTTACTACCCCTGGATGTGTCTCGTGTAGGGCTGTGAGGACCCTTTTGCAGAGGGGCTGGGGAACAACGACTCTGCTTCCCCATAACAGGCACCCCTTGTGGGCCGACAGTTCATGTTTGCGGGTTGTGTAGCCGGCGAATTCTGGCCCGGGGCTGCTGCTGGGCCATCCCCTCCACACCCAGTCCAGGACCCGGGAGATGACCCTATCTTTCTTGGAATGGTGTGCAACTTCTTGTGCCTGAATGGGGCGGTCGGGAAGCAGCTCCAGGCTCATAACCTCTTGTGCAGGTGCTGGGTCAGGGCCTGTTTCCGGTAGTGGTAGCCTGCTGAGGGCGTCCGCATGGCCCATCGCCTTCCCAGGTCGGTGAATCAGTGCATACTGGTAGCTGGCAAGGAAAATTGACCACCTGAGGACGCGAGGAGACAGCACTTGGGGGGTCTGCTTTTCGGGGGCAAACAAGCCAAGCAACGGCTTGTGGTCAGTCACCACGGTGAAGGGCCGCCCGTACAAGAAATCATGGAATTTTTTTACTCCCTTTACGATTGCCAGACCCTCCTTGTCGATTTGCGAGTAGTTCCGCTCGGTTGTGTTGAGTGTCTGGGAAAAGTACGCCACCGGTACCTCTCTTCCATCCGGGAGTTGGTGCCCCAGGACAGCTCCAATGCCATAGGGTGAGGCGTCGCATGCTAGCACCACCGGCAGCCTCTCGTCGAAGTGTGCCAAGACCGAGTTTGAGACAAGCAAGTCCCTGACTGCCTGGAATGCGGCCTCCTGGCGCTGGCCCCACACCCAAGGGGCCCGCTTGTCCAGGAGTCTGTGTAGGGGCTCCGCTACCGCCGCCTTGTGGGGAAGGAAGGAATGGTAAAAGTTAAATAGTCCCAAGAAGGCCTGAAGTTCAGTCTTGCTCTTGGGCGCTGGGGCATCACAAATGGCCCGTACCTTGTCCCCAGTCGGGTGGACCCCTTCTGCGTCCACCATAAATCCCAGAAAGTCCACCTGAGGCACTCCTAGTAGACATTTTTCCCGCTTCACCTTGAGACCCGCCGTCTGGAAACGGTGCAGAACGGTGCGGAGGCGGTCCTCAAACTCCTCTGGTGTGGGGCCGGCAATCAACACATCATCGAAGAAGGGGGTGACGCCAGGAATCCCTTTAAGGAGAGAGTCCATTATATTCTGGAATATGCCTGGTGCCACGCTGACACCGAATTGCAGCCGCTTTACCCTGAACGCTCCTCTGTGCGTCACAATCGTCTGTGCCTCTGCTGTGGCCTCATCTACTGGCAGCTGTTGATATGCTTGGGCCAAGTCCAGCTTGCCAAAAATTTTCGACCCAGCCAGGGTGGCAAGGACATGGCTGACCACTGGCACTGGGTATGCGTGGGCCGTGAGGGCCTTGTTTATGGTACATTTGTAGTCTGCGCAGATGCGGACCGAACCATTAGGCTTGACGGGTGTGACGATTGGGGTTTCCCAGGGAGCATTAGGCACCGGCTCCAGCACTCCTTGCTCTACGAGTCGGTCCAATTCCTCGTCTATACGGGGTTTCAAGGCGAACGGGACCCGGCGGGCCTTGAGCCTGACCGGTCGTACTGCGGGGTCAAGCTGTAGCGCAATGGGGGGGCCCGTATACTGTCCCAATTTCCCATCGAAAACCCCTGGAAATTCCTTGCATATGGCGTCCACGTCCACTTGTAAGCTAGTGTGGTTCACCCCGGTGACAGCTAGCCCCAGTGGTCCAAACCATGCCAATCCCAGTAAGCTAATGTAGGGGCCCTTGACCACAAGCAAGTCCAGTTGCCGCGTCCGCCCTCGGTATTGCACCCTGAAGGTCCCCACCCCCATTGTGGGGACCTTACGTTTCTGGAAGTCCCGGAGGGTGAATGGGGCCGGCCTGAGTTTGGGACCCCCAGTGGGACACAGTTTCCTTAAGGTCCTTGCCGAGATTATGGATAGAGTTGAACCCGTGTCAAGCTCCATGCGGCATGGGGCCCCCTCTATCTGTACCTCTACATAAATTTTCTCTACGTTGGGGTGGGGCAACTGGTATACCTGGAAGTCCGTGAGCTCCGTCGAGTTGCCTTGGTGCGTTGGGCCCCGGGACCTGGGGCTCTTGGATTGGTCATCTGATGCCTGGTGTCGGGTGGGCCGAGCCCGACACACCCGGGCGATGTGTCCCGATTTTCTGCACTGCCTGCACTCTGCGTTGCGGAAACGGCAGGTCCTCCTCTCGTGACTCTCCCCGCAGCTTGCGCAGTTCCCTCCTTCTCGTCGAGGCAGCTGTGGTCTGTGCGCTGCTTGAGTGCGCTGCTGTACTCGGTGCACCTCCTCCCTGTCGGATCCTGAGTCGTCGGTGAGGTCTTCATGGTGGACCCTCGGTTGGGATGGCAGGCTCGGCCGTGCCTCTTGGGTCGACCTCTCGGCAGCTTCTGTTGCCAGGGCCTCCTCCAGAGCGACCTGGAACGTTAGGTCCTTCTTAGCGTAGAGGCGTCGTTGCAGCTTCTCATCCTTCAGGCCACCGACGAGGCGGTCACGAAGCATGTTCTCCAGCTCTGAGAAGTTGCAGAACCGGGCGGCTTGGCGGAGAGAGGTCACAAACCAGTTATGGTTTCCCCAGGGGCTTGCCGCTTTGCGTAGAAGGCATTTCGACGAGCCACCACTGAGGGCTGCGGCGAAAAGTGCCCCTTCAGCTGTTCCATTATTGTTTTGTATGGAACAGTAGCGACGTCTTCAGGCGCAAGGAGAGCCCGGGCGATTTCAAACGTCTCCTCTCCGCAGACGCTGAAGAATATCGCCCTCTTCTTGGCGTCTTCTTCGTCGGTGACCCCTTTGGCTTCTAGGAGGAAGGTGAAACGGGAGGCGTACGCTTCCCAGTCTCCAGATGCTGGGTTGAATGGCGAGAAGCTGCTGTTGGCTGCCATTCTGAGTTCCTTGTGCCCCGGAGCTGAAGCCTGGATACACGGTGCGAGGCAGCGGTGCGGCAGTTGGCGGTGCTGCGGTGCTGTGTGTGGCAGTCAGCTCAGCGGGATCCCACCTTCGTCGCCAGTGAAATATACTCAGAGTCGCAAAGTGATTTCATGCTCTTTATTCAGCTCATAGTGGTGAGGAGGAATGAATAAATGTCCCCTCACAGTATCTGCTTTATATACATTATTTACACAATGGGCTGCACATGATTGGCTAATTCTGGAATTCTACTGTAAGCCAATCAGGTTGTGGATTCACTTCTATCTGGAGCAGGATTGGGTGGTTCCTGCCAACCAATCATACTGCTGCATTGTTCTAGGACCAATCAGACTGCTGCATTCTGAATCCTATTGTTCTAGGACCAATCAGACTGCTGCCTTTTGGATCCTATTGTTCTAGGACCAATCAGACTGCTACAGTTTGGATCCTATTCAACTCAGTACATAACAAAGATTATAACAAATATTTCAAAAAGATGAAAATACATTGTTAACTGTACAGCCTTATATAACCAAGACACTTAACTTATGAAGGGTTTATGGCCATAGAGTTAGATATCCTGCCAGGCTTATCTAGGCTGCACTCCCTCGCCTTGGAAGGAAGAGTTACCAAACTTTTCATTCTCGCTTCTTCCCACCAGGTGAAGCTTCCAGTAAGGATGTCTAAGCTAAATGCTCCAAGCTTAGAAGGCATGGCTTAAGAAACCCACCTTTGTGCTTCTATACAAATAATTTAGGAACTCTTACTGCTGTATGGAAAAGGCAATGAATCTGATCTATGATGTGTTTGTAAGTAAACCATTTTTAACTTACCAAATGTGTGGTCTCTTTCTATGCTAAGGGAAGTGGAGAGCTTTGGAAATGACATAAAACAGGATATTTTAAAGGTCTAATAGCCTATATTTCCACACTTTACTTTGCTGCATGTTTTGTGATTTTGAATCACTGCTGGGGCTCTCTCACCAAAGAGTACTTGCCCCAAACCTGGATCCAGGCATCTTAGGGAATTCTTTTATTAACCAATTGCTAAAAAAATCCAACAAGGGGAGGAATATATTTTGTTGATGTTCCAGGGATGTAATTTCAGATTTTTAAATGAATTTTTAAAGCCTGATTTTTAATAGCAGACCCCCCACACCAGTTTTCACAAGGCTTCCTGTGCAAAGCTTTTCATCTTTTGTTCTTCTAAATTCAGGGAATATTATCCCCCCTCCTCTTTCCATCGCATTCCAAAGTAGCTAGGCAGAAAAAGGGTGTGTGTTTTTTTTTCTGTTGGAGATTTTTGAGAACAATCTCTTATTTTGGCATTTTTCCTGCCATCATTTTAATTCTTTTTAGTGTTTGTCTTTCTTTTTGGATAGCCGAAACTCAATTGCTGCTCATAGCTCCAGTCTGCTTAGACTTACTGAGAGTAGCTTTATCAAATGGAAGCCAATTTCTTTTCATTGTGTATTATCTGTTTTAATATCTCTTCCTTTTCTCTCTCTCTTAATCTTCTTTGGATTGAGTTCTGCTGTATTAAAAAGCCTCTTATTACAGCTTTCGATGCATGCCATACTACATTCAGGTCCACTCCTTTATTTAGATTTAATTCAAAATAGTCTGTTAATGTCTTTTGCACATTCCCCAATATTACTTTATTGTCCAACAGTCCATCATTCAGTCTCCATCTGAATGAGGTCTCTTCCTTTCCTTTCAACTCCATTGTTATCACATTATGATCTGAGAGAGTTCTCGGAAGAATTTCTGATTTTATTGCTCTTGATGACAAATCTCTGGAAATCAAAATATAATCTGTCTGTCCTGCGCTTTGATTTGGGTCTGAGAAGAAACTGAATTGTTTCTCTAGTGGGTGTTTTAGTCTCCATATATTAACATGGATAGTCTTTCAAACACCTAGCTGGTTCACTCTAACAATTGTGACACAGCTACTCAGATGATAGAAAAAGCCTTTTGATTTACAAGAAAATATTCTCATTGAGCTTGGACGAGGGAACTAGACAAGAAAGACAGTTACAGACATGTGACACAGCTGCAAGCTATTACTGAGAAGCTGGAACAAATCAAGAGGCTGAACCAACTACTTTTATGAGGCAAAGTTACAACATAGGATTGGAAGGGAAGGTGAATAATGGGGTGCAGACATGCCAAAGGTGTATAAAAATTATGCATGGTGTGAAGGAATAGGAATTTCAGCCATTCTCTGTTTGGTTTTTGGTTGTAAAACCTGGGTTTTATAAAATGCTTGCCTCTATCTTGTCTTGTTCTATTACTGGCTCAGTAGTTTGGTTGAATCTATCCCTGACAGTTTGCCAAGTTGCTTCTACATACTTGTGCCAAGATTTGTCTGTTTGCAGGACAATTAACAGTGTGGGGATGGAGGGCAAGCATGGTTCTGATGCTCCTTTCCTCCCTTCAAGGCTGCTGTCAGAAAGTCATTTAAAGAGACAGAAATGTGTCTTTTTCATAATGTGTAGATTAGCTCTAATCTAAAATTTGTGTATTAGAACATCAAAGAAAGTATTACTTGCATTTACTGGAAATAGGCAAGACAAGAGTGCATAACTTCTCCTTAAGTCCAAAATATACAATGATGTATTACTGACAACTAGGATGAATAGAATTTACCTTTACTCCCTGGAAGCCCAATCCACCCAGAACTTCCTTTTTCACCTGATGATCCAGGAAATCCTGGATCTCCAGATAAACCTTGTTCGCCAACCTGCCCTGGGAATCCTGTAGAACAAGTAGAGAGCTATCACTAAGCAACCCTTGAATTGTTACAATATAATTCAAATGGTGGTGAAAGTGATACTGGATTTCTTACAAGAGTGAACTACAGTGGTACCTCTGGATACAGACGCTTCAGGTTACAGACGTTGCTAACCCAGAAATAGTACCTCAGGTTAAAAACTTTGCTTCAGGATGAGAACAGAAATCGTGCTGCGGCAGCGGGAGGCCCCATTAGCTAAAGTGGTACCTCAGGTTAAGAACAGTTCCAGGTTAAGACCGGTCCTCCAGAATGAATTAAGTTCTTAACCCGAGACACCACTACATTCTAAAACTCCTAATGATCTGATGTGAAAAAATCTGATTTGGTCTGTATATGACTAAAAATATATTCTACAGATCATTTTAAGATGTCATAAAGAGGACACTTCATCAGTCAAATCTCCCTATGGTTAATTTAAATCCTGCAATTTCTTATATAATATTATATTAATCCAATACTGCTTTCTTACATTGCAGTCCCACCAAATATGTCTATAATGTGTAAGATATTGTTTGTATCTCCAGCAATATACTGTGTATTAGAAAGCTGAAACATCTTGGAAGTCTATGTAGAAAATATCACCACAAATAAATATACTGGTGGTTGTCATTTCCCTCCTGCTGGAATGAGATCCCTTGAGTAATTAAAACCTGCAAGTGGTAAAGATATTGGTACAAACATCTTTTTTCCTTTTAATGAATGCTCTTTATTCCCGGTTGCCTTAGCTCATACAGAACTTTTTTTTTTAAATGGCAAACAGCTGATTGGAAATTATACGAAGTCTATGAAAAAGGAAGCAGTAACCATAGGTAAGGGAGATTTCTTCCACATATGGTGGAATTGTACAAACATTCTATAGAATTGTGTTTACAGAACCTGGGGGTTCCCTAGTTGGTGCCTCCCACCGTTCCGAGGCATCCAGCCAGCTGTTTGGGGTCTGGTAGTGGAGCCACTGGATCCAAAGTTGGTCCATTTTCTGAAAAGGTTTCCAATGTGGGCCCCTCTGCTGCCCCTGTTTAGAGCTGGTACAGTAAAACCCCACAACCATTATCTTCCGCCCTGACTAGCAGGAGCTGAAGGCCTGTGGCTGCAGCAATGGCTTGATTGCTCCAGTCATCACAAGGTCCGAGTTAGGATTGCTCTGCTTATAGTGAAAGCCAGTGCTTTTTGTTCTGGGGGGACACAGGGCTACGCATACCCCTAAACATTCTGTGACTCTAAGTTTGGCCTCATTGAGAGGCAGTATTTCAATATGAGTAGGAAAAGGAGAGTACTCCTAAACATTTTTTTAGAAAGAAAAAAAAAGCACTGGTGAAAGCAGAACAGGGGTTAAAAAATGCCCTCATAGCCAAATTGACTTTGTTTCAATGGACTAGTTTAAACTTAAGAATATGCATCAAGTATCAGCATCTGTTTTAAAGTATATAATGAAAAAGCATTCAGTATCCAGTATTGCTTTTACTTTGCTGTATTTTTAATCAACACTTTGTTATTCATTTTTAGTGTATTTGTTTAAAAAGTGTTTTATATAAGCACATTATATACAAAACAGGAAATCCCACCTCTTTGCCCTTGCAATCCAGGGGAGCCTGGGGAGCCCCTCATGCCCTGAATGCCAGGAAAACCTGGAACACCAGCATCACCTTTTCCTCCTTTGGCTCCTTCTACCCCTGCAAAAAACAAAGAGAAATATTTATTGTTCCTCTCCCCCTTATCTGCCTGTATCGCTAAACCATATCCTTTTAAAACAGATTTTTAAATTTATCCTTTTATCTTTTTAAAACAATTTTGGAATTAGATGATTTTTGAATTTATCAGAAACAATTCAAATGCTGTTATATTTCTGTTCCCTCCTAACTGCCCTATCAACTGTGCTAAAAAGTTTAATTTGAAAATAGTGAAGCAGAAAAGGTCAATAATTTACCATTAACTAACACTCTGCACAGATTTTTTATCCATTCCCTAAAACCAATATCTTGTATTGAATTATTTTTTAATAAGACACACTGTGGTAGTTAATTTTTCCTTCTTTACAAGTTTCCTGTTAATGTTGTTATCTTGGTGAAATTGTTGCCATGTTGGAACCTGTTTTATATTTGAGCTTTCCTCCAGTCAATAGGAATGTTTTTACCAATGGATATTTATCAATATACTGTAGCCAATATCTTGAGTTTTTTAATGATATCCCAGATCATGTTGTTCTTGTACTTTCAAAAGCTCTGAAATCTAGGAAATAAATTCCAAAATAGTTTGCCACCTCCTTGCACCGTATACAACAAAAAACTAAATACTTAAATACAAGTCTTCAGATATTATTTTTTTACATTTTTTATGCTTAAACTTTACCGTAATGCTGTGTTTATATGTTATTAGCACTGGATTTCGGGCAGATATCAGCAGTTAGCCCCCCACCGCCCATGTGCCAAGCCAAGGAGGCATAAAATAATGATAATAAGTAGAATAAAACCTTTATTTACCTACTGAGAGGATCCATAAAAAAGCAACTGTACCAAAAGGAATTATTGTGAAAAATAAGGGTGCCATATTAGCAGAGTTCGCCCCTGTATGTATGTCACTATTTTGCTATTTCAGAGGTTCAAAGCATCAACCAAGAATGAGACCTAAAGTCACTGGGTAGACTTAGGCCATTAACATCAGTATTTTGTATTTCAGTAGGGCATGCACCCCACAGCACCAGCACTACCAGTGAAAAAGCCAACCTTCGTCTTACTACAAGTTGATAATCGTCAGGCTGTGAGAAGAGAAGACTAACTGGGTTCCTTTTGTTGAGCTTGATGGTCTTTCATATAACCTGGTCCATAGTTGTTTAGAGCTTTGTAGGTAAGCAACAAGACCATAAAACTAGCTCAATGGTGTGATATGTGGCTGGGAAGGAGCACATCTTAGCCACCACCTGGGCCAAGGTATTTTGTACCAGCTGCATCCCTCTGGACCAACCACACCCCAGATCTCTCATAGAACGTGTTACATGATATTACCAGTGCATGAGTCTCAGTGACGAAGCAATCCTTGTCCAAGACAGGATGAAGTTCTCACAATAGTCAAAGCCGGTAACAGGCGCTGTTTGCCACAAACTATTTTGCATTATGAATGAATGCATGTGTATACACACATGCAAAATACCTTTGGCTCCAGTTATGCCAGCATCTCCTTTTGAACCTGCTCTTCCTGGCAAGTTTATAGTATCTCCCCAATCACCTGTAAGAGGCAAAAAATTGAGATAATACACACTCACATAGATTTATATACACCAAGATCATCTGTTGAACATCTTTTAATGTGAAAATTCTAAACTCTATAATGCAACTCTCCATTTACGTGCTTTCAATATGTGCACAACCACACAATCACCCACCCATCACGCTGAACCCAGAAGTGACCCAAAAAGTCACAAAAACATCACAAAAGGGTCGGAACAGGGTGTTTGCAGGCCTTTTCAATGGGGTTTCAAATATACGCAATTTCGCTGATGTGCACGGTGCCTCAGAACATTACCCCCACTTAAATGGGGGGGAGGGTGGTTGCCTGTATTATTTTCTCTACAATATATACTTCCATTTTGACTTCATCTAAAGAATGAAAAGATATGAGAAGTCAAGATCAGTAACTCTCAAGAATGAGAGAAATATTTCCTTGTACTAGACTGGGTCACGAGCAGGAGCCTTTCATTTTATACACAAATCTATCTGTCTGTCTGTCTGTCTGTCTGTCTGTCTCTCTCTCTCTCTCTCTCTTTCTCTGTGTGTGTGTGTGTGTGTGTTTTACATACACATAGCTTAGATGTACAGAATATAAATGGACTCACCAATTTCCCCAGGCTGGCCACTTTCGCCAAAAATACCATCAATCCCTGGAATTCCCTTTTCCCCCTGTCACATAGTTAAAAAGAACATCAAGCTTTCAAGCATAATAAATATTAACCAACGTTTTCATTCTCTCTGGACTTCCTCCACAAATATCCAAATTTGTTTTTCTGTCATAAATCTTAAACTGTACTCTTGTTGAACACAGTGTGCACCTGAAACCAACTTTATTTAAACTAAAAAATAACTCAGGGGTGGGGGACTGTATCTACTTGGTGGGCTGGATACTAACCTCCCCCAACTCCAGTGGGCCATTTTGACTGGGTGTGGGGTTGCCCACCTGTCAATCATGACACCACAATGACACTGGGTGATATGCTTTCCTTTGCCAGGGCAGTCTGAAATCAAAGCAACAGGGGGTGCTGATTGGCAGTATCTGCAAACCCTCCTTTCAGCAGGGAACCATGGAAAGAATTTAATTTCATGCCAAGGCAATTATTTTGTCAAGGAAAGTTGCTTGTGGTTTGCCAGATGGAACTATCTCTACTCTTATGCCCCTGAGTTCTCTTGACCCCATTCTGAGCCAATTTCATGGGTGCACAAGGGGGAAGAGAGGAGGGAAACCTCACTGCGCAAAAAGAGCTCCTCAAGCAGGATGCCTGCTGACAGGACTCATTACCTGAATCCTGCTGAGTGTCTTTACTTGCCCCACACCTGATGTCATATATGTCAAGTGTCAGGCAGGTGAGCATGGCTTTTGGAAAATGTCCTCTTGGACCTAGTTAGGGCTCTTGCTAGACTCAATTAGGCCTGCAGGCTGGAGCCCCCATTCCACCCAAAATAAAGGAAATCAAATACATTATTCACATGCACTGCATAATCTAGTCTGCTTTTGGTGAATTTACAGAATTTGTTTTTTGAGGTTCTGGCATTTTGCTTTTCAAACTACTAAAGGAAACATACCAGAGATAACAAAACTTGGTAGTTTGAGTCAAACAACAAAATCTGCTCACCCTCCTTCCCGTTGCTCCAGGGAAACCAGAAATACCACGACCTCCTGAGACACCTATATATCCTGATATGCCTTTTATTCCTTTAATTCCATAGTCACCTTTCTGACCTTTTTCATAACCTGGAAAGCCAGGTGAACCTGGCCTTCCTGTCTGCCCAGGGTAGCCTAGTGCTCCTTTTGTGCCTGTAGGAAACACAGTTCAAAATGTTAAGTTAAACTGAACCGGGCAAGTAGCTGAACTTCAGTAAAGCAAATGTTGGTTTCAGCTGCCTGAAGTATTCATTATGGGGAATGAAGCCCTCAGCTGCATTCTGCTAATTAACTACCACTAAAAATTGCACTGGGATGCGGGTGGTGCTATGGGTTAAACCACAGAGCCTAGGGCTTGCCAATCAGAAGGTCGGCGGTTCGAATCCCTGTGATGGGGTGAGCTCCCATTGTTTGGTCCCTGCTCCTGCCAACCTAGCAGTTTGGAAGCACAAAGTGCAAGTAGATAACTCCAGCAGGAAGGTAAACGGCATTTCTGTGCACTGCTCTGGTTCGCCAGAAGCGGCTTAGTCACGCTGGCCACATGACCCAGAAGCTGTACGCCGGCTCCCTTGGCCAATAAAGCGAGATGAGCACCACAACCCCAGAGTCGTCCCTTTACCTTTACCTTTAAAAATTGCACTGTTAGGAGTCTTGGTTGACCACAAACTTGACATGAGCCAACAGTGTGATGCAGCAGCTAAAAAAGCCAATGCAATTCTGGGCTGCATCAATAGGAGTATAGCATCTAGATCAAGGGAAGTAATAGTGCCACTGTATTCTGCTCTGGTCAGACCTCACCTGGAGTACTGTGTCCAGTTCTGGGCACCACAGTTCAAGAAGGACACTGACAAACTGGAACGTGTCCAGAGGAGGGCAACCAAAATGGTCAAAGCCCTGGAAACGATGCCTTATGAGGAACTATGTCATTTTGTGGTCATTTCCTATTATTTATAATCTGAATAAGTGCTTTAGAATGTGTGCATTATGTAATACAGAATGAAATGTTTGTAAATAAAGATTAAATTCTCATTTGCTTCATGTGACAAATGTTCAAATGCTGTAACATCAGTTTGTAATATATTATACTCCTTTTCTGAATATGGAATTGCTCCTTACCTTTGAAACCAAAGCTCCCTTGGGCACCACTTTCTCCTTCATTTCCCTTTTCACCTTTCACATCAAGCATCATACTTGGCATGATTTTAGGGGGTGATCCTGGTGGGCCACGGTCACCACGGTCACCTATTAAGAATACATTATTCATCCAGACTGCCATGTCAATATAGAAAACTGTTTGCAGGGGTGGCCAAACTTTTTTCAAAGAGGGCCAGATTTGATGAAGTGAACATGTGTGAGGGCCGACCAAAGTTGTTGATTTTTTATATATATGTATTTTTGGGATTTGACCCCAATGAATAAAATGCCACAGGGGGCCGAATTAGGCCCCCCAAACAGACTTTGGACATGCCTGGTTTACAGCATTGATCCATCCTTACAATTTAAAGGCAACACATTTAAGAGGATCGGAAAGGTAAGAATGCTTTGTCTCCTTAAGTGTATCCTTCTGATTGTGATCAGCCCTTCTAATGTGCTATAGTGGCGAGATGGTTGTACTGGAATCAAGGAGACCTCGGTTCAAATTCCTACTCAACCATGAAACTCTCTGGGGAATCTTGGTTACCCTTACCTGAAAGCCTACCCTCACAGAGTTGTTGTGTGGATAAAATGTGAGCAGGAAATAATACTAATACTTCATTATTTACATCTTCCTACCAATGTACTAAGGGTGTCTTACAACAGAATATACAGAATAAAAAACAGTAACAAAAAAAAAAGCATACATTAAAATACAGTGAGCAGAAGAACACTGCCTTGAACTCCTTGCAAGGGGGTGAATTTTTTTTATATAAAAAAACCTAAATAAATGATTTAAATAAATGTTCTCAAAAAAGTATATGAGGATGTAGCAATGAGGAGTGCAGCCCAGCAGCTACTCCCTTTCCAATCATAGTCCTGAGATTTTGTGATGAGAGAGCAGCCAGGGGTCTTTCTGCTGACTAATGAAGGTGAAAGCAAGTCCCTCTGAAAACTAAGGCAGTAATAAACCTTCCCTGCTTGATGAACACCAAGCTTTACTTACCAGCAAAAGCCAGCAATAGACTGAAAACACAGTAAGCTGTAAGATTACCAAGAGAATTTTTTTTATATAAAGAGGACAATTATATTTCACAACCTATTTTTTCCAAACTGCTTTGCAGTTGTGTATGAACACATCTCGCGCACACTGAGAGACAAGCAATACTTCACAATGTGAAGGACAATACCTTTCAATCCCGAGTCACCAGGTAAACCTTGAATCCCTGGCAAGCCAGTGAAGCCAGGCTCTCCTTTGATTCCGTTCTGCCCTGGCCACCCTCTGACGCCTATCGCACCTTTGAAACCTCCAATTCCAGAGGAACCTTTAGCACCTGTTGGTGGAAAACATAAAAGAGAACTATTCATGTTCACAGAAATGGGGATTAATTTCTTTTTCCTACTTTGTTCTAGGGTTCTAAATGTAAACTTTTTAATTTTAAAATACAAATGCAAAAGTAAGCAAGAAGGTAAGGCACCTGCCCTCCATCCTGAGGGCCCCATGTGTTACAGGAAGGACTCCTGCCAGAAAACGCAGGGCAGCCACTGTCAGTCAGGACAGATAATATAGGGGGAGACTGTACGCTGAGTCAGATACCAATGGCCTGACTCAGTATAAGGGATTCCCAATTTTTATA
Organism: Podarcis pityusensis; assembly: GCF_964106645.2. Classification (NCBI taxonomy): domain Eukaryota; kingdom Metazoa; phylum Chordata; class Lepidosauria; order Squamata; family Lacertidae; genus Podarcis; species Podarcis pityusensis. The sequence goes on along the minus strand of NC_138026.1, from coordinate 410,488 downwards.
TTATGGTCATTAAAACCTAAGCAAAAGAAGAACCAAACCAGTATCAATACAATTTATTTATTTATTTATTTATTTATTTATTTATTTATGCATTCTATTTGGATACTGCCCTTCATCTGTACATCTCGGGGCAGTTCACAACATAAAAATACAATATAAATATATATATATTAATCATGATTAAATCATATTATGTAAGATTAATGCATAATCAATACATGATAAAGATAAAGTAAGAGCAAAAACAAACAAATAATGCCCCCTCCTACAACACATTTTAAAGTGTATTGGATCTTTATCATCCAAAGGGATGGAAGCGGAACGTTCTCTCCTGGCACCTAAAGTTGTACATCAAATCGAAATCGAGTCAAGTGGGTGTTAGAATTCCTGCTCCATGTTTGTAGTCATGGGATTGTTGTCTATCACATGACAGTATATGTTTTGACTCCACAAAGTGGGAAGTGACAGAGACAGGATGTTTGTGTTACTGTGTTCCATGAAGTGGGACTATTGTCCTTTGTTCTTTCTCTTTGTTGCCTGATGCTAGAGAGAGGGAGCCATGTTGCAGTGCTACGTGTGTTTCTATGTAAATAAAGTAGATTAGCCAAAATGCTGAGTTGCTGAGGTCTATTATGCAAGCTGTGAAGACTCGCGGATCCCTAAGTGTGCCGATGTCTGTTGGCATCGGTCGCTGTGATGTTTGGGCAGAAGAAAGCTTTTGAAGCTACCGAACTAAAGACCAGGCGAAAGAGAACATGCCAGTCGGGCGTGTGTCTCTGCCAGGGTCCTACTCGAGTGTAGGACGAGCTCCTGACAGCGGGGTGTCTTTTCACTTTAGCCCAATTGCTCAAAAGCAAAGGAGACCCACAGCAAACACTCGTTGTTGACTGAGGCTTTCTCAGTAATGGAGTCACGATATAACCCAGCATCCTGCCCCTCTTTTATTGGTGAAGTCTTCCAACTCCATCAAAGACCAAAGCAGGCATTAAAAGGTGTCTTGAAAGAGAACTATTTGAAAATGGTTTACAGATGGTATTTAACCCCGAGCAGATTAGCTAAGATGTACAAATCAGAATCTGAAGTAATGAAGGAGAAGGAACATTCTTCCATATGTGGTGGACATGCAAAAGAGTATTGGGAAAAGATATATAACAAGATGGGGAAAAAATGTTTAAAACCTTTCCCTAAAAAACCAGAGGCATTCCTTCTGGGAATGGCACAGACAGAAGTACCATATTGGCCCGAAAATAAACCTCACATTTCCCCCCCAAATTCCAATCATGAAAAGTTAAAGTGTGGCTTATATTTGCGACTTTACAAAAATTGTCTTTTATGGTAACATGGAGCTCTTGAGACCAGCCAGCACCAACTGTGCTGCCTGGCTGGTCCCTGAGCCACCAGAACTGCCGCCAAAATTGTCGCAACTGGAGGGGAGCCGGGGTGTCCAATGCAACAGCCAGGGAAGCGGCTCAGAGCCCCCAATGGCCTTGACTGGGACTGGGAGCACAAGAATCCTGGGGAGCAACTTTCCATGCCCACTACCAGAAATGGAAGCCCCTGCTATCTCTCCCTGCTATTTGTGTGAAAGGCAAACATCTCTGTAGTGCACTATTGGACTTTAGGTCCAATATTTTAGGAAACACATTTTTATAGAGAGCATATGATTACATGCATGTTAGCATGTCATGTGTGATTGGGAATGTATCAATGCTAACAGCTACCCATGGCATCACATCTGAAGAAGGGCCTCTGAAGAAGAGCTTAAGGGTCATGGAAGTGGGAGGGAGGAATGAGATCAAGCATAACTTCCAGGTTGCCACTAATGGCCACGGAGCACGAGCCTTGATCTCCAGAGAGAGGCTTGATCATCGAGAGATATAGGGGGAAGCACAAGGGCGCTGTGCACCCCCAGAAGAAGCCCAAAGGGGAATTTTGTTTTTTTTAAAGATAATTTTTATTGAGTTTTCCATATTTAGTCACATTTTATTATATAAGTCTATAACCTTAGGCATTGCTCAGAGCATCGACTTCCTTCCCTCCCTCTTTCTGACTTCCAAACATCTTTTAATAAATTCTTAGCATTTCTATAACCACTTTTTACCTTCTACCTTCTTTTAACATTTCGCCTCATTATATGTAAAATAGCTTCTTATTTTTACATAACAAAACATTTCAACTCAAACCTACAAACGTTTTCAAATGTTTACAATTTTTTTTTCATGTAAAATATAAATTTGCTCCAGTCCTTTCTAAACAGTTCGTCGCGCCGATTCCGGATCTTCCCCGACAGCTTTGCCAACTCTACGTACTCCACCATCTTTGTCTGCCTTTCTTCCAGCATAGGAAGTTCCTGCTGCTTCCATTTCTGGGCCAGAAGTATCCTTGCAGCCGTTGTGGCATACATAAACAAATTTACATCTTCTTTTTTATTTCCTCTCCAATTAAACCTAACAAAAATGCCTCTGGTTTTTTGTTGAAATTATATTTTAAAACCTTCTTTAATTCATTGTATATTATATCCCAGAAGGCTTTGACCTTAGTACAAGACCACCACATATGAAGGAAATTCTAAAGGGGAATTTTGGGTGCTTGTATTGGCAGCGCAAAATTATGAGCTCTCCTGTCCTTCCTGAAGCTCCAAAAGGAACAGGGGAGGGGTGGGATCGAGCTGAAAGCACGACTATCTACAGCAAACTCTCGACGAGAAGCCTCCAGCCTTTGATGTGGTAACTTTTTCAATTAATGCAAAGCAAGAGAACTTTAAAATTGATTGAATAAGATAACTAGGACGATTTGGCATAGTAACGGGGTGAAAGAAAGGAAGTCCGCCCTGGTCATGGCTTGCTCTACTCTGCTCGGGGACAGTTTAAAAGCATGAGAAAAGATTAATCTTTAAATATTTGGAAACACTTTCCTGCTAAAAAAGCCAGGCAAACTCTATAAGCAGTGAATTGGATTTTGAAATCCCCCCCATTCCAATAGGAAGGGGGGACATATATGGTTGCTTTCGTTCCTAGAACTCGTCTTTCTGGTGGAAAAAGCAATTAAAACAAGAGATTTCTTTATTTTATTTTTATTTGGGAGAAATACAGTGGTACCTCGGTTTAAGAACACCTCTGTTTAATAACGATTCGGTTTACGAACTCCACAAAACCGGTAGTGTCCCAGTTTACGAACTTTACCTCGGTCTAAGAATGGAATCCAAATGGTGGAAGGGCACCAGCGGCGGGAGGTCTCATTAGGGAAAGCGCGCCTTGGTTTAAGAACGGACTTCCGGAACGGATTAAGTTTGTAAACCAAGGTAGTTGGCGGTGTTGGGATTTTGCCTGCGTGCAGTTTCCCACAGAAGCGATTAAGGAGTTGGCCAAAGGCCAAGAAGACTGAGCAGAGGGAGTTATTCTGCCTAGAGATATGGGACCTTGGCTACAACTCTGCTACTGGTCGAGGTCACCCATATAGGCATGATGACTCATGACTTTCCTGTTTGTAGGTTGGTTGGTTGGTCAGTGGTTGTTTGAGAGTCAGTTGGAGTTTGTTCAGAGAGAGTTAAGATCCGTGTCTGTATCCTGTATCTTGTGTAACTTGTGAGTCTGCTGTAAATAATAAACCAAAGTAACCAAGTTACTAGTAGCAGCACCTTGTTCTTGCTTCATTCTGCCAGCTTGCAACCGACTGCTTCTGGACAGTCTGCGTATGCTCAGCAATATTCAGCAGGCGGATTTGACTTCTTTTGGTGGGTGAAATAATTGAAACAAATCAAACCTGCGTGTCTGGACCGACACTTTCTATTTTATTGGTTTTTTTCCTTTTTTGAAGACACTTTTTTACTATCGTCACTAATTTTGTAACTGAAGGGGTTTTTTTTTAAGACTGTTGAATAACAATTTGGATTAGACTTTAGAAATCAAAGAGGACTGGGCTTTCTTTGTTCCTATCTTCTCCCCCCATTTTCTAAGGGAGGGGGAAGAAAAATAGACGGAAGACTTCTATCTTTCCTAACTTCTTTGTTCTTTCTTTTTTTCATTTTTGCCTAAAACTATGCCTGCAGGTTGCCTTGCAATGTTGGATTGGCTTTATGAAAAAAGCTGAAGAATACCATGATTTTGTATTTACTTTCTCTCTCTTTCCCCCCTTTTTGTCAGTTCTCCCAGAGTTTTTTGTGGATTACAAAAACACAATGGTACAAGGAGTTGTAGAGAAGCAGAGAGATTTGTTTTGAAAAGATGCCCTTGCTTTGAGAACTCACCTCATCAGCAGGCAAGAACAAGTAGCCCAAACAAGTTAAAATAGAAAGGAAAGGGAAAATATAGAGGAGTTGGAGGGGGAAGATAGGAAGGGGTGGGGAAGAGAGAGAAGAAAGGACATCTAGTGGCAAAAAGAGGCAACTGTAGGAGGGGGGAATTATTTTTATTTTTATCATTTTCTTTTTTCCTTCTCTTTCTCATCTTTTAAGAGAGAGAAGAAGTAATATTTAAGACTGGGAAATATAGAAGATTGGAGATAAATTTTAAGTGGGATTGGTGAATAAATGTTACAGTCTTTGAAATATGGCATCAAAAACCACAGTCAGTGGCTGGAACTATAACTATCACACAGACAAGAAGGGGGTCCAACCTAGAGATGGAACCTAAGGTAGATATAGCAGATACATTAATGGATCTGAAAAAAGACTTAAGAGAGAATACAGATAAATTGGAGAAAATGACTGGGAAAACAGAACAGAACACCAAAACTATGGAGGGTTTAACAGTACAGATTAAAGAATTTACAACTAAAACATCAGATTTGGAAAAACCCTGCCTGGTGATTTTTAATTCATGAATGGTAGGTGAACTACCAAAAAAAGGCTTACAATTGATCATAAGAAATCCCGATGAGATTGCTTTCAAAAATGGAATAATAAATTTTTGACTGAAGCATTGAAAAATAATAAGATTCCATATAGATGGGAGTTCCCTGAGGGTGTCTCATTTACATATAAAGGGAAAAAGCAAAAATGCAAAAGTGTACAAGATCTGGAGAAGTTTTGGAGAAAATATAAAAAACAACTTGGAGGAAAAAAGCCTGAAGCAGTAGGTGCAGAAGGGGAAACAGATCCGGCAGAAAAAGAAGAAGATAAACAACAGCACACTTAATTAGACCTTTTTATTTATAAAATATATAAATAAAAGAGAAAAAAGAATTTGAAATTTTTAACTTGGAATGTTAGCGGACTAAACAATAAATTGAAAGGGAGTAAAACAGAACATGTATTACAAAAAGAGAATTTGGACATAATATGCTTGCAAGAAACACATGTAGCAAGAAGACACAGAAGAGTCTTGATAAATAAATGATTGGGGATGGACTTTATGACATTAGACAAAAAAAAGAGGGGTGGTAATTTATGCTAAAAATAAATATAACCCGAAACACTTATTTAAAGATGATTATGGAAGGATGACAGCAATAGAAATAACCTTACAAGGCAAAAAAAATTGTGATAATTGGGATCTATTCGCCAAATTATTAAAAAATTGGAATTTTTTTAAGAACTGAAAGAAAAGTTGTTTGAGTTTATGGATCAAAAGATAATATTAATGGGTGATTTAAATGGGGTAGTCTCCTTAGAAATTGACAGGACAATAAGAAAAATGGATTCAAAAGAAGGCAGACTACCTGTCACTTTCTTTAATATGGTAGAGAACTTAAAATTGACATTTGGCGATTTAGACACCCATTTCATAGAATCATAGAGTTGGAAGAGACCACAAGGGCCATCGAGTCCAACCCCCTGCCAAGCAGGAAACACCATCAGAGCACTCCTGACATATGGTTGTCAAGCCTCTGCTTAAAGACCTCCAAAGAAGGAGACTCCACCACACTCCTTGGCAGCAAATTCCACTGTTGAACAGCTCTTACTGTCAGGAAGTTCTTCCTAATGTTTAGGTGGAATCTTCTTTCTTGTAGTTTGGATCCATTGCTCCGTGTCCGCTTCTCTGGAGCAGCAGAAAACAACCTTTCTCCCTCCTCTATGTGACATCCTTTTATCTATTGGAACATGGCTATCATATCACCCCTTAACCTCCTCTTCTCCAGGCTAAACATGCCCAGCTCCCTTAGCCGTTCCTCATAAGGCATCGTTTCCAGGCCTTTGGCCATTTTGGTTGCCCTCCTCTGGACACGTTCCAGTTTGTCAGTGTCCTTCTTGAACTGTGGTGCCCAGAACTGGACACAGTACTCCAGGTGAGGTCTGACCAGAGCAGAATACAGTGGCACTATTACTTCCCTTGATCTAGATGCTATACTCCTATTGATGCAGCCCAGAATTGCATTGGCTTTTTTAGCTGCCGCGTCACACTGTTGGCTCATGTCAAGTTTGTGGTCAACCAAGACTCCTAGATCCTTTTCACATGTACTGCTCTCAAGCCAGGTGTCCCCCATCTTGTATTTGTGCCTCTCATTTTTTTTGCCCAAGTGCAATACTTTACATTTCTCCCTGTTAAAATTCATCTTGTTTGTTTTGGCCCAGTTCTCTAATCTGTCAAGGTCGTTTTGAAGTGTGATCCTGTCCTCTGGAGTGTTAGCCACCCCTCCCAGTTTGGTGTCATCTGCAAATTTGATCAGGATGCCCTTGAGTCCATCATCCAAGTCGTTGATAAAGATGTTGAATAAGACCGGACCCAAGACAGAACCCTGTGGCACCCCACTAGTCACTCTTCTCCAGGATGATGAGGAACCATTGATGAGCACCCTTTGGGTTCGGTCAGTCAGCCAGTTACAAATCCACTGAGTGGTAGCATAGTCAAGACCGCATTTTACCAGCTTCTTTACAAGAATATCATGGGGCACCTTGTCAAATGCCTTGCTGAAATCAAGGTAGGCTACATCCACTGCGTTCCCTTCATCTACCAGGCTTGTAATTCTGTCAAAAAACGAGATCAGGTTAGTCTGACACGACTTATTTTTCAGAAATCCATGCTGACTATTGGTGATCACAGCATTCCTTTCTAGGTACTCACAGACTGTTTGCTTAATGATCTGCTCCAGAATCTTCCCTGGTATTGATGTCAGACTGACTGGGCGGTAATTATTTGGGTCCTCTCTTTTCCCCTTTTTGAAAATAGGAACAACATTTGCCCTCCTCCAGTCTGCCGGGACTTCGCCTGTTCTCCAGGAATTCTCAAAGATGACTGCCAGTGGTTCTGAGATCACATCTGCCAGTTCTTTTAATACTCTTGGATGCAGTTCATCTGGCCCTGGAGACTTGAATACATCTAAACTAGCCAAGTATTCTTGTACTATCTCCTTAGTTATTCTGGGCTGTGTTTCCTCTGCTGAATCATTTGCTCCAAATTCTTCAGGTCAGGCATTGTTTTCTTTATCGGAGAAGACTGAGGCAAAGGCATTGAGGAGTTCAGCCCTTTCTGTGTCCCCTGTTTGCATTTCACCATCTTCTCCTCTGAGTGACCCCACTGTTTCTTTGTTCTTCCTTTTGCTACGAACATACCCATAAAAGCCTTTTTTGTTGCTTTTAACCTCTCTAGCAAGCCTGAGTTCATTCTGTGCAAGATAGAATGCGAGATAGAAGGCACGTTCTACCACATGTGGTGGACATGCAAGATAACAAGAGCATTCTGGGAAATGATTTACAATGAGTTGGAAAAAAATATTTAAAATAACTTTTGTGAAAAAGAGAGAGGCCTTTTTGCTAAGTATTTTAGGTACAGAGATTCCGAAGGAGCAGAAATGACTATTTATGTACGCAACAGCAGCACAGATACTACTGGCCCAGAGATGGAAAGAAGACAAAGTTCTGACCAGAGACGAATGGCTGATGAAGATGATGGACTATGCGGAAATGGTGAAATTAACTGGGAAAATCAGAAACCAGGAAGAGAAGAAATTTAAGAAGGAATGGGAAAAAATTATAATGTATTTAAGAGAACACTGTAAACAACTAAAAACTCTGGCAGGATTTGAGTAATACTTGTAATGTACGAAAAACTATGGATTATTTTTCTTTAAAAAATAGAGAAAATAAGGCAAGCAGTTGGAAAAAAAGATTGATAATGGTAACCATGGAAGAGGGGAAGGGAGTCGAAGGATTCAGGGAATCCTAAATGATGATGTGGATGTTTTGTTTGAATTAAAATTTGTTATGTAAAACTCAATAAAAATATATATTTTTTAAAAAAGAGAGACCAAACATAACTTCAGGTAACTGGTCCCAAACAATTCAAGGCTTTAAACATCAAAAGCAGCACTTAACGTTGTACTGCAGATGGAAAAGTCCCCGGGAGCTTTTTGAGTAAAGAGCCTGCACCCAATTAATCTCAAAAAAGAGGTACAGGTGGTTTTCCCACTTTCATGGTCTATTGCATCTATTAACACTTTGCACAAGATGTATTATGTATTACTCTTGGAGCAACTGCTCATGTAATTTTGGGCTCAGAATTGTTTTGTTGTACCTTTCACACCTGGAAGACCGTGCATTCCATCCACCCCAGGGAGACCAGGCTCACCAGCCTTGCCTTTAGTTCCAATGAAACCAGGTTCACCTCTGTCACCTGCCAGACCTTTCATTCCTACAGGACCAGGTTTCCCTGGGTCTCCTGCATCTCCTCTGGCACCGGGTGAGCCTATAAATATATGTTGAAAAGAAACAGAAGAATATAATGGATATAATGCAGCCACTGGAAAGCAGTCATTGTGCAGCTTGTATTGATATGAAAACACATCAAATAAAGAACAAAACCAGTAAATTATTGATGGAATATTTTCCAGATTCTAGACATGCCCCCCCTTGCCCTCATCCCACCTTGAACAGCTGTGAGTCCTCCACTCACTATGTCCTGAGTGGTTCAGAGGCAAAGCCTATTTCTCTCTGGACAACATGGCAGTCAAGGAAGAAAGCGAAATGGGAAACGGGGGAAGAGAAGGTGTGGCTCCCGATACCTTTGGTACTGCCTGTTGCCTACTTTGGCCCCTCCCACCACTGGTGTGCAGTCCTGAAAAGTTACTATTAAGTGAATGCTGCTCTTGATATAAAGTTTCCCAAGTGCTATTTTAGACCTCAAAAACTTCAAATATGGTTAAATTTTATAGAGCAAATTTGTGAACTAGGGAAATTCACTGCCTTTTCTTTCCAGTTGATGGTGAAAAAATGACATAGTCCTGTCATCTATGTATTACTTATGTAAGACAGACTCAGATGCAGAATAAATTATGTTAGACCTAAGTATGCTTTTCTAAGCTTTTATACACCTGTGGTCAATCAGAAGCTGTGCTTTGGAAGTCAAACGTTTCAGAAGTTGAACAGACTTCCAGAACAGATTCTGTTCAACTTCCAAGGTACGACTGTATATGCTGTATAGTTTATTTTGTGTATGGATGAAAATTACTGTTTGGCAATATACTGTAGCAAAGAACTATCTGTATATCTGAAACACACACACACATGCATGCAAGGATACTACTTTTGTTTCTAAGACAATGCAGTCATGCGTTACAGCAGCCACTGGCTTAGAAGAGGCACCTTATTTTTTCACACACTGAAGTGAATGTCCCTTAAGATCTGCAGTTCTTATAAATACACACATATATATGTGTGTATGTATGTATGTATGTATGTATAATATGTGTGTGTAATTTAATTGGTGGCAACTCATTAGTAAGCCTAAAGTTTGTAAACCACCAATCCAATAAATATGGCATCCTCAGTAATAATGCTCATGTGCAGTCTACCACATGGTTCAGACTGGGCTGAATTACAGTGTAGTCAGCATACAAACATCCCATCTAGCTAGATGGACAACTGACAAGAAACAACATTTTGCAAGGATCTCTGCATTGGTGGCATAACATTTGAATCATGTAAGAAGCTGGTATAATGCAGATGTTAAAAGTGTGCACCGCACACTAAAGTCAACAGCCAATCTTCCATGGCTTAAATCTTAAAAGGACTATGATTGTACCATGTTGGCAGTATTAACAGGGAAAAGCTACTCCATGTCAATGCTTGAAATAATAAGCTCCTATGAAAGTTTAATGGAATGACATTGCACCCCCAAAGGTCCCACACCAGTAGTTTGAGATCACCTTTCCCCAGGAAAGTGCTAAAGATGCCCAGGCAAAGTACAAGGAAAATCACATTTGGGAAGCACGCGGGACGATCCTCACCTACAAACCCTGGTGAGCCAGCTCTGCCCGTGATCCCTTGCTGGCCTGGCAATCCAGGGAATCCAAATGGTCCTTGTGGTCCTGGCAAACCAGTCAAGCCAGCAGGGCCAGGAGACCCAGGATGCCCTTTAGCTCCAGGCTGACCTGGAATGCCATCACTTCCTAAAAATAATAACAAGTGTCATTAATTGTTATGCGCTGGTTATCGAGTGCATATAGATACAGAGTTGGATCAGGATTTAATTAATTAAACTCAGTCCCCATTTAAATCAGTGAGATTTCAAGGTCATGACTACCTTGTCAGCAAATTTAGCTTAGCTCCAACTCACAGTCCAGAAAATAATTATCATAATAAACATTTATTCTGAAGCCTATGAATATGAAAAGCTGCCTTCTGAATAGGTCCTACATGCTCATAAGGAAAAGCAGCTTTCTGGTTTGCAGTCTATACAGAATGGGACTTATTGAGTTCTGCTTTCTTAACAATCAGTAATGTTCATTTCCTCTACTGGTATTATGTGCAACATCTTAGGTGAAAAATCTGGGAATACCGATGAAGGCCAGGATGCTCATTTTCAGCAAAACTGCAGGACTGCTGCTGGCTGCAATGCAGAGAACCTACTTACGGTAAGTATATGTTGCTTGGGAGCAAACATGTTGGTTTCACTATTTCTCCAGCTGCAGCTCTCTGTGCAAAATCACAAACTGATTTTGAAATTCCCTGCAGTTTTCAAGGCAACATGCCAGGGTGCAGAGGGCTGTTTGAAACTAGGCTACAGAACCTTTGCCGCATGCAGAACTCATTGCAGAACTCTGCATCACCACAACTGCTGTCACCAAATTTCCTGAGTCTCTCTTCTTTAAAATTATCCACTGGCAAAAGCAAGAGCATTACCTCTCAGTCCTGGCAAGCCATGATCTCCTGGGGGGCCTTTCAGTCCTGGGATTCCCGGTGGCCCAGCATCCCCTTGGGGGCCTGTGGGTGCTCCAAGTCTGTCACCTGCAACTCCTTTCACTCCTGGAGGGCCTGGCCAACCTGGCAATCCTGGACTCCCAGGAAAGCCCTGCTCCCCAGGCAATCCTGGTGCACCTCTGTTTCCTCTGGGCCCAGGAAATCCTAAATAGAAAAAAATGATTGAAATATACTCAGAGTCGCAAAGTGATTTCATGCTCTTTATTCAGCTCATAGTGGTGAGGAGGAATGAATAAATGTCCCCTCACAGTATCTGCTTTATATACATTATTTACACAATGGGCTGCACATGATTGGCTAATTCTGGAATTCTACTGTAAGCCAATCAGGTTGTGGATTCACTTCTATCTGGAGCAGGATTGGGTGGTTCCTGCCAACCAATCATACTGCTGCATTGTTCTAGGACCAATCAGACTGCTGCATTCTGAATCCTATTGTTCTAGGACCAATCAGACTGCTGCCTTTTGGATCCTATTGTTCTAGGACCAATCAGACTGCTACAGTTTGGATCCTATTCAACTCAGTACATAACACCCCTCCCCTCTAAGTTCCAGTCCTGCCCGGGAGGTCGCATTCATAGTCCTCAAGGTATGCCGGCGGCCTACGTGTGCGTTGTGGCCTGGGGTGTTCCCTGGTCCGGGCTCCGGGTTCTGGCTCGTGTTCCAAGGATGCTGGCTGTGATGCGGCTGTTTGGTCTGGTGCAACCGGCTCGCTCAGTCGTGGTTCTGGTTCCGGTGTCCTTTCGGCCTCACGGGTCCTCTCTGTATTTACTGATTCTGCCTCTCCTGCTGGCCCCTCCTGCTCTATGGGCCTCACTGCCCCGCTGTTCCCTTGGGACTCCTCTGACCTGTCCTCCTCCTGGTTTTCTCCCGGGAATCGTCGCCGTATCTGGTCGCAGTGGCGGCGCCAGCATTGCCCCCCATCCGTTAGCACCTCGTACGACACGGGGCCAGTGACCCTGGTGATTGTGGCGGGTACCCATGCTGGGCCTGCCCCAAAATTCTTTGCGTACACTGGGTCCTGGGCCTCGAAGGTCCGGGGGTTCCTGCCTTCCCCCACCACTACCTCATCCTGAGCTCTATCGGGGTGAAGGCGGTCCAATCTGATTGCAAGGCGCCGACCCATTAGTAGTTCAGCGGGGCTCCGGCCAGTCGTTGAGCTGGGGGTGCTGTGCTGTGCTAGAAGGAATGTGGCAAGGCGGTACTCCCAGTCCCCTTGCGTCATGCGGCGAAGGGTGTCCTTGGTGGTCCGCACCATGCGTTCTGCTTGGCCATTGGTGGCAGGGTGGAACGGCGCCGAACGGATGTGGCGGATGGCGTTCTGCGCTGTGAAGGTTTGGAATTCTCCTGACGTAAATGCAGTCCCGTTGTCTGAGACGAGAGTGTCAGGGAGCCCGTGGGTTGCAAACAGCCTGCGTAGTACCCGGATGGCTGCGGACGTGGAAGTGGACGGTACCAGTGCGACTTCCAGCCATTTGGTGTAGGAGTCCACCACTATGAAGAATGTTTTCCCCTGAAAGGGGCCAGCGAAATCCACATGCAGGCGTGACCATGGTGCTCGGGCGGACTCCCAGGACTGGACTGGGGCCCTTGGGGGATCTGGGCGGGATTCTTGGCAGGCCTGGCAGTGTTTGACCCAGGCCTCTATCTCTCCATCGATCCCCGGCCACCACACATAACTCCTGGCAAGGGCCTTCATTCTTACTACCCCTGGATGTGTCTCGTGCAGGGCTGTGAGGACCCTTTTGCAGAGGGGCTGGGGAACAACGACTCTGCTTCCCCATAACAGGCACCCCTTGTGGGCCGACAGTTCATGTTTGCGGGTTGTGTAGCCGGCGAATTCTGGCCCGGGGCTGCTGCTGGGCCATCCCCTCCACACCCAGTCCAGGACCCGGGAGATGACCCTATCTTTCTTGGAATGGTGTGCAACTTCTTGTGCCTGAATGGGGCGGTCGGGAAGCAGCTCCAGGCTCATAACCTCTTGTGCAGGTGCTGGGTCAGGGCCTGTTTCCGGTAGTGGTAGCCTGCTGAGGGCGTCCGCATGGCCCATCGCCTTCCCAGGTCGGTGAATCAGTGCATACTGGTAGCTGGCAAGGAAAATTGACCACCTGAGGACGCGAGGAGACAGCACTTGGGGGGTCTGCTTTTCGGGGGCAAACAAGCCAAGCAACGGCTTGTGGTCAGTCACCACGGTGAAGGGCCGCCCGTACAAGAAATCATGGAATTTTTTTACTCCCTTTACGATTGCCAGACCCTCCTTGTCGATTTGCGAGTAGTTCCGCTCGGTTGTGTTGAGTGTCTGGGAAAAGTACGCCACCGGTACCTCTCTTCCATCCGGGAGTTGGTGCCCCAGGACAGCTCCAATGCCATAGGGTGAGGCGTCGCATGCTAGCACCACCGGCAGCCTCTCGTCGAAGTGTGCCAAGACCGAGTTTGAGACAAGCAAGTCCCTGACTGCCTGGAATGCGGCCTCCTGGCGCTGGCCCCACACCCAAGGGGCCCGCTTGTCCAGGAGTCTGTGTAGGGGCTCCGCTACCGCCGCCTTGTGGGGAAGGAAGGAATGGTAAAAGTTCAATAGTCCCAAGAAGGCCTGAAGTTCAGTCTTGCTCTTGGGCGCTGGGGCATCACAAATGGCCCGTACCTTGTCCCCAGTCGGGTGGACCCCTTCTGCGTCCACCATAAATCCCAGAAAGTCCACCTGAGGCACTCCTAGTAGACATTTTTCCCGCTTCACCTTGAGACCCGCCGTCTGGAAACGGTGCAGAACGGTGCGGAGGCGGTCCTCAAACTCCTCTGGTGTGGGGCCGGCAATCAACACATCATCGAAGAAGGGGGTGACGCCAGGAATCCCTTTAAGGAGAGAGTCCATTATATTCTGGAATATGCCTGGTGCCACGCTGACACCGAATTGCAGCCGCTTTACCCTGAACGCTCCTCTGTGCGTCACAATCGTCTGTGCCTCTGCTGTGGCCTCATCTACTGGCAGCTGTTGATATGCTTGGGCCAAGTCCAGCTTGCCAAAAATTTTCGACCCAGCCAGGGTGGCAAGGACATGGCTGACCACTGGCACTGGGTATGCGTGGGCCGTGAGGGCCTTGTTTATGGTACATTTGTAGTCTGCGCAGATGCGGACCGAACCATTAGGCTTGACGGGTGTGACGATTGGGGTTTCCCAGGGAGCATTAGGCACCGGCTCCAGCACTCCTTGCTCTACGAGTCGGTCCAATTCCTCGTCTATACGGGGTTTCAAGGCGAACGGGACCCGGCGGGCCTTGAGCCTGACCGGTCGTACTGCGGGGTCAAGCTGTAGCGCAATGGGGGGGCCCGTATACTGTCCCAATTTCCCATCGAAAACCCCTGGAAATTCCTTGCATATGGCGTCCACGTCCACTTGTAAGCTAGTGTGGTTCACCCCGGTGACAGCTAGCCCCAGTGATCCAAACCATGCTGTCAGGGGTTCAGGAGCAGAGGCAAGGGCAAGGGAGGAAACAGAGAGCGAGGGAGAGGAGGCAGAAGAAAAGATGAGTGATGACGACGACCCGAGATCTCCGAGTCTTTCCAGTGAATCAGAAGATTCACAGAAAGGAGCACCAGTGGCCAGGGCAAGGGGGGAGCCTAGGGGGACACCCCAGGAAGATAGAGCCAGAGGGGACTCAGAGGGGAGCAGTTGGAAATCAGGACCAGCGTCACCGCCAGAGAGCAGGGAAGAGGAAGGGCGCCAGGGATCAAGCGCTGGCAGCTCACAACAGGGGGGAGGGCACGAGTCAGGAGTGGCCACACCTCCATCGGGGAGCGAAGAAACGGTCAGACGGAAGGTGGAAGGTTGGGCGCGCGCGACAAGTTCAAATGCACAGGAAGGTGGCGCAGTAGGCAGCCCGGAAAGGGAGCCAGGTCCTAAAGCCCGCCGAAAGGAGGGAGAAGAGTCAGGGGGGTCAGCGTCAGCGGAATCCCGGAAGGAAGAGACCCCGGGGGGCAGAGGGACCCAGAGAAGAACAGTCAGGCGGAAAAGGTGGAGCAAGGCTAGGATATTAAGTTGGTGTACAAGGGGCGGAGACTCAGATGGAGCTTCGCCGATCTAACCATGAGACGTAGAGTTGCACGCAGCAGCTTGAGAATGGAAACTGTAACTCAATAAAGACTTTTATTTAATGATCGCTGGCTAGCGTGATCCTCTGTGAGCTAGGATCTGGAAGCAGCTCTGACAGTAAGCTCCATCTCTAGATTGTGGGCATCTACGTCCTCGCGGAGAGGAGAGAAAGCGGGTGCCTACTAGCGAGCTCACGAACGGCAGACAACATGACGGCCGAACAGCAGATAGTGGAACTCAGAGAAGCAGTGACACGACTGAATGCCGAGGCTCTTGCATCCAGGAAGAGAGAGGAGGACGCAGCTGCCGCCTACAGGGATCTCCAGGTCAGGTTGGAAGTGCTTACGAAGCAAGGGCAACTGACACCCAAACCGGAGGGGATTGGGTTGGGGAGACGAACAGGCGGTCTGGTCTCTCACTTCGATGGGAATTTGCAACAGTACCCCAACTTTAGAGCAGATGTAATGTGTGCACTGCAACTGCTGAACAAAGACTTTAGAGATGAGCAAGAGAAGGTGGGATTCATCATGTCCCATTTGCATGGAGATGCTAAAGCATGGCTGCGCAATTTGTGGAGAGATAAGGATCCGGCGCTCCAAAATGCGGATGCCTTTATTAAAGCGATGGATGGGTGCTTTTTATCAAGCATTGACGTGGATCTTGCTCGGCAGGAGATACATGGACTGAAGCAAGGGAGGGCCAGCGTAAGGCAGTACCATGCCCGCTTTTTCGCTTTGGTCAGTGCCCTGGAATGGGACAGAGATTCGGCTCCTGTAAGAGACCTGTTTTGGGAGGGATTGCACGGCTCGGTTAAAGATGAAATTGCGAGGGGGGAGAGACCCCGGACCACGCAGGAGATCGTTCAGAGGGCGTTGGCGGTGGGGGTGCGGCTGGAAGGACGTCCGTGGAGCAGGGACGAAGGGCGTGGAGGGCGCGAACCAGCCAGGGGCTCCTCCTTCCTTCCCAGAGAAGCAGCGCGTGCGCAATCCACGCCTCCGCCAGGAGGAGGAGCGGAACCTATGGAGGTTGGAGGTGCAAGGGCTCAGTCAGCAGCCAGAGCCCTAGCACCGGCAGCAGTGAAAGCGAAGCCTCCTAGAGGGAACAGGAAGTGTTACATCTGCGATGATCCACAGCATATGGCGAAAGAGTGTCCCCAGAGGCTCCACAAGCACACTGCAGCCTCAGCAATGGTAACTGCAGCAACGCAGCAAGGACAACCACAGCAGGGAAACGAAGGAGTCTGGTTGGAAGAAGAGGCACTGGGGCCCAGCCAGACGTGTCAGTGAAGCAGTCCCCAGAGATTTTACAGCCCATGGACCCCCTCCCGCCCAAACCGGTAGTGAGGCTCACCGCGTCGCTCCAGCTGCCCAATGGAATCACCATGGACGTGCCAATCACCATTGACTCCGGAAGCAATGCGGACTTTATAGGGCAGGACTTTGTCGACCGGCACGCTATACAGTTGCTACCTGCCACGCTGCCCCTGCAGGTTGTCACGGTGGATGGCAGGGAGCTGCTAGGGGGGCAAGTGGTGAAGCAGACGCCACCAATGGTGATGCGACTTGGGAATCACAGGGAAATCATCAGCTTCAATGTCACTCAACTATCGGACACGCCCATTGTATTGGGCATGAGTTGGCTGGACAAGCACAGCCCGACGCTGGCTTGGTACCAGAGGCAGCTGACCTTCGGCTCTTCCTTTTGCGCTGAACACTGCATCGTGCCCAGGCAGGAAGGAGGGGAAGAGGAGTCACAGCTGCAGCTAGGCACGCTGCAAGCGGTTCCCCACAAGTACGCAGAATTTTTGGAGGTTTTCTGCGAGAAAGAGGCAGACAGGCTACCCCCCCACAGACCATATGACTGCAAAATTGACCTGCTGCCGGGGGCGGCGCTGCCCAAAGGGAAGCTGTATTCCATGTCTGAGGACGAACTGCAGGAACTCAAAGAGTTCATAGATCATAATTTGGAGCGCGGTTTCATCCGAGAGTCCAAGGCAGCGGGGGGCAGTCCGGTATTCTTTGTTAAGAAGCGGGACACGCCCCAAAAAAGACTTGTAGTGGACTTTCGCATCTTGAACAGTGTGACCAAGCCATCGGACTTCCCCATGCCCCGAATCGACGACCTCCTCGCAAAGGTACGGAAGGGCAGAGTGTTCACCAAGTTGGACCTGCGAGGGGCATACAACCTCATTCGCATGCGGGAGGGAGATGAGTGGAAGACAGCCATGTTCACGCCCCTGGGCACCTACGAATATAGAGTTATGCCTTTTGGATTGCAAAATGGCTCCCACGTTTTTCAAGCTTTCATGCATCACGTGTTGGCGGGGCTCCTCTACAAGACGTGCGTCTGTTTCTTGGATGACATCCTGATCTTTTCGGAATCGCAGCAGGAGCATGACAGACACGTCAAGGAAGTGCTGAGCAGGCTACAGCAACATAGGCTTTACGCCAAGCTGGAGAAGTGCCAATTCGACGTGACCGAGGTGGATTTCCTGGGCTACAAGTTGTCTGATAAAGGGCTCGCCATGGACAGCGCCAAGGTCCGAGCAGTGTTGGATTGGAAAAGCCCACGCAACCGGAAGGAGGTCCAACGGTTTGTCGGCTTCGCGAACTTCTATCGCAAGTTTATCAAAGGCTTTGCGATGCAGACAGCGGCCATCACGGACACGCTCAGCTCCAAGAAAAAGGAGTTCATCTGGACAGAGCAGGCGGAGCAGTCCTTTCAGGCACTCAAGCGTCTCTTCGCGTCGGAAGAGCAGCTGCTTCATGTCAACCCCAGCAGGCCGATGAGGGTGGAGACAGACGCTTCGGACAGAGCCGTGGGAGCAGTCCTGCTGCAGAAAGACCCGCAGGGGGTTTGGAGGCCGGGAGCGTTTTACTCAAGGAAGCTCAGCAAGTCCGAACAGAACTACACCATCTGGGACAGGGAGTTGCTGGCCATTCATGCAGCGTTCAAAGCGTGGAGGCACTTCCTGATCGGCGCCAAGCACACGGTGCAGGTCTGCACGGACCACAAGAATCTAGAGCACTGGCGCACGGCACAGTTCCTGAACCAGAGGCAGATACATTGGGCTGAGTTCTTTGCGAATTTCGACTTCCGAATAGAGTATGTCCCGGGGGACACCAACATCATGGCGGATGCTCTCTCCCGTAAGCCACAGTATCTGGAGGAGGCAACGCCAGCGGCCGCCATGCACATCTTCGCACCGACAGTGTGGGCGTGCGCGGCGGCGACAGTTGACCTGGATGCGGTGCGACGAGCGTTGCAGGATGACTCCTTCGCGCAAGCAAAGATGGCAGAGGTGCACAGGGGCACGGCAGCGACCGACGAGTTCCAGCTGCGAGATGGTTTGCTCATCCGTAAAGGGGCCATCTACGTGCCGGGAGACGAACTTCGCGCCAAGGTACTGCAGCAGCTGCACGACGCGCCCACTGCCGGGCACTTTGGCAAGGAGAAGACGGTGGAATTAGTAGCCAGAGACTTCTGGTGGCCCGGAATGAGAGGGGAAGTCGCGGACTACGTGGCGAGGTGTGACACCTGCCAGAGGTCCAAACCAGTGCACAGACCGCCGGCCGGACTGCTGGAACCGCTGCAAACTCCGTTCGAGCCATGGGAGAGAGTGGCCCTGGACTTTGTCACGGATCTGCCCAGCTCGAGGGGCAAGACGGCTGTGCTGGTGGTGGTGGATTTGTTCTCCAAGATGGCACATTTCATTCCGTGTGCGAAGGTGGCCACGGCGGAACAAACCGCCAAACTGTTCATAGACCACGTGTTCAAGGTTCACGGTCTGCCGCGGTCTATTCTGTCCGACCGAGGGCGACAGTTCATCTCAAACTTCTGGCAGAGGCTGATGGGCTTCCTGAACGTCAAGATCAACCTGGCATCGGCTAGACACCCGCAGACCAACGGGCAAGCGGAGCGGGTCAATGCCATCATGCAGCAGTACCTGAGATGTTATGCGAATCAACAGCCTGCGACGTGGGTGGATTACCTGCCTCTCGCCGAGTTCGCCTACAACAACACGAAGCACGTGTCCACGGGGGTCACGCCGTTCTTCGCCAACAACGGGAGGCACCCTAGAACCTTCCCGGGACTGGAAAGAATGGGGGAGGGGGAGCCGCAGACAGCAGATGCGTTCGCGTCGGAGTTGCAGGAGGTCCACGATCAGCTGCGGCGGCACCTGGAGCTGGCTAAACACGCATACAAGGTACAAGCGGACAAACACAGAAGGGTTGGCGAAGAGATCCATGTGGGAGACTGGGTCTGGTTAGCAGCCCACGCAGTGCCGGCCAGGTCGTTGGCGAAGAAGAAACTAGGGCATAAACAACTGGGGCCCTACCAAGTCGACGAACAGGTCAACCCGGTGGCTTTCAGGCTGGCTCTTCCGGAGGGTTCCAGAATGCATCCGGTGTTCCACAGATCGGTGCTCACTCCCTACAAGGCACCTCACAGGTTTCAGGAACCAGGAACGGCACCGGGTCCGCTCCGAGAGAGAACCGGGCAAGGGGGAGTGGCACAGGAGGAGCGCATCAACGAAGTCACGGAGATTTTGGACTCCAGATGGGGGGAAGAGGGGGTAGAATACCTTCTCGCCAAGGAGGGCACCCCGGCCAGTGCCAACAGCTGGGTGCCGGGCTACGCTTTAGACGAACCTCTGCTCAAAGAAGAGTTTCATGCCCTCTTCCCACATAGGCCAATGCCAGCAGACTTTTTCGACGACTGGCTTTTCACGCCCACGCTTTCAGCCAGCACGTTCCGGGGGTTCGACTCGGACGAGGAACCGACACGAGACGCCCGTTCCCCGGAGGGGTCACCCTCGGGATCTGCTTCAGAACCCTCGTATTGGTGGGATGATCGACCAGAGGAGCAGTTCCGCAGAAGGTGGCTGGAGGGTCCAGGACGAGCAACGTCTCCAGAAGGCAACGAGGGGGAGACGGACATGGACGTTTTCGGGGACGACCCGGGTTTCGAGCACGGCGGCACAGAGATGGAAGCGGAGGTGACCGTCGTCAACGAGAGCAGAGAGGAAGAACCGGAAGACTTCGGATGGCGGCCCGCCACGGGAAGCGAACTGTATCCGACATTCGTCCCCCTGACACGGCAGCACCCAGATCCCGCACCGGAAGGAGGGGAGGGGGGAAGAGGGGGCTTCGAGGGGGGGATGGATGTCAGGGGTTCAGGAGCAGAGGCAAGGGCAAGGGAGGAAACAGAGAGCGAGGGAGAGGAGGCAGAAGAAAAGATGAGTGATGACGACGACCCGAGATCTCCGAGTCTTTCCAGTGAATCAGAAGATTCACAGAAAGGAGCACCAGTGGCCAGGGCAAGGGGGGAGCCTAGGGGGACACCCCAGGAAGATAGAGCCAGAGGGGACTCAGAGGGGAGCAGTTGGAAATCAGGACCAGCGTCACCGCCAGAGAGCAGGGAAGAGGAAGGGCGCCAGGGATCAAGCGCTGGCAGCTCACAACAGGGGGGAGGGCACGAGTCAGGAGTGGCCACACCTCCATCGGGGAGCGAAGAAACGGTCAGACGGAAGGTGGAAGGTTGGGCGCGCGCGACAAGTTCAAATGCACAGGAAGGTGGCGCAGTAGGCAGCCCGGAAAGGGAGCCAGGTCCTAAAGCCCGCCGAAAGGAGGGAGAAGAGTCAGGGGGGTCAGCGTCAGCGTCAGAGGAATCCCGGAAGGAAGAGACCCCGGGGGGCAGAGGGACCCAGAGAAGAACAGTCAGGCGGAAAAGGTGGAGCAAGGCTAGGATATTAAGTTGGTGTACAAGGGGCGGAGACTCAGATGGAGCTTCGCCGATCTAACCATGAGACGTAGAGTTGCACGCAGCAGCTTGAGAATGGAAACTGTAACTCAATAAAGACTTTTATTTAATGATCGCTGGCTAGCGTGATCCTCTGTGAGCTAGGATCTGGAAGCAGCTCTGACACATGCCAATCCCAGTAAGCTAATGTAGGGGCCCTTGACCACAAGCAAGTCCAGTTGCCGCGTCCGCCCTCGGTATTGCACCCTGAAGGTCCCCACCCCCATTGTGGGGACCTTACGTTTCTGGAAGTCCCGGAGGGTGAATGGGGCCGGCCTGAGTTTGGGACCCCCAGTGGGACACAGTTTCCTTAAGGTCCTTGCCGAGATTATGGATAGAGTTGAACCCGTGTCAAGCTCCATGCGGCATGGGGCCCCCTCTATCTGTACCTCTACATAAATTTTCTCTACGTTGGGGTGGGGCAACTGGTATACCTGGAAGTCCGTGAGCTCCGTCGAGTTGCCTTGGTGCGTTGGGCCCCGGGACCTGGGGCTCTTGGATTGGTCATCTGATGCCTGGTGTCGGGTGGGCCGAGCCCGACACACCCGGGCGATGTGTCCCGATTTTCTGCACTGCCTGCACTCTGCGTTGCGGAAACGGCAGGTCCTCCTCTCGTGACTCTCCCCGCAGCTTGCGCAGTTCCCTCCTTCTCGTCGAGGCAGCTGTGGTCTGTGCGCTGCTTGAGTGCGCTGCTGTACTCGGTGCACCTCCTCCCTGTCTGTTGCCTCCTCAAGCTTCTGTTGCCAGGGCCTCCTCCAGAGCGACCTGGAACGTTAGGTCCTTCTTAGCGTAGAGGCGCCGTTGCAGCTTCTCATCCTTCAGGCCACCGACGAGGCGGTCACGAAGCATGTTCTCCAGCTCTGAGAAGTTGCAGAACCGGGCGGCTTGGCGGAGAGAGGTCACAAACCCAGTTATGGTTTCCCCAGGGGCTTGCCGCTTTGCGTAGAAGGCATTTCGACGAGCCACCACTGAGGGCTGCGGCGAAAAGTGCCCCTTCAGCTGTTCCATTATTGTTTTGTATGGAACAGTAGCGACGTCTTCAGGCGCAAGGAGAGCCCGGGCGATTTCAAACGTCTCCTCTCCGCAGACGCTGAAGAATATCGCCCTCTTCTTGGCGTCTTCTTCGTCGGTGACCCCTTTGGCTTCTAGGAGGAAGGTGAAACGGGAGGCGTACGCTTCCCAGTCTCCAGATGCTGGGTTGAATGGCGAGAAGCTGCTGTTGGCTGCCATTCTGAGTTCCTTGTGCCCCGGAGCTGAAGCCTGGATACACGGTGCGAGGCAGCGGTGCGGCAGTTGGCGGTGCTGCGGTGCTGTGTGTGGCAGTCAGCTCAGCGGGATCCCACCTTCGTCGCCAGTGAAATATACTCAGAGTCGCAAAGTGATTTCATGCTCTTTATTCAGCTCATAGTGGTGAGGAGGAATGAATAAATGTCCCCTCACAGTATCTGCTTTATATACATTATTTACACAATGGGCTGCACATGATTGGCTAATTCTGGAATTCTACTGTAAGCCAATCAGGTTGTGGATTCACTTCTATCTGGAGCAGGATTGGGTGGTTCCTGCCAACCAATCATACTGCTGCATTGTTCTAGGACCAATCAGACTGCTGCATTCTGAATCCTATTGTTCTAGGACCAATCAGACTGCTGCCTTTTGGATCCTATTGTTCTAGGACCAATCAGACTGCTACAGTTTG
Source organism: Podarcis pityusensis (assembly GCF_964106645.2). Lineage (NCBI taxonomy): Eukaryota > Metazoa > Chordata > Lepidosauria > Squamata > Lacertidae > Podarcis > Podarcis pityusensis. The sequence continues at coordinate 387,767 of NC_138026.1, read as the reverse complement.
GATCCTATTCAACTCAGTACATAACAATGATGATTCTAAGAAAAGTAATTTATTTGCCAGAATAAACTTGTTAAAGTTGATTAACGGAAAACAATATAACCAGGATGATGCAAATCCCTCCTTAGCCAAATAAGCACCTTTATGTCCCACTGACTTCAGTGCAAAGCTGAACAAGTGCTGATTAAAAGCATTCACACCCTGTTGTCTTAAAACTACAATAATAATGTAATTTAGAAGATAATCCACAAATGGTCCTTGAAGCAGAATAGTGTTACTAAGGTATTTAGCAGCAGTGGACTTTGTTCTTTCTGTTTTGATTTGTCCCTCAAGTGACCCATGTGAGTACATATGTGCTCCAACATCTCCAGACTGTGGGCAGTACTTATTCAAGGTTTTCCTTCAAAAAGGAAGGAAAGAAAGATAGATAGAGAGGATGAATGAGACATCTTTGTGGGATAAGCTGCATGATGCCTTTTGCAATATCAGAAACTCCATGTCATTACTCATGTCATTAATTGATTGGTGGAGATACAAACACATTTGAGAGGCACAGCTCAGTTAGTACTTGTTTAATGAGGTACTAATTTACAGATGAAAAACCTAGAAATGGTTAAAGCATTTGTTTGGTTGACAGCCCCAATTATCATCTTTGTGGAGAATCCTTGTGTGAACAGGGACTGCTTTTTGCCAGGGTCTTAGCCTCAGAGCCATGCAATATTTTCACATGTTGACATTACATCTAAAAGCATCCTCGGTTGTACAAGCAATTACATTGTTCTATACTGTATATTTTGCAATTCCATTTGTGTGCATGACCAACTTGATTTTTATTGGAGAAGCAAATTACAAATGCGATATATAAACATGGATACATAAATTGAACACTTCAGTTGTCTACAGTACAAGTGTGTTTTGGATTTTAACCATACCTGGTGGGCCTGCTAAGCCCTCACGACCTTGATCTCCCAGAGAGCCTTTCAGCCCTTTGGATCCATGCAGACCGAGTTCGCCTGCAATCCCTCTTGTACCTTTCGTACCTACATTATTGAAGATATTATGCTAATGAAATGCAATAAATAAAAATATGTACATGTTAAAGAGGAAAATACAAAATAATAATAGAAATATTGGTAATAAATTTATAGCTAGCCTTAGGTAAGTTATATCTTTTAGGGCATTTCCAGATTATGAGAGAACCATTCCTAGTGGTGGAATATCTTATTTCTATGTAATGTAGATTTGCTGCATGCTATTTCTAATGTACGGGTATATATTAAGTGCAACTGAAGGAGGGCTGTAGTGTTACAATTTGCAAAATATGGGTAATGGGAATACCCAGCCTTTGGACACACTTAATAATAATAATAATAATAATAATAATAATAAATTTTATTTATATCCCGCCCTCCCCAGCCGAAGCCGGGCTCAGGGTGGCTAACAACAATAAAACAGTACAAAAGTACAGCATAAACAACATTTTAAAATCATTCATTATAAAATTAATTAATTCAAGCCACTGGCAACCATTGGGCCAGAGCTCCGCAAAGATTGTCGAGGGAGGGAGTCAGGCTGTGCCCTGGCCAAAGCCCTGGTGGAACAGCTCTGTCTTGCAGGCCCTGCGGAAAGATGTCAAGTCCCGCAGGGCCCTGGTCTCTTGTGACAGAGTGTTCCACCAGATCGGAGCCACAGCCGAAAAAGCCCTGGCTCTAGTTGAGGCCAGCCTAACTTCTCTGTGGCCTGGGACCTTCAAGATGTTTTTATTTGAAGAGTTTCTCTGTGGGGCATACCAGGAGAGGCGGTCCCGTAGGTACGAGGGTCCTAGGCCGTATAGGGCTTTAAAGGTTAAAACCAGCACCTTAAACCTGATCCTGTACTCCACTGGGAGCCAGTGCAGCTGGTATAGCACCGGGTGAATGTGATCTCGCAGCGAAGACCTAGTAAGGAGTCTCACTGCAGCATTCTGCACCCGCTGGAGTTTCTGGGTCAGTCTCAAGGGCAGCCCCATGTAGAGCGAGTTACAATAATCCAGTCTGGAGGTGACCGTCGCGTGGATCACAGTGGCTAGGTCAGGGCGAGAGAGGTAAGGAACCAACTGCTTAGCTTGGCGGAGATGGAAAAATGCCACCTTTGTTATAGCTGCAATCTGCGCCTCCATGGAAAGGGAGGTGTCGAAGATTACACCCAAACTCTTAATGGACGGTGCTGGCACTAATTGCGCCCCCGCAAGAGATCGCCCCGTCCCAGCCACAGGACCTCTGTCTTCGAAGGATTTAGCTTCAACCGGCTCCCACGTAACCATCCAGACACAGCTTCCAAACATCTGGTCAGTGTGTCTGGGGCCGAGTCAGGATGGCCATCCATCAACAGATAGAGTTGGGTGTCATCGGCATACTGATGGCAACCCAGCCCAAAACTCTGAACAAGCTGGGCGAGGGGGCGCATAAAGATGTTGAAAAGCATCGGGGAGAGTATCGCACCCTGAGGTACTCCACACACCAAGGAGTGGCGCGATGACAATTCCCTCCCAAGCGCCATCCTCTGTCCCTGACCAGAGAGAAACAAGCGCAGCCATTGAAGGACTGTGCCCTGGATCCCCACATCGGCAAGGCTGTGGTCCAGAAGTTCGTGATCGACCATGTCGAAAGCTGCTGACAGATCTAGAAGAATCAGCAGCCCTGACCCGCCTCGATCCAGCTGTCTATGAAGATCATCTGTTAGGGCAACCAGAGCCGTCTCGGTCCCATGACCAGCGCGGAAGCCGGACTGGAATGGATCCAGAGCCGATGTTTCATCCAGAAAACCACCAAGCTGTTCAGCAACCGCTCTCTCAATCACCTTACCCAGGAACGGAAGATTCGAAACCGGGCGGTAATTGGATAGATCTAAAGGATCTAATGATGTTTTCTTTAAGAGCGGGCACACCACTGCCTCCTTCAGTTCCCCTGGGAATGTCCCCGTGCCAAGGGACAAATTGATGATATCCCCCAGGAGGGCCCGCACCTCGTCTGGACACGCTCTAATTAGCCAAGACGGGCACGGGTCGAGGGGACAGGTGGTGGGCTTTCCAGCTCGGAGGAGTCTGTCCACATCGGCTGGGGATATCCGGTCGAAGTGGTCCAATACTGGACCCGAGGACAGTCGAGGGGCCTCCAGTTCCTTTATTGGAAATTTTCCTTTATTAAAAATTATTTTTCACATAATTTAAATGCTGGGGAATTGTAATAGCGATTTTGTTGCAGAAGCTGTCTACAGGAAAGTTGAAAGAACAGTTAAAACAATAAAACCAGATCTTCAGCTCAGGGAAATGCATCTTCAGGAGCTAGAAGAAATCCAATACTGACAGCCCCCGCTCCTATTTCAGCAGGGAGGACAACCCACAGCGCTGCTGCCACCAGTGAGAAAGCCTGCCTCTACATCACCACAAGCCAACCATCATCAGGCCAAACTAGCCAGGTTCCTTGAGCTGCCTGTGATGCCCTGGAAGCGAAGGGGAAGGTGGCTTTCCAGTTCATACCTAGTGAAGACAGCATCCTCCACGACCGAGACAAGGAACTGAGGCTGTTGCCTTTGGACAGACATTTTACCAAAGTAAAAACAAATACTTGCAGGGGGAGGGGAATCCTCTGAACTGTTGAAATTTTGGATTGGAATATTTAGCCTTTTGCATTCCTCTTAGGATTACATGTAAAGCAGTATTATTCATAAAGGGCATGTGAGGAGATCCATGACTTGCAGCATGGAAGGCAGGTTGTAAGTATTTGGGTAACAATTGTAGGATTGTTAAATAAACAAGCAAGCAAGCAAACAAATCTTATTAGTTGCAGATGATTCAGATAAACGTTTTGATAGCAAGTAGGAAGATTGAATTTGATATGCTGTTGTACTTTTACATTACTTTCAAAGTTGCATTTGCAGACTGATCTGCAAGCTACACCTAAATCTTTTGACTGAAGCAAAAATTATATTTCCACATTCCTGGAAGTTGCTCTGTCTGCAAACTCTCCAAGAAAATGTGAAATAGCACAGATATAAATAACACTGTCAACTATAGATATGGGCAAGATCTAATAATTATTTTTATAAATAGTTTCCATTTATTTCCTTTTGGAATCATAATTATAGCTGAATGATTTGATTACGTATTGTGCATTGTAACTTACTGTATTGTTATTGTTATTGTTATGGCATTTACCTCTTGGTCCTGGAATCCCTGGAGTTCCTGGAGTTCCTTTTGGCGCTTGAATACAGCCAGTTCCTGTAGGTAAACAATACAGATAAAAACAACAAAGTGGCTCTTCAAAGACTTAACAAATGTATTGTGGCAAAAAAATTGTAGGCCAGGGGCCTAAGGATGGAGGAGAAATTTTGTTCCCATCTTAATGCAAATCTACCAGATTCACCCACATGAACCAAATGGCAGCTATTCTTTGAAATTCATGATGCAGTTTTCCAACACAAAAATGCATACAAAAACGTGTGTATTGAGGGCAAAAAAAAAAAAAAAAGGTAAAGGACCCGTGACAGTTAAGTCCAGTCACGAACGACTCTGGGGTTGCGGCGCTCATCTAGCTTTACTGGCCGAGGGAGCCGACGTTTGTCCGCAGACAGTTTTTCCGGGTCATGTGTGACTAAGCCGCTTCTGGCGAAACCAGAGCAGTGCACGGAAACGCCGTTTACCTTCCCACCGGAGCGGTACCTATTTATTTACTTACACTTTGACATGCTTTCGAACTGCTAGGTTGGCAGGAGCTGGGACCAAACAATGGGAGCTCACCTTGTCACAGTGATTCGAACCACCAACCTTCTGATCAGCAAGCCCTAGGCTCAGTGGTTTAGACCACAGCACTATAAATCAGCAGGAAGTGCTGATAGCAGTGGCCCAGGTAAGCCCCACCTTGGAGTCATCTCTCCACCTGAGGCTTGGTTTATTCACTCACCCTCTGTCACCTTCAGCACCTTCACCTGTTCATTGTCTGATTTAATATTTATTGAAATATTTTAATAAAGAAATAAACATAAAAGCCTCTACCACCCACTTCTCAGTGTGTGTATGTGCCTGTAAACATTTTGTCACAAAGGAAAGAAGTAAAGAAAGAAAGAAAAAAAGAAAGAAGCATACAGTCCTTTTGAGAATGTAATAGTATAGCTACCAATTTAGCAATAGCAGTGTGGCTTCTGGATCAGAAAAATCTCCCCCCATAATTAAACCTAAGATGAAATATGGCCTTCAGTGATGACTGTTTATTCAGATTGGATGTGGCTACTTAAGTGAATCCCCCAAGGCCATGATCCTTCAAACCAAGGGTAGACGGAAGGTATATTGGGATCTAGTAGTAGGCATCTGGGTGACAGGCAATAGGTTGTTATTATTATTAGTAGTAGTAGTAGCAGTAGCAGTAGTAGTAGTAGTATTAACGATAGCAACCCCTCCCCCTAAAGTGAGGGCTTTTCTTCTAAAAATCAGACTGCTGAGTTGAGGAAAGCTCAGGAGAAACACCAAGAGTGGTTTTTGTGTGAGAGAAAAGTTTGTGAGCTTTGTTCTGACAGCAAAAATATGTTCCTGAGCTGAAGCTGAGCTCAGCGGTGCCCTGTTCCTAAATTCTAATGATTTTGCTGCCTTCTCCTCTACTGAACTGCCTTTCTTTTGCCCCTGGTCATTAGTAGGCCTCAAGCTTCTAGTAGAAAGCCAAGTCTGCCAGGCTTGAAGTCTGCTTTTAGCATCCCAAGCAACTGTGGCCTATGACTGGGTTTTCATAAAAGCTTTTGGGTCTTTGTGTCCAAGTCATCATTTAGGAATCCCTTCCTTTGTGGGCTCAGGGACAGCAAAACCAATTGTTGGAAATGACTGAATGCACAACAGCTTTCCTGTGAGCCATGCTCTGTGTTTAGCTTTCAGGTGGTCAGGAAGAGTGAAAGAGTGGAATTGCACTGCAGAAGAGCTCCTTTAGGCCACTGTCAGTCAGGGTTCACTAGGGTTTTGCATCCTGCCTAACAACATGATCAGGGTTCCAGTGTCCATAAGCAGGGGGGTGGGGCAGGGGGTGGTCAGAGACAGGAAGCGGGAAGCACAAAACTGGGTCTTTGACTCAGGTGAACTAAGCCTAGTTTCACCCCTGTGTTTGTGCAACCTTTTACTCAGCAGCAATGCTGTCCAAAACTAAGGGCAAAAACTATCTAGTGTCCTCTGGAAGGAAGGAGGACAGATGGTGTTGGTGGTCAAGGAATCTGGCATATCAGGTAACATGTGAAGGAGACAGAGAGGATGTGGCAATGGACTGGGTTGCCTACTAAAAGCTTGATTTGACTGGATGCAAAATAGTAAGATGAATGAAGTTGTATAATGCTACTCACTGGAGTTTTCAACAGTTGCATTGTAATACATTTTGTTAAAAAAAATTTGGTGTGTCAAATTAAAACCCTCTTCAGTTTGCATTAAGTTCTTCAAAATACAATTCTTGTTATCATTCAGAATCACAAATTTTGCATACAAATTTACATTTTTAAATTATCATATTTTACCTGACTGAATTGGCTCAGTTCTGTTACCTCTGAAAAAGACTTTGACTGTCTGTCCACAATCTGAAATATAAAAAATCAGAACAAAAGAAATTTGGATTTCTTAAATTATGACCGGAAATAGCAATGTTCAACCCACTAACTGTATCTGCAGTAATCTTTTGAAATAAACTTGTTTATTTTGTGAACCACCCTGAGACCTTCAGAAGATGGGTAGTATAACTTTAATAATTAAAAATAAAAATAAATAAACGGGACTGTTCCAGAGAATGTATTTATTTAATTATATTTTATTTATTAAATTTATAGACCTCCCTTCATCAAAAGATCTCAGGGCAGTTCACAGAATAAAATACAAGAACAACATTATCCACCTGCAGTTCTATCCCATGAAATGGGATTGCCATAACTGTTCCATGGCATGCCTTTGTTTGATAGCATGCCTTTGAAATCAACTGCCTTTGATTTTTGAATTTGCTGGAAATACATGCAGCAGCGGAGAAAAGAGTATACAGCTTTGTTGGAAAATAAAATAAACAGTCATGAATTGGCCTTCTAAGTCTACAGAGTGAGACATCTCGTGGTGCCCACTCCTCAGCGTCCAGCCAGGGCCTGACACTTGGGTGAATATGAGAGATATCTGGATGTTCTGAGATCAGGGTGCCAGGTGCACTGGGTCACTGCAGCAATATCAGTGAGGTTGAGTCATTCACCCTCCCATTGGTTCAGGAAATATGCCTACGTGTAGGTATAAAAGTCTCTAGGGCATTGCTTTCATTACGTCTTGCCTATGTCCTGTCCTGTTTGATGTCAGGGTCTGACTCTGAATCTGTGAAAGTCAGGGAAGAGGCTGTGGGTTTTATGCAGCAGTGTTAGCTAACATGGTGGTAGTGTTAGAGGATCTCTCTGTGCATACGCATCTTTATTTCAAAGACCAGGAGAACAGTATATGGTAGATAGCAGTGTTTCACTTTGTCTTGTGTCTGGAGACAGTGAATACTTTGCTACTTTGAACTGTGTGGCAGAGGAGTTTCCCCCTTAACTGAGGATTCTGGAAGAAGCTGTTCTGCTGGGAACAGGAAATCTCTAAGGCCTCTGCTGGGGCTCCATATACCCTGTGGATATATCACACTGGCTGAAGTACCAAGTGACTTCTTCCACAAGTCACCAACAGAGCATGCAACCCTCAGTGTGGATGTCTCACGTGGCAGCCTGAGGAGATGTTTTATGGGAACAGTGACAGGAAGCACAAACCCTAAGTGCCTGAAGAGCACTTCTCCATAGGCCCTCACAATTTTTACCTGATTTATGAAGGGCGTTATTAAAAAGTAAATTGTTGCAAAACACATGAAAGAAAGTGGTGTCTAAGAAATACACAAGCTATGTAGATTTTGAAGACACAACTCAACCAATGTTCCCAGAAGGCAGTAAGGAATTTGTGTAGCAGACCAAGTCTAATAGGTTGTACACTAACAGGAGTACAGTGATGTACTCCTATGGCAATGAGGCAAGGGCAGGTGAGGCTGCCCACCTCAAGAATCCCCATATTTTATATGCGACACAATCACAGTTTCTGACTAGTGTTCATACATACCTATTTCAGCAGGAGCGCCTGGAGGTCCTGGGGAACCTTGGAAGCCAGGACTCCCAGGAACCCCAGGGTCACCCAGAGGGCCAGGATATCCCTTTGGGCCTGGCAAGCCAACACCTGGCAAGCCTTCTTCTCCGGGAAAACCCTTTGGGCCTAACGGACCAGGTTCACCAGGATCCCCTGGTTCACCTCGTACACCATCACCCTGCAAAATGAGAGGCACAAATACAAAATGGGTGACACCTGGCTTGAGAGCAGTACATGTGAAAAGGATCAGACTTCCGGAGGTGGCGCCAACGGTAATGGCGGATTCCCTCTGATTCGGAGGGAACCCGCTCCACAGAAATAGGGTCGGATACCGCTTCGGCGCAGCGGGGACCCCTGAAACCACAGGCTGGTGAAGCCTGTGACCCTGGGACTCGGCGGGCACTGTCTGCGCCCCCCCCAATCTGCAAAGGAACCCGGCAACGGGCTCCGGAACAGAGCGGGGAAGTGGCGCTGTGCTGTGAGTCGTCTGCTTCTTCTGAGGAGTGAAGCCGCGTAGCTGTTGCCGGAGAGCGCTGCCTTTCTTCCTTGACAATTTGGCTTCGAAAATAACGATCCGTGAGTAGGATTACTACGTAATTAAAGGAACTGTACAAAAATTGAAAGTAATTGGCCGAAGCGGAGAGGTATAAAAGGGAAGTCTGCCTCCCGCTCTTGTAGATAGAACAAAGCATTGAACTTGAAAGCGGAAGCGGAAGCTTTAAAAGACGCGTAAAAGGATTACAATCCGATCATCTAACCGGGATTTCCCCCCCCTCAATTTGGGGGAAGAGGGGGGAAAGTTTTGAACGTTATTTCCCCAAGAAGAAGTGAGAAAGAGGAGATAAAAACCACTGCTCAAACTCCCTGGAACGGGTTCCCAGTGACAGTAAAAAGCCTAAGAGAATGTACTGTCTTTGAACGTATTTTGACAGCTAGCCCTGCATCTGAAATACAATTTGGATACAATATTGCTGATAGGTATCTCCTGGTCCTAAAGTAACTGTCTAAGATAGATTGTTATCTTTCTGGTGAATTGGGGGACTTAAGGGAGAAGTAAATTACTTTAAGAACTTTATGACTGTTACAGTGTCCCCCTAGTGGAATTTGGAACTAGCTACAACTGCAGCTGGCCTGAGGAAATTTCTCACACTGTTTTCCTGGAACTTTCCATTTCAAAACAACTTTGACTCTGACTGTGTGACTGACCTTGAGTTTTATCTAGAGGGGTATGGCAGATGGGAAAGAGAAGTTAGATTTGTTACAAGCAACAAGGTCTGGCAGACTATATCGCACAGACGGTGGATTGCAAAGGAGAGCTTCGACATCTGGCCCCCCTGGAGTCCCAACAGCAACCTCATCGGCACAACCTAAAACTAAAGGTATGGCAAGTGACGATGCCCTGGCTCAGGCACTGGCTAAAATTAATGAATCTTTGGATAGAATAAGTAAACAAGTAGCAGAGGCATCGGATAAGATTGATCAAAATACGACAAGTATTAACCAAAATACAGCAAGTATCAATAATTTGGGACAGAAAGTAAATACTAATACAGAAACTATTCAGAAATTATTACAGGAATCTGCTTCAACACGTGAGATTGCCGAAGAGGCTAAAGAAATTGCTACAGCTACTGTTGCAGAGGTTCAAGAGAAGATACCACCGCTACATAAACAACTTGAAGACCATAAGTCAATCCTGTCTATGATCGAGTTGAAGGAGAAACAAGTGAACTTAAGGGTCAGAGCTGTACCTGAAGTGGAGAAAGACAACTTAGTTGAATTTCTTACGCAGGAATTCCTAGATTTTTGGAGTCCAGATTTGGGGAAAGACAGTTTTAAAATAGTGAATGCTTTTAGACTTGGAAAAGGAGGGGGAAAGAAGGTGAGAGATTGTTTGATCACTCTCCGAACAAAAGAAAAGATTTGAAAAATTAAAAAACAAAGTGCGAGACTGGCTTCATTATTATCAGATAATGGAGGCATACAATTTGGACAAGAAAATTGGCTTCCAGGTGGAAAAATCAAAATTAGAAACAGAACTGTTAGAACCCAAAACTAAGAATTTGTCAAGAATGTATAACTTGCTGCTGAAATGGAACACTCAGGATGAAACGGTGAAATCTGCTATGATTAAATGGGCACAAGACGTTGGACACAACAGTATGTTCACTGACTGGGAACAGTTATGGACCACAGGTATGAAGTTTACGGCATGTAATGCCCTAAGAGAGAATATTATGAAAATGATATACAGGTGGTACATAACCCCAGTTAAGCTTGCAAAAATCTACCATTTGCCTGATAATAAATGTTGGAAATGTAAAGAAACTGAAGGTACATTTTTTCACCTTTGGTGGACGTGCCCAAAGATTAAGGCTTTCTGGGAGATGATATATAATGAATTAAAAAAGGTATTTAAATATACCTTCTTGAAGAAACCAGAGGCCTTTCTCCTGGGCATAGTCGGCCAATCGGTGTTAAAAAAGGATAGAACTTTCTTTATGTATGCCACAACAGCAGCAAGAATACTCATCGCAAAGTATTGGAAGACACAAGAGCTACCCACACTGGAGGAATGGCAGATGAAATTGATGGACTATATGGAATTGGCGGAAATGACTGGCAGAATCCGTGACCAGGGAGAAGAGTCGGTGGAAGAAGATTGGAAGAAATTCAAAGATTACTTGCAGAAATATTGCAAAATTAAAGAATGTTAGAGTGATGTTGGATTGAAATTAAGTGGCTTCTAGCTGTACAGGCTTTAAAGTTATATATAGATCAAGATTAAGGATTAGGATTAAAAAGGTTAAAAGAATGGAAAATTGGTTTTTAATAGGTAAAAATTTAATGTTATATTATATTAAGATTAAGGATTGGGATTAAAAAGGAGGGAAAGGAATTGCTGGACAAACAAACTGAATTGGAATACAAAAGAGGGAGGTATGAGGAGGTCCGGGAAATAAGTAAATGTAAAAGAAGTGATGAAAAGATGGAATTGTTTTTAACTGTTTTTTTTTCCTTTTTGTATTCTGTATTGTTTATTTTTCTTTTTCTTTTTAAATTCTTTTTTTTTATCAATGTGTTTCTTTTCATGTGAAACTTTAATAAATATCATTTAAAAAAAAGAAAAAAAAGAAAAGGATCTAGGAGTCTGGGTTGACCACAAACTTGACATGAGCCAACAGTGTGACGCGGCAGCTAAAAAAGCCAATGCAATTCTGGGCTGCATCAATAGCAGTATAGCATCTAGATCAAGGGAAGTAATAGTGCCACTGTATTCTGCTCTGGTCAGACCTCACCTGGAGTACTGTGTGCAGTTCTGGGCACCACAGTTCAAGAAGGACACTGACAAACTGGAACGTGTCCAGAGAAGGGCAACCAAAATGGTCAAAGGCCTGGAAACGATGCCTTATGAGGAACGGCTAAGGGAGCTGGGCATGTTTAGCCGGGAGAAGAGGAGGTTAAGGGGTGATATGATAGCCATGTTCCAATATATAAAAGGATGTCACATAGAGGAGGGAGAAAGGTTGTTTTCTGCTGCTCCAGAGAAGCGGACACGGAGCAATGGATCCAAACTACAAGAAAGAAGATTCCACCTAAACATTAGGAAGAACTTCCTGACAGTAAGAGCTGTTCGACAGTGGAATTTGCTGCCAAGGAGTGTGGTGGAGTCTCCTTCTTTGGAGGTCTTTAAGCAGAGGCTTGACAACCATATGTCAGGAGTGCTCTGATGGTGTTTCCTGCTTGGCAGGGGGTTGGACTCGATGGCCCTTGTGGTCTCTTCCAACTCTATGATTCTATGATGGCGGCTTTGGTCAAGGTATCCTCCTAGAAAGTTATTGGCTGGAGATGATGTGAATTGTAGTCTGAGGTCCAGCGCCGAGGGCTTCTGGCGGTTCCCTCACTGCGAGAAGTGAAATTACAGGGAACCAGGCAGAGGGCCTTCTCGGTAGTGGTGCCCGCCTTGTGGAATGCCCTCCCATCGAATGTCAAAAAAATAAACAACTATATGACATTTAGAAGACATCTGAAGGCAAAGTGATGAAGACAGTAAATTGAAGGAGTTAATTTTATTAGAAAGATGATTTTGGAGAGCTGTTACAAGGTGACACAATGAATTTCAGTTAGGAGGGATTTGAAGATGTCAGTTAACAATGAAAAATAAATTAGGTTTTATGTGTCTACATTTTTGTTTAGTTTTTTTGTTTTTAGTACTGTAATGTGTGTTTTTTATGTTATATTTGTTATAAATGTGGAAAATCAATAAAAAAGGGAAAAAAATAGGAGATCTGAAGCCAGTCCTGTTTAGAGAAGTTTTTAATGACTGATGTTTTAATGTATTTTTAACCATCTGTTGGAAGCCACCCAGAGTGGCTGGGGAAACCCAGCCAGATGGGTGGGGCAGAAATTATTATTATTATATTATTAGTCTGACACCATCAAGAGTGTTACAGGTTGCCCAACCTGTCAGTTTGTATTTCTTCATACAGAAAGTAGTGATCTGATTTGTAGAGGGTTCTGGAAGGTTCTCTGTGTGACAGAAACAAGCAGAAAGTTCATGATGTTTGGGTTATTCCTTCAGAGAAGTTGAGTACAGCAGGCCTAAACTGGTTCTGTTATCTCTTCTTCAAGGTCATGCTAACTATAAAAGTGAGGCCAGTAAGTAAGGCCTGGGTTTTGGTTTCTCTTTCTATCTCTTTTCCTTCTGGTGTGGTGTTCTGTACATAGGATGCTTAGTGTTAAGATTTAGACATAAGTTATTGCAAGTTTAAGTGAAGTCTGAAGCAACTGGATTTCTTATGGACAGTGCCAATCCTGAATGTATTGGATTTGTGATCATTATGCTCATTTGCCTTCAGTAGCAGTAAAGCTCTGCTCGATGAAATATAATTTTCTCTGGTCTATTTTTTGGGAATCCTGAAACATGTTTATGTTTTCACTCTGCTAACTATCCATTGGAGTTCTGCTCTGGAACAATATTGAGTAGAATTCCATGACACAACCCTGAGCCTAATTCTAATCGGCCAGGTACTTGACACACAACACCCCTCCACTCCTCATATTTACAGTCCTGGTTGACGGCCTGATGACATGCTGGCTGTGGGTGTATTTCTCCTTAACTCAGAACAAAGCATATAAAGCATACGAAAACTAAATCACGGTGAGAATGTTAATTCATTATTTGGCATTATGCATAAGGAAATTAACAAGAGGTGGCTTTGAAACACAAAACTTGTCCTTGAACATATTTTTGCCCCACAGAGTTTAAAGCCACGAAGGGCCCTGCTGAATCAGACCCCAGTGCCATCTAGTTCAGCACCATGTTCTCTCAGATGGCTGTGTCAAACCCACATGCAGGGTGTGAGGGCAGGAGCACTCTCTCCAGTTGGGCTCCCCAGCAATTGGTATTTAGAGATCTCCCACTTCCACAGCTGCTACACAGCTATCATGACTAGCAGCCACTAATAGATGGAGAAAAACTAATCTATATCCTCCCCCCCCCACATCTTACATAATTGTACACACCTCTATCATGTCCTTCCTTGCGTGCTTTTTCCCTAAATTAAAAAGCTCCACATGCCACCTTTCCTCATAGGGGAGTAGCTCAAGCCCCTTGATTATTTTGATGCCCTTTTCTGAACATCTACTTTCCATCCCTACTATATCTTTTTTCAGATGCAGCAATCAGAAGTGTACACAGTATTCCAAGATTTGTGTAGCAGCATTATAATATTGGTAGTTTTATTTTCAATCCCTTTCCTAATGATCTCTAAAATGGAATCCAACTTTTTTGCAGCTGCTGCACACAAGGCTGACATTTTTACTGAGCTATCCAGTAGCACCCCAAAGTCTTGTTCCAGGTCAATTACCATCAGTTTAGGACTCATGAATGTGAAATTATTTTTGTGCCTCATTTTACTGTTGCTTCTGCTAAATAGCACTTGCCATTTTAATGCCCACTTATCCCATCTGGAGACATTCTTTTGGCGCGCCACACAATCCTCTTTTTTTAATCACACTGAATAATTTGGTGCCACCAGCAAACCTGGCCATCTTACTGCTCATGCCTAACTCCAGATCATTTAGAAACAAGTTAAGGAGCAATGATCTTGTCAGGGTACTGCCATCGGAACAGGGTAGGGAAGCAGAGGGGCAGCTGGGTTACAGGGAACCTCTGAAAATCTTGTGAAGCAGTTCCTCTTCCTGTGGTGAGGAAAGCCACACCTCCAGTGGGAAAGAGGGGAAAGGACCAGAGGATGCTGCTGGGAGCCTCAGCACCGCTCGTGGCCAAGCTGGCCAGGAGGGAAGCACGCCCCTTCCATCGCCCACCCTGCGCAGAGGTGCAAAATGCAAAGAAGGAAGAAAAAGGCTGGGGGTGATGAAGCTCTTATGTTGGGGGAGGTCCCGGAAACAACCACTCCCGGATTCTGCTAGCTATTGAGGCAGACATGAACTTGTGGCTCTATACTGTAAATAGTTTTGCATCAAAATAAAACCTGTAAAAGACAGGTCGGAGTCCTGACTGGTTACTCACAAGCAACCACCATTGCCATCTGACAGATCTCAATGCAGATTATGCCTGGGGGACTCCACTTTCCATATCCCTCCACTAGGAGAACTGCCCATTTTTCAGTGTTTGCTTCCTGTTCTTTAAACATTTACTGGCTATCCCATGGCTTCTAAGTTTACTCAGGAGTCTTTAGTGAGGCACTTTATCTAAAGCTTTTTGAAAGTCCAAGTACACAATGTTTACTAGAATACCTCTATCAATATATCTGCTGACACTCTCAAAGGCTCCACAAGGTTAAATAAAAAAAATTGAATAATATCTGAAGAAGTGTGCATGCACATGAAAGCTTATACCCAGAACAAACTTAGTTGATCTCTAAGGTGCTACTGGACTATTTATTTATTTATTTATTTATTTTGACTGTGTCAGACCAACACAGCTACTTACCTGAATCTACAAGGTTAGTTAGGCCTTACAAGCAAAGTTGTGGAATTCTGTGCCAATAGAGGTCATGATGGCTAACATTATATTTGAGTCTCAAAAACAACACTGAATATAAGACAGTGTTATGAGTAGGTTATTAGTTAAGATAGTCAGGTACAATTGGCCTCCTGTTGGAAACAGGATATGCTTTGTTTATTTCATAAATTTTACACTGCTTGATTGAAGAAAAAACCTCAAAAAAGATAAAACAATAAAACAATCCCTTAAAAAATTACAACTATAATTTAAAACATACAGAAAGTTAAAACTGCAGTAGAATAGACTAAAATTAAAGCTCATTAAACTTTCCAAACACCTGGGTAGGCCTGTCTAAAAAAATGCAGTGAAGGTGCCTGCCTAATATCAACAGGCAGGAAGTCCCAAGGCGTCGCTGCCGCAGCACCGAACAATTGAGCTCTTACAGACTATTTGTGCACAGGACTGAATTTATGCTCTCATGAACAACATCCTGAGTCTGAAGCACATTAATGTTTAGTAGAGGAAGTACCTACTGCTATGCCAAGGATATGAGAGAAACCACCGTGTTACACCAGCACTACAGAGATCTATTTTGACCATGTCTGAATAACAAATGGCCTTCAATGTGACCTATTAATATAGAGGAAACAGTGGCTTGTCAGATGTTGTTTATCCTTTATTTAAAATATTTCTTAAAAATTAAACAAATAAATATAACAATATACAGCAAGGTAAGAGGCAAGCTAAAACAAACCCGTAAAACTAAGGAGTAGAATAGGGAAAAATTTCAAAATACAACCTAAAATGCCTGGGCAAAGAGCATGGTGCCAAAAATATTGTAATGCCAGCACCAGGCATGTCTCTTTGGGGAGGGCATTCCAGAGTCACCACAGAAAGGACATTTGCAATGGTTAGCGATGATGAATGAGGAGTGTTAGACCAGCAAACAGCTGCAAGGCTATGGACTCCCCATCCCTGAATTTAAAGAATTCTCTTCTTTGTCACATTGATAAGAAGAAGGTGAAGTGGTTGCTTACCGGAAGCCCAGGTAGTCCTGGTAAACCATCTGTGCCGTCTCTTCCTGGCAAACCATCTTCTCCTTTATATCCAGGAATTCCTGGAATTCCTTGGTCTCCTTTAGCACCTAAGTGAAACACAACTCGTATAGGAAATATACTACTGCTAAATGTGGTACGTTTGCAGAAATAAAAATAAATTGAAACGCAGAGCTATGGCCATACCTCTTGTGGTGACATATCGCGAATCTCCTTTTGGCCCTTCTTGTCCAGGTGGCCCAGGTACACCAGGCAATCCCTAATAGTCAAGATTATGAGAATTACGTTAGTCATATTAGTAACATACAAAAGTGTAAGGGTAAACCCGTTTCCTCTTGCAAGAAAAAGGAATAACCCTCTTGACAAGATGCAGAGAAAATAGGTTTCAGAGTGAAAGGATGAAGAGGCAACATCAGTTTCCTGTGTGTCTGTATGTGTGTGAGAGAAGTAATTGCTCTGTTGCAGGCAGACTATGTCACATAAAGTTGGTTTATAGTATGATCATATTTATACTTAAAAGGTGAGGGGAATTAGGCAGAGTATGGGAAAAATTTTTTCACAAGGCTACAAATAAGTTTAGAAAGCAATGGTTAGCTTGGCCTAGGTTTAGGCCAAGTGTGTGTAAAAACGTAGAATACCCACACCTCTGTCCATACAAAAGCAAACAATATTCCGAAAACTGGCCTGAGCACTGAAAAAAGAATTATCACACACAAACAAACACACACACCAAAAGTATCCTCAGTAATTAAAATAGATTAAAACAAAATAATTAAGAACTAATTCAAATTTCAAGAAAGGAGTGTTTCTGACTAAACATCAGAAATAACTTTCTGATGGTAAGGACCGTTTGACAGTGGAACCAACTACTTTGGGATGTGGTGTACTCTCCTTCCTTGGAGGCTGTTAAGCAGAGGTTGGATGGCCACCTGTCACAGATGCTTTAGTCATGCACAGCAGGAGCTTGGACTAGATGACCTTTGAGGCTCCTCCCAACTCTGTCATTCTGTCATTCCTTTCATGACTCATTAATATTGTACAAATGGGATCATGATATGTGTGTACAAGTGGACCCACGTGACAAGTTTGTGTTATGCTCCCAAAATGATGCTTGGACCCTTCCTAAATAAGTGAAATTGAGATTTTTTTGTGTGGTACGGTGGCATATATACCTAATCAAAATAAATCTACATTTGTTTAAATAAATTGCATAGGAAACATACTTAATGATATGGGAAAAGGTGTTACAACATAAATGCCATACTTTTGAGCCAGGAAAGCCAGGCACTCCATGTGGGCCTTGATCACCAGGGTCTCCTTTTCTCCCCACCGGCCCCATTGGACCTGGAAATCCTGGTGGACCAGGTTGCCCAGCAGGGCCTCTTTTTCGTTCGGTACTTTCAGCACATTTACAATCTCCTGGCTCTCCTGCAAAACAATATTCAGAGAAGGAGACCTAAGAAGAATTGCCCTCTTGAAAGCATATTGTAGAAGCTAAGAGTGAGCAGCAGGGGTTAAAGTGCTCAAGCTCGGCTTCTTTGCCCTTTGGTGCCTCAGGGACCAGAGGGCTTCGTCAGTGTCTGGATTTACTATAATTTAAGGTTATTTTTTACCTTCTTTTTTTGAAAAAAAATGTGGTAATTTCTACCATGGGAACTTTGGTATAAATTAGTCTACACTTCCTTATGTTTTATCATTGCCTCAATAAATCACATTGCTGCATCCTATACTTCTTCTTTATTGACAATGGTGACAACTTATAATTAAAAGCAAAAGCATTTCATTTCTTTTTTCTGTAACTTGTTTGCTTATATTAACATTCAATAAAAACAATGAAAAAAGAAGTCACTCTTGTTCCTGTAAATTACAAAAAATCTCTAAGATAATGTTTCCCTGTAAAAGAGGCAGAATTTACAGTGTGTCCACCTTGATACATGCAAACCACTTCTCCAAGCACTGCAGTGATTACCCAGGAGTGGTTTTGCCTTCATTTGGTAACAGATCACTGGAAGCTTATTACAAAATGATATATGAGTTTGTTTTCTTCAATTATGGTTGTTGTTGTTAAATAAGAACAACAACAAACCAATAATCCTCACTCCCACAACACATTTAAAAAGGCATTGGATGTCATCAGTCAAAGGCCTGGTTGAAGAGGAAAGTTTTTGCCTGATGGCCGGGGAGAGTATTCCACAAGCAGGGAGCAACTGCAGAAAAGGTCCGTTGCCACCCTCTGGGCCTCTAGCTTAAGCTTATTTGCGAATGTATAACTAAACAGGTAAAGGTAAAGGGACCCCTGACCACTAGGTCCAGTTGTGGATGACTCTGGGGTTGCGGCGCTCATCTCGCTTCATTGGCTGAGGGAGCCGGCGTACAGCTTCCAGGTCATGTGGACAGCATGACTAAGCTGCTTCTGGAGAACCAGAAGCACCATTTACCTTCCCGCCAGAGCAGTACCTATTTATCTACTTGCACTTTGACGTGCTTTCAAACTGCTAGGTTGGCAGGAGCAGGAACTGAGCAAGGGGATTCAATACTTTGAATCAAATCAGCGCTCAAGAGAAATGCCCCACATTCTTGAATACTGTTAGATTGCAGAGTCTAAAAATTCAGCTCAGCTCTCTCTGTCTCCCTCTCAGGCCTCTATTGTTTTTCATTCACAAGTAGCTTACCCCTTCCTTTGACTAGTGGGGTGGTGATGGAATAGGAAATATTTCTCTTTTCCTTTTCCAGCCTTCTTGGGCCATTTTACCCATAGTTCCCCTAATAAAATATGTTCCTGGTAAGGTTGCCACCAACTATTAAGGGAATTATAACTGTCTTTCTGGCTCCATTAACTTCCTCCTGTCCAAACTCCTAATCCTACAACACTAATCTCCCTTCTTGAAGAAGTTTAGCTCTCCAGACTGTCTTTAAAATATAACAACAGATAATCAGAACATAGCAGAGTTGTCCTGTATCAAAAAGCAATTGGTACCTATCGAAACAAATCCTAGGCTATTCATACATCTTTGTCAAGTCCGTAAGGCAAATTCACAATAACAACCCCATTCACAGGAATTTTATAGCAAAACCTTTAATGTTTATTCAGAATTATCCGATTCAATTTATGGGTGCATAAGGATAACAACTTTGACCTGCTATTTGCACATTTAGAGTTCTGACCAGATTCAGAACATGTTAACTTTGAAAACTTGTATCTGGAATCCCATGGCAAGTTGAAGAGATCTCTATTTGTATGTTTGGGGGGGGGAAACTATTTTGGGGAGATGACAAGAAGTGAAGAAACATCTCTCCTCTTCTTCTTTTTCTTCTTTTACTACTAATACTACTATTGAATTGGTTCAAATCTTTGTCCCAAACAGGTAAATACTATTCAGGCTGCAAAAAAGTTTGTCTCCTGAAAATAAGGGAATCTTGAGATGGGATTGAGATTTCAGGGGTTTCTGGGTCCTGAATTATGAATTATTTCAGCATTACGCTTTACTTATTGTTAAAATTTATACCTCCCCCAATAAGGTCACATGGCAAATTACAAGCGGCATAAACAACTGGCATAAATACAGTCATTAGTCACAAACAGAGGGAGGTCTTCAACACAGCACTAAGCAGATTACTCCATCAGTGCAAGCATTTCTGCTGGCCTGATGGAACAACCTGCCCTCTCCTCCCCTTATGTGCTGTTCTGGGAGTTCTGTTGACCCCCAACCCCCAAGAAGAGTGGGGGAAAACCCCACAGGGCAGGGTTTGTTAACCGAATCTGACTATAAATAATCAAACCCCCTAAATAGTAAATCCAACGGCCTCACTCACAGTATTTCTCACATCTGAAAAACAGACGACAGTCGGTGCTGGAACCTGGAAGTAGATCCTGGAAATGGGGAGCACCCTGGAGATTCCTGGTCTGCGAGGAGACCCTTCCAAGAGCCCAAAGAGGAAATCCTCTTCAAGCTCTGGGGAGGGTCTCCTCGTGAGCAGAAGACCTCCCTGCTTAGCAGTTGATGTGTGAGGTAGCGCAGAAGCCACCGCTTTCTCACACGTCAGCTGTGCAAGCTACACTGTACCTCTGGCTTGAGCGGCTTCCTTGACAAGCTCCGCTGACATGCTGGGAAGAGGCTTCCCGATGTGGCTCAATGGAGCAGCAAAGCTGATTCAGGCGACTCCCCACCTTAGACATGTCCCTTCGGCTTCTGCGCAAGAGTCAGAAGGGCAGTCCAGCTCTGTGGACCAGCATAGCTGATGAGTAGGGAAGAAGGGTTTTTTAAAGAAAGGTTTTAAATGAGGAAGGCGGAGACAGGGATAGTACAAGACTCCTAATCAAGGAGAAAAGTTGTCTGGTCTCAGGATATTGTGCAAATTAAGCCTCTCCCTTTCACGACAATCTATAGTAGACAACACATGAAAGCACCAGTCCACGTGTGCCTTACCTTTCAACCCCTTTTGCCCTCGTGGTCCTGGGTAACCTTGGTTTCCTGGAGGACCAGGAAACCCTGGAAGACCCTTCACTGCAACAGAAGTATCTGTAGAATGGGATCATTTATTTATTAGATTTTGCAAATGTAACAAGAAGGGAAATAAAGCAACATCATTAGGTCATTTTAACAATAAACATAATCAATTAGTCCTGAATTAAATATGCAGTACGGGTCAATATAAGCAGTCCATATAATAGGTATTAAAACTAGATTGACTATTATAATATGTAGAAAGGGCGGTGAGATCACCAGACCACTGAGTAGTAGATGGTGAGTATTTACTCTCCCAGTCTCAAAGTCTCTTTGCAAACACAGGGCTTTGAGGAATCCACTTTTGTCCATTTGTTATGTCTCCAAATCATATGAATATAATTTAGAAGTGTGTGGGCATCCACAGAAAGAAAAACACACAAAACACTCCCATATCATTATTATTAATTATTAATTTATATATCGCCTCAAAGAAGCATTATCAGCATTGCATCACCAGCATCTATCTGAAATGGCCTTCCTTTAAAGGCACTGTGGAATTCAATATGTCTGGAATATCCATTTTTGTTTATTCAATCTCAATTTTAAATCTCAAGAAAAATTATGGGAGGGGGGAATATTGTCCCCACATGCATAAGTGACATAAAGTAGGGAGCATCCCACTTTAAGAGGGAGGGCATGTGTGGAGGAGTGAGAGAGGGACACCCAGGACTGCTGCCCAGTCTGTCCTGAGCCTGCTTGCTTGCCTGCCTGCCTGCCTGCCTGCCTGAGGTGATTTGCCACCCAGGAATTGCTTACAACGAGGCCCTTTACCGTACAGTTGGCGTTCATCTTTCCGACGGCGAAAATGTTTAGTTGGCCGATATTATCAAAGGCATAAAAGGTTGGTTGCAGATGTGAGGGTATTGGCGGCGAGCTTTGGGTTTGTGTGGCGTTCAGGCATTGGAATAGCAATGTGTGGGGGAGGGGAGGTGCGACCATCACCTGCCCCTCCCATGCTCAAGGGTATTCCGTTAAAGGAATCCTGGGGTGTGGATCTCGTCCGAAGCCCGGGGAGGGGCTAGGGCCATGCCACAACTCCAGCGGGAACCCAGGGGATGCTTGAGTCGATCCACATCGGCAGGGCTCCCCCTACTGGTGGCTTACCCTTACCAGACTCCCTGCAAGGAGGGAAGGAGTCAGATATAGTCAGTTGATGCCAATGCCGCTCACATTCTGTAACCAATAAAGTTGTGGCCTAAATTTTGCCCATTAACATTAACCTAAAATTCTGTGTCCGTATGTCTTTATTCTCATGGGGTGGCTTGGGGCTTTGACATGCAACAGTCCATGCAACCAGTACAAAACAGAAAAGTCTTGTTCTTTCACACTGAGAGACAGTGTGGTGTAGTGGTTAAGAGCGGTAGTCTCGTAATCTGGGGAACCGGGTTCGCTTCCCCGCTCCTCCACCTGCAGCTGCTGGGTGACCTTGGGCTAGTCACACTTCTCTGAAGTCTCTCAGCCCCACTCACCTCACAGAGTGTTTGTTGTGGGGGAGGAAGGGAAAGGAGATTGTTAGCTGCTTTGAGACTCCTTCGGGTAGTGATAAAGCGGGGTATCAAATCCAAATCCAAACTCCTCTGCTTTAGGATTCATTACCAAGTGGAAAATTTAAAATTCTCACTGGTCTTTCAAATAGTTTCAAAATGCTTAAATAGGAAATTTCCCAGAATATTATTGTCAGCACTATCATGTAACTTTTTAATGTTAATTACTTTTAAAAGTTCTGGGTTCCTACCTGGACTTCCTGGAGGGCCAGGGACACCCGGTGATCCTTGTAATCCAGGATCGCCATCTAATCCTGGAGGACCTGGATAAACAGCTGCGAAACCTGGATCGCCAGTCAGGCCTTTGGGGCCCATTTCTCCAGGCAAACCTCTTCCCACAGAGTTATCTGAAATGAGGAAAGCAGGTAGGTATGCATTATTTTAAGAATGCTCTAGATAAAAAAAAATGATATCATATGTCAAGGCTGCAGGGATACGCACAATTATGTACTTCAAATACCTGTCAATGCCCAGACACTAAATCTTTGATCAGAATAGTAATAAGAATGGAATAGGTAAACTAGGGTTTTCATTTACTCACAAAGGAAAGAGAGGCGAAGTGACTTGACCAAAGCCAAACTGCAAACAACAACTCAGTAACCCTAAAGTCAGTCCACTGCTCTCTCCAATGCCTCTGGATTATATTTCTTTACCATGCAACTGCTACACAATCTTTTACAAAGATTAGCACTTAGCACTGTATTAGCACTTCAGAGATAACATAATGTCCATTGGTCCTAGCTATAATTCAGCTGAAGCATTGTCTATTAACTAATAGTAAGTGCCTCTTTTTTAAAAAACGAAAGTATAGATTGTGAATAATGGTAGAATCATAGTTCTGTAAAGAACCAAAAGTCCAGATCCATTCCTAATGGGTACAGTGAGGTTAATTCCTACAAAAACAGAATGCAAAAGGTGTTTTTCATTATTTTTCTAAGTTAATCACTGCCAGAGCTGATATGAAGTCAGGCATGTCCAGCTTCCATTAGGCTGCGATCTATCCAATACAAAAAACTGGCAGTGATTTACCACACTCTCCCATTGTCATTCTTCAATTTAAATATATTATATTTGGCTGGGGAAACCCAGCCAGATGGGCAGGGTATAAATAATAAATTATGATGATGGTGAAAAAAATAACAAATTATTACTCCCACACCAGCCCCCTCCCAAGGCCCTTGGCGCACATGGGAAGCTCCGAAATGTCCAATTCCTCCTTTACCAAATGAAGAGCTGGGGGGGGGGGGGCAGCAGATTACTTTCTTTTTTAAAAAAATTAATATTTATTACTTTTCTAACAAATTATACACTACAAAAACAATACAATACAATACAACACAATAGAAAAACACTACATAACATTGACACATAAAAACACATTAAATACATTAAACTAACAAAACAAAACAAAACAAAAACAGTTTAAAATAAATCAAACAATTTCAGTATCTTATCTTTCATTCACTTATTTCCACGACCTCCTCCCACCTCCCTTTTTGTATTCCACTTCTGTTAATTGTTTCAGCAATTCTTTTCCATCTTCCTCTGTTTTCTATCCTATAATTATCTTAACACGTTCTAACCTTATTTTTCCCTTTAATACTCTATTAATCTATTTATACTTAATTCCTTGTAACATTTCTACTAAAGCCATATAATTTCATTCCAACATTTTTCTAACATTCATTAATTTTACAGTGTTTCCGTAAATAGTCTTTAAACTTTTTCCAGTCTTCTTCCACCAACTCTTCTCCCTGGTCTCGGATTCTGCCAGTCATTTCCGCCAATTCCATATAGTCCATCAACTTCATCTGCCATTCTTCCCGGGTGGGTAAATCTTGTGTCCTCCAATACTTCGCGATAAGTATTCTTGCTGCTGTTGTTGCATACATAAAAAGAGTTCTATCCTTCTTTGACACCAATTGGCTGACCATGCCCAGGAGAAAGGCCTCTGGTTTCTTCAGGAAGGTATATTTAAATACCTTTTTCAATTCATTATAAATCATCTCCCAGAATGTCTTAATCCTTGGGCATGTCCACCAAAGGTGAAAGAATGTACCTTCAGTCTCATTACATTTCCAACATTTATTGTCGGGCAAATGATAAATTTTTGCAAGCTTGACTGGTGTCATGTACCACCTGTAAATCATTTTCATTAACTTTTCTCTTAGGGCATTACATGCCGTGAATTTCATACCTGTGGTCCATAACTGTTCCCAGTCAGCCATCATTATATTATGTCCAACATCTTGTGCCCATTTAATCATAGCTGATTTCACCGTTTCATCCTGAGTGTTCCATTTCAACAGCAAGTTATACATTCTTGACAAATTCTTAATTTTTGGATCTAACAGTTCTGTTTCCAATTTTGATTTTTCCACCTGGAAACCAACTTTTTTGTCCAAATTGTATGCCTCCATTATTTGGTAATAATGGAGCCAATCTCGCACTTTATTTTTCAATTTTTCAAAACTCTGCAGTTTTAGTCTGTCTCCATCTTGTTCCAGAATTTCCCAATATTTCGGCCATTTGGCCTCCATATTGAGTTTTTTCTGTGCCTTCGCTTCCATTGGTGACAACCATCTTGGGGTTTTCTTTTCTAGCAAATCTTTATATCTTATTCAAACATTAAACAATGCTTTTCTAACAATATGATTTTTAAATGCTTTATGTACTTTTACCTTATCGTACCACAAATATGCATGCCAACCAAATACATTATTGAAACCTTCTAGGTCCAACACGTCAGTATTTTCAAGTAGCAGCCATTCTCTCAGCCAATGAAAAGCAGCTGATTCATAGTAAAGTTTAAGGTCTGGCAGGGCAAATCCACCTCTTTCTTTAGCATCACTTAATATCTTAAATTTTATTCGAGGCTTCTTGACCTGCCAGACAAATCTGGAAATATCTTTCTGCCACTTCTTGAAACAATCCATCTTATCCAAAATTTGTAATGCTTGGAACAGAAACAACATCCTTGGCAGCACATTCATTTTTATCACAGCAATTTGACCTAACAATGATAACTTCAAATTTGTCCATATTTCTAAATCCTTTTTCACTTTGATCCAACATTTTTCATAATTATCCTTAAATAAATTCACATTTTTGGCAGTCATGTTAACCCCTAAATATTTCACTTTCTTAACCAGTGTTAATCCTGTCTCCTCCTGAAACTTCTCTCTCTCATTCACAGTTAAGTTTTTCTCTAAGACCTTAGTTTTCATTTTATTCAGCTTAAAACCTGCTACCTGTCCGAGTTCCTGAATCAGTTCCAATACCCTCTTAGTACTGGATTCTGGCTCCTGTAAAGTCAATACTAAATCATCAGCAAATGCTTTCAGTTTGTACTGTTTAGCTCCCACTTGTATACCTTTAACCTCTTGGTCCTTTCTTATCATGTTTAACAAAACCTCAAGGACCGATATAAAGAGCAATGGAGAAATTGGGCAGCCTTGCCGTGTCCCTTTCTCAGTCTTAAACTCTTCTGTCACTACATTGTTCACAATTAATTTTGCCTTTTGTTCTGAATAAATTGCACCTATACCGTTTTCAAACCCTTGACCTACCCCCATCCCCTGTAGATTCTTCTTTATAAAACTCCAAGAAATATTGTCAAAGGCTTTCTCTGCATCCACAAATATCAAAACTGCCTTAGTGTTGATATTCACTTGTAGTTTTTCTAGAATATTAATTATATTCCTCATGTTATCAGACAAATGTCTGCCCGGGAGAAAGCCTGCTTGGTCTTTATGAATTTCTTCTACCAGCACCTTTTTTAATCTTTTAGCCAAAATATCTGCAAAAATTTTGTAATCCACATTAAGCAGCGATATGGGGCGGTAGTTCTTAAGTTGTGTCTTTTCAGTCTCTGTTTTCGGTGTAAGTGTTATGTAGGCTTCTTTCCACGACTCTGGTGCCTTTCTCCCTTCCAATATTTCGTTGCAGACTTCCTTCAATGGTTGTATTAACCATTCTTTCAAGGATCTGTAATATCTTGAAGTCAAACCATCTGGCCCTGGAGATTTACCTAATTGCATATTCTGGATGGCCCCTTCCACCTCCTGATCCGTTATTTTGTGGTTCAACATTAGCTGTTTTTCCTGAGAAATTTTGTGTAATCCATTTATTTTCAAAAATCAATCAATGTCCATTTCTTTCTGCTTCTCCTGTGTATAAAGTTGTTTGAAATACCTCTGGAAGCACTTCCTAATCTCCACTGGGTTCTGTATATTCTTTCCTTCCACTTCCAAATTCGTAATAGTATTGAGTTTTTGTCTTTTTTTCATTTGCCAGGCCAACAGTTTTCCACACTTATTTGCCGATTCAAATGTCTTTTGCCTCATCTGTTTAATCTTCCATTCTATTTCCTGATTCATCAGCTTCACGTATTGTACTTGATATAACTTTATCTCTTTCAGAATCTCCTGTGACTTTGGTTTTGCTCTCAGTTTCTTCTCTCCTTCCTTTATCTTTCCCAGGATTTTATCCTTTTTTTCATTCTGAGTTCTCTTCTTAATTGCATTCTGTTGTATTAGGAATCCTCTCATAACCGCTTTGCTTGCGTCCCAAATTACTCTTTTTTCCACTGTGGTATTCATGTTTATCTCAAAATAGTCTCTTAGAGTTTTTTGGGCCTTCTTGGTCACCTCTTCATTCCTGAACAAAGTGTCATTCATCCTCCATCTGAAGGAACCAATTGGCGTCAATTTCATTTCCATCTTCACCGCATTATGGTCAGAATAAGTTTTGGGGCAAATCTCCACTTTACTGATCTTCGGAGCCAATCCCCTGGTTACCCAGATTTGGTCAATTCTTGTCCATGTCATTTTAGCCTCAGAGAAGAAAGTTCCCTCTCTTCCCAGAGGGTTCTTCATTCTCCAAATGTCAACTAAGTCCATATTTTCAGCCATGTCAAAAAAAGTTTTTGGTAGCCTACCATCTTTGGTGACTACCTGTCTCTGTGCCTTGTCCATATTTGTAGACACCACTCCATTCATATCTCCCATCAAGATCATATTATAATCCATGTAATCCATCAGAGTCTCATGTAGCTTCTTAAAGAACTCCGATTTTCCTTCATTTGGTGCATAAATACCTACAATCAAAAATTTCTCTCCTTGTGATTGAATTTCAATTGCTACAAATCTTCCTTGGTCATCTTTAAATAAGAATTTCGGTGATAGGCTCTCCTTTACATAAAGGACCACTCCTCTTTTTTTAACTTTATCTGATGAGATGAATTCTTGGCCCAATCTTTTATTACTCAATATCTTCCTGTGTAGCCTTTGTAAAGCAACCAGTTTCAAAGGCTTCCACTAGGGGGAAACAGTTTCTATTTATGTTATTTTGTATTAATCAATAATGTCCTTTTTTAAACACAGTTCCAACAATCCAAAGTTAGTTTCAATTTTCAGTTACTTTACTCCTTTTTACAAACAGCCGGAGACAGTAGAAACAATGTATTTCTCTTATTTAGCTAGCTGTCAATGAACGTTCTAAGCGCTATCAATGAACATCCAAAGGACGTCAATCCTGCTAGCAGCCCGTTTCCAGGGTCAGAGCGGCGGAATTCTAGCTCTCCTCACTCTCTCCTGCAGGCATACTCAGTCCACAACTTCTCCCCCTCTTCTCCTGCCTCCAAGGGGGGTTAAATGTTCTTTACCGGTGGAATCATAGAATCATAGAATCATAGAGTTGGAAGAGACCACAAGGGCCATCGAGTCCAACCCCCTGCCAAGCAGGAAACACCATCAGAGCACTCCTGACATATGGTTGTCAAGCCTCTGCTTAAAGACCTCCAAAGAAGGAGACTCCACCACACTCCTTGGCAGCAAATTCCACTGTCGAACAGCTCTTACTGTCAGGAAGTTCTTCCTAATGTTTAGGTGGAATCTTCTTTCTTGTAGTTTGGATCCATTGCTCCGTGTCCGCTTCTGTGGAGCAGCAGAAAACAACCTTTCTCCCTCCTCTATGTGACATCCTTTTATATATTGGAACATGGCTATCATATCACCCCTTAACCTCCTCTTCTCCAGGCTAAACATGCCCAGCTCCCTTAGCCGTTCCTCATAAGGCATCGTTTCCAGGCCTTTGACCATTTTGGTTGCCCTCCTCTGGACACGTTCCAGTTTGTCAATGTCCTTCTTGAACTGTGGTGCCCAGAACTGGACACAGTACTCCAGGTGAGGTCTGACCAGAGCAGAATACAGTGGCACTATTACTTCCCTTGATCTAGATGCTATACTCCTATTGATGCAGCCCAGAATTGCATTGGCTTTTTTAGCTGCCGCGTCACACTGTTGGCTCATGTCAAGTTTGTGGTCAACCAAGACTCCTAGATCCTTTTCACATGTACTGCTCTCAAGCCAGGTGTCACCCATCTTGTATTTGTGCCTCTCATTTTTTTTTGCCCAAGTGCAATACTTTACATTTTTCCCTGTTAAAATTCATCTTGTTTGTTTTGGCCCAGTTCTCTAATCTGTCAAGGTCGTTTTGAAGTGTGATCCTGTCCTCTGGGGTGTTAGCCACCCCTCCCAATTTGGTGTCATCTGCAAATTTGATCAGGATGCCCTTGAGTCCATCATCCAAGTCGTTGATAAAGTTGTTGAATAAGACCGGGCCCAAGACAGAACCCTGTGGCACCCCACTAGTCACTCTTCTCCAGGATGAAGAGGAACCATTGATGAGCACCCTTTGGGTTCGGTCAGTCAGCCAGTTACAAATCCACTGAGTGGTAGCATAGTCAAGACCGCATTTTACCAGCTTCTTTACAAGAATATCATGAGGCACCTTGTCAAATGCCTTGCTGAAATCAAGGTAGGCTACATCCACTGCGTTCCCTTCATCTACCAGGCTTGTAATTCTGTCAAAAAACGAGATCAGGTTAGTCTGACATGACTTATTTTTCAGAAATCCATGCTGACTATTGGTGATCACAGCATTCCTTTCTAGGTGCTCACAGACTGTTTGCTTAATGATCTGCTCCAGAATCTTCCCTGGTATTGATGTCAGGCTGACTGGGCGGTAATTATTTAGGTCCTCTCTTTTCCCCTTTTTGAAAATAGGGACAACATTTGCCCTCCTCCAGTCTGCCGGGACTTCGCCCGTTCTCCAGGAATTCTCAAAGATGACTGCCAGTGGTTCTGAGATCACATCTGCCAGTTCTTTTAATACTCTTGGATGCAGTTCATCTGGCCCTGGAGACTTGAATACATCTAAACTAGCCAAGTATTCTTGTACTATCTCCTTAGTTATTCTGGGCTGTGTTTCCTTTGCTGAATCATTTGCTCCAAATTCTTCAGGTCGGGCATTGTTTTCTTTATCGGAGAAGACTGAGGCAAAGAAGGCATTGAGGAGTTCAGCCCTTTCTGTGTCCCCTGTTTGCATTTCACCATCTTCTCCTCTGAGTGACCCCACTGTTTCTTTGTTCTTCCTTTTGCTACTGACATACCCATAAAAGCCTTTTTTGTTGCTTTTAACCTCTCTAGCAAGCCTGAGTTCATTCTGTGCTTTAGCTTTTCTGACTTTGTGTCTACACGTGCTGGCTATTTGTTTGAATTCCTCTTTGGTGGTTTCCCCCCTTTTCCATTTTTTGTACACATCCTTTTTAAATCTTAACTCAGTTAAAAGTTCTTTAGATAGCCACCCTGGCTTCTTTAGGCACCTTCCATGTTTCTGTCTCATTGGTATTGCCTGACGTTGTGCTTTTAGTATCTCCCTCTTAACAAACTCCCAGCCATCATGAACTCCCTTTCTTTTTAGTATTACTGTCCATGGGATCTCACCCAGCACTTCCCTAAGTTTTATGAAGTCGGCTTTCTTAAAGTCAAGAAATTGAGTCCTAGTATGCTTGGCTGCTCCTTTCCGCTGTATAGTAAACTTCAGAAGAGCATGATCACTCGCGCCTAATGATCCTTCCACTTCTACCCCACTAACCAGGTCATCAACATTGGTTAGGACCAGATCTAAAATGGCTATTCCTCTTGTTGCTTCTCCCACTTTCTGGACAATGAAGTTGTCTGCAAGGCCAGTGAGGAATCTGTTTGACCTTATGCTCTTGGCTGAGTTTGACATCCAACAAATATCCGGGTAATTGAAGTCCCCCATTACTACTATCTCCCTTCCTTTTGCATGCTTGGCCATCTGTTCCAGGAAGGCATCATCTATGTCCTCCGTTTGGCTTGGGGATCTATAGTAAACTCCCACAATGAGGTCACTGTTATTCTTCTCTCCCTTAATTTTGACCCAAATGCTCTCACTTTGGCTTTGAGGTTCTAAATCTTGGATCTCTTCACAGGTATACACATCCCTGACATATAACGCCACTCCTCCTCCTTTCTTGTCTGGTCTGTTTCTCTGAAATAGATTGTATCCCCCCATTATTACATTCCAATCGTGGGACTTATCCCACCAGGTTGCAGTGATGCCTATTATGTCATATTTAGTTTGCTGTACCAAGAACTCAAGCTCATCTTGTTTATTTCCCATGCTTTGCGCATTAGTGTACAGACATTGAAGTCCATTAATCATTCCCCCGTGTCTCTTATTTAAGGATTTTTTCCTCCCACCACTAGGTCTGTGTGCTGTTTGCTCCATTTGGTCTATGACATTTGGATGATCATCTTCATCAATTGATAGACTCCTACCTTCAGGAGCACTGTCTCCCTCCCCCACATTGGTCAGTTTAAAGCCCTCCTGATGAGGTTTCTGAGATTTTTGGCAAAAACATTTCTCCCAACCGTTGTGAGGTGCAGCCCATCGCTTGCCAGAAGTCCATCTTCAAGAAACTGCAGTCCGTGATCTAAGAATCCAAACCGTTCCTGTTTACACCATTTGCGAAGCCAGCTGTTCACTTCCACTATTTCCCCCTCTCTCCCTGGGCCACGTCGTTCAACTGGGAGGACAGATGAGATCACAATTTGTGCATTTAATTGCTTCAATTTCCTGCCCAGAGCCTCGTAGTCTCTTTTGATCTTCTGGAGGCTATTGCTTGCAGTGTCATTGGTTCCCACATGAACCAAGAGGAAGGGGTATTTGTCAGTGGGTTTTATGATTCCTTGCAGTCGTTCAGTTACATCTTGGATCTTAGCCCCGGGGAGACAGCACACTTCCCGAGACATCTTGTCAGGCCCACAGATCACTGCTTCTGTTCCCCTCAGTAGGGAATCCCCTATCACCACTACACGCCTCCTCTTAGGTTTGGTCGGGGTTTTTCTGTGAGCTGTCCGCTCCAAGGTCGCCTGCACATTCCCTGAGGACTGACTTTGCTGCTCGTCTTCATATACCTGATTGACTGTAATGAGGGAGAGATCCTCAAATGGAGTCTGCTCTTCGTCTTCCATGCTAGGGGAGAGGACCTCAAAGCGATTGTGTATTTCTAAACAATCAGAGCGAACCCTGGGCCTTCTACTTCTTTGAGTCACGTTTCTCCATATATCTGGCTCCTGTGTTGGTGAACTAGCGTCCTTCTCAGGGGAGTCCCCTGTCTCCTCCTTGGTGGAGACGGTGTGCTCTGTTGCTTCCAAGAAGAGCTCCAGCTCTCTAATTCTTTGGAGCGTAGCTACACGTTCCTCCAGTTGCTGGACTTTGTCTTTTAAGAGGGCAATCAACATGCAATTGCTGCAGGTAAAGCTGCCTGCAACCTTTGGCAAAATGGCAAACATTGCGCAGGAACCGCAGGCAACTGCAGCTGTTCCCTCCCCCTCCATCTTGAGAACGTGTCGTTGGGGGTGGCTACAGCGGTCCTCCATCATAAAAAGCGTGAAGACAGGAAAAATAACTCCCCCCACAAAAAAACCTAGGTCTCCCCCAACAAACGTTTGAGACTAGCTCCCCTAAATCTAAAAGATGGATCAAACTCCTTCTTCAACTGCTGCCCTGCAAACTCTGATAAGCTCCTCCCACAGCTAATCACCTGCCTCAACAGAAACCCTGCCCCCTCTGACCTTTGCACAGGGAGAGCAGCCAATCAGCCACAAAGAAACACACACACACAAGAAAACCCTTTTTGCTCCTTCTTCAACTGCTGCCCTGCAAACTCTGATAAGCTCCTCCCACAGCTAATCACCTGCCTCAACAGAAACCCTGCCCCCTCTGACCTTTGCACAGGGAGAGCAGCCAATCAGCCACAAAGAAACACACACACACACACACACACACACACAAGAAAACCCTTTTTGCTCCTTCTTCAACTGCTGCCCTGCAAACTCTGATAAGCTCCTCCCACAGCTAATCACCTGCCTCAACAGAAACCCTGCCCCCTCTGACCTTTGCACAGGGAGAGCAGCCAATCAGCCACAAAGAAACACACACACACACAAGAAAACCCTTTTTGCTCCTTCTTCAACTGCTGCCCTGCAAACTCTGATAAGCTCCTCCCACAGCTAATCACCTGCCTCAACAGAAACCCTGCCCCCTCTGACCTTTGCACAGGGAGAGCAGCCAATCAGCCACAAAGAAACACACACACACAAGAAAACCCTTTTTGCTCCTTCTTCAACTGCTGCCCTGCAAACTCTGATAAGCCTAAGTGGAGGATAAGTGGAGATTTATTCTTTTAGAAAAGGCTTTCCAAGACTTCAGCTTGCAGCCTCATTGCTTCAGTCTATTTACAAAAGGGGAAGGCGGACTTCCTGTGTTGAACCTCCCCGTTACGATACCAAATTATACGTTTAAAAATCCAATTCTCCCGCTTCAGCTCTACTCACGGGTAATTACTTTAGAGTCGAATTGTCCACAGGAAAAAGTCAGCGCTCTCCGGCAACAGCTATGTGGCTTCGCTCCATGGAAGAAGCAGACGACTTGAAGCACCGCGCCACTCACCCCACGTCGCTCTGGACCCCCGAAACCGGGTTTCCCCACGAGTAGGGGAGGCGCAAAGGGTGCCCACCGAGTCCCACATTCACAGGCTTCTCCCGCCTGTGATTTTTTGCGGGTCTCCGCCTTCGCCGTGGCGGCCAGACCCAGTTTCCCACGGGGCAAATTCCTCCCTGTCAGAGGAATTCCGCCATTGCCGATGGCGCCAACCCGGAAGATTACTTTCGAGTAAACACAGCTAGGCTGGAGCTGGAAAGGTGAGGAAAGTTCTGCATCCACGCACAACTAGGAAGGAGAGGGCATTTTCTTTCCATGGGAACCAGCGGGTGGGGGGAGGGGGATTAGGGATGTAATTGTCTCTCTCAAACGCTGCCCTTCACGTGGCTCCCTCTGCAGCACTGCAGGGCAGGTGGAGTCCATGCACCTCCCTGCCCTGGGGCTTGGCTTGCAGGGGCTGACTGGGTGCCTCTGCAGCGCTGCAGCCTGTGCGGAGCCTGTGCGCCTCATCTTTGCCTCCCTGCCCCGGGGCTGCAGCTTGTAGGGGGCAGAGGCAGGCACCTCTCGCCTTTCAGGGCCAGTCACCTGACTGGCCGTTGGGGAAAGCCTGCAGCTGGATGCTTGAGATGGCCAGCGCCAGCCTGAGCACTTGCTGCAGCAGCCTGGCTAAATGTAGCCTCGACTGCCCATGCGGAGTTGCTCCAGTTGTGGCTAAGCATGTGCTGAGGGCACCTGGCAACCATGAGAGAGGGCGGTGGGCGGAGGCGTGCTGAGGCCTTGGTCACGATCAACAAAAATCCATTGCACAATTGATGCGTTGGACATGTCTGCTGTAGATGATTCAAGCTGCATAATTGTTTGCTGAGATTCAGATAAGAGCAACAAATATGAGAATGAAATAAAAATAATGTAAATGTGAATGTGAAAAAAGTGAATTTACTATTCCCAAGTCAATATTGGAGTAAGAAAGTGGCTGTAAATTACCATCTGATGATCCTTGTGGACCAGCACTTCCAGGACTGCCTTGCTCGCCCTGGTCACCCTCGGGCCCAGGAGCACCAGGGAGTCCCCAGGCACCTCTTGCACCTGAAAATATCCCCAAAGTACAGGCTTAAAGACACAGATATAGAGATTTATCATGTCTCCCAAATGGGCATTTAGCCACTACCCATTTTTGCTTGCATACTACACATTCTCAGAGTACAACACCCTCACAACCATAACCCAGCTGGATCAAGGTCCATGAAGAGGAATTCATTAAATTTCTGTAGCCCATACTGTAACCCGCTTTCTCCATCTCCCACCAGTCCCCCAAATCTAATGTCACTGAGTCCTCTCCACACCTTGGGAAATGCTGGTTTCCCCATTGTGGCATGGACTGTGACAAGTGGGGAGGATATGGGTACACAGCTCTGTGCCCACATTGAGTTATTAAACTCACCCGCAATAAGCTCCATTTCCTGGATTTGGACCGTTCAGTTACTTTTCGTCATGGTTTGGCTTAGTATGCCATCCTTGCATATGTAAGAGCCAGGAAAGTTTATTCTGGCCACTGCACTAATAACCCTGGCAAGTACTTCATACTGCCACACAATATACTCTAATAGGGATGTTGCCTTCTTAAACCAAAGCAATGCACATGCCTCCCAAGCAGTGGACATTGAGGAAAGTTAGTTGCCCCAAGAGGAGCCAGCCATGTCACAACTCCCACCCCACTTTACTGCATGAAAATAGTAGGCTGCATCAAACATATTCAGCTGCACTAAAAGAAGGGGTTTTGTGACTGTACTCAATGGCATGGAGTGCCAGCACCTCTTTTTCCCACACCAATTACAACCATTTTGTGCTGGCACCTGTGGAATTTTTATCAAGATACGACTACTATCACCTCATTTTTTTAAAAAATCAGAAGAAGGATTGAAAAGCAATACCTTTTATTAGTTTGGGATATGGCGCATAAGCTGGTGGTCCTTGAGCACCTTTGTCTCCTGGCTCTCCCTGTGTAAATGCAAATTCAGTTCACTGGTTTTATTTGTGGTTGCATGTAAAATACTTTCCTTATTCTGAACAAATAAAATAAATACAAACATCCTCCCTCATGTCACAGGAATATGTCTAAGATTGCCTCTCATTCCCCACAAATTTCTGTAATTTCTCTTTGTCATCTTTCTGCACATGATCCATGTGAGTTAGAATGTCTGTACCAAAGTAAATTATTGCTAAAATAAATATATTTTAGGAGTGTCATCTCCTCTGGAGTGAGCAACACATTGAAACCTCCTATCTTCATTAAAGATGGAAGCTGTATTTCTTTTTTCTTTTCTTTTTATTTTTGTAAAAGGTAAAAATAACATTTACTCACTCGGAATACTTGTTGAAGAGTAACAAATACAGCAGCTTTTTTCAGGCAGGCTTAAAATGGTAATTAAGTTAAAAAGACATACTTAAGTCTAACATAAAATGGAGTCTGAATTTGGAGCTCAGACACAGCAGGGGTTTTCACATTGCTGGTAGAGTGGAAGAAGAATGGCAAGGGCAGGAGGTAAGAGGGTGAGCTCTGCGACAGGGGAGAGACTGGGCTGGAACCATCAAGGAAGGCCTCTGCCTGACCCCACAACCCCAAACATTTTTTGAAATGTTAAGATATTCTTATCTTGAAGTTTTCTCATTTGTATTGTTCGTATTTGAATTTGTGGTTTACTTAGGGGCCTTTGGGTGGCAAAATAAATAAAGAGTAATGTAACATAAAAAGTTCCAATTTTATCAAGCTGCGCTGTCTTGGGCACCACTTGCTCCACCCTGGGATGGGCTCTGCTGGTAAGGAAAGCAGTCAGCACCAGTGTACAAACATATCTTCCACAGCAGACAGGGCAGTTCATGGACCTCTCACAGGCATAGTTCATACATAAAACTTAAACCATGCTTTTTTCAACCACTGTTTATTAAACCATGATTTAGCGTTATTTGTGAACCTAGCCCAGCATCTTAACTATGCTTTATTAACTATGGTTAAGAGTTGCTTTCAAGTTAATGTTTGCAGTTGGTTTGGACATTTACCACTGGATTATGTGTGACCCTGGACCTTCTCCTTAAGCAGCTGTCAATACCCAGAAGCTACAGAGAGAAGAGTGGCAAAACATTCA
Organism: Podarcis pityusensis; assembly: GCF_964106645.2. NCBI lineage: Eukaryota > Metazoa > Chordata > Lepidosauria > Squamata > Lacertidae > Podarcis > Podarcis pityusensis. The sequence continues at coordinate 351,595 of NC_138026.1, read as the reverse complement.
GCTGCATCCCAGGCTCAGCAGCTCTCACTGGTGCTTTTAACAATTCTGTTTAAGTGATTGTCAGCCAGATGCCTGAGCTTTAACTATCACTTATTAAATACAGCTAACACTGACTGTATGAACCAACCCACTGACATCCCTCCAGCTTGTTCTTGGCAGGTCTCTCCTTCCATGGACACTCAGGCCAACCCCCTCCATTGCAGTAGACATATGGGCTGCATCTTCCTTCCTGCCTGGAATGTCCAGGTTTGGTTTTATTTGCCATACTGGGATTGTCTGGCTTACCCAAGCCCCACTCTTCCATCTGCGCTTGGGTGCTATGCAGTTGTTGTACCTCTTGCCTGGGTCCCATGACTGGCCAGGCTCTCTTGTGCTTTCCTATGGGGTCCGGAGTATAGTGAAGCAATGAAGGAGTGCACAGGTGATCCCCTACAAGATGTTTCTCACCTTCACCAGGCCACAACACTTGGGATTATTGACCAATGAAGCACAGAATTTGAAAAGAGCCCTTCTATACAACTTGCTCTATCCCTGGAATTAATATTGTGCAAGCAACATACTAGAATAACAAGCTACCTTAGTTCCTTTTTGACCAGGTATGCCAGGGAAGCCATCAGGTCCTGGGAAACCCTGAAATACAGTTCAAAACAACTGAAAGTACTTTCATGATTTTATCAAAACTCCATAGACAATCTTTCATGCTTCCCCTCTCACCTAAATTCATTCTCTAAACTCTCTCTCCCCCCCCCCATTTGTTAGTTGCCACTGTCACCTTTTTAAGATAAACTTTCTGGATATTGCACAAGTATGCACTGCAGCAGAGGAAGAGGTGGGAACTAAGACCATTATGTTGGCTCGGCTAAAGGAGCAGCTCCACAGGGCGCTTGAACTGTTTTCATCCAATCTGTGTGGGATAACCACACAGCCTCATATAACCAACATGCAAAAGTCTAATGAATGCATGAAGAGGTTAATACCATACAGTAAGCTGTCCTGCCAGGCTTAGCTAAGTCCACTTCCCCTCACCTTGGGAGGGCACAAGTGGGGAGGGGAAGGAGATGGAATGGGAATTTCCCCTCCAGCTACTTCCTTATTTCAAGATCCAAGCCACAAACTGATTTCAGGGCTACAAACTTACCACATCCCCTTCTGTTCCTGTGAGACCGTTGATTCCCGGCAAACCCTATGAAATCATGGTTGGTTATTTATTTATTTGTTTGTTTGTTTGTTTTCCTGTCCTTCCTCCCACAGGAGCCCAGGGTAGTAAAGGTAAAGGGACCCCTGACCATTAGGTCCAGTCATGGCCGACTCTGGGGTTGCAGCGCTCATCTTGCTTTATTGGCCGAGGGAGCTGGCGTACAGCTTCCGGGTCATGTGGCCAGCATGACTAAGCCGCTTCTGGCGAACCAGAGCAGCACACGGAAATGCCGTTTACCTTCTCACCGGAGCGGTACCTATTTATCTACTTGCACTTTGAGGTGCTTTTGAACTGCTAGGTTGGCAGGAGCTGGGACCAAGCAACGGGAGCTCACCCCGTCGCGGGGATTCGAACCGCCGACCTTCTGATTGGCAAGTCCTAGGCTCTGTGGTTTAACCCACAGCGCCACCCGCATCCCCAGGGTAGTAACTATCAAAATGTTAAAGCAGAACAATCTAAAACAAAATCATATAAAACCATTTAAAAATAAGTTAGAACTAAAAAACATATAAAAACAAATACATGTCCTCATAGTTACTAATTTCACATTTGTTGTGTAATTACCAGTCATCAAATGCCCTGGTGAACAGGAATGTTTTTTCTATTTCCCCTGAAAGTCAATAGTGAGGAAGCCACCTTGTAGAGTTAGAAAGAACCATAAGAGCCATCTAGTCCAACCCTCTGCAATCCAGGGTACTAACGGGGGGCTTTAACAACAACAACAACAACAATAATTAATTTCTACCCCATTATTTGAACTCGCAACCCTTAGACTGAGGGTCTCATGCTTTACAGATGGAGCTATCCCAGCATGGGGGGAATTCATTTCTGATGCCAAATATGGTAAAAACCCAGAACCAACAGTATCACCCAAAATAAAATTTGACCTTTTCTAAATCCACACCACCCAAAATGTAACATTTAATTGTGACAGTCTCTGATGGTCTGGTAGAATGACAGGGAAAATATCATATTGAGAATGGCAAACAATTTGCTCCTTATTTTGACCAGATACTTACTCTTTGTCCTGTAAAGCCTGTTATTCCTTCCTCTCCCTTTTCTGCTGAAAGTGCATGATGACCCTAACAAAGAAAGAAAGAACTATTTGCTCTGATTTAACATCACAATTAGATTTAGCACGATAATCAAATTGTACGCATTGCTCCTTCTGGCAACTCCTGCAGCCAAACATATAGCTCTGCTTTCCTTTGGACCCCATTGGTGAGGCTGAAAGATGGGTCCCGTTGTCTGGGCCGCCCAGGACCTCCAGACATACAGGCCAGGCTTGTACTACGAATGCAGTGGTTTGACTTCACCCCAGAAGTCATACTCCATTGTCTCTCAAGACAGATGAATGCCAACAATCAAATTGCATGGAGAGGATCTTGACAATAGCAGAGAGAGCATTTCCATGAACAAGTATGGGCCAAACATACTCTCTAAAGCGTATGTTTGTCCTGTTCACATTTAAAGCACAGGCCTCCCTTTTACAACAAAAAAGAGTGTGAGAGGGAAGCCTCCCCAGTGAGCTTTGCTGTCTGCTGCTGCTTTAAAGCAGTTTTCTCCAGTCCTGCTTATATTACAACTGAGCCAAGCAGGAAGAACTTTGCATAGAGATAGGAAGTTGTGATGGGTGATAAAGCGCCTCAAAATTCCAGCAGAGGGCAAGAGCCTCTCTCGGATTGGCTGCCAGAGGGGAGGGGCGGAGCAGCCCTTTCAGAGGGAAAATGACAGGCGCTGTTTCTGAGGAAGAAGTTGGACAGGGCTTGGTTGAGATGGGAGAAAGGGATGAGGAGAGGATTTGACTGAGGGAGAACTGGCTCTGATCCAAGTGGCACATCCGCTCGGAGGAGACTCTCTAGCCAGAGGAAGGAGCCTCGCAGCTTGGCTAGGAAGAGCGGGTGGAGGGTCTGGGGAAGGTCTTCTGACAGGAACTAACTGGAGGGCTGAGTCTGAGCCAGGAGAGGGAGAAGAAGATGGGGGAAGACAGACGAAAGCGGGGTCTCCTTCCAGGCGGGAGGGGAGAGATCTTCTAAGCCAGAGCTTTCCAGACTTTTCATCTTGATGACCCACTTGTCAGAGATGCCTCGTTTTGGGACACACTACTTCCGATTTACTAGCAAACGGGAGGGTAAACAAAGCCCTTTCTAGCCCCGGAAGGAGCGCAGGGAGCATTGCTCTCTTCTTGGCAAAGAAGACCCCTAAGCCAGTAACAAGGGGGAGGGGATCCCCTGGGTCTGTTGTACTATTTGAAAATACCTCAGTAGTGGGATTGCTAAGAGAGGGGAACTGAGGGAAAGTGCTCCTTTGCTCAGGAACCAAATTAATAAACTGTGTTAAAAGGAATGACCTTAAGCATCTGCCTGAACTAAGCATAAGGACCTAAAAGCAGTAACAGAAACTGAAGTGTAACAACAGATTATGAGTAAAGGGAATTTAAGAGTAGATGTGCCTGTAGTGTTGTGTTTAAGCCTGTGACATCTTTATACTTAGTTTAAGTAATAAATTAACTTCTACCTGAAAGAACACGTCTCCTGACTCAAATTTGTTTCACAAACTTTTTGTAAATTGAAATATACTCAGAGTCGCAAAGTGATTTCATGCTCTTTATTCAGCTCATAGTGGTGAGGAGGAATGAATAAATGTCCCCTCACAGTATCTGCTTTATATACATTATTTACACAATGGGCTGCACATGATTGGCTAATTCTGGAATTCTACTGTAAGCCAATCAGGTTGTGGATTCACTTCTATCTGGAGCAGGATTGGGTGGTTCCTGCCAACCAATCATACTGCTGCATTGTTCTAGGACCAATCAGACTGCTGCATTCTGAATCCTATTGTTCTAGGACCAATCAGACTGCTGCCTTTTGGATCCTATTGTTCTAGGACCAATCAGACTGCTACAGTTTGGATCCTATTCAACTCAGTACATAACACCCCTCCCCTCTAAGTTCCAGTCCTGCCCGGGAGGTCGCATTCATAGTCCTCAAGGTATGCCGGCGGCCTACGTGTGCGTTGTGGCCTGGGGTGTTCCCTGGTCCGGGCTCCGGGTTCTGGCTCGTGTTCCAAGGATGCTGGCTGTGATGCGGCTGTTTGGTCTGGTGCAACCGGCTCGCTCAGTCGTGGTTCTGGTTCCGGTGTCCTTTCGGCCTCACGGGTCCTCTCTGTATTTACTGATTCTGCCTCTCCTGCTGGCCCCTCCTGCTCTATGGGCCTCACTGCCCCGCTGTTCCCTTGGGACTCCTCTGACCTGTCCTCCTCCTGGTTTTCTCCCGGGAATCGTCGCCGTATCTGGTCGCAGTGGCGGCGCCAGCATTGCCCCCCATCCGTTAGCACCTCGTACGACACGGGGCCAGTGACCCTGGTGATTGTGGCGGGTACCCATGCTGGGCCTGCCCCAAAATTCTTTGCGTACACTGGGTCCTGGGCCTCGAAGGTCCGGGGGTTCCTGCCTTCCCCCACCACTACCTCATCCTGAGCTCTATCGGGGTGAAGGCGGTCCAATCTGATTGCAAGGCGCCGACCCATTAGTAGTTCAGCGGGGCTCCGGCCAGTCGTTGAGCTGGGGGTGCTGTGCTGTGCTAGAAGGAATGTGGCAAGGCGGTACTCCCAGTCCCCTTGCGTCATGCGGCGAAGGGTGTCCTTGGTGGTCCGCACCATGCGTTCTGCTTGGCCATTGGTGGCAGGGTGGAACGGCGCCGAACGGATGTGGCGGATGGCGTTCTGCGCTGTGAAGGTTTGGAATTCTCCAGACGTAAATGCAGTCCCGTTGTCTGAGACGAGAGTGTCAGGGAGCCCGTGGGTTGCAAACAGCCTGCGTAGTACCCGGATGGCTGCGGACGTGGAAGTGGACGGTACCAGTGCGACTTCCAGCCATTTGGTGTAGGAGTCCACCACTATGAAGAATGTTTTCCCCTGAAAGGGGCCAGCGAAATCCACATGCAGGCGTGACCATGGTGCTCGGGCGGACTCCCAGGACTGGACTGGGGCCCGTGGGGGATCTGGGCGGGATTCTTGGCAGGCCTGGCAGTGTTTGACCCAGGCCTCTATCTCTCCATCGATCCCCGGCCACCACACATAACTCCTGGCAAGGGCCTTCATTCTTACTACCCCTGGATGTGTCTCGTGTAGGGCTGTGAGGACCCTTTTGCAGAGGGGCTGGGGAACAACGACTCTGCTTCCCCATAACAGGCACCCCTTGTGGGCCGACAGTTCATGTTTGCGGGTTGTGTAGCCGGCGAATTCTGGCCCGGGGCTGCTGCTGGGCCATCCCCTCCACACCCAGTCCAGGACCCGGGAGATGACCCTATCTTTCTTGGAATGGTGTGCAACTTCTTGTGCCTGAATGGGGCGGTCGGGAAGCAGCTCCAGGCTCATAACCTCTTGTGCAGGTGCTGGGTCAGGGCCTGTTTCCGGTAGTGGTAGCCTGCTGAGGGCGTCCGCATGGCCCATCGCCTTCCCAGGTCGGTGAATCAGTGCATACTGGTAGCTGGCAAGGAAAATTGACCACCTGAGGACGCGAGGAGACAGCACTTGGGGGGTCTGCTTTTCGGGGGCAAACAAGCCAAGCAACGGCTTGTGGTCAGTCACCACGGTGAAGGGCCGCCCGTACAAGAAATCATGGAATTTTTTTACTCCCTTTACGATTGCCAGACCCTCCTTGTCGATTTGCGAGTAGTTCCGCTCGGTTGTGTTGAGTGTCTGGGAAAAGTACGCCACCGGTACCTCTCTTCCATCCGGGAGTTGGTGCCCCAGGACAGCTCCAATGCCATAGGGTGAGGCGTCGCATGCTAGCACCACCGGCAGCCTCTCGTCGAAGTGTGCCAAGACCGAGTTTGAGACAAGCAAGTCCTTGACTGCCTGGAATGCGGCCTCCTGGCGCTGGCCCCACACCCAAGGGGCCCGCTTGTCCAGGAGTCTGTGTAGGGGCTCCGCTACCGCCGCCTTGTGGGGAAGGAAGGAATGGTAAAAGTTCAATAGTCCCAAGAAGGCCTGAAGTTCAGTCTTGCTCTTGGGCGCTGGGGCATCACAAATGGCCCGTACCTTGTCCCCAGTCGGGTGGACCCCTTCTGCGTCCACCATAAATCCCAGAAAGTCCACCTGAGGCACTCCTAGTAGACATTTTTCCCGCTTCACCTTGAGACCCGCCGTCTGGAAACGGTGCAGAACGGTGCGGAGGCGGTCCTCAAACTCCTCTGGTGTGGGGCCGGCAATCAACACATCATCGAAGAAGGGGGTGACGCCAGGAATCCCTTTAAGGAGAGAGTCCATTATATTCTGGAATATGCCTGGTGCCACGCTGACACCGAATTGCAGCCGCTTTACCCTGAACGCTCCTCTGTGCGTCACAATCGTCTGTGCCTCTGCTGTGGCCTCATCTACTGGCAGCTGTTGATATGCTTGGGCCAAGTCCAGCTTGCCAAAAATTTTCGACCCAGCCAGGGTGGCAAGGACATGGCTGACCACTGGCACTGGGTATGCGTGGGCCGTGAGGGCCTTGTTTATGGTACATTTGTAGTCTGCGCAGATGCGGACCGAACCATTAGGCTTGACGGGTGTGACGATTGGGGTTTCCCAGGGAGCATTAGGCACCGACTCCAGCACTCCTTGCTCTACGAGTCGGTCCAATTCCTCGTCTATACGGGGTTTCAAGGCGAACGGGACCCGGCGGGCCTTGAGCCTGACCGGTCGTACTGCGGGGTCAAGCTGTAGCGCAATGGGGGGGCCCGTATACTGTCCCAATTTCCCATCGAAAACCCCTGGAAATTCCTTGCATATGGCGTCCACGTCCACTTGTAAGCTAGTGTGGTTCACCCCGGTGACAGCTAGCCCCAGTGGTCCAAACCATGCCAATCCCAGTAAGCTAATGTAGGGGCCCTTGACCACAAGCAAGTCCAGTTGCCGCGTCCGCCCTCGGTATTGCACCCTGAAGGTCCCCACCCCCATTGTGGGGACCTTACGTTTCTGGAAGTCCCGGAGGGTGAATGGGGCCGGCCTGAGTTTGGGACCCCCAGTGGGACACAGTTTCCTTAAGGTCCTTGCCGAGATTATGGATAGAGTTGAACCCGTGTCAAGCTCCATGCGGCATGGGGCCCCCTCTATCTGTACCTCTACATAAATTTTCTCTACGTTGGGGTGGGGCAACTGGTATACCTGGAAGTCCGTGAGCTCCGTCGAGTTGCCTTGGTGCGTTGGGCCCCGGGACCTGGGGCTCTTGGATTGGTCATCTGATGCCTGGTGTCGGGTGGGCCGAGCCCGACACACCCGGGCGATGTGTCCCGATTTTCTGCACTGCCTGCACTCTGCGTTGCGGAAACGGCAGGTCCTCCTCTCGGGACTCTCCCCGCAGCTTGCGCAGTTCCCTCCTTCTCGTCGAGGCAGCTGTGGTCTGTGCGCTGCTTGAGTGCGCTGCTGTACTCGGTGCACCTCCTCCCTGTCGGATCCTGAGTCGTCGGTGAGGTCTTCATGGTGGACCCTCGGTTGGGATGGCAGGCTCGGCCGTGCCTCTTGGGTCGACCTCTCGGCAGCTTCTGTTGCCAGGGCCTCCTCCAGAGCGACCTGGAACGTTAGGTCCTTCTTAGCGTAGAGGCGTCGTTGCAGCTTCTCATCCTTCAGGCCACCGACGAGGCGGTCACGAAGCATGTTCTCCAGCTCTGAGAAGTTGCAGAACCGGGCGGCTTGGCGGAGAGAGGTCACAAACCCAGTTATGGTTTCCCCAGGGGCTTGCCGCTTTGCGTAGAAGGCATTTCGACGAGCCACCACTGAGGGCTGCGGCGAAAAGTGCCCCTTCAGCTGTTCCATTATTGTTTTGTATGGAACAGTAGCGACGTCTTCAGGCGCAAGGAGAGCCCGGGCGATTTCAAACGTCTCCTCTCCGCAGACGCTGAAGAATATCGCCCTCTTCTTGGCGTCTTCTTCGTCGGTGACCCCTTTGGCTTCTAGGAGGAAGGTGAAACGGGAGGCGTACGCTTCCCAGTCTCCAGATGCTGGGTTGAATGGCGAGAAGCTGCTGTTGGCTGCCATTCTGAGTTCCTTGTGCCCCGGAGCTGAAGCCTGGATACACGGTGCGAGGCAGCGGTGCGGCAGTTGGCGGTGCTGCGGTGCTGTGTGTGGCAGTCAGCTCAGCGGGATCCCACCTTCGTCGCCAGTGAAATATACTCAGAGTCGCAAAGTGATTTCATGCTCTTTATTCAGCTCATAGTGGTGAGGAGGAATGAATAAATGTCCCCTCACAGTATCTGCTTTATATACATTATTTACACAATGGGCTGCACATGATTGGCTAATTCTGGAATTCTACTGTAAGCCAATCAGGTTGTGGATTCACTTCTATCTGGAGCAGGATTGGGTGGTTCCTGCCAACCAATCATACTGCTGCATTGTTCTAGGACCAATCAGACTGCTGCATTCTGAATCCTATTGTTCTAGGACCAATCAGACTGCTGCCTTTTGGATCCTATTGTTCTAGGACCAATCAGACTGCTACAGTTTGGATCCTATTCAACTCAGTACATAACATAAATAAAACTTTTCTTGTTTGATCAACTCCTGCCTAAGACTTGAAATTACTAGGTTTTTCCTCACACAAGACCTGTGGTAAATTGTAGACTTTCATTTAACTGGCATACTGTGAGATGGGTCTGCTATATTTAATTGGGGGCAGTTAGAGGGGTGAATCTGCTACATATTTATTGGGAGTTAGTGGTGGGATCCGCTACAGAAGTGCATCAAGATAGTGAGGATCCCTCATGCTTTCCCTTTCCCTTTATGAAATAGAGCCTCCTCTACTTTAATAATTTTTAACAGTGAAATAGCTCCATAAAAAATGGAGGAAACCGCAATTAAAATGTCCTCATGTAGGAACAGAAACTAATGCTGTGGCAAACAAAATGAACTAATGAAGGGGCAACTAAGAGGCTATTAATTACAAACCACCAATGTATATCCAACAAGTAATAAAATTAGTTGAATGAAAGAACAGAACATATTTAATAACAGACCAGAGCCCTTAAAAGTCTCAATCATGTTTCGCCTGGTGCTGTAATTGCATTTTATTATAAAAATGGCTGCAACTCAGGTCTGAACATGCATGGGAGAACAATGAAGGCAATACTGGACTGCAACAGGTTGACAATTTCATTGTAAGAGAAAGGTGGATCAGGTGGAGGCCTCATCCATTCCCGCCTGAACTTTTTATGTCCCACAAAGACCCCACTGATTTTGGAAGTGTCAGCAAAAGGTAAAAACCAACATCATTTCAGTAACCGCAGTGGTGGAATGCACAGAGCCCACTTTGCTAATCTGGGTGCCATCTGCCCTCTCCTCCTAATCACATAAATCCTTTGATAAAACTCAGAGCTGGCCCAAGATGCTTTGGCACTTGAGGGAAACCACAAAATGGTGCTGCCACCCCCACCAGCAAAAAAGGGGTGAGTTGATCCACATCAGGAACAAGTGGGCAATAAAGATCTACATCAGAAACAAGAAGGGAATAAAATCAACCTTATTCGACAGCTGAAGTGGAAATCAAAGTGATTGTTTTTGGGGGGAGACGAGGCCCCCTCTTAATCACACTGGATGTATGCAGACCCCAGGAGACTCCAGAGGGCAGCCCCTCCTATTCGCCATGAGGCCACTGTAGAAGTGGCACGGGGGGGAGGGCACTGAGGCAGTGGCAGATCCAGCCTCCAAGGATTGCACCACAGTCATTGCTACTACTGTGGCGGCTGCAGCGGGTGATGCCCCTGTGGATCCAGCAGCCTCACCTTTCCTTATGGGTGGACTGGCCCTGTCCCAGATCAGCTGATCTGCATAAATCAGCAGATGAGGGGGCCTGTGTGCAGGTGACAGTGTGCCTGAGTTTACCTGAGAGGATGAGGGGGCCACCTCCTATTGGGATACATTATACAAAGGAAAGGGAAAGCTGAGTGTAGTCGGACATGCACTCTGACTTTAAGAAATGTGATTGCAGGGAGAAGGCAGGCAGGCAGGCCAAAGCTCAGAAGGAGCTCAGGCTTGCAAGAGAGGTTAAAAATAATTTCTAAAGGTTTATTCAGCTATATTCAAAGCGGGAGGAAGAACAAAGAAGTAATAGTTCCTCCGTGTGGAGAAGATGGAGAAATGCTACTGGGTGGCAGAGAGAAGCCAGAACTGCTTGACACCGACTTTGTTCCTGTCTTCTCCCAAAATGAAAACAGTGTACAACCTGATGATCATAAGCAATCCATTTCAAAAGGGAGGAACAAAATGGATGAATCAAAGTAGGGCATATGGTGCCTTGGCTCTTTCCCATTGACATACTACTGATTATATTGAACACAGGAGTATAATTGTGCTGCATTTCTTTCTGTGTACTTACCGGAATTCCAGCTTCTCCCCTAATTCCTTTTATTCCTTTCTCACCCTAACAATATATAAAAAAGAACAGTTAATGCTTGAGCAAGACATTTGTATTATTCAAAAATCAAATTTAGAGTTCTGTCCTAGGCTAAATTTACACTGGATAGAATATTTGGATGCAAGTAACCTGTGACAGTGCATCTTTGATACACTGACAGTGTGTTCCCAGTGCTGGTATAATGTCAGTATGCAATGCCACCAGCAGAGGAGCCAAAATGGATCAGTACTAGGAACAGACAGTACCCAGTTTGAATCCTTGCATGCAGAGCCAAACACTGGCATTACATTACATGAGGAGAGAAGGTATTATAAAATAAAAGAATCTTGCTGAACCTAATGGAAAGCAAAACATTGCCTCTGTCTCTTCCTACTCCACCCACGGTGCAACAAAGGAGCATAGGATTCAAATGAATTCTGTACCCAAACACACCCACAACTGCATGTAAATGCTGGTCAAAATTCATCACTCAGATGCGAAGGCACAAAACTCTCTCTCTGGCCGCATGTCATACAGATTTAGAGCAGACGTGTGGAATCTGCTTTGTTTTTTACCAGAACCCTGAGATCTACCAGGAATCAGAGCCAGGAATTTTGAGTCCACTAATTTGCTGAGTTTAAGAACTGAATGTTACTTACAGTCCTTCCAGAAAAGAAATCCATCCCCTGTTATCACCTCACACCCCAGCCAGCTTTTTTTCATTTCCGCAGTATAACATAGGGAGGTGGAGAATCATTGTGTTGTTGACTGATAAAAAACCTTTATTGTCTACTTCGAATTGCTTGGAGATGTACTGTCAGATCCTAATCCAGTGGTGGCGAACCTATGGCATGTGTGCCAGAGAGGGCACTCAGAGCCCTCTCTGTGGGCATGCGCACTGTTGTCCCAGCAGGGCCATAGCTTCCGTGCGGGGGGGGGGGGGAGGAGGGCTCGTGTGCGCCGTCCAAAGCCTGCAGCACCAGAGCCCGGCGAGCATCAAGGGGCTGAGCAGGCATTGACTTTTAATGCACCAGGGACTCCCACTAGTCTGTTTTTCCTACTCAGGAGTAAGCCTCCTTAAGTTCAGCAGGACTTAACTCCCAGGTCAGTAAGCATATAAAGATGGCAACCTAAGAAGGGGCTGCTGAGTTTACATGTTCACTGGGCTTTCCCGCAGAAGCCAACAGAGAAATTCATTCCGTGGAGACTGTGATCAAATGGCAGCCGAAGAAATAGCAAAATATAATAATAATAATAATATATTTATGCCCTGCCCATCTGGTTGGGTTTATTTATTTATTTATTTATATTTATTTATTTGTATGTGCACACGCAGACAATCATTATTATCTCATATTAAAAATTGGGAGAGGGTGGCTCTTAGTGCAGTCTTCCAGTGTACACTAGTGGCCAAAATTGTGGAACCTCTTGGAAAAAATGTTTGATGGCTCATAACACCATTTTGATTTGGAGTAATACCAGTGCTTTTTTCTGTAGGGATGCAGAGGGACGCATACCCCTAAATATTTTGTGAATTTAAAGGGAGAAGAAATTCACTCTATTTATTTTCCCCGATTTGAGCTGTATTTTCCCCCGGTGGTGATTTTCTTGAGTCAAAATGAGAGTACCCCTAAACATTCTTTTTAGAAAAAAAGCACTGAGTTATACCATTAAAATTATATATCAATGGAAAGATAATTTAATGAAGAATGTAATGCAATAACTTTTATGAAGGGTTATTTATTACAACAGCAGTCATAAAGAAGAAACGTGAAACATACAGAAAAAAATGAGATATACAGGTTAAACTGCCGTGTTGGCAATTGATAAATAAGTGGGTTTTGGGTTGCAGTTTGGACACTCGGTCTCCTATATTTTGCCCATCCCTGACTTAGGACATGTAAGAAGAAACTTTGTTGCTGAGAACCATGGAAAAAGACCCTATGTATAGTTAAAGGACAAAGCACCCACACAGCTAAAGCAAGGAAAGGGGGAGTCCATGATTCAGTCTGGTTGCAGGGTTGTTTCTTTGTTTTTTGTTTAAAGCACGATAAGGTCAGAACACAGATCTTTGGTCAGTCATTTCTTGACATGTATTTTAACTAGAAAAATTTCTGGAGTAAAACCTTGTACCAACATTGGAGAGATCTTGGCTGTACAAGATACAGAATGATTCTGGAATGATTCTGTGATTATTTAATCACAATAGAAAATATAAAGATATTAAATTCTTAAGAAGGGTTTCATTTAAAAATATGTTTTGAAAGGAAATCTAGCTAGATTATTCTTTTATTTCATTAACAAGATATGGCCACAGGATAATATTCACCTGCTATTTTGATGAATAAGAGCACTCAGGAAACATGCTTTGCTAGTTTCTGTACTCTATGAAATGAATAACTGGGAGTAATTTTCCGTAAGATTTCTTATTACCTTATATTCACTTGAAATTACATCTGTTGAAGTGACAAACTCTCCTGTTGATGGACACCCAGGTAGACCAGGGGGCCCAATATCACCCTGCAGGAAAGCCACAATAATATAGTCAACAACAAGTAAAATAAAGGTTTAAAAGTGGTAGTACATTTTTTGAACTACACCAGAATAATAATAATAATAATAATAATAATAATTATTATTATTATTATTATTATTATTATTATTATTATTGTTATTATTATTATTATTATTATTATTATTATTGTTATTATTATTATTATTATAAAATTTATTTACCGTATTTTTTGCACCATTACACTCACTTTTTTCCTCCTAGAAAGTAAGGGGAAATGTCTGTGCGTGTTATGGAGGGAATGCCTACGGGTGCCATGCCTACGGATTTTCCTCCTCTAAAAACTACATGCGTGTTATGGTCGGGTGCGTGTTATAGAGCGAAAAATACGGTATATCCCGCCCTCCCCAGCCGAAGCCGGGCTCAGAGCGGCTAACAACAGTAAAAATAACACAGTTTATGAATGAACACCATAAAGAGAACAGTCATATGTTATACTGATTTCAAATCTGAAAAGCTGGAGGATCTGCTGCTATAAATATACCAAAGTGCTAAGGACAACAAATGAATTTTGGCCTCCTCATCTCAGGAAGGATTCCACGTGACAAAACTAGAATTGCGTTATAACTCTTCAAGTACTATAAATGTTACTTTTGTTTGTTTGTTTCCTGGGGTTTCACTTTGGGTGTGGCTTCGCTTTTAAATCATCATACAATTTCCTGCTAAAGAAGATCCTTTGAGGTCTAACATATTTCTCCTTTTGATATTGTATTTTATATATATGCACTGCCCTATTATTTTAGGTTCTCCAATGTTCTTTATTGTAGATTGATATTTTGGTTGATGGTGTAGATAAATTTAGCTTAATATATTACATGCTGTTTCTATATTTGTTCGTCTATGCTACAACTCCTATCACCCCTGACCATTGCCCTTGCAGACTGTGGGTGACTGCAGTTCAGAATCCAAAAGCCCCTGTATCTCTTCCCTATGAGCAAGTTAAATGATTTTAGAAAACATGACTATGAGGACATCATGAATAATTATAGAATTATGCATGGTGTGGACAGAGATTTTTCTCCATGTCCTAGCTTGTTCTTACATGCTCATCCTGTTAGTTTGAACGACAGTTCTTGTTGCTGGCATCCATCTGTCTCAAAAGACAATGGAGTGCACCTCTGGGGGTGAAGTCAAACCAATGGAGATTCAGGATGCCTGCTAGGGCTGCAGAGACCAATAATTCTAACTGCTGCCTCCCATATTCTTTTTGCTATGCTAGCAGCACTGAAGTGACCTCCCTGGGCAGTGTGTCTGGAGGTTCTGGGCTGTCCAGATGACAAGACATCCTCACTGAGGGGGTCCACAGGAAAGCAGAGCAAGGCATTTGGCACCAGATTGTCTGCAAGACGTGTTGGAAGGAGGTGTACAAGGTGCCATCCAATCATCTGTTCCGGATCTGTGTAGTGTTTACTCCTTAGCCTTTTCTTTTCCTGAAGATATCCCGCAAGGCAGCAGATAAAATCACAGAATCATAGAATTGGAAGGGACCCTGAAGATCTCATCCAACCCCCTGCAAGCTATCCCTAAGGGGAACTGGCAACCTTTGGCAATTTCAGCACCATGCTCTAACCAACTGAGTATATTCAGGAATAATGAGAGAAAGTCTTCTCTTTAAAATTTTACACTAATTGGTAGAATTCCCTACTGCAAAATATCATGATGGGCAGTCACTTGGATGGTTTTAAAGAAAGACTAGACAAATTATTATAGAATACATATTTTGAAGCTAAATAGAAATTCCATGTTCAGAAACATCATATATACATGATAACCAGCTACTGAAGACAAACAGGCAAGGGCCATCAATTTCATGCTTCCTGTATGTTTTTTCAGAGGCCACTGGGCAAGCACCACAAATTCTCTAACTGCTAACAGCTGTGCTTCTGGCACAAATCAAAGAATTATCACTCAAAACTGTATTCATCATACTCTGATAGAAATGCAAACTAATTAGAATATTCCATTTACCTTGTCACCCTTTTCTCCATAAAAGCCAAGGCCTCTGTTGCCCTGAAATGACAAGTAATGATTATTAAACGGGTGTTTTTCCGGCATATGAAGTACTTGCCCAAATGGTGATCTGGAAATCATTTTTCTCTGTGTTTAACTGTTTTACCAACGATTAAAATAATTCTATGACATTTAGGCTATAAACTCTCAGTTGCGACTGGCATTTTCTATAGTATCTCTTAAATCTATTCTGATTAAGAAGTAGAATAGTCAATACATGCTTAATAATAATAGTAATAATAATTTATTATTTATACCCCACCCATCTGGCTGGGTTTCCTCAGCAACTCTGGGCAGCTTCCAACAAAGATTAAAAATACATTAAAACATCAGTCATAAAAAACTTCCCTAAACAGGGCTGCCTTCAGATGTCTTCTAAACGTCAGATAGAAGAGGGTGCCCTCTGCCTGGTTCCCTGTAACTTTGCTTCTCTCAGTGAGAAGACCAGAAAACCCTCATAGCTGGACCTCAGTGTCCAGGCAAAACAATGGGGCTGGAGACGCTCCTTCAGATATACTGGGCCAAGGCCATTTAGGGCTTTAAAGGTCAGCACCAACACTTTAAATTGTGCTCAGAAACTTACTGGGAGCCAATGTAGGTCTTACAGGACCTCACCCACTCACCAGTCTAGCTGCCACATTCTGGATTAGTTGTAGTTTCTGGATCACCTTCAAAGGTAGCCCCACGTAGAGCACATTGCAGTTGTCCAAGCGGGAGATAACTACAGCATGCACCATTCTGGGGAGACTGTGGTAAGGGAGAGTCTCAGCCTGTGTACCAGATGCCTGGCTACCCAAAACCTTAGTCATCGGGGCAAATAATTATTTCTATACAACAACATTACTGTTGGAACTGATTTTCTAAGTTTTGGAACAGAAATTGCTTCAGTCGCTTTCTGTGATGACTTCTGTGGGGAGGGAAACAAGGGAAACGTATGCCTGTTAATTCTCCTTGACCTCTTAGCGGCTTTCAATACTATTGACCATGGTATCCTTCTGGAGTGGCTGTCCGAGTTGGGGTGGGTGGCACCACTTTGCAGTGTTTCCGGTCCTACTTGGTTGGACATTTCCAGAGGGTTAAGCTTGGGGAGTGTTCTTCATGCCTGTGGAACCTTCAATGTGCGGTTTCTCAAGGTTTGATTTTATCCCCTATGCTCTGGCAAACATCCATCAGTATTCTTTCCCAAAGGCTACTTATCTTCTCCAGCCTCAGCTTTGTCCAATCAATGTCTATTTCTCATTTTATGCATCTCCACTCTTAGTTCTTCTATTGCTCATTCAGTAATTGCTGTATGACACTAACAATCAGAAGGTGTTTTTCAGTATTTTCACCATACTGAGTGCCTACTCTGAAATTCACAGTCTTTACTTATCAGGAAGTTACATTCCAAACATTTCACTTTCCCAGTGAGCAGCCATGTAGTTTCACATTACAAGCAGCACATTCATCAGTGAAGCAGAGGATTAAGAGCAGAATGAATTAAGATGAAAATTTCTAAGAGTTGGAGAATCTCTTAACTATTTACAAACTTTCTTCAGTACACGGATTTCAAACACGCCTTTTGTTTTGCTTTGATTTAAGCCCCTTGGTGGTGTCTCCTCTTAAGCCAGCCGTTGGATCAGATAGTATCAGTAGTAATTTATAGGAGTTTCAGATATCATTGTAGAGAGGCAGGTTGAGCTGATCTTTGCCCTAAGAACTGACCCCAAGGGCTATTAAGTTGTGTTTGGACAATATTGTGGTTCTTCTGCTCCCTGGTCACTCACCTGTCAAGGTTCCTTGAAGATTTTGCAGTCCTACACAGGGAAAGCAGCCCTTCCAGAGCATTGGAAGTTAATTCATTTTATCAGAGATAATATGATAGGCAGTAAAGGTAAAGGGACCCCTGACCATTAGGTCCAGTCGTGGCCGACTCTGGGGTTGTGGCGCTCATCTCGCTTTATTGGCCGACAGCTTCCGGGTCATGTGGCCAGCATGATTAAGCTGCTTCTGGTGAACCAGAGCAGCGCACGGAAACACCGTTTACCTTCCCACTGGAGCGGTACCTATTTATCTACTTGCACTTTGACGTGCTTTTGTTTTTTTTTTAAAGCAATTTATTGGGTTTTACAATAAAAATAAACATAATAAACAATATAACATTTGTCTTGACATAATTTCACATTTTCTTTGGACTTCCTCACATCTCCCGCTCCCACTTTCATCGTTGTAACATTTTGTCAGCAATTTATCATCTTATTTAGGTTCTTATATCCCTTCTATGTTTCATAATCTTATAGTTCTCGAAAGGAGTTAAGTTTTCACAGTCTTACTTATTTTCTTAAAAACTTCTAAATTTAGTGGTGCTCAGTTATTTTAGTCTAGCATCTTATTTAGCATTCACTCAGATTACAATGTTTTTGTAAATAATTCTTAAATTTCTTCCAGTCCTCCTCAATCCTCTCTTCTCCCAGGTCACGAATTCTGCCGGTCAGTCACTTTGACGTGCTTTTGAACTGTTAGGTTGGCAGGAGCAGGGACTGAGCAATGGGAGCTCACCCCATCGTGGGGATTTGAACCGCCGACCTTCTGATCGGCAAGCCCTAGGCTCTGTGGTTTAACCCACAGCGCCACCCGCGCCCATGATAGGCAGTAGCTATTGTTAAAGGTAAAGGACCCCTGACAGTTAAGTCACGAATGACTCTGGGGTTGTGGCGCTCATCTCGCTTCACTGGCCGAGGGAGACGACATTTGTCCACAGACAGTTTTTCTGCGTCGTGGCCAGCAGTAGCTATTGTTAATCACCACCTAATTATCTCAATCAATGGAGCCTTGATGGAGCTATGATTCCTCCCCGGAAGTCCATCTTCAGAGAGAGAAAAGGAACAAGCAGGGCTGCCTTGTCCTTCTCTAGCCTAGTTAGACTAGAAACCTTTTCTATTCAAGTCATGTACACCCTACAATGAACAGCTTTATTATTATTTTAGTTCATGGGGAGTCGTATCCACTGGAATGGGTGTTTGCCATGTTCACACTAGACAAGAGCAAAGACTTATGGGAAGTAGGTTGGACTCCCTCAGTTTTTCCTCCTGTCTAGGCGCAGACAATACATTCCTCCCGGCTCTCCTGACTCAGCTAAGTTTTTACTAGTTTCTGAACTCCCCCTTTTCCCTTTAGATTTCCCATATCATTGTTATAGTTTTACTGTACAGTTCTTTGTCCATGCATTGTGTTTTCCACCAAAAAAGGGGGGGGGGCCCTTTCCGTTGCTCTTTATGTTTGGTTGTTCCGCTTATTTGCCACCCTTCTTTTATTCCTTAGTTGTTTACTTATATTGATATTTTTTCCAGAATTATTTATTCCGCTTCAGTGTGTGTGTGGTTGTGTGCTACTTGTGTGGCTGCTGGTGTGGCATTTGCATTCTCCTGCCCTAATTTTAAAACGGCTTGGCCACCTCCTCCTGGTTCACTGTTTTTACACTAACAATGGAGTGAGCGTTCCTCTTATGTCCCTGCCTGCCTGCTTCTATTGGCTTTTGATACTGAGTCCTGCCTGCCTGCCTCCTGGTTCGTTTTGGCGGCGACAGAGGGTCCGCCCCTCGTCCTCATCCTCCTGGTTGGCAGCTGTGACAAGGAGTGTGTGTGTGGCTTCTGTTTCCCCCCACATCCGGTTCACGGAGTGGCAAACAGAGTGTGTAGTTTGGTGTGAGGTTTTTGCCTGCCTTTTCTCCTGGTCCATGAAGTGGCGAATGGAGACCTCTGGGGCTGAATTTCTATAATCCTCCTCCCAGTCCACAGTGTGGCAAATGGAGTTGAGTGTTTATTTGGTGAAAATCAGAGGCTATCTGTGTACTTTAGTGTGTGCGCGCCTCTTTGCTGTCTTAATGGCAGCCATGGAGAACACTTGTGGCTTAAGCGACCTGCCTCTGAAAAAGCAAAGCAAAAACTGAAACACTTAAAGTGTCCTCTAAAGCTGAGGGATGTGCTAAGACTGCTCCCCCAGCGCCTTTCTTCCATAATTTTACCTCAGTCCCAGGCTTGCAATACAGAGCAGGCCTCTGCTCCTAAAAGTGCTTTGACTCAGTCGAATGCTAAGACTACACCACCATCTGCGAGTGAGGTGCAGATTGATGCTTTATCTGATTCTGAGCCAGAATGTTTAGGTTTTTCTGAGGATCAGAGACAAGAGCATCATGACCCCTCTCCAGCCACTCCAGATGCTCCACCTCCCATTTCTCAAAACTTTCCAGCCTCATTGATTGAGCAGTTGAAGGAAGCCCTTATTGCTTCACTGTTCTCTGAATTGCATTTAAACTTATCTCCAAAAAAGCAGCCTAGGTCAAAGAAAGTAACCCATTCTGCCACCCAGAATTGTGGTATTCCACTTTATCTTTATGGCTTAAACTCCTCAACTGACCAAAGGAGCTTCTATAGCAAATTTGCATTTGCAACAGACCTGTGGATCATGTTCTGTGGACCCAAGATGGTCCCAATCATAATAAAGACACCCCACATAATAGAAATATCAGAAATAAGAAATAAAAGGTATAATAGATGAAACAAAACCAGTTCAAAAAAAAAAGAAATTGACAAGCCTTTGGATTTTAGTTCTCCCCCTCTGTCCCCGGTTTAATTTCCCCCTGACCACCAAACCATGTTATCCGCCTGGAATTCTTACAATCCATAAATCGCCTATTTCCCCCAACTCCTTGCTGGCTTTTTTTTGTTTTTTTTTGTTTTGTTTTTTTCCTTTCATGATTATTTTTTAAAACACTTAGCTTCAGATCTTTAATAAAGCTCCCCCCATTGTTCTTTCCAAATTGTAGTCCAGTTTCCTCTTGTTCCGCTGCTGAAACGTTCTAATTCAGAAGCTTAGTAAGTCTGCAGGGATTATTATTATTCAGGAACAAAAACTTGCGTTCAGTCCCTTCCTTTCTTCAATAGAAAATTCTATTGTCTCCTTTAGCTGAACACCCTGTAGACAAAATATTATTTCCGTTTTGCAGCTTTCCCAGAAGATAACCAGTTCTGTAAAATTCCAATGGTATTTTTCCACTTACGACCATCTTTGTAATGTCCCGAAACTCCTCTAGGGGGATTGTTGTAACTTTGTTTTCTCTAGTCCAAAAGTCCGATTGTTATCCATGTTTTCGCCATTTTGTATCCAAGTTTTAAAAAGTTATAGCAAATTGTAACAAATTTAGCCAGCAAAATTCTCATAATAAAATCCTCTCTACTTTCCGACTTTGACAGCTACTTTGACAGCTGTCAAAATCTCCGACTCTTTTCACCAGGCTCTCACTTCAATCACCCCGGTTCCCAGGGGGGGGGTTACGTTTCTTCTCCCTCAATTCGTCCTCCAGCACAGTTCTTATAATTTCCCATCGTGGAATTCTTAGTTTTTATCAGCAATACAAATCTTTTTGGACCTTGGTTTCCCCGTCCTTGTCTTGGAAGGTTTACAATAGGGGGGGGGACTGACTTCCTTTTTGGATCCCCCCCCGCTCGTGTCCAATTCGAAAAGAAATTCTTTTTTTCCCTCCTTTTAAACCCAGTTTCCAAATTACTCACGGGTTGTTGTTAAAAAGTCCGAATTTTCAATGGAAGAAGTCAGCGCTCTCCGCCGGATGGCATGCGGCTGCGCTCGGCAGGGATAGCAGAGGACTCAAAGCACCACGCTTCTCCCCGGCACCCGATCCGTAGCCTTTAAAAAGGCTCCTTCACGAGTCGGGAGGGCGCTGACGGTGCCAGCCGAGTCTCCATGTCCACGGCCCTCGTGGCCGTGGTTTTTAAGGGTCCCCGCATCGCCGGTGCGGTAGGACCCAGCCCCTGCCGAGCAGGCTCCCTCCGGAGCTCGGAGGGAGTCCGCCATTCGGCGATGGCGCCAACCCGGAAGTCCAAGATGGTCCCAATCATCAGAAAAAGACTTACCTGAAGTCCTGGAGATCCTGGTGGCCCTGGAGGTCCCTGAAAACAGAAGTTAGACAGTAAGGGATCCCTTTAGGGGAGTGCTCGCTTCATGTAAATATATGTATTTCACATACAGCTTTTAAAATGTATCTAGAATCTAAATATTTTAATAACTGTTTCAGCACCCCAGTGTCCTTTCATGTTTTAATACTAATTAAAAAGCATTAATTCTAACTTGAGGAGTTCTGAGATTTGCCCATGTGCAGTCATCAGGATACCACGCTGCTATCTGCATTCGTGTAACCATTCCCCAGGGCAGCTGATGAATTATAATTTATGCATTTCATTATACTTACAGGTAGACCTGTGTTTCCAACTTGACCAAATATACCCACTGCACCAGGAGCACCCTGAGGTCCCTAGACAGGAAGATAATTGCTTGTTTTTAAAATCAAACTGTTCCTTAATAGTTTATCATAAAGTCACTCTTAAAAAATTGTTATTTATCACCTTAGTACTTACCGGGAAGCCCCTCAAACCTGGGTCACCAGTGTCTCCCTAGAGAAAGAAATCTTAGATAGTAAATGCAAGTCTAACATAAACAGCAATTTCTACTACATTGAAATAAAAAGGTACATATACATTATTTACAAAACTTTGTGATTATTTGCAAAATGCAAAAGATAAAAGTAATTAGAAAAGTAAATTTTGTCAGTATGACAATGTCTTCAATTCATATTTGTAACAGAAACAAAACATTTAACAACTAATATGCAAATACTTGTTTCCTATAAAACATAATACCTATGTCTATACAGTATATGATTTGTTTCAATATATTCACTTGAAAAAGCATGGGGAACAGCCCATGGAAAAGGACTTTTCTTGACCATAAAGATTTGTAATGCTATGATAACTGTTACAGAACTTGCATAGGATGATATTTTACTTGCATTGGATAGAATCTATTTCTACAGATATGCACTGAAAAATGAGATGCAAGATTTTCAGTTGACAGTCTATATTTGGGAACATGATAAAAAAGCCTTCCTCCTGAAAATTTGGCTTCAGAACATAACTGGAAGGTTTCAAACTTCTCACATATTCAGGAAGAGCTGAGACTCTCAAAACATTTGAAAGGAGGTAGAGTAAAACATGGTAACCAAAAAACCATGGTACCAGAAAACATGCTAACTTTGCACAACATCTTTTTAAGTTCTTCACAGCAGCGCAAACTTACCCTGAACTGCACGGCTAATTCCGGAGTAAAAACAAAGGGCTCTCCCTTCTGACCTTTGGGTCCTTGGATTCCCTACAGTGGTTGAAAACAAGTATTTAGCTCTCTGCCCATGATCACTAACAGCACAAGGGTTTTATGGAGTTGTTTCAGTAAATCTATGTGTATCCATATGTAAGCACTACCATTCCTCTTCCGATCTAGGAATCCATTGAAAAAATGTGCTTTCCAACATGGGTATGGAGTAAAAGCCTTCCTAAACCCTATCTCAAGCCAACAGAAGGTAGTGTTGTAAATTTAAATGAAGGTAAGTTGCAAACTATAGGATTTGTGGCCCATATTGGGACTACTACACATGCCACATAATACCCGTTCCGCATTTGTAAGAACTTGATCGTTTAGTGTGGCAGCACCTGCAATATGGAACTCCCTGCCAATTGAGATCAAGAAGGCACCTTTGTTCAATTTCCTGCTTCATCACGAGTCAAAGGTGTTCACTCCCCGCTGCAGGTGAGGTTCAGGCAGGGGAAAGCCAGGATTTATGAGGCGAAAATCCTGACCATGTTCCCCAGTGGGGTCTGGGGAGCTCACTGCGCCCCGCTGTGCTGCTCAAGCCCGTGTCTGCCAACTTGAAAGGGAGTGCGACCTGGGAGTGTGTCCCTGATGTGGACGAGCTTTTGTATCTGGCATGATTTGGGTTGGTTCATCCTTAATCTGGTATACTAGCGTTTAATCAAGAGGTGCTCCTGGATCGACATATGATAATGGACTGCAATCAATTAGCTGCCGAAAGGACTGGGCCTGGCTCTTTGAAGGTATTGAATGTTTTTTTCTAAAGTTTGAAAATCCTCACAACAGCCAAGAAAGGAAAGGGGAGGACAAGATGGTCTTTTTCTTGTCCTCCCCGTATAATGAAAGAGACGTGTGTAGCCACGGCTATGTTATTCTGCCTGTTACCATGGAAAAGAGGAGGGAAACTTTTGATTTATGCTCAACAAGGAATTTAACAAGGTTTTATTATGCCCTCCGCCCTGGACCAAGGTTGAATGGACTCTATTTAAAATTATCTTTGGATTGGGCCAGGAATGTGGGGGAGCAATGCAGAGCAAGAAGAATGAACAGCTGCTGAACAGATCTGGCAAGAGGCCGGAGTTTGATAAAAGATCTTGTATTTAACTGTGTGCCAAGGAAGAACTCCAGAGTGGAATTTTAATGGCAGAGACTGGACATGTACTGTGAGTCATTTATGGCTGCAGCCCATTTGCTAGTTGGTGAACAGCGGAAGGAATGGAATGTAACCTTGTACCATCCAGATAAACACAGCAAAGAACTGAGCAATGGAAGATAGTAATTAATTCTCCTAGCACACCAGGTCTGAAACAACAATGTACATGAAGAACTTCACACGTGAACTGGTATTCAGAGGCACACTGCCTCCAGCAGTAATCATAACCAACATGGCTAGTAGGAATTGATAGCCTTAGTCTACATGAAGTTGTCCGATCCCTTTTTAAGCCAGCTTGGTGGCCAATACTATATCCTGTGGCAGCAAACTCCATAGTTTAATCTCTTTTTTTCTGTTCTGAATTTTCCAATGGTCCTAGGTTCCAGTATTATGTGAGAGGTCCCCCCACCAAAAAATGATACACACAAACTCCATTTGATTGTAAGCAAAACAAAAAAACCCTCAAAGCAGTTTACAAAAAAGAATGGAATTACGAAATTATCAGTTAAAAAGTTAGAAACAGCTGTTTAAAAGAGATAGAAAAAGTGTCTCCACCCACTTTCTCCACACCACACATAATGGATGGGACTGTTACCTTTGCACAGTAGCCACCCAAACTCAGGTGTTTCTTTTTCACACGTCTCCATCCAAGCAAGGAACAGGCACCATCACATGCAAGGGCACATTCCAGTCAGGCAAAACCACTAAAGCAGTGGTTCCCAACCTTTTTTTGGCCATACCCCACCTAAGCATCTCTAAAATCCTTGTGCCCCCCCCCGTGACATATAATTCTTATTATTCAAAAAGCGAACCCCTATTCACATGTAGGAAGCCTAAAAGGCCATTAACTTGGTCTAAACAAGCTTCCAAATTGCCCCCCATAAAATCAAATTGCCCCCTGTGGGGGGGGGGGGGTGCGCCCCACATGGCACTCAAGCAAGGTGTGGAGAAGGAGTGTAGCTTGGAGAAGAGGTGGGACCTAGAGGGGGTGAGGCTCCCTCACGCTGCTTCCCATGGCAAAGTGAATGCATGGTTTTGGTGGTCCATGATTTGTGACTACACAAGATGAGGGAGCTCCATGTTAGCCTAGAAATTATCGCTGTACAAGATGAATGCTAGGGATTTTGGGATTTATCACAAAGCAGAGCTATGGAGGAATTATAGTTTTTGCAGGATTTTAAGACATAATGCTAACAAGACAAATTCACATAAACACTCCACGAGGCTTCCTCCCGTGAGGGAAAATCTACTACTCTTTTCCTGACACTGGTGATATGGAGCAGCGTACGTTTTGCTGTGGTTTACAAAACATTTGCAAAGGTTGCATTAACTAAGATGTAGTTACATTCCATTTATTCATTCAGAGTTAGCAACTTACAAAGAATCCGGGCAAGCCTCCAGGTCCCTGGCCTCCCTGCTGACCAGCGTCCCCCTTGGTCCCATTACAGCCATCATGGCCTGGTTTGCCCCTTGATCCTGCTTGACCCGGATGACCCTGCAGAGACAGAACAAACACAAGAATGTTTATCCAACCATCTGTTTTTAGTTTCTACTTCCTAGTCTTCATACAGCTCTTAAATGTTCTCACCATTACCCTAAGCAATGACTCCATGAGAAAACTGAGTGGGGGGAAATTCTTTAAAATATCTCTGTAGTTTAAACCAGATACCCCAGAAAACTTGAAAAGCCATCAGTGGGAAAAGGAAGTGGACACATGGACAATCAGTGGGCTGGGAAGAGTGGAGAAACAAAAGTGAAAAGAAGAGATGCCAATCTATCATCAGTTCCCTCTCTTCTATTTAAAAAAGGAAGCTTACTGAGGCAAAAGTCAAATGTGACACCAGTGCACAAGAAGAACTGCATGAATCCAGGCTCTGCTTTGAGCCAAGTCGCCTTCTCTAGGCATCCAGTGTGAGTAGGCCCCAAACCTGGAGTGCCAACTTGGACAGGCACAGTGGTGTGCAAATTCAGTTTAAACTACCTGCTTGGTGTGTGGTACATAGCATGGGTAAGTTCTTTTTGACTGTCTGGATCCATATTTAAAATTGGGCTTGAGAGATTTTGTGTCAAGAATCTCTAAAATCAGGGGAAATCAGTATGGAGGAAGCCAGTTCTGGGATACATGCCTGGGTAGTTCTGGAAAAGAGCATAGGAGTAAAACTTCTTTGTTTATTATTTTATACAACACATTGTTAATTAGAAAGTTCAAACCAAGTTTTACTTTGACAATAATGCCTCCTCATTAATTTCTCATGTTCAGAATTTGGTGAAAGGTAGATTCACAAGCCTTCGTCATTTGCCCAAGGTTATTTGCACTTTAAATATCCTCTAAAACAGTCACTATCTATAGCACAAAAGATTGATTTTTATTTCGTAGAATGGCTTGTATACCTTCTCTCTGTGAAATTAGGCAGGTAGGCAGGAGAGACAGGGGGTGGACTGTGAAACTGGTGGAGATCCATGGAACTTAAAAAAAAAAATCCAGTTAGCTTTTACTACAGAATCTACTGTTTTAAATTAATATTTAGTTTTATATTACTATCTGTTTAAACTTTTACTATTCTATTTCTGTTATGTACTGAAGTTCTCACCCTGGGCCAGAAGGGGGATACTGTAGATAGTTTTCAGTCAGGTCCACATATGCAAATAAGGGATTGAAAGTGACGTTCAGTGATTGGATAGTTACAGAAAGTGGTTACAGTTGCGTTGTAGTGGAGCTCTATATAAGCAGGCTGGCTCAACCCTTCAGTTCAGTTCTGTTGTGGTCTGTGAATAAACAAGAGCTGTTTGAAGAACTGCTGTGCCGTCTGATATGTTCACCCACAACTTAACACTGGCGATGAGGATGGAGCTGAATCACTGAGCTGAAACACTGAGCGAAATCACTGAACAGAACCAATTCAGAGCTGACCGATCTGGCTAGAGCACTGTGTTCCATCCATCGCCCTCTACGTCGGCATCGGAACCATGGCTTCACTCGTGCCTCTATTGCCATTTGCCCCAGCCTCTGAATCATGGGACTCTGACCTTGCTCAGTTCGACTGCTACCTCCAAGCCAACAAGCTGACAGAAGTGTCAGAGGAGAGTAAGCGGGGCCTATTCCTCAGCCTCTGTGGGCCCAAGGTGTTCGAGACGGCCTGAGCATTGGTTGCGCCTCAAGCAGTCCAGGCAGCGCCATGGGACACGATTCAAGAGAAGCTCCACAACCACTACACGCCAAAGCATTCCAAGATTGCTGCCCGTCATGTGTTCTACCACCGGAACCAGGCAGAGGGAGAGTCAATTAACAACTATACCGCCACCCTCCGACAGGCTGCAATGCACTGCGAGTTCCGAGACTTAGACGATGCCCTGATGGATCAATCGTCTGTGGGGTACGGGACATCCATCTGCAACAACGTCTCCTTGCCAAGCCAGACCTCACGCTGCAGAAGGCCATTGAGGAGGCCGCGGCCTTGGAAGCTGCTGCACTCTCCGCCCAGGAGATCCGCAAGGCCAGCAGCCTGCGTCTTGCTAGGAAGCCAGTTCCAGTGCATCATGAAGAGGCCAGCAGTGACGAGGCATCCTCCAGTGAAGACGATGACGTGCACCAGACGAAGCGGGAGTGCGGGAAGTTCCAAAAGAAGTCCAAGGGCCAATTGGAATGTGCCAGCTGTGGAGGCAACCATTCCCGTGCCAAGTGTCGATTCAGAGATGCCATCTGTCGGAAATGTTCCAGAAGGGGCCACATCACTAAGGTCTGCTGATCGGCTCCGTACAACACCCCCCCTTCACCGTGTCGCAAGTCCAAGTCTTCACTCCAGTCCGCCAAGGAAAGCTGTTTCGCTCTCACCAACTGCCATTGCCCATCCGGAACCACGATTGGCCAAACCAACTCGCCTACGCGACACAAGCTGAACGTCACTGTGCTCATTGAAGGAACTCCGTGTGACATGGAGATCGACACCGCGCCTGCCCTATCCATCGTGTCTTGGAGCACCATCAAAAGACTTGTACCCAGAGTGTCCAAAAGGCAACTCGACTCTCACTGCATACACCTGAGAGACTACCAGGGTAACGACATTCCTGTGGTAGGCGTTGGCCAGTTCCGGGTCGCCTTCAAGGATTTTTCGGGCCTGCTCCGACTGGTGGTGGTCGAAGCTCAACGGCCAAGCTGGTTTGATTCCCTCGGCTTGAAAGTCACCAGCATCAACTGCATCTCAAACGCAGAGACTGAGGGTCCGATCAAAGACTTTGTTGAGGTTTTTGACGGCACTTTGGGTCAATATACAGGTACGCCCATCTCCTTTAGCCTTGATCCACAAGTTGCCCCCATCAAGCTAAAGCCACGCTGGGTTCCTTTTGCTTTCAAGGCTAAGGTGGACAAACAACTGGACAAGCTGATCGCCCAAGGAGTTTTGGAGCCGGTTGACCACGCCAAGTGGGAAACCCCCATCGTCACGCCTGTCAAGCCGGACGGGTCGATGAGAATCTGCGCCGATTACAAGTGCACAATCAACAAGGCACTTCAGCAGCACTCTTACCCGGTTCCTGTTGTCCAACACCTGCTGCATTCCCTGGGTGAGGGTACGGTCTTCGCTAAGCTGGACCTTGCCCAAGCCTATCAACAACTGCCCGTCGGCAATGCCACCGCTGAAGCCCAGACGATCGTCAGCCACCAAGGGGTATTCTGTTGCCGCCATTTGCAGTTCGGGGTGAGTGTGGCTCCTCACATCTTCCAAAGCCTTATGGAACATCTCCTGCAAGGGCTTCCGGGCGTGGTACCGTATTTTGACGATGTCTTGGTGTCCACAGACTCACACCAGCAGCTGTTCGAGCGCCTCCGCGCTGTGCTGACCAGGTTCCAGGAGGCCGGGGTCAAGGTAAAGAAGGAGAAGTGCCAGATCACCGTTCCACAGGTGGAGTTCCTGGGCTATCTTATCGACGCCTCTGGCCTTCACCCGACAACATCCAAGATCTGTGCTATCCAGCAGGACCCCATCCCAAAGAACAAGACGGAGTTGCAGGCATTCCTGGGACTGCTGAACTTTTCTAACATACACTCCTTTTATATATACATATAACTTTTATATACATGTAAGTTTTATAACAGCTCTATATAAGCAGGCTGGCTGAACCCTTCAGTTCAGTTCTCTTCTGGCCTGTGAATAAACAAGAGCTGTTTGAAGAACCTTCATTTTATTTTGTCTGTATTTTTTTTTAAGCGTTTATTAATTTTCCAATAAAAACATCCAATTAACATATCAAATCAAATCCAATAAAAATAAAAAAAAAAAATAAAAAAGGTCCAATTGTCTTCCAAATTGTAATAATTTTGTTTTGACTTCCCACGGTCTGAATTTCGAAGCGCATTCAACATCATAGTCCTGCCTCTCATCATCCTCAATGTTATTCATAATTCCATGTCCGATTTTTCCCTTCCACATTTTGACTCTGGTTCTACGATCCTCACTCATGTCGGAAAACCAATATTATTTTTTCTATGGAGTGCAGATTTGTCCGTATATTGTACTCCTTGAGCTGTTTTTTCATCGCACCGCTTCATTTAATTGCATCCAATTTCAAAGTTCTGTCCAGCTCTTTGAGAGTTGTTATTTTGGCAGCTCCCAGATCGTTAATCTTTCCCGTCCAGGTGTTATCAAAGAAACAGAGAGAAATTACCTTCTGTACCCTCCTTGTTCTTAAACAGACTGTTTGCAATGTAGCCATATATCAGACAGTTAGTAATTGGCCTTTGGAATCTTCCCAGTCCCCCCTCCGGGCCCTAGAGGGGGGCTGCCAGACATCCATTTAGCCCTCTCTCTCGCTCGTAATCAAAAAAACATCTTTTTGCAAACAGTTGTATATGTAATATTGTTTCCAGTCTTTATAACCAACTATCCGTTAGCTCCTGTTT
Organism: Podarcis pityusensis; assembly: GCF_964106645.2. Taxonomy (NCBI): domain Eukaryota; kingdom Metazoa; phylum Chordata; class Lepidosauria; order Squamata; family Lacertidae; genus Podarcis; species Podarcis pityusensis. Next base: position 322,190 of record NC_138026.1, on the reverse strand, counting down.
CTCTTAATCAGGGAAGTATTTCAGATATTCAATAATGACGTGGTGGGAGACGCTATTTTGTCCTTTGTCCTTTGTTTTCGTCTTTAACAGACATTTCCGGTCTTAGAAGAGAAGTGGCTGCGAGTAGATCCCAATTATATATGAAAGTCCATCTGAACTCACTTTTTGAAGAGCAATTTAAGTTCTTAATGAGACTTGGCATGCATTACGGATTGTTGATGTTAAGGATAAAATAATGTTTTTTTACATACCAATTCCAAACGTCATGATGAGGATCTCTTTGAAGTTCGATCTTTTACACCAGAGACTGTACATACTGCAGGTTTTTTCCAGCTTCTTCAATTCAGAGCGTGTCTGTTTGTTTTCCAAATCTTTATATTTTCCCAAACAGATGCGTCCGGCTATGGGGTGGCGTTGCAGGAGTGTCAGCCGTCCCTAGCTCCGTGACCCAGTGCGCCTGCCGTCTGCCACATCGGCAATCTGGGGCAGACCGCAGGTCATTGAGACAGTCCTCCCCTGCCCTGGTGAGGCTGCCAGGGCTAATTACCCCCATATCAGCCCTGAATTATCGGAACGGCTGAAGTCCGATTGTGTGGGATCAGCCATTTTCCACCGCCGGAAACAGGAAGTCCTTTATTTTGTCTGTATTTTTGATGTGTTTTTAATTTATGTTTGGCAACCACCTGGTTGTTTTAGAGAAAAGCGGCCCTATTTTTACATGTTACTGAACTCAATAGGCAGCAGATCTTTCATAATGGAAATTTGAAAGCAGTCTGAACTATTTACAGAAAGACCCTCTCATTTCAGTAGATTAAATGAGCGTCTACTTACAGGAATGCCATCTGCACCAGAAAAACCAGTGACCCCTCTTTGTCCCTAAGAAGAAAAAGGAAACATGATTAAAAAGCCCAGTCTTTCTTTACAGTTGTTAGCCTAATGGAAGTTATATCATTACCGCTTCTCCCTTTGGTCCAGTTATTCCTGGCTGGCCTCTTTCGCCTTTATATCCTTTGTGCCCTGGAAGTCCTGGGATACCTCCCACTCCAGGCGGTCCTGGGAATCCCTGCTGCCCAAGAAGTCCTGGTTGGCCCTGAAAATCACAACAAACACAATTCTTTAGAAACTACGGTAATGCATGCAACACTTGATCTCTGCAGTAATGAAGAAACCTGTGCTTCTCTCAATAGAGAAGCTAGCAATTTTTACAGAAGTCTAATTCCTCTGAACAGTAACATCCACCCAAATATTTTGCAGTGCAAATGAGTAACAAAGGCAAGGAAGCCCTAGTTTTCACACTTTATTCTAGGGAAGTATTTCTGCTTGTTGACCAAGCATTAGAGAAGTCTCTTTTGCTATTGCATTTCAACAGTACACACCAGTGCGTCATTACCATACGGGTTTACTTAGAAATAAGTCTCACTGTATTCAATAGCACTTACTCCCAGGTAACTGTATAAGGTTGCAACATGTATAGAATTGTGAAGCCCACTTAACTGGGGAATGGTTTTTAAATATATAATTATATATATACAGTAATACCTCCGTGAATGTCTGCCTTGTCTAGCGTCCGTTCCGGTGAATGTCCACGGCAAACCCAGAACAGGTTACTTCTAGGTTTGCCGCTCACACATGCGCAGAAGCGCTAAATTGCGCTTTGTGCATGTGCAGAAGTGCAAACAGCTCCACACGCGTGCACAGATGCGCCACTTTGCCCTGCATTCTTCTGTCTGTCTGTATCCTGCCCATCTGATTGGGTTGCCCCAGCCACTCTAGGCAGTTCCAGCATATATAAAAACATAGTAGGACATTAAACCTTAAAAAGCTTCAGATGTTTCCTAAATGTTATATAATTACTCATGTCATTGACATCTGGTGGGAGGGCATTCCACAGGGTAGGCGCCACTACCGAGAAGGCACTTTGCCTGGTTCCCTGCAACCTCACTTCTTGCAAGGAGGGAAGAGCCAGAAGGCCCTTGGAGCTGGAGCTCAGTGTCCAGGTGGGATGAGGCGGGTGGAGATACTCCTTCAGGTGTATAGGGCTAAGGCCATTTATTACAGATGACAAAACAGATAAATTATTATTATTATTAAAGTTGTATACCACTGTTATGTACTGAGTTGAATAGGATCCAAACTGCAGCAGTCTGATTGGTCCTAGAACAATAGGATCCAAAAGGCAGCAGTCTGATTGGTCCTAGAACAATGCAGCAGTATGATTGGTTGGCAGGAACCACCCAATCATGCTCCAGATAGAAGTGAATCCACAACCTGATTGGCTTACAGTAGAATTCCGGAATTAGCCAATCATGTGCAGCCCATTGTGTAAATAATGTATATAAAGCAGATACTTTGAGGGGACTTTCATTCATTCCTCCTCACCACTATGAGCTGAATAAAGAGCATGAAATCACTTTGCGACTCTGAGTATATTTCAACCACCCTTCATCAGAAGATCACAGGGTGCGTCACAACATAAAAATACAAAATAAAAAAGTAAAATAGATCCTTTACATTTTGAAAGTTTTATCTTTAAAATAGACCTGTAGATGGCACTCATCAACCACATCAATAGTAACACCAGAAAACTAGAACCACAAATGCACTTTTAAGGAATACTTCCACTAGATTCATTACAGTTTGAAGGGCAAGACTGTTTAGTAGGCAAGTAGGTCAGGCTTGGAAGGAGGCATTAGTTTAGTCTGCTCCCACGTCACTGTGACTCTTAGGCAAGAAGATTTGTCCCTAAAATGGTTACCAACAGCCTGCCTCTTGTTGCCATATATTACAGGAAGGAAAGCAATGTCTTGTGCAATGAAATAGGATCCTGAATAAACAGACAGTGCCTTGCATGGGCAATGCCTCATGTGGTCTCGCATGAAAAATGAGACCAGAACAGAAGGACTGAAGCACAAAGGAAAGTGTGCATTAATAAGTCTGATGAGGTTGTGTTGGGAAGTTGTATTTAGACAAGAGAAGAGTTACTGTTACTCTACCGCCATCTCAGGTATTTATTAAACAGTGTCAGAAGCCCAAACTACTCCACAGATGTGGGGGAGCAAAATGTTCCCCGTAGGAGAGATTTGACCCAGGGCTCCTAGGAGCATGTTGCAATAACATGGGTGCCAAAGCAACTGTTGCGGCTATTCATGGACATGGTGATTCCCTTGCTAGCTTTTCAAAGGAACATTGGAAGGACTGCTGGATCTGCCCAGGGGGCCATCTGGTCCAGCCTCCTGTCCTCATAGTGGCCAACCAATTGCCCCAAAGGGAAAGCCACAAACAAGAGCAACTCTCCCCTTCTGCAGTTTCCAGCCACTGGTATCCAGAAGCATGGCTGCCTCCCCTGTGGCCAATAGCAGTTGGTCACCCTCTTGTCCTCCATGAATCTGCCTGATTCTCTTTTAAAACCATCCAAGCTGGTGGCCATCGCTGCCTCTTGTGGGGGAGAGTTCCGTAGTTTAACTCTGCGCTGTGTTATCTGTCCTGAATCTTTCAACATTCACTTTCATTGGACATCCACAAGTGCTAGTGTTATGAGAGAGGAAGAAAAACTTTTCTCTATCCACTTTCTTCATGCCACACACAGTTTTACAGTGGTGCCCCGCAAGACGAATGCCTCGCAAGACGGAAAACTCGCTAGACGAAAGGGTTTTCCGTTTTTTGAGCTGCTTCGCAAGACGAATTTCCCTATGGGCTTGCTTCGCAAGACGAAAACGTCTTGCAAGTTTGTTTCCTTTTTCGTAAAACCGTTAATACCCAGGGTGCATTGCTTGAAGAGGTGCAGTTGCGACTTGACTTCGAGGAGCAACACATTGCACGCGGTGTGGTAGCCTTTTCTGAGGTTTTTGAGGACTTTGCTGATTTTTGAAGCTTTTCCAAAACTTCTTTTGCAGCCGTTTGGTAAGTTAAACTTTTAAAACTTTTTTGGGGGTTTTTGGATTTTGGGTTGGGGTGTTTTGAATTCAAGGACTTGGTGTTGGGGAGGGGTTTGCAAGAATCTGGAAGCTTGTGTGTTTTTTTCTGCATTTTTATGATTTTCTGTGACCATTGGGCCACTCTGCTGTTTTTTTTAAAAAAAATTCTGAGTTTGAATTTCTTTGTGGTGGGTGGCTGGGGGAACAGTTGGGGAGGGGTTTGCAAGAATCTGGGAGCTTGTGTGGGTTTTTCTGAATTTTTTTGATTTTCTGTGACCATTGGGCCATGTTGTTTTTTTTCAAAAAAAATTCTTAGTTTGAATTTCTGTTTGGTGGGTGGCTGGGGGAACAGTTGGGGAGGGGTTTGCAACAGCTGGGGAGGGGTTTGCAATTTCTGTGTGGTGGGTGGGTGGCTGGGGGAACAGTTGAGGTTTTTGAAGACTTTGGTGATTTTTAAAGCTTTTCCAAAACTTCTTTTGCAGCCATTTGAGGATTTTGAAGACTTTGGTGATTTGCAGCCATTTCGTAAGTTAAACTTTTAAAACTTTTTTGGGGGTTTTTGGATTTTGGGTTGGGTGTTTGGAATTCAAGGACTTGGTTCTGGGTTTGAATTCCTGTGTGGTGGGTGGCTGGGTGCTTTCGAATTTTTTGGGTGTGAAGCACTGATTTTTTTCTTCTTCTGAGTTTACGAAGCTAGGAGCTAGGCTGCCATGGGACCCAAGAAGACTGCTGCTGCAGAGGCCGGCAAGAGGAAGAAGGAGAAGGTGAGGCTGGAAATGAAGAAGGAGATCATCCGGAAGCACGACGGTGGAATGCGTGTGACAGACCTCGCCAGGGAGTACGGCAGGAACCCATCGACCATCAGCACCATCCTGAAGATGAGGGAGAAGATCCTTGCGACTGATGCAGCCAAGGGAGTCACCAGGATCGTGAAGAACCGCCCAGCTGTTCTGGAGGAGGTCGAGAAGTTGCGTGCAGGGGACACAGTGACTGAGGCCGTGATTTGTGAGAAGGCCAAGGCCTTGCACGCAGACCTCGTCCGGGAACAGCCAGGAACCTCAGGCGAGCCAGAAGTCTTCAAGGCAAGCAGAGGCTGGTTTGACCGGTTCAAGACAAGATCTGGAATCCACAGCGTGGTCAGGCATGGAGAGGCTGCCAGTTCTGATGTTTCTGCGGCTGAAGACTTTGCAGCCGAGTTCCTGGAGGTTGTGAAGACGGAGGGCTACGTTCCACAGCAGGTCTTCAACTGCGACGAGACCGGGCTGTTTTGGAAGAGGATGCCCAAAAGGACTTTCATCACTCAGGAGGAGGCCAAGTTGCCTGGCCACAAGCCCATGAAGGACCGTCTGACCCTGCTCTTCTGTGCCAACACAAGCGGCGACCTGAAGATCAAGCCCCTGCTGGTGTACCACTCGGAGAACCCACAGGCCTTCAAGAAACACAAGGTCGACAAGGAGCAGCTGAGTGTCATGTGGCGATCCAACAGTAAGGCTTGGGTCACACGTGTGCTGTTTGTGGACTGGGTCAATCTTGCTTTTGGCCCTGCTGTCAAACAGTACCTGCTGGACAACGACCTGCCGCTGAAGGCTTTGCTTCTGATGGACAATGCTCCTGCTCATCCTAAAGGTCTTGAGGAGGACTTGTTGGAGGAGTTCAGCTTCATCAGCATCATGTTCCTGCTGCCTAACACCACGCCACTGCTCCAGCCGATGGATCAGCAGGTCATCGCCAATTTCAAAAAACTCTACACCAAGGAGCTTTTCAGGCGATGCTTCGAGGTGACTGATTGCACCACCATCACCCTGCGGGAATTCTGGAAGGACCACTTCGACATCATCACCTGCTTGAAGATGATCACCACGGCCTGGAAAGGGATCAGCCAGAGAAATTTGAATTGCGCTTGGCGCAGCCTGTGGCCGGACTGTGTTGCATCAAGTGACTCTGATGCACCAGAGTCAACAGTGGTGCAGGACATTGTTGCCTTGGGGAGGACCATGGGCCTGGAGGTCACAAAGGAGGACGTCTGCGAGCTGGTGGAGGAGCACGACCACGAGCTGACCACCCAGGAGCTGGTCGAACTGCAGGCAGAGGCTGCGCAGGAGCAGGCCTCGCTGGAAGAGGAGGAAGCAACTGAGGAATGGCTGTCCTCCAAAGAACTGAGGGACATTTGCATGAAGTGGAAGGATGTGCAGGCTTTTGCAGAGCGGAACTACCCTAACAAGCACGTGGCACATGACCTTGCGAACACTTTTGATACGACGGTCATGTCGCCTTTCAGGGAGGTGCTGAAAAGGCGGATGAAGCAGCAGACCATGGACAGGTTCTTCAACAAGAAGCAAAGAGTGGAAGAGGAACCTTCTTCGAGTGGTCCCCCAGAGTCTTAGAAAATGTAATGTACACTTTGTTGATTTTTAAATGTTTTTCCTGTCATGTTTAGAAACTTAATTTATTGTTCCTTCAGTTTTTGAAATGCTCTTTACAGTATGTGTGACTTTAAAGAGCACTTAATAAACTCTTGTTGTACCAAATTTGGCTTTGTTTGGACTTTTTTTGACCATAGGAACGTATTAATTTGATTTCAATGCATTCCTATGGGATTTCGTGCTTCGCAAGACGAAAAATTCGCTAGACGAAAAAACTCGCTGAACGAATTAATTTCGTCTTGCGAGGCACCACTGTATAAACTTCTACCATGTTGCCTCTTACTTGCCTTTTCTCTAAACTTAAAGGTCCCAAATGCAAGGGGAGTTGCTCCACACTCTTAGGTGTGTGTTTTGTGCTTCAGCAGACAAGGCCACAGGCTCCCCTAGAGGTCCCTGGCCTGGCTGTCTCTTTCTGCGGTGCTGCCTCCTGAGTGGCTGGCTCCCTCCGTCTCTGTGCATTTGGGGTTTTGCCATGTTGAGGTGCACTAGTGGAGTTTCTAGGGGTGGGGTTGGCATGCCTGCCACTTTTCCTACTGATTTGCTGCGTTTGGGTAGTTTGGGTTTCCCTTCCCTTCTGGGCTGGATGAGCATAAGACCATAAGGTAGAGGGATAGCATACCCCCCCTTGCATAATGAGGGTCTAGGGATGATCAAGAAACAGTTTGATACTAAGCATGGTGATATGTGGAAAGGAGTCCAGAATTTGTCTCTTTTGCTGCTCTAATTAATATGTTGGACCCTTTAGACACTGCTGCATTCATTCGCTGCCAGAAATTAAAGCTTATACCTTGAGTTATAAATGCCTCAGGTTACAAACGCTTCAGGTTACAAACTCCGCTAACCTGGAAGAGTTACCTTGAGTTGAGAACTTTGCCCCAGGATGAGAACGGAAATCGTGTGCCAGCGGCGCAGCAGCAGCAAGAGGCCCCATTATTAAAAGAATGTTCTGTTCTCTAGTTAAGAACAGTTTCAGGTTAAGAATGGACCTCCAGAACAAATTAAGTTCGTAAGTAGAAGTACCACTGTACATGAAAAATAAAGGCAAATTCAAATTTATTTTTCTAAAATGCTAAAGAAGAAAATCTCACCATGTTTAGTCTAATGGTCATGTAATTTACTGTTCATTTAAAATGAGTCATACAGACATATGACATTTACTCCCAGGAAATTAAACTAATTCCAGGGAGGTGATTCAGCCCTTAGAATGATTTTTAAAATTGCAAATAAGGTCAAAATTAACATTAAATCCTCATAAAAGTGCCTGCTAAGGAATTCTCTCTACTGAGTTCCCAAAAGTCATGTTCTTGTTTGTGAGCAGTAAATTAGACAGTCATCCAAACAACTGAAGAGGCCTCTCCTTTCTCATGATTCAAATTAATTTATCAGATGCTTCCCCAGACTATTTCATCTTTTGGAAAATAATCATGTCACCATATAATGTCACCAATTTGAATATTTTAAGTATTTTTTATCTTAATTTTCACATCACAAGTCACATAAAATAGTTTCAAAAGATCACAATAGTAGAATGATGAAAAATATAACATACGGTATACTATTTGTTTATAAAATACAGCATTACTCTTAAAAATCTTGGTTTAGGATTATTCTTGTGTATATTAGAATCACTGGCCCCAATCCTGAGTCCAGCAGGCACCTGGGCCTCCCCATTGTCATCTATGGCAGCTGGACCTCTGTGAATATATGGGGTCCTCTTTCATACCTGGCAAGAGGAAGCATATGTGTGCATCTCCTTCGGTTTACAAAAATTTAGTCAAGCCACTTGTCTAGATAGGATTTACAACTATCACTCATGCATGTTTTCCCAATATTCTCACCTAAATTTATTGAGTAACTTGCCTAATTACCAAACTATTCTACAGGAACCAAATAATGATAATAATAATAATAATAACAACAACAACAACAACAAATTATTTATACCCCGCCCATCTGGCTGGGTTTCCCCAGCCACTCTGGGCGGCTTCCAACAGAATATTAAAATACAATAGTCAGTTAAACATTAAAAGCTTCCCTGAAAGGGTAACAAATGGGTGGCTTCAGAGATGTGACGAGGGAGCAAGAGGACCTAACTGTTACCTTAGGCTACCTCAACCCAAAACAGGTGAAAGGGAAATGTTATTGGTCAAAAGAGATACAGGGCAAGTTGAAACACAACTACAGAACACACACGGCCTCTGCGGCAATGGCAGAGAACAGGATGCTAACTCTGTTGGCAGCCATGGCATGCCTGCTCTGCCTGGGCCTGGTAATGGAGCGGATGAGGCCCTTGGAGGTGAAACTCAGTCATGAGAAGAGGGAGCTACAGCTGGTTCTTCAGCCCTGCATAGAGCTACAGGATTTGGAGCCTGGAGGTGCTAATTTATCTAGCGTTTAAAATGAACGCCCAAGTAGACTTTGTGGCACACAGTGCCTTGGGCCCACTTCTGCTGATACCCCATTAGCAACCCTTTCTGGACAGTTAATCTGGCTCTGCTAAGGGGCCACAACAAGAGGCCCCAGACAGGAAAATCGGCTTCCAGGTGGAAAAATCAAAATTAGAAACAGAATTGTTAGAACCCAAAACTAAAATTTTGTCAGAGATGTATAACTTGCTGTTGAAATGGAATACTCAGGATGAAACGGTGAAATCTGCTATGATTAAATGGGCACAAGACATTGGACATAATATTATGTTTGCTGACTGGGAACAGTTGTGGACCACAGGTATGGAATTTACGGCATGTAATGCCTTAAGAGAAAATATTATGAAAATGATATACAGGTGGTACATAACCCCAGTTAAGCTTGCAAAAATCTACCATTTGCCTGATAATAAATGTTGGAAATGTAAAGAAACTGAAGGTACATTTTTTCACCTTTGGTGGACGTGCCCAAAGATTAAGGCTTTCTGGGAGATGATATATAATGAACTAAAAAAGGTATTTAAATATACCTTCTTGAAGAAACCAGAGGCCTTTCTCCTGGGCATAGTCGGCCAATCGGTGTTAAAAAAGGACAGAACTTTCTTTATGTATGCTACAACAGCAGCAAGAATACTCATTGCAAAGCATTGGAAGACACAAGATTTACCCACACTGGAGGAATGGCAGATGAAATTAATGGACTATATGGAATTGGCAGAAATGACTGGCAGAATCCGTGACCAGGGAGAAGAGTTGGTGGAAGAAGATTGGAAGAAATTTAAAGACTATTTACAGAAATATTGCAAAATTAATGAATGTTAGAATGATGTTGGATTGAAGTTAAGTGGTTTCTAGCTGTATAGGTACAAAAGAATATGGAAAAATTGGTTTTTAATATGTAAAAATCTAATGTTACAATATATCAAGATTAAGGATTAGGATTAAAAAGGAGGGAAAGGAATTGTTGGATTAACAAATTGAATTGGAATACAAAAGAGGGAGGTATGAGGAGGTCCGGGAAACAAGTAAACGTAAAAGAAGTGAGGGAAAGATGGAATTGTTTTAAACTGTTTTTTCCTTTTTTTTCTACTTTGTATTCTTCCTTTTTACTGTTAATTTTTTTTATTAATGTGATTTTTTTCCCCCTTTGAAACTTTAATAAACATTATTTTTTTAAAAAAAAAAAGAGGCCCCAGACAGAACACTAAGGCACACCACTTGCCACTTTTAAAAAATCAGCGCTTGATATCCGAGTTCAAATGCTTTCAGTGACCTTTTTCTGGGGAGTGGCTTTTAATCTAGCTCATAAAGAAAAGTGGGTTATAAATTTTCAAATACATAAATGCTGCTTGGTTCATTAAGCTCTTAAAGAAAAGACAGTATCTGGCACCAGTATCCTGCATTAAAACACTCCATAGGAAAGAGTGAAAACTGCATGGCCAGCTCATGGCTTCCTTTTCAGGCTGTGTGGGAGTTGTTCTCAAGACCGAGAATGTTCAGGAAGTTTAACACAGATGTTTTCTTTCAGGAGGCGTTAAAGACACCAGTAACAACATCTGTTCTTTTTGGTTGTTGTTTAAAAACATTATGAGAACATAATTTTCCTTCAAAGCTACTGATCACTGAAATTTCCACACTATGCTTGTGGTCAAACTTGGAATCTTAGACAAGAATCTCAGACATGAACTGTGCAGTTTCTATAAGGAATAATTTCATTACTTCTGTTTAAACAGTACATGCTGGGAACAATCTTCAAGAATTTAACAGACACTATTTAAGCAGCCAATCTTATTTCTCTTGGGAAGGAATTCCGCAATCTAGGAGCAGCAACAGAAACGGCTCTCTTTTGTGTCACCACCCAACGTACTTCTGAAGTTGATGTGACCAATGTGATGTGATCACCTGAGGAACTTAGAAGTCAGGCAGTTTCATGTAAGGAAATACAATCTTTCAGGTAACTCAGGCTCAAGCCATTTAGGGCTTTTTAGGTCATAATGAGAACTCTGAATTGTGCTTGGAAATGGACCAGCAGACAGTGAAGTTGTTTTTACAGGGAGTAACATGCCCCCTGTAACCGGCCCCAGTCGAGAGTCTGGCCACAGCATTCAGGAATAGCTGAAACTTCCAAATGTTTTTCAAAGGCAGCCCTACAGAGAACGCATTACAGTAGTTCAACTGGGATGTAACTAAGGCACACTTGGTGTACAAGATGCAATTGTACAAAAGCACTCCTGGCCACTGCATCCAGGTTCAGGGCAGAATCCGGGAGTTCATCTAAATTGAACTGGATGAGTAGTATAACCCCGTCCAACACAGGCCAAATCCCTATTCCCTGATCTACCTTCCAACTGACCAGGAGTACCTCTGTATTGAAGCTTCCACTTGTTTGTGCTCATCCATTACTGAGATCAGTACTGATCTGAAACAGAGACAGCTCCTTTGATTGTGATGTCACCTGCTTACTAATGGCTTTGTACCCTAAAACTCCAGATGACATTTCACAGTGGTTTTAGGTATAAAATAGCATGGAGAACAAGCCTGAGGGGCCCCACATGCCCATGGCCATGAGGTGAACAAGTGTCACCCCCAGTACCTCCTTCTGAACTTGCCCCTCCAGAAAGGACTGGAGACAATGCAAAACTGGCTCCCATCCCAGACAGGTGAATTAGAAAAAACCCCATAACAGCCACAGGAAGCTCGGGCAAGACACTATTAACAAAACATTATCTATCAAAATTTACTGGGCACTGAAAAAATATAAATGAAGGGAGAGCATTCCACTGACAGGGAGTCACAACATAAAAGTCCCACTCCAGTGTCACCACTCTGTTAGCCTCCTGCACAGGAGGAACCTGGAGAAAGACCTCAGAATAAGATCTCAGGGTCTGCGTGGGTGCATATCAGGAGAGGCGCTCCAGAAGATATTGCGGTCCTGAGCCATAGAAAGCTTCACAGGCTAAAGCAACCCTTTGATTTGGGCTTGGAAGCATTCAGGCAGAACTGGTGCTATATGACCTATTCATGTTGAACATGTCTATGTAATAGCGAAGACTGGATTCAGTTATGCCACATTCTCAAAGGTGGCAGAGTTAACTGTCAGGAGATTATTTTCCCCAGCAAGCATGTTGGATGGATGGATGGATGGATGGATGAGAGAGAGAGAGAGAGACCTGCAAATAAGACCCATTTATATTCTCCTTTCATGTAATTAGAATTCCATGGAGGGAGTTTGGGGCTCTGCTTGCTGATCCTACTCCCACCATCACATTCTGCCACGCCTCCATTCATGTATGGAGGACGAAGGCCAGGCGTGGAAAACCTCTTGTACTTGTGGAGGCTCTCCATGCAGTGTAGAACCAGCCAGGATTCCAAATCATGCAGGGAGATTCAATGAGGCTCCCATCTCCAGATCTTTGATCGCACATTCACAGAGGGCTGTTAGCATGGTCAAAGTGATGTGCCAGATCAGGCAGGGCTTAGAAAGGCATCCTGCTCTCCTCTGCAGACCTGTTGACATGCAAGGAGGATGAATGTCCAAATACGGCTACAGTCAGAAAAGTAATTGCCCAAGACCAAAGAGATTGTCCAAGACCTAAGGATTTAAATAACAAGACAGCTTTGTTTAGTAACAGCTCAGCAACAGAATAAACTTTCTAGATATTTGGAAGTATTTTCCAGCTCTTATATTGCTGAGACTAGGCTTGACTTTCAAATCCTATTTAGTGTCCTGAGTCCCCAGGAGACATCTTGGAGGGGCTGGCTGGGTCAGGACAATGGGTTAGAGGAGCTCAAGGAGTTTCCTGCTGACAAGCCTGAGGAGGAAGCCAACAGGCTGGGACAGGCCATATCAGTGCCTTGAGAATCACCTGAGGTTGGCAGAGCAACTGGAAACCAAGATGGCCATACAGCAGTGGTTTTCAACCAGTATGTCATGGCACCCTGGGGTGCCTCGAATGATGGTCAGGGGTGTCACGGGCAGAAAGAATGTAGTTGGTCAAGGGAGCCATGGACTCAAAAAGGCTGAAAACCTCTGCCATTCAGTGTTTAAACATGTTCATGTATTATAATATTGTTACATAAAAATATGAAACTATGTACGTCATTATTGTTCAGCTGAACAAAAGAAGAAAATAAGAACAGGGGATTAATTTAACTTGTGCTGTAAACATAATAGTGTTTATAAAAAGGCAAAATCTTCCATTTATGAGTAAGTGGAGAGTAGTTTTTCCCACTGCCTATTGTTAAAACTGTTTAGCAACATGTACTTGCACAAATCCCGGGGGGGGGGGGGGTGATTAGAAAACCAGATGGCTGCATTTCTTTCCTTCTGAATTTCTGGATAATTCTCACTTTGGTTTCTACCCATGGTCAGATCAGATGAATTGTAAACATGAAACTAATTCCAAACTTTCAGGATTCTCATAGTCCCATGAGGATTACTCAAGTCAGGAAGAATTTTAATGGAGCATTATACAAAGGCAGTTGTGTCACTATCAAATTGTCGAAGGAAATGCCAAAGAAACAGCATCAAACTCTTCCCCTCTCAAAATCAAATGAAATGTGTCTCGTCCCTCCAAGAAACAGGGAGGTTTTGCCATAATACCCAGCTGAGTTCACATGCTACATCATCATTATCATTATCATCATTAATTTTTTTAAAATTATTTTCCCTGTATCAGGAATTTTTTTAATGTCTGATGTTTTACAATTTTTTATACGTGCTGTAAGCCGCCCACAGTAGCTGGGTGAGCCTGGTAAAAATGTTGCTGCTGCTGCTGCTGCTGCTGCTGTTATATACCCCACCCTTCCTCCCAAAGGAGCCTATTGGAGGCAGGTTTCGCCAAACATACTCTAGCTATCCCTCTTGGTGCTTGAGCAAGTTTTAGGTGCACATCACCCATAAGATATTTCTTTTACTCAAGAAAATGCTTTGCTGATGCTTTTTAGTGAGAATGCAGCTAATGTAGGCTAGATGTTATCATCTGAAATACTGTTGTCTTTATTTGTATCAAACATGGCAAAAACAGTATTAAGGAAGACGTGATAAGAAAAATAAAAAATGCCTATCTGAAGGCATATGTTTTATGTAGTGTATTTTATGGGAAAGAAAAAGAGGTTGTATGAGGGGAAATGAATAAAGAAACAAATCTGTTTCTTTCAAAACAGATACCACAACATGAAAAAGGAACAAAAAAACCTGCAAATTCTGAAGGATTAAAAATGCCTTTTTGAAATGTAGAATATAAATGAGCTCAAGTAGTGCAGAATCAAATTTTAATATGCCTGGATAATTAGGGATTAAAATAATCCCTCACCTTGTCCAAACACCGCAGTCCTCGTTATAGCCCTGTGCCATGGCAGAGGTCCAGAGTTGTACCCAGCACCGTTCTGCTAGTTGTGGAGGTTGTCGGTGGGAGGCAATTCTCGCCAACTCCTCGCTCCTGAGAAGCCACCTGACAGCATAGAGGGACTGGCAGGACAAGGGTGACCCCTAGGAGGGCAGCAGGCCAGAAGACCTCAGCACCCCCGTGGTACACAGAGAGGTGTCAGAGGAACTGGTGGATGAGGGCATGGAATACCAGGAGCACAGCGAAGGAGAGATCATACAGCCCTCCACCCAGGGAGGAGGGCGCTAGGACCCTGTAGGAACATAACTCTCCTGCCCACACTGTTTCCAAGGTCCAGGAGGAGTATTTGGAGGGCAGAACAACAGGGGCAGCCTGTCCAAAGGAGTGCAAGATTGAGCGCATGAATTACAATCTGAAGCCAATTAAGAGCCAGGCCAGCACCTGAAACCAATGGAGCCAAGACCCAGGTGGAGAGTCTCTGCCAAGCAGCTGAGGACTCTGTAAGAGGAGAGGTAGCAGGCACTCAGGGTTGCCACACCGTTTCAAGGTGGATGTTTGCTCCATGCAAGAGTTGCACAGGAGGAGGGACCTGGAGAGCAGTGGCGGCAATGATGAAGGAGGCAAGGCAGGAGAGCATTGCCGGAAGAGCGGAGGAGTCGTGCCAGAGAGCTGCTGTGACGCTGGGCAGTGGGAAGAGGCGAAGGCAAGGGGCACTTGGGGAGAGCCACGGTTGCTGGCACCTGGGAATCACGGGGCAGTCGGCTGCAGCATAGCTAGCCACTGACCCGGGCACTGGCACTGAAAACACTCCAGGGCCAGCGCAGCACATGGCCTGCTGACCTCAGCAGCGAGCATCTGCTGGGACAAACTGATAGCTCGTACTGCTCCATATTTTGATAAAGGAATTTAGCCTTCTTTTACATGGTTGTATTCTGTAGACATTTGTGTTTTTAATTTACGTTTTAGAAGTTTGACATGTCTATCAGTAAACTACCTTTGAGGTACCGTATTTTTTGCTCTATAGGGCACACCTAGTTTTTTGGGAGGGAAATAAAGGGAAAAAAATGAATCCCCCCCCCCCAGAGCAAAGAAGCCAAGACAGCCAGTGGGATCTATCCCGCTGTCTGTCTGTCTTGGCTTCCTCTTTAGCCATGCACAACCTCTCCAGCTGGGAGAGGCTGCGCGCGCCTTTGGCAGAAGGAACTCCCACCGGGCTCCGATGGCTTGCGGATAGCTGCCCAAAGCCCGGGGTGCGCAGCGCTGTGCTCCCCGGGATTCGGGCTGCTGCCTGCTATCCGCAAGCCTTCGGAGCCTGGGGGGCACTCCGAAGGCTTGCGGATAGCTTCCTGAAGCCTGGAGAGCAAGAGGGGTCGGTGCACACTGACCCCTCTCGCTCTCCAGGCTTCAGCGAAAGCCTGCATTCACTACATAGGATGCACACACATTTCCCCTTCATTTTTGGAGGGGGGAAAGTGTGTCCTATAGAGCGAAAAATACGGTAATTTTTATAGTAAGGGGTCTATATAAATAAAGAAACCAGACCCCAGAGCAATCCAGAGGCTAGTACAAATGAAAGTTGTCTATGGAAACTAGAAGCAGAAGGAAAAGTGGGCAGAAAATGTAATGAAGTGGCATTTGATTATTTACATCATACACAATTAAATAATTTGCAATATAATATGAATTTTTATAAATATTATAAAAACATAACTTTAATTTGGAAGTGTGTTAGTACTTTAGTGAACATTGGGCTGTAGTGTGCAATACGTACGGTGTAAACTGTGTTTGTGTGTTAATATAAATAAAAACATCAAATGCTTTTTTTAAAAAAAGTTCAATTGGAAGTGTTTACCAGGAATCTGTTTACTAGACTGACAATAATAATAATAATAATAATAATAATAATAATAATTTTATTATTTATACCCCACGCATCTGGCTGGGTTTCCCCAGCCACTCTGGGAGGCTCCCAATAAAATATTAAAAACAAAGTACAGCATTAAACATCAAAAAGTTCCCTAAACAGGGCTGCCTTCAGATGTCTTCTAAAAGTCAGATAGTTGCTTATTTGATTGGCATCTGCTGGGAGGGTGTTCCACGGGGAGGGTGCCACTACCGAGAAGGCCCTCTGTCTGGTTCCCTGTAACCTCACTTCTCGCAGTGAGGGAACCGCCAGAAGGCCCTCGGCGCTGGACCTCAGTCTATTTCCTTCCCCATAACTAACTGGCAGTGCATACAGAACTTCAGGGGATGATATTTCCTACATGCAAGCTCAGAGCAGAGTCCCCACCATTCTGCAGCTGGAGGCGGCCAAAGTCAGCGGAGCGAGAGGCAGCACCTGGCACCCCAGAGGCCAGTCTTTCCGCATCTTGAATGAAAAAAGAGAGACTGGGATGATGCAAGCATCTGAAATCTTGAATCCCAAAATGAAACCAGCTGCACTCGGGATGAGGAGTGTCCTAAGCAAGGCCGGTGGGGCTTGGCCTTGCTTGACCCAGTGTTCGGGGAGATGCAGAAGACTTCATGTGAAGAAAGACAAAGGGTTACTGAAAAAATAGAAATATCAGAACGCATGTCTGTTTCACTTCCTGTGTTGCAACTTTCTTTCATAAGGATGCTTTCATAGATAAGCCAGAAATTTAGCCAGTTGCATATAACTTGTAATAACGATTTTCATTATACATGATCCATTTTATTATTTTCTTCCTTGAATGCCTTTCAGTAACACTTTCATCAGCAACGATTATTATACAAGAAGAGCCAACTCATACTAATAACAACGAACTTGTAAAAGTCACGCTAAAAAGAGGCCATGGCAAATAATGTCTTGCTGAATAAAATGTGAATTTTAAAAATAACCCATTTTTGATCAAAGTTCCAAAGCATTAACCAAACATTGTGTCTGGGGTGCTGATGGGAGACAAACTATAATCTTAAATGCACTTTGTGAAAATACTTTAGGCTGCAATCATAACTCAACCTACTTGAGAGTAAGCCCCACTGAATTTCTTCTGAGTAGGTGTGGTAAGGACTGTGCTGTTGGTTTCAGCAGAGATGGCTTTTACATAATTTGTTTAAGATTAGTGTATAAAGCATTTTAGGAGATCAAGTAACGTCTGCTTTAGAAATCGCTAGCATTTAGAATTTGTATAAATATATAGCACAATATTGTACATGGAATCAGTAGAATCTAAACATTTCTCAAGAAAGTACACCAAATATCTTCACAACAGATGAGACATAATATCCATATTTAAATTATGGGACATGAAATACAGAGCCAATTGTATAAACTCTCCTACCCCATTCCAACATACTCCTCCTTCCGTTTTCACACAAACAGGCTATTCATTCACAACCATTGGATATAATTGTCCAGATTATTTTCAGTCATGCACCATTCTGCCTCCTGTTCAGTTACTTACAAATAACAGCTGTGACAAAATAATGCTGTCAGCTTTTTTTCCTGCTAACATGCACTGGATTGCCTACATTTCCAGAGCTCTCAAACAGCCACAACTAACGTAATGATGTTTTGTTTTCGAAACAATGGAACCAGAAGAAATGTTGTGGCTCAACTACAGGAATGTTGCTACTGTCCCAATACATGTTAGGCTCTCAGTAATGTTGTTATGACTCACTTTTTCTACCATCTACCTTTACCTCTGCTTTTCATGAACACAAAAAACTAGTAATCCCTAGCCAAATGTTTCACTCCTTGCACCAAGGCACTGAAGTCCCAGTAGAAGTCAGCTCTTGGCTGTACTTGCTCTCATCAGGCTGCTTGCTCAGCTGGCTAGTTATTAGATTTTTATATCACTTGTCAATAAAAACTATCTCACAGGTTTCAAAAAGTTATTCTCTTCCTGCTACCTAAATTCCTGCCAATCAAGTCATTGTGTGTTCCAATTGCAAGCAATTCCCATATCACTTCATTAGGGCTGCACTAAATATTCTGATCTTTGGGTGGAAAATATTATCTATTAAGACACTCAAAGTTCACCTTTTTTGCACTTCTAAGCACTTCAGCAATAATGTATATTATTCACTACAGCCGCTTCCTCCTCACAACAGCCAATCAGTGAACACAGGGTGAATATTGTGGCATCACCATACTAAATAGCCATTTACTTCTGGAATTTGGGCAGTGTCACCAAAGATGAACATGGCCAACCTTTCCTGTACCACCTTGCCTTCACTCTGGGTGGCCAGGAGGGTGCAGTGGAGCTGTGGTTGAGGAGGAGCATGGGAAAGTGGCTGCTATTGTAGCTGAAGCACTTGAGCTTACTGAGCGTATGGCTATTGCTTCCACCCCCTCCTAAGAGGGGGAAAGTATTATTCCTCTTTACAGGCTCCCCAAAATCACAAAAGGGGAGCATTTGTAAAATTTAGTGGAGTCTGCCCCACTCAAAAAAGTCCCAAACATGTCCTCAAGTCACCAGCCCCATTGCAAGTGTCAGTCTTGACAAAAACTGTGGCTAAACAGCACAGACTGGGTTTTCCCCTGACTGCTCGGCATTTCCACCCCGCTTCTCCCGTGCCTCTGTGCCCCTCCTTCGCCTGCTATGCAGGTTCCTCTTTATGGGTTTCTGAGAGAATGGGCTTCAATAACCATGGAAAGAAAAAACATTGCGCTGATGGTGAATGGATGAGGCAGGACTGGGGTGTGATTAACACATAAGTTAATAACAACGTATTACGTTTCCAGCCTTCAGCAAAAAAGTGAGAAAGAGCTACTATTCTCAGTTATGATGTATGAGCAATTGGGGAAGGTGTTAGAAATCTGCTCTGCAAAAAACAATCATGGTGTCCTCTGACACATTTATGAATCTGGAGCTATAAAACATCTCCTGACAGAGCAAAACACAGTCAGCAGGGGAGCTTCTCTAAAGAGATTTGAGCTCTCTTCAAATGTTTACAGGAATATGACGTGCTCTTGGCAGCAGAACTTTGAGCAATGCTATGACCATGGATGGTAAGGACAAAATCAGCCCCAGTAAGCGATGCAAGTAGGCATTCCTCTCCCCCAATGAGAAGGAATTCACTTTCATGGCAGGCATTGCTTGTTCAAGAAATATTTGCCTTCTGAGAGCTGTATGTATAGTCACACCAGTAGGCCCAAAATTAACAAATGAAATGCTGTAAACTCTGTTGTTGCCTAATAAACAATATAAGATTTATTTATTTTGTTTTTTACAAAAGTCTTTGAAAGAACAGTACACCCGTAATTACCTAAACACATTCAAGAAATACGGTGCTGAATTTTCAGATGTGGGAGAACATGGTTCAAATGCTTGAGACAGAGGAGCAAGTGAAGGGGAAATAAGTAGAGAGCAAGAACTGTTTTTATCTCTTGGTCCCCCATATTCCCCTTCATGGATCACTGCCTTGCCCTGGCAAAGGGGCTTGAATAACTCAGAGAAGCTATGAACTATGCCAAGATGAACAGGTCATAGTGGAGAGTTTTGACCAAACGTGATCCACCTGGAGGAGGAACCGGCAAGCCACTCCAGTATCCCTGCCAAGAAAACTCCTGGACAAAGACAACAGGCATATACTTTGGCCACCTCATGAGAAGAGAAGACTCCCTGGAAAAGACCTTGATGTTGGGAAAGATGGAGGGCACAAGGAGAAGGGGACGACAGAGGACGAGATGGTTGGACAGTGTTCTCGAAGCTACCAGCATGAGTTTGACCAAACTGCGGGAGGCAGTGGAAGACAGAAGTGCCTGGAGTGCTCTGGTCCATGGGAACACGAAGAGTCGGACAGCTCTTACTGTCAGGAAGTTCTTCCTAATGTTTAGGTGGAATCTTCTTTCTTGTAGTTTGGATCCATTGCTCCGTGTCCGCTTCTCTGGAGCAGCAGAAAACAACCTTTCTCCCTCCTCTATGTGACATCCTTTTATATATTGGAACATGGCTATCATATCACCCCTTAACCCCCTCTTCTCCAGGCTAAACATGCCCAGCTCCCTTAGCCGTTCCTCAGAAGGCATCGTTTCCAGGCCTTTGACCATTTTGGTTGCCCTCCTCTGGACACGTTCCAGTTTGTCAGTGTCCTTCTTGAACTGTGGTGCCCAGAACTGGACACAGTACTCCAGGTGAGGTCTGACCAGAGCAGAATACAGTGGCACTATTACTTCCCTTGATCTAGATGCTATACTCCTATTGATGCAGCCCAGAATTGCATTGGCTTTTTTAGCTGCCGCATCACACTGTTGGCTCATGTCAAGTTTGTGGTCAACCAAGACCTTGTTTGCTTCCTTTTTCTTAACACCGTTAATACAGTTGCGACTTGACTTCGAGGAGCAACTCATAGAACGCGGTGTGGTAGCCTTTTTTTGAGGTTTTTAAAGACTTTGGTGATCTTTGAAGCTTTTCCAAAACTTTCCCGACACCGTGCTTCGCAAGACGAAAAAAACCGCAAGACGAAAAAACTCGCGGAACGAATTAATTTCGTCTTGCAAGGCACCACTGTAAATAAATATTTCTATACTTCCTTTTTCCCTGAAAGGGACTCAAGACAGCTTACAGATAAAATAAGAATAGTTAAAAATATGGGGGGGGGGGGGAGACAATCTTTAAAAAACAATGAAACATTAATAAAATTGAAACCATACACATATATATGCCTATGATCTATTTAAAACTAGCAAGCACAACAAAAACAGCACGCCACCAGCAGTCACCAAAAGCGGTCAGTTCCCCAACTGGAACCGGAGCCTGCTGGAACAAGAAGATCTTCACCTGCTGGCAGAAGGACAGCAAGGCGGGAGCCAGTCTGGCTTCCCTAGGCAGGGAGTTCCAAAGTTGCCTGGGAGCAGCTACCACTGAGAAGGCCCTCTCCCACTCCCCCCCCCCTCCAGCATGCCTGTGAGGATGGCAGGACCAAGAGAAGGGCTTGCCTAGAAGCAATCAGAGCCCGGGCAAGTTCTTATGAAGGAATATGGTCTTTCCGATGGCACATTGGGCTTTATAGGTGATAAGCCACACTTTGCATTGTGCCAGGAAGCAGACAGCCACCAGTTGCCTGCTGTCTCTGGCCAGCCTGCTCTCCAGCCTGGCTGCAGTTCTGGGAGCCCCACAAAGTCGCAGAGCCCTTTTCTGAGGCAGCCCCATACAGGGCGCAAGGCAGTAGACCAAGGGGGATGCAACAAAGGCGTGTGTTGCTGCGGCCAAAGCAGACATCTTCCCTTGTTTTCCTTAAGTTCTGCCAGAGTGTATGCATGTGGGGCAAATTCTCATCCCCTCCGGTTCGACATGTCATCTGAATGCAGTCAATAAGTGAAGAAGAGTAAGCACCTTCCTGTCCCAAGAAGGTGGAATTAGTTTTCACTGAACTTTTATTGCTCAATTGAGATTTAGTCCTTGGTGTCAAATTACGACTCTCAAATAATTCCACGCAGCAGTTACGTCAGTGGTTCAGGGACATAGTCAAAATGGAAACAGATTTTACATTTATGTCTACAGCTGTGGAACTGGGTATCCAACCTCCCTGTACCCTGTAGAAAGCCCATTCCTATTCCAAAGTGGGGTTTAATTTATCATAGCTAGAAAACCTCTTATGATAAACCAGCTAAGGAATAGCATGGAAAATGGAATTGAGAATGTATGACTGGACCGACAGGGAATAACATTTCAATATTTTCCCTCTATTTCACATGCTTATCCCACATCCACACTGTATAGAATCCTGTTGTAAGTGTTCAAAGAATGTGCCATTCATAGTTAAAATGAAGTCAAAGAGCATGAGAGACTTGATGGCTTGATCCCAAAAGAATTGGTCCAAATTGCAGCAAGAAAAAAGTCTACAGAGCAGGATAAGGTCAAAGTAACTTAGGCAAGAATTCTTCTGTAAATCTCATTAATGTGTTTTTAAATCTGCAGAGTACATCCACAAACAACACCATTTATAAAATTTGTTTAGCATCTTTGGAACCACAAATGTAGCTTACATGACAGTGGTATGAAAATCTGTAACATTCTGTTCTTACCAAAACCCTGATTAAATAATTAAAATGGCTAAAAATACAATTTAAAATATTATTATAAAATTGAGATTACAAGTAGGACTGCTGAGTATTATGCAACTAACTTGAATTAGTATATAAAATTATAGAATTGTAAAGCTGGAAGGGACCCTGAGGATAATCTAGTCCAACCCCAGCAATGCAGGAATATGCAGCTGTCCTATATGGGGGCTGAACCTGCAACCTTGGCGTTATTAGACCATGTTCTAACCAACTGAGCTATCCAGTGCAATATAGTAACAATTTATTGGGTGGATGAGTAAGATTCCTTTATAAAGATAGCTGCCACAGGGCCACCCAATCAGCTCTGGAGAAAGGTCATCTCATGGGGCTCCTCCCTCCCTCCATGGTCAACTGAGAGTAGCCGTTCCCAGGAGCTGCATCAACCACTGAAGGCTCTTCTGAGTAGGGAAAGGCCATCTTACATGGGGGCACAAATGAAGGAGCCCTTGATAGTGCAGCACATACCAGGTTGCATAGATGGTTGCCAGAGCAGAATATGGGACTTTCAGGGATCTGTAAGCAAGCCACTCTATAATCCCCTATTGCTGGGGGTGGGGAGGGGAGGGAGAGACTGAAGAGACAACCATGGTGGTTCTTTCACAACAGAACTCCCATTTACAGGAAGAGGAGGCTGCCATGTGTCCAATTGCACCCAGTGAGGCTTGTTTCTAAACAGGCCTACATAGGATTCTTGTGACATATGCCTGTCTTTCAGGAGTCCTTAAATGTTAACTTTAACATTTCCAGCAGCTCTGCCTTTTGCAGACATAGGGCAATTTCATGAAGTAGTTTCAACTTTGCTTTGGGTTTTAGTGTGATCATTTGTGCATGTCACACACATTCAATTATATTTAACTTATAACTAATCAAATCAAATCAAATACCTTTATTGGCATCACAGTATAAAGCATTTCAGGTCACTGGAATAATTAAAAGAACAGGGGTGAAGCTGTCGAGGACAAAAGGTCACACTGTGCTCATGTGCACTTAGATATTCTGCTTTGCCCTGCCTGTTCCCCAAAAGGATGGTTCGTTGGGAACCCTTTCGGGTGAAATTGTAACTTGTAACTAATTGTGTTAACATTTAATAGTTTTATTAATACGGTTATTTAATTAATTTGTGCATAACATTTTCATTTCATTTCATTGCAGTGCATGTGTCAGGGCGGCCCTTAGGTAGCTATTGATTCAACAGTCTGCCCTTTCGTTTTCTAGGACAATGAAAGCAGTATTTAAGCCAGCTAGATAATCAAATTATCATTTATTTCCATTAGGACTTCAGTTTGTTCTCTGTTTACTAGCAAATGTGAAATTCTTTCTCTGGAATTTCCTGCTTTACTTTAGCTTCCTAATTTGTAAATTATGTTCTGCTTCAGCAATGTCAACAATTTAAGTCATTAGCATGTTGTCAGGGGTTCAGGAGCAGAGGCAAGGGCAAGGGAGGAAACAGAGAGCGAGGGGGAGGAGGCAGAAGAAAAGATGAGTGATGACGACGACCCGAGATCTCCGAGTCTTTCCAGTGAATCAGAAGATTCACAGAAAGGAGCACCAGTGGCCAGGGCAAGGGGGGAGCCTAGGGGGACACCCCAGGAAGATAGAGCCAGAGGGGACTCAGAGGGGAGCAGTTGGAAATCGGGACCAGCGTCACCGCCAGAGAGCAGGGAAAAGGAAGGGCGCCAGGGATCAAGCGCTGGCAGCTCACAACAGGGGGGAGGGCACGAGTCAGGAGTGGCCACACCTCCATCGGGGAGCGAAGAAACGGTCAGACGGAAGGTGGAAGGTTGGGCGCGCGAGCCAAGTTCAAATGCACAGGAAGGTGGCGCAGTAGGCAGCCCGGAAAGGGAGCCAGGTCCTAAAGCCCGCCGAAAGGAGGGAGAAGAGTCAGGGGGGTCAGCGTCAGCGTCAGAGGAATCCCGGAAGGAAGAGACCCCGGGGGGCAGAGGGACCCAGAGAAGAACAGTCAGGCGGAAAAGGTGGAGCAAGGATAGGATATTAAGTTGGTGTACAAGGGGCGGAGACTCAGATGGAGCTTCGCCGATCTAACCATGAGACGTAGAGTTGCACGCAGCAGCTTGAGAATGGAAACTGTAACTCAATAAAGACTTTTATTTAATGATCGCTGGCTAGCGTGATCCTCTGTGAGCTAGGATCTGGAAGCAGCTCTGACAGTAAGCTCCATCCCTAGATTGTGGGCATCTACGTCCTCGCGGAGAGGAGAGAAAGCGGGTGCCTACTAGCGAGCTCACGAACGGCAGACAACATGACGGCCGAACAGCAGATAGTGGAACTCAGAGAAGCAGTGACACGACTGAATGCCGAGGCTCTTGCATCCAGGAAGAGAGAGGAGGACGCAGCTGCCGCCTACAGGGATCTCCAGGTCAGGTTGGAAGTGCTTACGAAGCAAGGGCAACTGACACCCAAACCGGAGGGGATTGGGTTGGGGAGACGAACAGGCGGTCTGGTCTCTCACTTCGATGGGAATTTGCAACAGTACCCCAACTTTAGAGCAGATGTAATGTGTGCACTGCAACTGCTGAACAAAGACTTTAGAGATGAGCAAGAGAAGGTGGGATTCATCATGTCCCATTTGCATGGAGATGCTAAAGCATGGCTGCGCAATTTGTGGAGAGATAAGGATCCGGCGCTCCAAAATGCGGATGCCTTTATTAAAGCGATGGATGGGTGCTTTTTATCAAGCATTGACGTGGATCTTGCTCGGCAGGAGATACATGGACTGAAGCAAGGGAGGGCCAGCGTAAGGCAGTACCATGCCCGCTTTTTCGCTTTGGTCAGTGCCCTGGAATGGGACAGAGATTCGGCTCCTGTAAGAGACCTGTTTTGGGAGGGATTGCACGGCTCGGTTAAAGATGAAATTGCGAGGGGGGAGAGACCCCGGACCACGCAGGAGATCGTTCAGAGGGCGCTGGCGGTGGGGGTGCGGCTGGAAGGACGTCCGTGGAGCAGGGACGAAGGGCGTGGAGGGCGCGAACCAGCCAGGGGCTCCTCCTTCCTTCCCAGAGAAGCAGCGCGTGCGCAATCCACGCCTCCGCCAGGAGGAGGAGCGGAACCTATGGAGGTTGGAGGTGCAAGGGCTCAGTCAGCAGCCAGAGCCCTAGCACCGGCAGCAGTGAAAGCGAAGCCTCCTAGAGGGAACAGGAAGTGTTACATCTGCGATGATCCACAGCATATGGCGAAAGAGTGTCCCCAGAGGCTCCACAAGCACACTGCAGCCTCAGCAATGGTAACTGCAGCAACGCAGCAAGGACAACCACAGCAGGGAAACGAAGGAGTCTGGTTGGAAGAAGAGGCACTGGGGCCCAGCCAGACGTGTCAGTGAAGCAGTCCCCAGAGATTTTACAGCCCATGGACCCCCTCCCGCCCAAACCAGTAGTGAAGCTCACCGCGTCGCTCCAGCTGCCCAATGGAATCACCATGGACGTGCCAATCACCATTGACTCCGGAAGCAATGCGGACTTTATAGGGCAGGACTTTGTCGACCGGCACGCTATACAGTTGCTGCCTGCCACGCTGCCCCTGCAGGTTGTCACGGTGGATGGCAGGGAGCTGCTAGGGGGGCAAGTGGTGAAGCAGACGCCACCAATGGTGATGCGACTTGGGAATCACAGGGAAATCATCAGCTTCAATGTCACTCAACTATCGGACACGCCCATTGTATTGGGCATGAGTTGGCTGGACAAGCACAGCCCGACGCTGGCTTGGTACCAGAGGCAGCTGACCTTCGGCTCTTCCTTTTGCGCTGAACACTGCATCGTGCCCAGGCAGGAAGGAGGGGAAGAGGAGTCACAGTTGCAGCTAGGCACGCTGCAAGCGGTTCCCCACAAGTACGCAGAATTTTTGGAGGTTTTCTGCGAGAAAGAGGCAGACAGGCTACCCCCCCACAGACCATATGACTGCAAAATTGACCTGCTGCCGGGGGCGGCGCTGCCCAAAGGGAAGCTGTATTCCATGTCTGAGGACGAACTGCAGGAACTCAAAGAGTTCATAGATCATAATTTGGAGCGCGGTTTCATCCGAGAGTCCAAGGCAGCGGGGGGCAGTCCGGTATTCTTTGTTAAGAAGCGGGACACGCCCCAAAAAAGACTTGTAGTGGACTTTCGCATCTTGAACAGTGTGACCAAGCCATCGGACTTCCCCATGCCCCGAATCGACGACCTCCTCGCAAAGGTACGGAAGGGCAGAGTGTTCACCAAGTTGGACCTGCGAGGGGCATACAACCTCATTCGCATGCGGGAGGGAGATGAGTGGAAGACAGCCATGTTCACGCCCCTGGGCACCTACGAATATAGAGTTATGCCTTTTGGATTGCAAAATGGCTCCCACGTTTTTCAAGCTTTCATGCATCACGTGTTGGCGGGGCTCCTCTACAAGACGTGCGTCTGTTTCTTGGATGACATCCTGATCTTTTCGGAATCGCAGCAGGAGCATGACAGACACGTCAAGGAAGTGCTGAGCAGGCTACAGCAACATAGGCTTTACGCCAAGCTGGAGAAGTGCCAATTCGACGTGACCGAGGTGGATTTCCTGGGCTACAAGTTGTCTGATAAAGGGCTCGCCATGGACAGCGCCAAGGTCCGAGCAGTGTTGGATTGGAAAAGCCCACGCAACCGGAAGGAGGTCCAACGGTTTGTCGGCTTCGCGAACTTCTATCGCAAGTTTATCAAAGGCTTTGCGATGCAGACAGCGGCCATCACGGACACGCTCAGCTCCAAGAAAAAGAAGTTCATCTGGACAGAGCAGGCGGAGCAGTCCTTTCAGGCACTCAAGCGTCTCTTCGCGTCGGAAGAGCAGCTGCTTCATGTCAACCCCAGCAGGCCGATGAGGGTGGAGACAGACGCTTCGGACAGAGCCGTGGGAGCAGTCCTGCTGCAGAAAGACCCGCAGGGGGTTTGGAGGCCGGGAGCGTTTTACTCAAGGAAGCTCAGCAAGTCCGAACAGAACTACACCATCTGGGACAGGGAGTTGCTGGCCATTCATGCAGCGTTCAAAGCGTGGAGGCACTTCCTGATCGGCGCCAAGCACACGGTGCAGGTCTGCACGGACCACAAGAATCTAGAGCACTGGCGCACGGCACAGTTCCTGAACCAGAGGCAGATACGTTGGGCTGAGTTCTTTGCGAATTTCGACTTCCGAATAGAGTATGTCCCGGGGGACACCAACATCATGGCGGATGCTCTCTCCCGTAAGCCACAGTATCTGGAGGAGGCAACGCCAGCGGCCGCCATGCACATCTTCGCACCAACAGTGTGGGCGTGCGCGGCGGCAACAGTTGACCTGGATGCGGTGCGACGAGCGTTGCAGGATGACTCCTTCGCGCAAGCAAAGATGGCAGAGGTGCACAGGGGCACGGCAGCGACCGAAGAGTTCCAGCTGCGAGATGGTTTGCTCATCCGTAAAGGGGCCATCTACGTGCCGGGAGACGAACTTCGCGCCAAGGTACTGCAGCAGCTGCACGACGCGCCCACTGCCGGGCACTTTGGCAAGGAGAAGACGGTGGAATTAGTAGCCAGAGACTTCTGGTGGCCCGGAATGAGAGGGGAAGTCGCGGACTACGTGGCGAGGTGTGACACCTGCCAGAGGTCCAAACCAGTGCACAGACCGCCGGCCGGACTGCTGGAACCGCTGCAAACTCCGTTCGAGCCATGGGAGAGAGTGGCCCTGGACTTTGTCACGGATCTGCCCAGCTCGAGGGGCAAGACGGCTGTGCTGGTGGTGGTGGATTTGTTCTCCAAGATGGCACATTTCATTCCGTGTGCGAAGGTGGCCACGGCGGAACAAACCGCCAAACTGTTCATAGACCACGTGTTCAAGGTTCACGGTCTGCCGCGGTCTATTCTGTCCGACCGAGGGCGACAGTTCATCTCAAACTTCTGGCAGAGGCTGATGGGCTTCCTGAACGTCAAGATCAACCTGGCGTCGGCTAGACACCCGCAGACCAACGGGCAAGCGGAGCGGGTCAATGCCATCATGCAGCAGTACCTGAGATGTTATGCGAATCAACAGCCTGCGACGTGGGTGGATTACCTGCCTCTCGCCGAGTTCGCCTACAACAACACGAAGCACGTGTCCACGGGGGTCACGCCGTTCTTCGCCAACAACGGGAGGCACCCTAGAACCTTCCCGGGACTGGAAAGAATGGGGGAGGGGGAGCCGCAGACAGCAGATGCGTTCGCGTCGGAGTTGCAGGAGGTCCACGATCAGCTGCGGCGGCACCTGGAGCTGGCTAAACACGCATACAAGGTACAAGCGGACAAACACAGAAGGGTTGGCGAAGAGATCCATGTGGGAGACTGGGTCTGGTTAGCAGCCCACGCAGTGCCGGCCAGGTCGTTGGCGAAGAAGAAACTAGGGCATAAACAACTGGGGCCCTACCAAGTCGAAGAACAGGTCAACCCGGTGGCTTTCAGGCTGGCTCTTCCGGAGGGTTCCAGAATGCATCCGGTGTTCCACAGATCGGTGCTCACTCCCTACAAGGCACCTCACAGGTTTCAGGAACCAGGAACGGCACCGGGTCCGCTCCGAGAGAGAACCGGGCAAGGGGGAGTGGCACAGGAGGAGCGCATCAACGAAGTCACGGAGATTTTGGACTCCAGATGGGGGGAAGAGGGGGTAGAATACCTTCTCGCCAAGGAGGGCACCCCGGCCAGTGCCAACAGCTGGGTGCCGGGCTACGCTTTAGACGAACCTCTGCTCAAAGAAGAGTTTCATGCCCTCTTCCCACATAGGCCAATGCCAGCAGACTTTTTCGACGACTGGCTTTTCACGCCCACGCTTTCAGCCAGCACGTTCCGGGGGTTCGACTCGGACGAGGAACCGACACGAGACGCCCGTTCCCCAGAGGGGTCACCCTCGGGATCTGCTTCAGAACCCTCGTATTGGTGGGATGATCGACCAGAGGAGCAGTTCCGCAGAAGGTGGCTGGAGGGTCCAGGACGAGCAACGTCTCCAGAAGGCAACGAGGGAGAGACGGACATGGACGTTTTCGGGGACGACCCGGGTTTCGAGCACGGCGGCACAGAGATGGAAGCGGAGGTGACCGTCGTCAACGAGAGCAGGGAGGAAGAACCGGAAGACTTCGGATGGCGGCCCGCCACGGGAAGCGAACTGTATCCGACATTCGTTCCCCTGACACAGCAGCACCCAGATCCCGCACCGGAAGGAGGGGAGGGGGGAAGAGGGGGCTTCGAGGGGGGGATGGATGTCAGGGGTTCAGGAGCAGAGGCAAGGGCAAGGGAGGAAACAGAGAGCGAGGGGGAGGAGGCAGAAGAAAAGATGAGTGATGACGACGACCCGAGATCTCCGAGTCTTTCCAGTGAATCAGAAGATTCACAGAAAGGAGCACCAGTGGCCAGGGCAAGGGGGGAGCCTAGGGGGACACCCCAGGAAGATAGAGCCAGAGGGGACTCAGAGGGGAGCAGTTGGAAATCGGGACCAGCGTCACCGCCAGAGAGCAGGGAAAAGGAAGGGCGCCAGGGATCAAGCGCTGGCAGCTCACAACAGGGGGGAGGGCACGAGTCAGGAGTGGCCACACCTCCATCGGGGAGCGAAGAAACGGTCAGACGGAAGGTGGAAGGTTGGGCGCGCGAGCCAAGTTCAAATGCACAGGAAGGTGGCGCAGTAGGCAGCCCGGAAAGGGAGCCAGGTCCTAAAGCCCGCCGAAAGGAGGGAGAAGAGTCAGGGGGGTCAGCGTCAGCGTCAGAGGAATCCCGGAAGGAAGAGACCCCGGGGGGCAGAGGGACCCAGAGAAGAACAGTCAGGCGGAAAAGGTGGAGCAAGGATAGGATATTAAGTTGGTGTACAAGGGGCGGAGACTCAGATGGAGCTTCGCCGATCTAACCATGAGACGTAGAGTTGCACGCAGCAGCTTGAGAATGGAAACTGTAACTCAATAAAGACTTTTATTTAATGATCGCTGGCTAGCGTGATCCTCTGTGAGCTAGGATCTGGAAGCAGCTCTGACACATGTATTGAATTATTTTGATTAACTCTCCTAAGGTTACTTAAAATTTTGTCTTTCCCCCTGTGAAAAGGCTCTGGGTTGTTGCTTTCCCCCCTTATCACAAATATTTGTAGTCTCTCAAAGTTTGCTTACTTTTGTTTGACCCTCTCTGTGCAAAAATAAATGGGGGGGGGGGAATCTTAAACATTTAACCACCATGCTAGTATTATATCATGTGCCTTTTCGTCCTGTAAATGGATTGTTTCCATAATTTCTGCTTAGAATAGTTTATGTAGTCTGACACTTCACATCCATACTGGCTGATAAATGTGAAAAAGTCAGCTTCTGGCATTCCCCCAATATCAGGGAATTACTTTGCTTCTGAAAATGAATACATCTCTTACACCTCTTGCACCACTGCCATCTGAATAAATTCATGCTTTCTTAGTAATACCATTTTCATTAGAGCCAAACTGGATGTTACATGGCAGATATGTGCAAGTTTCCTGATGTTTTCCATATTTATTTTCTTCTTAACAGCAAGCAGCTGCAGAAAGGTACAACTGGGAACATTGTGTGTGGGAACTGCTTAACCCTTCCCACCATGGCAATTTTCCTGCTGAAAAATGTCTTATTTGAGCTGTTTTTCTACTCAAATTATCTTTTTAATCAACAACTTGCCACCCCTGGTCCCTAAACTGTGACAAAGCCTGCTGGAGGGGGGATGATGATGAAAGGGAGGTGGGTGGCCTTCAGCCTCTCTCTTGTATTTGCATTCAAAATTGGGGCTGGGAATTTGCTTTTATAAGACCCTGGGGAGCTGCTGTCAGTTAGTGTCGTCCATTTTGAACTACATGGACCAATTGTGTGCCTCTATATTTCTAAAAATAGCATAACCCTAATATTTCTAAAAATAGCATAACCCTAATAAACTACTGAATAAAGTACTTTACGGAATAAAGTACTGTGACACGTAACTCCATGAATGGAGACTGTCTCATCCCTGCTTATCACAACGTTGTCTGCATTGTGTCTCTCTTGCAGGAGAAACAGAGCAGGGGAGACAAAAATGAACAAACTGTCCACTTGTACATCTCCCTGCCTGAAAAAATAGGACTTAAATCATCTTTTGATCCATTTCAGTATGGTTTACCCTCCCATTCTGTTAGCTCAGAGAACAATCTAATTGCTCTATCATTTTATTTATCTATCATTTTACCCAATGATTCTGCTCATTTTCACAACGCCGATCATCCACCCTTATGTTATCTTTGGGTTTAGTTAGGCTATTGTCTATGCAGCCTTAACTACTATTTGTATTCTGATCATAGGAGCAAATTCCTATAAAATATTTGAGATGGCTGTCCCCCAACCCCACCCTGCCAGTTAATGGGCATTGCTATTCAAATGGTGTGCCTACACCGTGTTATGTGATCAACTCTGCAGGTTGGCATCCTGATTCTGATAAGACTCAATTCATATTTTTACAACTGTCATTACCAGTGATCTTCAATCTTGCATCACCAGCTGGCCCTGGCATCTCAGAATGGAGGCATTATAATTATTTTAAGCATAATAAATATCACTCTTTTCTTTTCATTATTGTTGTTCTCATTGTAATGCTAGAAAACTGTCACCCTTTTCTGTCACTGATCTATGTCTTAATTAACATCTACTACTTGTTTTGCACAATTTTGCTTCATTACTGGTTTCAGTGATGAGGATGGGGGTGTTAGTGGAGGGTTAGTATCTTTGGAATCTCAACTAAAACATCCATGACAGATGGCCATCCAACCTATGTATACCAACTTCCAATGAAGGCAAATCCACTACCTCCGAAAGGAAACCGTTCCGCTGTCAAACAGCTCTTACTGTCAGAAAGTTCTTCCTGACATTTAGTCAGAATCTCCTTTCTTGAAACTTGAAGCCATTGTTTTGGGCCCTACCCTCCAGAACAGGAGAAAACAAGCTTGCTCCATCTTCCATGTGACAGCCCTTCAGATATTTGAAGATGGCTCTCATATCTCCTCTCAGCCTGCTCTTTTCCAGGCTAAACATACCCAGCTCCCTCAACTGTTCCTCATAAGGCTTGGTTTCCAGACCCTTGATCATTTTGGTCACCCTCCTCTGCAAATCTTCCAGCGTGTCAACATCCTTCTTAAATTGTGGTACCCAGAACTGGACCAAGGCAGAATAGAGTGGGACTATGACTTTATTTGAGCTGGATTACACAGTTGACTCTTGTTAAGGTTAAAGTCTACAACCTTATCACATGCACTGCTGCCAAGGGTGGTGTCCTCCATACTATATTTGCACATCTCGTTCTTCCTGCCTTAAGTGTAGACCTTTACATTTGTCCCTTTTGCTAGTTCTGGCCTAAGGTTTTTTAGGGGGAAGCTACCACCAGAGGTTGCTAATTAGTACAAGAGAGAATATATACTTAAAAGAGATGAAAAATGCTAACTTGGAATGAGTTCAAAAGGCAAGAGGATGGGCACCACCCCTGGTTTCAATACTTCCAGGTAAGGAGTATTCATATAAAACATATTATTAATTTTTTTATTAATTTATTATTTATACCCCGCCCATCTGGCTGAGTCTCCCCAGCCACTCTGGGCAGCCCCAATCAAATGTTAAAAACAGTACAGCATTAAATATAATCCAATATAGCAAACATTAGACTTAAAAGTAATCTATTCATGAAAAGTATGATGTGTTAATATTTTAAATAAATACAATCAATGTCTTTTGACACCATGGAGCCAAGCAAACAGATCTCTTTGAGGTCAAGGAATTCACACTACTGCCTACCTATCTTCTGTAGCAGATGCTAGACGGTCTGAAGTACCGCTGCTTGCTTTTTTTTTTTTTTTTTTGCCTTTTTTGCAAACACCTGGTAGGATTATCAAGGGCATGATCAAGTCAACTAAAGTGACACCTACAGGTCAATGCAGGTCAGTGATGATGGGAGCTGGAAGGCCACACTGGCTACCCCTACTCTAGATTTTATAGGATTTGCTACATGCAGAACCGGTTGATATATCTGGTGAATATCCTTACAGAAAGACCATTTTCTTCAGCATGCAAATAGCTCTGCTTCTCTCAGCAGCGTAGCAAGCCACTGGGGTGCCTGGGGCAGGAAAGCTAGAGGGTGGGTTGTGCTGCTGGAGCTGCGTCTCTCCCAGGCACCTCCACGTGGGAGATGCCGTGTGCGTGTGCCAGCCCAGCATGGCCTGCAAAAGCAGTGTGGGGCTAGGGTTTTCAGAGTTTGTTTCAGAGTTAGGGTGAGGAATGGGGTCTGGCCAGTAGGCTAGATTGTTAACCCTCCCCAACCCTTGTGGGCCAGGTTTGACAGGTGGGTGGAGCTGCCCACTTGTCAGTCATCTAATGTCACAATGTCACATGACCTTTTTTGCCCACAAGGGTCTTCCATAGTATGTACTTGGCAAAGTGCTCTGCGAGACAGAGCTTTGAAACCCAGGCAGAAGGGCGGGGTATAAATAATAAATTGTTGTTGCTGTTGCTGCTGTTGTTACCTGATAACCAGCAGAATATTGGCAATTCCTTTTCAAAGTGCTATCTCGCTTTGTGAGTGTGAATAAAAATCCTGATCTGCCCCCACCACTTCTCTCAGTCAGTCTGTCATGTGTATCTCCTTCAAATGTAAAAATTGGTGCCTTAGAAGCCTACCTGGGAGACATGACTGATGTGAGCATCTGGCTCTGCATTTTGTTTGTCTGAAAGAGCGAGGGGTCACTCCTCCCAGAGAGAGGAAAGAGACTTTAAAAAGCTGAGCCGCCCTGGCAGTGTTGTTCCCTCCCACCATCAGGGATCCAGATCGGACTTTCTATGAAGCTGGCCATCTTCGCTGCTGGCTTGTAAGCCAAACAGCTCTATTATAGTGAATAGGCTATCATTAGAAGAAGAAGAAGAGTTTGGATTTGATATCCCGCCTTTCACTCCCTTTAAGGAGTCTCAAAGCGGCTAACATTCTCCTTTCCCTTTCTCCTCCACAACAGACACTCTGTGAGGTGAGTGGGGCTGAGAGACTTCAGAGAAGTGTGACTAGCCCAAGGTCACCCAGCAGCTGCATGTGGAGGAGCGAAGACGCGAACCCGGTTCACCAGATTACGAGACTACCGCTCTTAATAGTCCAGTTTTAGAGCCACAGGGCTCTGGTTTATTGTGTTGCCTGTTTTGACCTCCTACCTGCTTTCCCCTAGCTTTTATTTTTAATGAAGCTTCCTAATTTGACCACTGAAGTGTGTGTGGTTACCAACCTCAGGGTTCTAGAAGCCCCAGCCCCCATGCCTAGACGATTGGAGTTCATGCTACTGAAAATTTAGGCTCAGAGTTGTGCGAGTCCAATACGTTCTTCTGAGATCTGGGAGAGACTTGGGGAGTTTTGGCTGCCTTTAAACTCTGACTAACTTGCAAGGGAACTGCTTGGGAAACACAGGGTGTTTTGGTCTCAAGTGTTCCTGGAGTTTAAGAAGTTTAGGGGGTTCTGCCAGGGAAACAAGGAAGCAGCTTGGATATTGGCCTAAGACAAGGCAGCTAAAAGCTGGTCCTATTTCCCCCAACAACTTGTGTGCAGGTTGCACTGAGGAGTGCTGGGTGCACTGGCTTTTGAAAAATACCTGCTTTCATCCCAGGTCCCCTCCCATCCGGGCAACGAGTTAAGTGGGAGGATGGTGGCAGCAACTACCTGAGAGTAAGAGCCATCGAGAACACTGCAGGGTTGTGGTGTTGCAGCTGGATAAGGAGAGGGGTGGAAGATGTATAGGCACAGAAGCCTCTATGGACTGGATGAAGTCTGCAAAATCGCAGGTAAATAGTCCAGTGCTTTTTGTAGGGAAAGTAATTCACTTTATTCTGTCATCCACAACTGGCCAAAATGGTTTCCCCGCACTTGCTTTGGGGGTGGACAGGCAGGTTGCTGCCATTTGTCTAGCACAGAGGACAACTTGAATCAGCCAAGTAGGACTCAAAATATACCTAGAATCATAGAATCATTGAATCAGCCAAGTAGGACTCAAAATATACCTAGAATTATAGAATCATAGAATCATAGAGTTGGAAGAGACCACAAGGGCCATCGAGTCCAACCCCCTGCCAAGCAGGAAACACCATCAGAGCACTCCTGACATATGGTTGTCAAGCCTCTGCTTAAAGACCTCCAAAGAAGGAGACTCCACCACACTCCTTGGCAGCAAATTCCACTGTCAAACAGCTCTTACTGTCAGGAAGTTCTTCCTAATGTTTAGGTGGAATCTTCTTTCTTGTAGTTTGGATCCATTGCTCCGTGTCTGCTTCTCTGGAGCAGCAGAAAACAACCTTTCTCCCTCCTCTATGTGACATCCTTTTATATATTGGAACATGGCTGTCATATCACCCCTTAACCTCCTCTTCTCCAGGCTAAACATGCCCAGCTCCCTTAGCCGTTCCTCATAAGGCATCGTTTCCAGGCCTTTGACCATTTTGGTTGCCCTCCTCTGGACACGTTCCAGTTTGTCAGTGTCCTTCTTGAACTGTGGTGCCCAGAACTGGACACAGTACTCCAGGTGAGGTCTGACCAGAGCAGAATACAGTGGCACTATTACTTCCCTTGATCTAGATGCTATACTCCTATTGATGCAGCCCAGAATTGCATTGGCTTTTTTAGCTGCCGCGTCACACTGTTGGCTCATGTCAAGTTTGTGGCCAACGAAGACGCCTAGATCCTTTTCACATGTACTGCTCTCAAGCCAGATGTCACCCATCTTGTATTTGTGCCTCTCATTTTTTTTGCCCAAGTGCAATACTTTACATTTCTCCCTGTTAAAATTCATCTTGTTTGTTTTGGCCCAGTTCTCTAATCTGTCAAGGTCGTTTTGAAGTGTGATCCTGTCCTCTGGGGTGTTAGCCACCCCTCCCAGTTAGGTGTCATCTGCAAATTTGATCAGGATGCCCTCCTCCAGTCTGCCGGGACTTCGCCTGTTCTCCAGGAATTCTCAAAGATGACTGCCAGTGGTTCTGAGATCACATCTGCCAGTTCTTTTAATACTCTTGGATGCAGTTCATCTGGCCCTGGAGACTTGAATACATCTAAACTAGCCAAGTATTCTTGTACTATCTCCTTAGTTATTCTGGGCTGTGTTTCCTCTGCTGAATCATTTGCTCCAAATTCTTCAGGTCGGGCATTGTTTTCTTTATCGGAGAAGACTGAGGCAAAGAAGGCATTGAGGAGTTCAGCCCTTTCTGTGTCCCCTGTTTGCATTTCACCATCTTCTCCTCTGAGTGACCCCACTGTTTCTTTGTTCTTCCTTTTGCTACGAACAGACCCATAAAAGCCTTTTTTGTTGCTTTTAACCTCTCTAGCAAGCCTGAGTTCATTCTGTGCTTTGGCTTGTCTGACTTTGTGTCTACACGTGCTGGCTAATTGTTTGAATTCCTCTTTGGTGGTTTTCCCCCTTTTCCATTTTTTGTACACATCCTTTTTTAATCTTAACTCAGTTAAAAGTTCTTTAGATAGCCACCCTGGCTTCTTTAGGCACCTTCCATGTTTCTGTCTCATTGGTATTGCCTGACGTTGTGCTTTTACTATCTCCCTCTTAACAAACTCCCAGCCATCATGAACTCCCTTTCCTTTTAGTATTACTGTCCATGGGATCTCACCCAGCACTTCCCTAAGTTTTATGAAGTCGGCTTTCTTAAAGTCAAGAAATTGAGTCCTAGTATGCTTGGCTGCTCCTTTCCGCTGTATAGTAAACTTCAGAAGAGCATGATCACTCGCGCCTAATGATCCTTCCACTTCTACCCCACTAACCAGGTCATCAACATTGGTTAGGACCAGATCTAAAATGGCTGTTCCTCTTGTTGCTTCTCCCACTTTCTGGACAATGAAGTTGTCTGCAAGGCCAGTGAGGAATCTGTTTGACCTTATGCTCTTGGCTGAGTTTGACATCCAACAAATATCCGGATAACTGAAGTCCCCCATTACTACTATCTCCCTTCCTTTTGCATGCTTGGCCATCTGTTCCAGGAAGGCATCATCTATGTCCTCCGTTTGGCTTGGGGATCTATAGTAAACTCCCACAGTGAGGTCACTGTTATTCTTCTCTCCCTTAATTTTGACCCAAATGCTCTCACTTTGGCTTTGAGGTTCTAAATCTTGGATCTCTTCACAGGTATACACATCCCTGACATATAACGCCACTCCTCCTCCTTTCTTGTCTGGTCTGTTTCTCTGAAATAGATTGTATCCCTCCATTATTACATTCCAATCGTGGGATTTATCCCACCAGGTTTCAGTGATGCCTATTATGTCATATTTAGTTTGCATCCTTGGAGGTAACAGATTGGAATTGATCCCACGTAACAGGACCAGACAGAACTCTAGCACTCTCCCGCCCTGGCCCTGCTCCCATGGTGGAGTCTACCTCTTCCTGAATCTGAGCGACTTTATCTGCAAAAAACTTTGCAAAATCATTGCAGGAGATCATGTGGCCTGTACTGGGCCCCGATGTAGCAGGTGGTTCCGCTAAATTGTGAACCACCTGAAAAAGGCTCCCGCTGTTTTCTGCAGATGCAATAGAGGCGGTGAAGAAAGTCTTCTTTGCCGTCGCTACCGCCACTTGGTAGGCTCGACATTGAGCTCTAACCCGTGTCCGGTCAGCTTCAGAATGGGTTATCCGCCACCGGCGCTCTAGCCGTCTCAGCGATTGTTTCAGTGCCCTCAGATCCATGGAAAACCATGGGGCTGTCCAGGCTCCATACAATTGGAGAGGGCGCTTCGGAGCCAAACAGTCAATAGCCCTGGTTAACTCCGCATTCCAGCGGGCCACCATGGAATCAGCTGAAAGGCCATCAACTTGGGATAAAGCATCCCCTACCACTCTCTGGAAACCATTTGGATCCATTAAGTGGTGGGGCGGACCATCCAAATCAGTCCCACCTAGTACACACATACTGCAATGTGTAACAATACGGAACTATCTGTACAGATTTTGAGCTTGGCAAAGATTATTTTCAGTTTTTAATCAAATCTGCAACATTAACCAAAACATTCAAGAAATACTAACATTGCCAGTGCTTCCAGCTTAGTTGTTTGTGATAACAGTTTTAGTTTCTCGGTGTCTAAATACGAATTGGTAATATTTAATATTTTCATCAACTGGGGTGTTTTCCAACCAGAAATGCTGATATGATTTCCAACATGCAGAGAAGCAGATTTCAAAAGATGTCAAAATATCAGTAATACAAAGGCATAGAAAGGGACAGTGGGGTTGTCACTGTCAAAAAGTGGCTAAGATATGATTGGAACTTATAAAGAACAATCAGTTGCTTACTCTAACTGTAAATCTTTGCATAAACATTTGTGCAGACACAATTATGAGTTCTCTCCCTATGCAGAAACTTCTCAAACCATACTAGAGATTTGGCAGGTACCTCAATGCCAACCTCTCTGTCTAGGGGCTTAGGTCCTGCCTTCCCACTCGGCTCAAATCTTCAACCCACATAGAAGCTCTCTAGAAGGACCATGCAGAAGACATTAGGTACTAAGTACCATAGTACTAAAATATGGATGATCATCTGGATGTGGTGGGACTAACAAAAAATCACTACTTTGAAGTAGAATAGAGTGAGTAGTGTTTCTATAGCCCAGAAAGAATATATTTCAATGGACAGAGATACAATAAGTAAGCCTAACTTAACTGGAAAATATGTGGAACAAATATATTACTATTCTTTAATACACGTATATATTACTATTCTTTAATACATGTATGAGAATAATTTGCATCAGAATGAAATCAGGTCAAAAGCCATCAACAATCCTTCCCCCAAAAAAGCTCTGGGCCATCTCCCCCCATTTTCTTAATTTTGAGTCCCCAAAAATAGAGGGCATCTTATACATGGGGGCGTGTTATACACGGGAAAAATACGGTAAGTCAGAAGTCCCACAGTGTAATTTCCCATACCATCTCTAACCATCCACTATTATAGGCAGTCAATAATTCAAAAAGAAAGTCAGCACTATTGAACATTAAAACTCTACAGCTGCACCCAGACCATTTTTAGACATTATTACCAGAAGAATGACCCATTAAACTCAAGCACGGCTGGACCTATGACTCACATGAAAAACTACAAACGGAAAATTTAATTTAATTAGGCCTTATTTTCTTATACTCCATAGTAAGACAAAAACATTTCCATTAATTTTGGTCACCTCTGAAGATTCCAAATGAACTTACGATGAAAGTGGCTACACAGCTGTCAAGTGCACTGTTATAAGATGCTGAGAAATGCAACCTATTATTTCAGGAAGTGCTGCTAGTAAAGATTTTACATTTAAAGAAAATAATTACAACATTCTGGACAAATTAGATGGCTTGGAAGTATGCTTGCATATCAAATCAAATAATTTTTGTTCACTGCTTGAGAAGCTAGGGAATTAAGTCCATTTCCCAATATTAAAATTCAATATTCTTCAGTTAGAAAGTGCTGTTGCTTCAAAAATGATATAATTCTAATTAAAAACCACTGTTCATTTCAAATCTAATTAAAACAATGTAACTGGAGAATATTCAAATTGTTGTGTAGATGTTCACTGTGTAATTCATTTTGACAGTTTTCCAATATCACATGGCTGTACATTTCAATAACAACAGCTGAATAAATGCAAGAGCTCTCAAACAGTAGTGCCCAAATCACATTTAATGAGGATTTACTTTAAGATTTACTTTGATGTAAAGATACTGAGGAGCAGGCTTTCTAATGCAGTTATAAAACAGTGCCACCATGAGGAGGTGACGTGAGGCATGATTTAGAATTTGAGCTAAGCATGTACCAAACAACTTGCCTCCAAATGCTGTAGTCTACAGGAACATGTCATATGATACCTTTCTTTCCGGATTAAATCTGAAATGTCAAATGCAATTATAGGCAATAGTTGGATCTAGAATTTCACGAGTGGAATTCTGCTCACAAAGCTGGATGCTCTTGGATCTCTGCTGCGTCCACAACCACTGAAAATTTGCTAGGGTTTGGGAGCCCTTTAGAGCAGTGTAGGTGGCAGCAGGTTATTCCATTTCAGTTTATGGAAGCGACCACTTGGAACAAGCCCATTCCACTAACAGATTACCCCTTCTGTTCACAGGAGGCTCCTTCTGTTCATGGAAGGACATATTTTGTATTGCTAGTATTGCATTGTTGAAATGTTTTGTTATTATTTTTGTATTGTTTTGTTGTTTATATTTTAAGTCCTAAATCTAGGGGCAATTGTTTGATCCCTAGGATAAAATGGTGAGAATTCTTATGTGATTAGAAAAAGTGGTACTCACACGAGCTCCTTTTTCTGGGAAACATTCACAACCCCAACTGCAGTCTCTTCCTGCACAAGGTCCTGTATAAGACTTCTGTCCCTGAAAAATAAAACAGACATTCAAATGACAGTTAAATAGCAGGGCAACAGCAAGAAAAACAACTAGTATGGCAAAACTAAAGGGAATCATAGAATCGTAGAGTTGGATGGGACTGCGAGGGTCATCCAGTCCAACCTTCTGCAACGTAGGAATCTCAGCTAAAGCCTCCATGACAGATAGCCATACAACCTCTGCTAAAAACCTCCAAGGAAGAAAAGTCCACCATCTCCCAAGGGAGTCTGTTCCACTGCCAAACAACTCTTACCGTCAGAAAGTTCTTCCTGATGTTTAATTGGAATCACCTTTCTAGTAACTGGAAGTCATTGGTTCAAGTTCTACCCGCTAAAGCTGGAGGAAACAAGCTTGCTCCAACCTCCAGGTGACAACTCTTTAGAAATCTGAAGATGACTATATCATTTCCTCTCATGCTCCTCTTTTCCAGGCTACACATACCCAACTCCTTCAACCATTCCTCATAAGGCTTGGTTTCCAGAACCTTGATCATCCGGTCACCCTCCTCTGCACACCATCCAGTTTGTCTTAAATTGTGGTGCCCAGAACTAGACATAGCATTCCAGGTGTGGCCTGACCAAGGCAGAATAGAGTGGGAC
This sequence comes from Podarcis pityusensis, assembly GCF_964106645.2. Taxonomy (NCBI): domain Eukaryota; kingdom Metazoa; phylum Chordata; class Lepidosauria; order Squamata; family Lacertidae; genus Podarcis; species Podarcis pityusensis. The sequence goes on along the minus strand of NC_138026.1, from coordinate 281,070 downwards.
TATTACTTCCCTAGAAGAACATTTTAAGTGATTATTAATGATTGGGGACTCATTAACCAATCTTAAATTGAATACCATTTACTACTTGGATGCATAGTAAATTAAAAATGACATTGAAACAAAAATGTTTTAAAGTGTGTGTGTGTGTGTGTGTGTGTGTGTGTGTGTTTGCCAACAAAAAAGAGAGAAGACAACTGGAAGCTGCAGCAGCCTCTGTTGCTGAATGAGAAGTGGTTAAATATTCTAAAAGAAAAGACATCACTGAAAATTTAATCAGCCTTACAAGCAGTAAAGTTATGTACACTGTATCCCTGCTGGATACACTGGTATGAGCTACATGTGTGCTTGGAAAGAAGAGCAAGATTAAACAGAACAATATTTCTGCAGATGGGAACAGAGCTTACCATTTATGTACAAACAACTCAAAGAATGTGAAACTGCAAGTGACGCCTGAATGCTTTTCTTAGTGAAAAATGGGAGCTCATCTTATTCATCAAAAGTTTTTTGTTGGAATGCAAACTTTGAAACTATGCATTGCAAAGCAAAGGACAATACATCCTTCCTCTTCCAGGTTCACATAAACCTGTTGTTCCAATGTATTATTTCTTACCTAGTATACTAGGGTTCTCAGCAAACTACAGGCAATTCTCTTAAAGCCAGTTGCAAAGATTTTAAGGTTTTTTTCAATCTAATTTTGTCAAAACAAAACATAAGCCAGTATCAATAATACAATACATACAGAGGTGTACAATGTCTATATTTAACTGCTCTTTGCTTACATATCTATGATTGTCCCATCTGCTTAACTCAGAAAGGTCCTAAGACGAATTACATCATTAGCTTCACACAACAGGAAACTAGGAAGTCTGGACACTCTTCCCTACATGGTGCTTTGAGACAGGTCTATTTATAAACTACTTTGCATCTGACTATTGTAGTTCACCCACCTGCACATTTTGGCTATTCTATGGAGTTTTCAGTTTTCACATATAATTTACAATTCATTTGCTCTTATTATGTACACATATGTACATACATACATCATACTGTACAGCTCAGATACTGTTTTTGGATGATGCAGAAATTTTCTGCAGTACTTTACTTCAAAAGCTGCATAAACATTGTCTCAGAACTGCAGTGGGTCTTGCGGTTTACTTTGCAAACAAAACGTTCTTATCAAAGTACAAGCTAACATACTGAGATTATAAACATCCAAATAGTCAACTTCCTTTAGCAGACTCAAACAATATCATCTTGTTGGTTCACATCCTCTCTCATTACGTTCCAAGCCGAACTGCTTAACAGATTCAGGAAATGTCTGTTCTGGGAACAAACAGAAATATTTGAAGACCTACATTGTAGTGCACCAAAAATACTGTTGCTTGTTTGCAAACATGGTGCAAATATTACAAAAAAATGTGAGCATTTCTCACTGAAATTTAGAATATCAAGAAAGTAATTCTTTTTAAACAGCCACATGATCTTATTTTGGATTATTTATATTATTATAATTATGTAGATATGCTTTTAGACTTAGGGCATGTACACATTAGTGACTCAGAAAGTAGCTGTCATTCCCCCCTGCTGTGTTTCAAGCTGTGTTTTAAGTTGCTGTACATGAAAGGGAATTTCCGATCTCTCTATATCCTTTTAGGACTCAATTTAGGACTCCATTTTGTTTGCTAAAACCAGTGCTATTTTTCTAGAAAAAGAGGTGTCGGAACTCACCATGAAACTCCCTTGTTCTCTTATAATGGTGCGAACTCCCGCTGTGCTCCAGGGGCTTCAGGCGGCTATCCGCAAGCCTTCGGAGCGCAGCGATCCCTCTTGCTCTCCAGGCTTCACTTCCCTGGAGAGGTGCTGCACAGTTTTCCCTCTCTGCGCAGCGCCCCTTCAGGGAAGCGGGAGGAGAAATGGAAGGGGCTCCTTTTCTCCTGCCGCTTCGCTGAAGGGGCGCTGAGCAGAGAGGGGGAGAATTTTTTTCCCCCTGTTCTCTCCCTCCTATGGTCCGGTGCGTCCTATGGTCCGGTGCGTCCTATAGAGCGAAAAATACGGTGCTGGCCGGTTGTCACCTTGAGGAGCAGACAGAGAAGGCAGTGGTGGCTGGCGGCAATTCTCAATGGCAAGAAATACCTTCCCATCCCAAGGATTATCCAGGACTACGGATGGATGGATACTCAGTTTCTTAAAGTGAGCGCTTTGTTTTATTAATGAAACAAACCAGGAGACCCCAGCAGAACGCCTTGTGCAAAGTGCTTCTAGGTTTGGCGGCTGTTGTTTTTAAGCGCATGTTGTAGGGGAAAAGGGAAATGATGGCCAGCACGTTGAGCCTGTGCCTTTCTCTCTCTGTTTCTCATCCGAAAGGGGAAGGAGCAGGAGGCAGGGAGAGCAGTCTCTCTCTAACCGGCCAGGATGATGGCGAAAAGAAATACTGCCGCTGCCACCGCCCCATTCATACGCTCCCCTCCCCGGGACCCCACGACAGATGAGCGCGTGAGAGGGGAGCATATGAATGGGGGCGGGGGCGGTGGTATTTCTTTTAGACATCATCCTAGCTGCTTAGAGAGAGACTGCTCTCCCTGCTTCCTGCATTCCGGGGGGGGGGGGTCTGCTGCGATGGCACCCTGCCAGAATAGTGGTGCCGTGGGCGGCCCGCTGCCTCCGCAAGCCCATTCCTCCGCCAGTGGAGAGAAGGTGAAATGAGTGTCTAGCAGCTCCCCTCTAGGGCCCAGAGGAAGAGTGTGTGGTCCCCGGAAAAGCTGATCAATCACCAAATGATTTACATCTGTGGAATATATTCCATTTCAATTGCTACATATATTTGCAAACAGTATGCATAATAACCTGACAAATCAGGAATTTACTGCGTCATAGAACTTCAAACAGTAGACTTGGACAGCAGCCCGGACTGCAAGATAACAGTAAGCCACGAAATGCTGCGCTGGCAACAGACAAGGGAAATACACACATACACAAACTAAGCTGTGCTCGTCGGATTAAAGGATACATGACTGTTCAACATGATCGAGAATTGATTAGCCAGGGACTGGAGACTTTGAGAGTTTAAGATCGGAATGTGGAAGTTATGAGAATCACAGGAAGGCAGAAATATAACTATGTGAGATGATTCTTCAGAGATCCAGAATATGGGAAGTCTGTTTGAAATTTAATAATTAATAATTTGGATTGTAATTTGTTTTCGTTTTGTTTTTTCTTGAATTGGATTATGATTTCATCTGATTTGTTATTAATCAGATGTTCTTAATGGAAAATTAATTTAAATTTTTTTTTTAAGAGAGAGTTGCAGTTTTAATCTAAAATCTTAGGTGCAGTACTGGGCGCACAACTCAGAAACTGCTTGCACTGATGAAAATCCCTGTTGCAAAATGTGCCCAGAACAATGGGAGTTTTCATAGAATCATAGAATCATAGAATCATAGAGTTGGAAGAGACCACAAGGGCCATCGAGTCCAACCCCCTGCCAAGCAGGAAACACCATCAGAGCACTCCTGACATATGGTTGTCAAGCCTCTGCTTAAAAACCTCCAAAGAAGGAGACTCCACCACACTCCTTGGCAGCAAATTCCACTGTCGAACAGCTCTTACTGTCAGGAAGTTCTTCCTAATGTTTAGGTGGAATCTTCTTTCTTGTAGTTTGGATCCATTGCTCCGTGTCTGCTTCTCTGGAGCAGCAGAAAACAACTTTTCTCCCTCCTCTATGTGACATCCTTTTATCTATTGGAACATGGCTATCATATCACCCCTTAACCTCCTCTTCTCCAGGCTAAACATGCCCAGCTCCCTTAGCCGTTCCTCATAAGGCATCGTTTCCAGGCCTTTGACCATTTTGGTTGCCCTCCTCTGGACATGTTCCAGTTTGTCAGTGTCCTTCTTGAACTGTGGTGCCCAGAACTGGACACAGTACTCCAGGTGAGGTCTGACCAGAGCAGAATACAGTGGCACTATTACTTCCCTTGATCTAGATGCTATACTCCTATTGATGAGGCCCAGAATTGCATTGGCTTTTTTAGCTGCTGCGTCACACTGTTGGCTCATGTCAAGTTTGTGGTCAACCAAGACTCCTAGATCCTTGAACCCTGTTTTGAACACTGTTGTTGTGGTTCTTGTTGTTGCTGCTGCTGCTATTATTAATTAATTAAATTTATATACCGCCCTATACCCACAGGGATTCATATATTTAATTCCTCACATAAGGTTATGAGCCCAGAGGGAATTAAATCATAGAAAGTGGAAGGTTTTGTGGTGATTCCAGCGATAAATGTTTTACGGAGTTTTTCAGCTTTTGAGGCTTGAGTATCAAAGTGCAAAAGATAGAATCCCCCAGCCCCCTCCGAAACCAGGGAGAAGCTTCCTAGGCAAGAAAATAAAATGTACTGAAGAGGTAAAAAAAGACACAATAGCAATTGTGAAAAGACACAATAGCAATGGTTGGGTGACCTGGTATGGACAGTAGTAGAGGGGTAATAACCTCATTCCTCAAGTGGCAAGGCAAAGTTTCATTTTTGTTCTTTTTGAAAAGCTTTTTGGCAGTTTTTCATTTTATTTTTGGCATTTCTCTGTCAGCATTTTTGTTCTTTTTAGGGAATTTTTCTGTTTTTGATTTTTCAAATGGATAGCAAGAATTTAATCAGCCTAATGGCTATAGGACTAACTTAGTTGTATTTGAGGTTGGTTGGTTGGTTTTAAAAACAATCAAATGGTAAATAAATGTTAAGAAATAAATAAATCTTAAACTTGCAAAAGATTATGGGTGCAACACTGAAGATTCTATTTGCAAAGCGCAACCTATTTTAATAGCTCATTTACATAGATAGTTTTAATTATATCACTGTTTAATAACTTTTTCCCCATGTTTTTAGCTGCTTGTTTTATCTGTAAGCCACCTTGAGTCCCATTTCAGGCAAAAGACAGAATACTGTATAAATGAAGAATTAGAATAATTTATCTTGAATAAGCTTTAATTTAGCATTAACTAAATTAAAAAACTAATCTAAAACTAAATTAATTTAGCATTAATCATTTCATGTTTTCACATATTAAAGCAAGGTTTTCCTATATTTATATGAAAGCACCCACTGCTCATCTCTAGGTCATTGAAGATGGAACATAACATAACATGAACAGAACATTTTTAAACTTCTCGCTGTGTGATAGACATGGAATTCTCCAAAAGAATCTGTTTCCCAGCTGTTTCTAGCCAGGGTCAGTCAAACGGATGACTGAGTTCTGTTAGGGAAAACAAATAACTGTGCTGTGACACTAGGTCCCCAGCTGTTTTTATAGCTCTTTTGTGTATCAGCATTTTGATGTTCCCAATAAAATGCACAATAGAAAAAAATAACTTCTGGTGGTTGACCAATGTATGATGATAATTTCTTGATGAATTTTTAAAACTAGTTTTGACCTTTTGTCTTCTATGTAAGTTTGACATACAGTTTTGAACACCACCTTAAAATTAGTAGCTTTGCCTAAAATTCTTTGTGTTTCTTCTGTACATATTATTTGCGCAGGTCCCTGGGCAGGCAGGCAAAATGGGAACAGCTGCTGCCCCAGAGGGTGTGGTCCAGCTGCTGGAGCAGCATTATAAAGCCTGCCTGCCTAAAGGGGCGGGGCTGCTCCCAGCGGGGAGACACCAAAGGGGGTCGTCCCTTGGGGTGGCCCTTTGGGGGTGAGACAAGGGCAAGGGCCAGCCCCTCTGTGTTAATGTTATTAAGTAATTATTTAAATGTTTCTAGGTCTTCTAAATTGTTTTTAATCTGTAGTATTTTGAATTTTTGTTTGTTTATTTTTGTTGGGGGGTGGGATGGACGTTTGGTTGGGGCTGGGGATTGGTTTAATTTTAGTATGATTGCAAATTATTATTATTATTGGGGGGGTTGTTTCTACTGTTTTATTAGTTTGATGTATGGTTTGTGTTCTGTTCTGAAGGGGAAAGGGTCAGGACTGCCTGGGAGTGGGCCCCAGCCAACAGAATGGCTGCGTCAATTTCCACGGGGTGGGGAGTGGGATTCTCTGGGACACCCGATCTCAGTGATCACAGGCAGGAGAAGGAGCTACGCTAAGACCAGACCATGTCATTACCAATGAGGCAGGTTTAGTTGTTGTTTGAAGACTATCCCTGACTCCAGGTCTGATCCTGACTTGAAGGATACTGGAATCAACAAGGGAGACCCACAGGAACTTAAGGAGCTGCTGTGCAATGCCAGGTCAATGACTCACATGACGGCTGTCATCCATGACTTGATCGTGGATGGAGGACTTGACCTGGCATGTGTAAGAGAGACTTGGTTGGATGAAGCAGATGGGCCTGTTCTTGCCGCTGCTGGTCCACCAGGTTTCTCTTACGCACAGCAACCCAGATCATATGGGTGTGTGTGGGGGGTCATTAGCTTGCACCAGGCATCCTGTTGGGAAGACCAGTTTTCTGACGGCATGTTCTGAAAGCTGGGCAATAGGGGCAGTACAGGATTCCTTTTGGTGTACTGACCTCCCTGCTGCACCAAGGATTCCCTGCCTGAGCTGCTTCAGGTCGTGGAGGATGTTCTGCTAGAAACACCTAGTTTGGTTGTCCTAGGGGACTTTAACATCCATGCCAACACAACCTTACAAGGGGTAGCTCGGGACTTTGTGGAAAGCATAGCCTCCATGGGGCTGTCCCTGAATACGTTTGGCCTAACTCATAGTCACAGGCATGCCTTAGACCTGGTGTTTACCTCTATGGATGTGTGTGAACTGACAGTAAGTAAAAGCAAAACAAAAGAAGTGCCATGGCCAGATCACTTCCTGGTGCAACTGGACTTCTCCGCGAGCCTTCCCCTCTGCAGAGAGGTGGGACCAATTTGGATGGTCCGGCCCCCCCCCCCACTTAATAGATCCAAATGGTTTCCCATGTTGATGGCCTTTCAGCTGATTCCCTATTGGCCTTACCAGGGCTATCAACTGTCTAGCTCCAAAGCATCCTCTCCGATTGCATGGAGCCTGGACAGCCCTGTGGTTTGCCTCAGAGCTGAGGGCGATGAAACAACTGCTGAGATGGCTAGAGCACTGGTGGCGGGAAAACTCATTCTGAATCAGACAGGACACTGGTTAGAGCTCAACATCGAGCCTACCAAGTGGCAATAGCGACGGCGAAGAGGACTTTCTTCACCGCCTCTTTCACTTCTGCAGAAAACAGCAGCAGGTGGCTTGCAATCTAATGGAATCATCTTCGCCATCGGGGCTTGGTAAGGCCTGCAAGATCTCCTGCAATGATTTTGCAAAGTTTTTTTTGCAGATAAAGTCGCTCGGATTTGTAAAGAGGTAGACTCCAAGGTTTCCCAGTAGTAATGTATGATGTATGGAAGTGAGAGCTGGACCATAAAGAAGGCTGATCGCTGAAGAATTGATGCTTTTGAATTATGGTGCTGGAGGAGACTCTTGAGAGTCCCATGGACTGCAAGAAGATCAAACGCATCCATTCTTAAGGAAATCAGCCCTGAGTGCTCACTGGAAGGACAGATCGTGAAGCTGAGGCTCCAATACTTTGGCCCCCTCATGAGAAGAGAAGACTCCCTGGAAAAGACCCTGGTGTTGGGAAAGATGGAGGGCACAAGAAGAAGGGGACGACAGAGGACGAGATGGTTGGAAAGTGTTCTCGAAGCTACAAATATGAGTCTGACCAAACTGCGGGAGGCAGTGGAAGACAGGAGTGCCTGGCGTGCTCTAGTCCATGGGGTCACGAAGAGTCGGACACGACTAAACGACTAAACAACAAAGACTCCAAGGTGGGAGAAGGGCCGGGGGGGGGGGGAAGAGTCCTAGAGTCCTGTCTAGTCAAGTTACATAGGCTCAATTTCAATCTGTTACCTCTGAGGATGTGGACAGGCTGCTTGGACAAGTGAAACTGACCGCCTGTCTCCTTGTTCCTTGCCCATCCTGGCTTATAAAAGCGAGCCGGGAAGGGCTGGGCTATGGGCTCTGCGGGGTGGTGAATGCTTCTCTCTGTGAGGGAGCCTTCCCACACCCACTGAAAGAGGCGGTCATTAAACCGCTTCTTAAAAAAACATCTTTAGACCCAACCAATTTGGCCAACTATCGCCCAGTCTCAAATTTACCATTCTTAGGTAAGGTGATTGAGCGGGTGGTTGCTGAACAACTCCAAGCACGCCTGGAGGATGCGGACCATTTGGATCCCTTCCAATCAGGATTCAGGCCTGAAACTGCCTTGGTCGTGCTGGTTGATGATCTCTGGCAGGCTAGGGACAAAGGTGAGAGCTGTTTCCTAGTTCTGCTGGATCTCTCAGCGGCGTTTGATACCATTGACCATAACATCCTTCTGGACCATCTAGAGGGGCTGGGAGCTGGGAGCACTGTTAAACAGTGGTTCCGCTCCTTCTTCGTGGGCCGTGTCCAGAAAGTGGTGGTGGGGGATGAGTGTTCAGACCCCTGGGCTCTCACTTGTGGGGTGCCTCAGGGTTCTGTCCTCTCCCCCATGCTTTTCAACATCTACATGCAGCCGCTGGGAGAGATCAACAGGGGGTTTGGGCTGGGTGTTCATCAGTATGCGGATGATACCCAGCTCTACCTCTCTTTTAAATCAGAACCAGTGAAGGTGGTGAAGGTCCTGTGTGAGTGTCTGGAGGCAGTTGGAGGATGGATGGTGGCTAATGGATTGAGGTTGAATCCTGACAAGACAGAAGTACTGTTTTGGGGGGACAGGGGGCGGGCTGGTGTGGAGGACTCCCTGGTCCTGAATGGGGTAACTGTGCCCCTGAAGGACCAGGTGTGCAGCCTGGGAGTCATTTTGGACTCACAGCTGTCCACAGAGTCACAGGTTAATTCTGTGTCCAGGTCAGCTGTCTACCAGCTCTATCTGGTACGCAGGCTGAGAACCTCCCTGCCGCAGGCGGACTTCCGGGTTAGCGCCACCGGCAATGGCGGGCTTCCTCTGATCTGGAGGAACCCGCTCCGTGAAAATTAGGGTCTGGACCGCCACAGCGAGGTGGAGACCCATCAAAAACCACAGGCGGGAGAAGCCTGTGGACCTGGGATTCGGCTGGCACCTTTAGCGCCTCCCCTACTCGCGGGGAAACCCGGCTACGGGGATCCGGAGTGACGTGGGGTGAGCGGCGCGGTGCTTCGAATCGACTGCTCTTTTCACGGAGTGAAGCCGCATTGCTGTTGTCGGAGAGCGCTGACTTTTTTCCTGTGGACAACTGGACTCTAAACAAGTACCCGTGAGTAGAACAGAAAATTGGATTACTAAACTTCGTAATTTGGCACCGGAGCGGGAAGGTCTAAACAGGAAGTCCGCCTTCCACTTTTGTAAACAGTTTGAAGCAAAGACATCGTAAGCTAGAGTCTGGAAAGTCGTTTGTAAAGGATTAAATTTTCATCATTTAAAATTACTGAACCCCCCTTGGAAGCAGGAGAAGAGGGGGGAACCTTCTTTAGACTGTTTAAACCTGCAGAAGAGAGAGTAAAGAAAGGTAAATTTCCACCGTCTTGAACCTGGGAGCGGGGTGTCAGGACAGACGTTTTGGGGAAGTTCATTGACTATGGACAAGCGTTTTTGACAGATAGTCATAAGAAGAGAAACATATTGATTCCATTGTTCCCTTTCGCATTTAAAAGGAACAAAATATCCGAAAAAGGAAAACTTTGTTGCTAGATCTGCTTTAAAAAAAAAAAAAAAGATGGATACAAATAGAAATTGTTTCCCCTAGAGGGAGCTTGTGAAACTGTTATTAGAGTCGAACTGGGGAGCTTTGCAGCTGTAGAGATTAAAGATCGTGGGACCAGACTTTGACCTTGAACAAGAATGTGCTTAGAGGAGGCTTTGGTGTTTGCTTTTTGCAAGACAAGTGCTTTATTGGAACAGTTACATGAGAAGATGGATTTGATGACTGTTGCGATTGGAAATTTTGGACAGGCAGTGGGTACCTATATAGAACCCACTCAGGAATTAACCCAGGAATGTGCTTTGACAGATCAGATAAAGGAGGAGGATGTTGCTGAACCTCAAGTAACAGAAATGGAGAGAGCTGCGGCCCAGCAGGAACATGAGTTGTTGGATTTGACGAATGAACCTGGAAAAAGTCAGATTTGGAGAGATGGAGGGGATTTGGCTTGGAGATGGGGGGTTGAATGGATCCCCCTATGCAGGGATGTTTTGACCTTTCGAGTCTGGCTTTGGGCCGGGGGGAGTTCGGAGTTGTGGGGGCCCTTAACTTTGGAGGGACTTTGAAACATGCCTTTAAATTGACTATGGAAAAGGGGCTGACTTGTCGAGAAGGGACAAAGATATTGTCAAGTTGGAGTCTCCCCGAGTGAAAGGAAATTAAGAATAAGATCAGCAGAAGACAAAGTAAAGTACAGGTATAAACATGAAGAAGACCTGCGGAAGGGACATGGAAAAGACTTAAGAGCCTCGGATACAAGGTCACCAAGTTGATGGACCAGATGGATGGGATAGAAAGGACTGACAAAACCCGAGACCAGGAAGAAGAGACGATGGATGAAGATTGGAAGAAAGTTTTAAAAATTTATTTAGAAAAGTATCGTAAAATTAATGAGTATTAGAAAAATGTTGGAATGAAATTATTTGGCTTTAGCAGAAATGTTAAAAAGAATTATGTATGAATATGTTATGGTTAAAAGAATTTGGTATAAATAAGATTTAAGTTTTAAGTTTTAAGGTTTTTTATGGATAAGATAAGGTTAAAATAGATTAAGGTAATTTAATGACAGAATATTGTGAAAGATGGAAAGGATTTGCTGAGATAATTAACAACTAGAATACAAAAAAGGGAGGTGTGAAGAGGTCGATGAAATAAGTTAATGAAAGTTAAGGATTTGGGAATATTGGATTTGTTTTTAATTTTTTTGTTTATTTTTGCTTTTTGATTTTGATGTATTGTGTGTTTTGTTTTTTCTTTTTGACTGTGGTTTTTATTGATTTGTATTGTTTAATTGTTATTTTTATCTATCTACCTTTTTCTTTCTTTTTCTCTTTCTCTTGTTTTTTCCTTCTTTTTTCTTTGTAACTTTAAAATTCTCAATAGATATCATTTAAAAAAAAAAGAGAGAGAACCTCCCTGCTGCACACTGTCTCACCAGAGTGGTGCATGCTGTAGTTATCTCCCACTTGGATTACTGCAATGTGCTGCTCTACATGGGGCTACTTTTGAAGGTGACCTGGAAAATGCAAATAATCCAGAATGCAGAAACTAGGCTGGTGACTGGGAGTGGCCACCAAGACCATGTAACACCGTTACTGAAAGACCCACATTGAAATTGAAATACTTTATTGTCACTTGTACAACTTGTACAATACAGTGAGATTACACAAGCACCCCCCTCTCAGCTCTCTTAGTCTTAATTCCCCTCGTTTACTGACGCACACCAAACCCAAAAGTCAACTGCCCTGTTGTTATCTTTTAATTCAGCAGCCTAACAGCCCACGGATAGAAGCTGTTCTTTACCCTGTTGGTGCTACTAACCATGTTTCTGTATCTTCTGCCCGAGAGCAGGAGATCAAGAAAGTGCTGGCCAGGGTGTGAATCATCCCTGAGAATTTTCCTCACTCTCCTGAGGTAACATTCTTCCGCTATTTCATCCAGCGGATTCACGGGACAGCCCATAATATCTTGTGCTATATTCACCACCCTCTGCTGGCACTTCCTATCAGTTGATGTCAAACCAGCGTACCACACTGTGATGCTGTGGTACATTGGCTCCCAGTACATTTCCAAGCACAATTCAAAGTGTTGGTGCTGACCTTTAAAGCCCTAAACAGCCCAGTATACCTGAAGGAGCATCTCCACCACCATCGTTCTGAGGAGATTTCACCCCTCCCATATCCAAGAATCTCCTGAGGAGTCTGCTGATTCTCCAGAGAGGCGGAGGCGTGTTCTGCTCTCTACTTATTCTGCTCCAGCACCAAGTCAGTCAGTGTCGGAGAGAGAGAGACTGAGTGTTAGAGATCGTGTGTAGAGATAAGGTTGCTGCTAAGAGCAGCTGCAGACACTCAGTGCAGTGCAGCATTCATTTATGCTTAGACCTATTTAGCTCTATATATAGTTGTATAATAGTTGTAGATAGAATAAAGAAGATATTCTACAGAGCTGCTCTCCGAGTTGTTTATATACTCTGCTAGACTCTGCTATACTCTGCTGTGCGACGACTGTCTTCTTGTGGAAGTGAATCCGGTGCTCACAACTCTAAGCTGTGAGTCCACAGCACTTTGACCTGTTCCTGCGCAGAAGGTGGTCTCTGGAAGTGCTACCCAGCTCGCCTAGCCCAGTCGGGGCTGAGTGGATGAGTCCAGTTGGTGGCACTGGCTCAAGGGCGATGCTGACACGTTCATCTCAGACACTGAGGTCCAGCACCGAGGGTCTTTTACTGGTTCCCTCCCTGCAAGAAGCGAAGTTACAGGGAACCAGTTAGAGAGCATCCTCAGTAGTGGCGCCCGCCCTGTGGAACACCCTCCCATCAGATGTCAAGGAAATAAACAACTATCTGGCTTTTAGAAGACATCTGAAGGCAGCCCTATCTATGGAAGTTTTTAATGTTTGATGTTTTATCACTTTTCTATTATCATTATTAATATTCTGCTGGGAGCAACCCAGAGTGCATGGAGAAACCCAGCCAGATGGGCAAGGTATAAATAATAAATTGTTGTTGTTGTTGTTACTATTGCCGTCGCTATTACTATTATTATCATATGGTCTTGCTTGGTTTTGCAGCTGCTAAATTGTGCTAATTAGTGTTTTATCTGTAAAGAGAACTAACAGTATTTCATAACCGATTGATTGTTAGCCACTTTGACGGTCCTGCTTGGATGAAAAGATAGGTTTAAAATGTTTTAATAATGAATAAACATAGCTACGAAAATTCTGTAGATTGTGGAAGACTTCCCTGAAGTATGGCAGCATCACCAGCACTGATGATAGCTGCAGAAAGTAATATGCAGACTGTAAATGAAGACTACTGGGAGAGCAATGGACTCTCTTTCCCAATAAAACCTAGTGCATAGGATCTGAAACAGGGTTGTGATCTGAACTCACAGAGTCCAAGGTCCACTCAAGCAAAACTAAGGCTGCTGATTACAAATGAGAGGTATGAATTCAATGCAATGAGATAGTGAATAATTATTAATGATTTTAATGTATGTATTTATTTAGCAGTTTTATTAGCTACCCTTCAGCATAAGCTCCGAAGGCAGCAAACAATTAAAAGTAAAATTCAGTAAGATAAAATAACAAAATAGTAAAAGCTTAGAGAAGGAGCAAAACCAATAAAAAGCAGCTGAATAATACAATTAAAACCATCTATACAAGATGCTGCTCACATGACTCTGCAATTAAAACTTTTGGCTGGTGCTGGAAAGACAGCAATATTAGCAAGTAGATGAGTCGCTCCAAGGTGCGACAACAAACGATAAGGAAGAAAGAAATGAAAAGACCAATTTCTAATAAGACAAGTGGCAAAAAAAATCCAATACTTGGATCTCTTGAGCATTTTCTCCATCTCTCATTGATACCTCACATCCCATCCTGTGGCTTAGGTACAAGATCAAGTATTCCCCATTTACACTACATACTTCCAGACTCACATCTTGCACTGATTTGTTCCTACCTCTTTTTAAAATGGAATTATCAAAAGAGGAAAACACCCCTACATTAAAAGAGTGGTTACAGAAGCTGTGGGAAATTGCTTTGATGACCAAACTGATCCACTTTTTTTTTAATTAAGTTTTTTTACTATACAGAACTTATCACCTAAGCTGCTTACACTCACCTTGAAAGATGGATTAAAGAGCCTGGAATTGTCAGAAAAAAAGAAATCAATCTCAATGGAAGATTGCTAAATCATCTACAATATGCAGATGATATAGTCATAATAGCCCAAAGTCAACAAGAATGCAAGAAACACTGGAAGAACTAAATGAAGAAACAAAAAAGGCAGGGCTGAAGATGAATCTAGGCAAGGCTAAAGTAAGGTTTAAAGAAGAGAATGATGTACAAATAGAATGCAAAGAAAAAAATCAAGTTGAATAGATCTATTTGGGGGGGGGAGTTATTTGTCCTGTCTTCACGCTTTTTATGATGGAGGACCGCTGTAGCCACCCCCAACGACATGTTCTCAAGATGGAGGGGGAGGGAACAGCTGCAGTCACCTGCGGTTCCTGCGCAATGTTTGCCATCTTGCCAAAGGTTGCAGGCAGCTTTACCTGCAGCAATTGCATGTTGATTGCCCTCTTAGAAGACAAAGTCCAGCAACTGGAGGAACGTGTAGCTACGCTCCAAAGAATTAGAGAGCTGGAGCTCTTCTTGGAAGCAACAGAGCACACTGTCTCCACCAAGGAGGAGACAGGGGACTCCCCTGAGAAGGAGGCTAGTTCACCAACTCAGGAGCCAGATATATGGAGAAACGTGACTCAAAGAAGTAGGAGGCCCAGGGTTCGCTCTGATTGTTTAGAAATACACAATCGCTTTGAGGTCCTCTCCCCTAGCATGGAAGACAAAGAGCAGACTCCATTTGAGGATCTCTCCCTCATTACAGTCGATCAGGTATATGAAGACGAGCAGCAAAGTCAGTCCTCAGGGAATGTGCAGGCGACCTTGGAACGGACAGCTCACGGAAGAACCCCGACCAAACCTAAGAGGAGGCGTGTAGTGGTGATAGGGGATTCCCTACTGAGGGGAACAGAAGCAGTGATCTGTGGGCCTGACAAGATGTCTCGGGAAGTGTGCTGTCTCCCCGGGGCTAAGATCCAAGATGTAACTGAATGACTGCAAGGAATCATAAAACCCACTGACAAATATCCCTTCCTCTTGGTTCATGTGGGAACCAATGACACTGCAAGCAATAGCCTCCAGAAGATCAAAAGAGACTACGAGGTTCTGGGCAGGAAATTGAAGCAATTAAATGCACAAATTGTCATCTCATCTGTCCTCCCAGTTGAACAACGTGGCCCAGGGAGAGAGGGGAAAATAGTGGAAGTGAACAGCTGGCTTCGCAAATGGTGTAAACAGGAACGGTTTGGATTCTTAGATCACGGACTGCAGTTTCTTGAAGATGGACTTCTGGCAAGCGATGGGCTGCACCTCACAACGGTTGGGAGAAATGTTTTTGCCGAAAATCTCAGAAACCTCATCAGGAGGGCTTTAAACTGACTAATGTGGGGGAGGGAGACAGTGCTCCTGAAGGTAGGAGTCTATCAATTGATGAAGATGATCATCCAAATGTCATAGACCAAATGGAGCAAACAGCACGCAGACCTAGTGGTGGGAGGAAAAAATCCTTAAATAAGAGACACGGGGGAATGATTAATGGACTTCAATGTCTGCGCAAAGCATGGGAAATAAACAAGATGAACTTGAGCTCTTGGTACAGCACACTAAATATGACATAATAGGCATCACTGAAACCTGGTGGGATAAGTCCCACGATTGGAATGTAATAATGGGGGGATACAATCTATTTCAGAGAAACAGACCAGACAAGAAAGGAGGAGGAGTGGCGTTATATGTCAGGGATGTGTATACCTGTGAAGAGATCCAAGATTTAGAACCTCAAAGCCAAAGTGAGAGCATTTGGGTCAAAATTAAGGGAGAGAAGAATAACAGTGACCTCATTGTGGGAGTTTACTATAGATCCCCAAGCCAAACGGAGGACATAGATGATGCCTTCCTGGAACAGATGGCCAAGCATGCAAAAGGAAGGGAGATAGTAGTAATGGGGGACTTCAATTACCCGGATATTTGTTGGATGTCAAACTCAGCCAAGAGCATAAGGTCAAACAGATTCCTCACTGGCCTTGCAGACAACGTCATTGTCCAGAAAGTGGGAGAAGCAACAAGAGGAACAGCCATTTTAGATCTGGTCCTAACCAATGTTGATGACCTGGTTAGTGGGGTAGAAGTGGAAGGATCATTAGGCGCGAGTGATCATGCTCTTCTGAAGTTTACTATACAGCGGAAAGGAGCACCCAAGCATACTAGGACTCAATTTCTTGACTTTAAGAAAGCCGACTTCATAAAACTTAGGGAAGTGCTGGGTGAGATCCCATGGACAGTAATACTAAAAGGAAAGGGAGTTCATGATGGCTGGGAGTTTGTTAAGAGGGAGATAGTAAAAGCACAACGTCAGGCAATACCAATGAGACAGAAACATGGAAGGTGCCTAAAGAAGCCAGGGTGGCTATCTAAAGAACTTTTAACTGAGTTAAGATTTAAAAAGGATGTGTACAAAAAATGGAAAAGGGGGGAAACCACCAAAGAGGAATTCAAACAAATAGCCAGCACGTGTAGACACAAAGTCAGAAAAGCTAAAGCACAGAATGAACTCAGGCTTGCTAGAGAGGTTAAAAGCAACAAAAAAGGCTTTTATGGGTATGTTCGTAGCAAAAGGAAGAACAAAGAAACAGTGGGGTCACTCAGAGGAGAAGATGGTGAAATGCAAACGGGGGACACAGAAAGGGCTGAACTCCTCAATGCCTTCTTTGCCTCAGTCTTCTCCGATAAAGAAAACAATGCCCGACCTGAAGAATTTGGAGCAAATGATTCAGCAAAGGAAACACAGCCCAGAATAACTAAGGAGATAGTACAAGAATACTTGGCTAGTTTAGATGTATTCAAGTCTCCAGTGCCAGATGAACTGCATCCAAGAGTATTAAAAGAACTGGCAGATGTGATCTCAGAACCACTGGCAGTCATCTTTGAGAATTCCTGGAGAACAGGCGAAGTCCCGGCAGACTGGAGGAGGGCAAATGTTGTCCCTATTTTCAAAAAGGGGAAAAGAGAGGACCCAAATAATTACCGCCCAGTCAGTCTGACATCAATACCAGGGAAGATTCTGGAGCAGATCATTAAGCAAACAGTCTGTGAGCACCTAGAAAGGAATGCTGTGATCACCAATAGTCAGCATGGATTTCTGAAAAATAAGTCATGTCAGACTAACCTGATCTCGTTTTTTGACAGAATTACAAGCCTGGTAGATGAAGGGAACCCAGTGGATGTAGCCTACCTTGTATGTAGATGTAGCGGTCTTGACTATGCTACCACTCAGTGGATTTGTAACTGGCTGACTGACCGAACCCAAAGGGTGCTCATCAATGGTTCCTCTTCATCCTGGAGAAGAGTGACTAGTGGGGTGCCACAGGGTTCTGTCTTGGGCCCGGTCTTATTCAACATCTTTATTCAGCATCTTTATAAATATATGAATCCCTATGGGTATAGGGCGGTATATAAATTTAATTAATTAATAATAGCAGCAGCAACAACAAGAACCACAACAACAGTGTTCAAAACAGGGCTCAAGGATCTAGGAGTCTTGGTTGACCACAAACTTGACATGAGCCAACAGTGTGACGCGGCAGCTAAAAAAGCCAATGCAATTCTGGGCTGCATCAATAGGAGTATAGCATCTAGATCAAGGGAAGTAATAGTGCCACTGTATTCTGCTCTGGTCAGACCTCACCTGGAGTACTGTGTCCAGTTCTGGGCACCACAATTCAAGAAGGACACTGACAAACTGGAACGTGTCCAGAGGAGGGCAACCAAAATGGTCAAAGGCCTGGAAACGATGCCTTATGAGGAACGGCTAAGGGAGCTGGGCATGTTTAGCCTGGAGAAGAGGAGGTTAAGGGGTGATATGATAGCCATGTTCAAATATATAAAAGGATGTCACATAGAGGAGGGAGAAAGGTTGTTTTCTGCTGCTCCAGAGAAGCGGACACGGAGCAATGGATCCAAACTACAAGAAAGAAGATTCCACCTAAACATTAGGAAGAACTTCCTGACAGTAAGAGCTGTTTGACAGTGGAATTTGCTGCCAAGGAGTGTGGTGGAGTCTCCTTCTTTGGAGGTCTTTAAGCAGAGGCTTGACAACCATATGTCAGGAGTGCTCTGATGGTGTTTCCTGCTTGGCAGGGGGTTGGACTTGATGGCCCTTGTGGTCTCTTCCAACTCTATGATTCTATGATTCTGGGATAGAGTGTTTGAGGACCAGGACATTCACAGGAAAACCAAAATACTTGCTTACTACCAACCTTACTGTATGCTTGTGAAACATGGACCACTTATAAACGCCATCTCCAACTCCTCGAAAGATTACATCAACGGTGTCTCCGAAAATTTTTAAACATCACTTGGGAAGACAGGCGAACTAATGCCAGTGTACTGGAAGAAGCAAAGATCACCCGTGTGGAATCAATGATCCTTCAACATCAACTTCGTTGGACTGGTCATGTTGTGTGGATGCCTGATTATCGTCTTCCAAAGCAACTACTCTATTCCGAACTTAAAAATGGAAAGTGTAATGCTGGTGGTCAACAAAAGAGGTTTAAAGACTTTCTCAAGGCAAATCTTTAAAAAATGTAGTTTAAACACCAATAATTGGGAAACACTGGCCTGTGAGAACTCCAATTGGAGAACAGCCTTTACCAAAGGCGTCATGGGCTTTGAAGACACTCGAACTCAGGACAAAAGGGAGAAATGTGCTAAGAGGAAGGCACGCTTGGCAAATCCTCACCGTGACCAACTCCCACCCGGAAACCAACGTCCCCACTGTGGAAGGACGTGTGGATTCAGAATTGGCCTCCACAGTAACTTACGGACTCATTGTTAAAACCGTGTTTATGGAAGACAATCTTACTCAGCTATGAGTGATCGCCAAAGAAGAAGAATAAGTGTCCAGATAAAGAGAACTCATAATACCACTGTATTCTACCTTGGTCAGACCACACCTGGAATACTGTGTCCAATTCTGGGTACCGCAATTTAAGAAGGATATTGTCAAGCTGGAAAGTGTGCAGAGGGCAACCAAAATAATTCATGGGTCTGGTAACTTAGCCTTAAGAGGAACAGTTGAGGAAGTTGGGTATGTGTAGCCTGGAGAAGAGGAGGCTGAGGAGATATGATAGCCATCTTCAAATATCTGAAGGGCTGTCACATGGAAGATGGAGCAAGGTTGTTTTCTCCTGCTCTGGAAGGTAGAACCTGAACCAATGGAATCAATTTATAAGAAAGGAGATTCTGACTAAACATCAGGAGGAAATTTCTGACAGCAAGTGCTGTTTGACAGTGGAATGGACTCCCTTGAGAAGGTGGTGGCCTCTTGTTCCTCGCAGGTTTTGAAGAAGATTGGATGACAATCTGCCATTGATGTTTTAGCTGAGACTCCTGCATTGCAGGGGGTTGGACTAAATCACCCTTAGGGTCTCTTCCAACCCTACATTTCTATGATTATATGAACACATACTTCCACAGATATTACTGACTGGACCTGCAATTATACTTGAATATAAAGGAGACCATTTTGGAGCAGTAGAACCTATTTCATTCCCAAGTGTTTGGTTCTGTGGAGGAAGTTATTTTGCTACTTTACTTTTAAAACACACAAGTCTGTTAAGATTTCTAAACATAGTTCTAGGAAAATGTTTGGGCTGTATCCAGCAGACAGTATTGGCTGATGGCCCAAGGAAGAGCTGCAGGTTTCCCATGCTCTGAAACCCCCAACGTCCCGATTCTGAAGGGGAGTTACACATTCCAATCTACCCACTTCTTATTTTATAGCTCAGAGTAAGCTGCACTCGGGAGGATGTTCATTAACTCAATACACATGTGAATGGATTTCCTTTATTTCTTTTTTGTGCCTTTGTTCAGGGAGATGCAGACTTTTAAGTACTTACGACTAATTACCACCATGCTACTTCCTCTATAAGGGGGTGAGTTTGTGGCCACTTAAGCCAGGGCACAGCAATGTAGCCATATGAAACACAACCGCTCCAAAGCCTGCCACACACCACCACCATAGAAACAATTTGTGGGATGCTATGTTGCTCCTTATAATTCTGTCCAAAATTAAATTTGTTGAACTTCCAATAGCTAAGAGGCATGAAACATGAAGAATACTGAACTGAGGAACCAAAGGTTACAAGACTGGAAAGTGAGGAGCTAACTGTGGGGTGTATTTTCTCTTTGTAAGTTTTGAAACTCTCAGATGGAAACAGTTTTTCAATGTTTATGATTTTTCAAGTAGATCACACTTTAACAGGGAGTAAGTGAACTTCCTGCAAGGAAAAGAACCTTGGCCTCCCGGGGCACTACATTTCAGACACTTACGGAAAGTTCTCTCTCAGGGTCCTTGTAAGAAACTGTTCTAGTACAAAATGTGTGCATGTTTTTGTTTCCCACACACGTGTATTACCAATGCAGATAAATAATTCCACATGTCCTGTGAAGCTGAGAGTAATTCTCCATTAAGGAGGGATGAAAGCCACAGGTCCAGCAGAATGAGGCACTATAGATGGAAATAAGTGTTCTAACGGATTAGGTCAATATTCTAGAGAGTCCAGCATTCTGTTCCTCATCCTGGGACAGCAGCTCCTGCCCCTTTTGACACACCAGCAACTAGGATCTGGAAGAATGTGGCATGCTCTGTATAGCCATGGATGGCCTTATTCCCCATGGATTTGTCTAATCCAATTTGGCTTTTAAAGCCATGGCACCTTTTCAAGCTCTAAAATCTGGTAGTTTAGCTTAGTGGAAAGAAGGCTTGGGAAGGAAAAGTGGAAGGAGAAGAAGGCATTGAGACAGAACAATGGTTCCCACATTGGTTTCTGGTATTCAGCCAGCAGTTTCAAATCCCCTGGTATGCATTCCACTTCAGGGCTAAGAGAGAACTCACCACATATCTGCACTTTCTAATATAATGCCAGAGCTCTTCCTTCACTTTTCCTCCCCCTCCTCATGCCTTTGATTTATGTGTCCATGAGGTTTGCTAATCCCACCTAATAAAGCTTCAGACCTGCGAAGGATGGCTGGGGTTGTTACTTCATCAGTTGGCAAAACCTCCCGTTTCCACAGGGCAGGGCATCACCAGGTTCTAATCAGAAGAGACAGTGCCTAGGAACAATTACATCCACTGTCCAGCCATTTCTCCATTTGAGAGTTAATCAGGCCTCCCTCAACAGGACCATTAACCAAGCAAACAGGAAAAACTCCCCATTGTCAGAAAGCCATCATGGCCCATCAGTCTTCAAAGATGGACCATTCCAAATGGCCCTTAATCCCAGGAGAGTTTCAGAGTCTTTGAGTCCATTACCCAGCAGGTAATATCTGCCCCATGACAAAGAAGTTATATAAACTCCACATTATCTTCCTCTGTTGTGAGCAGATGAACAAACCAAGAATTCTACTGTGTAAGGCTAGATATAATTTGAGAAAGACCATGAAATTTTGAGCTGTAGCAAAAAAAGATGGCTTTCATGTGAATATGAAAGTCCCCTAGGATCCCTGTTCCTTCTTGAATCCAACTCCATACACTCAACGTTAGGAGACTCCCCAACAAGGTATCTGGTTATGTCAGGGAATTGGAAGCTGCCGAAGAGCCGAGGGGGGAGAGAGACAAGTACAGAGAGCCTATGTCGTTAATCAGCAGCTTCTCATCCTTTCGGATTGCAGTTGGGAAGCCACTGTTTCCAAGCCTTCATGCATCACGTGCTAGGGCCGTTGCTGTACCGTAACTGCGTCTGCTTCTTGGACGACGTGCTGGTGTACTCAGACAACAAGGAACAGCATGTAAAGGATGTGCGTCAAGTCCTGAGCAGACTCAAGGAGCATCGCTTGTGGGTGAAGATGGAGAAGTGTCGTTTCCACGCGAAAGTGGTGGAGTTCCTGGGTTACAGGTTGTCGGACAAGGGCGTGGCAATGGATCCGGAGAAGGTGAAGGCTGTGGTTGAATGGGAGAGCCCCAAGATCCGGAAATACGTTCAACGTTTCCTGGGTTTCAGCAACTTCTACAGGAAGTTCATCAAGAACTTCACAAAACTGACGGCGCCCATAACGGACTGTCTTAGTGCTAAGAAAAAGTTTTTCTGGACTGAGGAGGCACAAAGGGGGTTTGAGGAGCTTAATAGAGTCTTTGCATCGGAGGAGCAGCTGCTGCACGTCAACCCCGAGCGACCGCTGCGAGTTGAGACAGATGCCTTGGATCGGGCGATAGGGGCAGTGTTGCTACAACCAGATGGAGAAGGGGAGTGGCGGCCATGTGTTTTTTCTCTCGGAAGCTGAAAAAGCCGGAGCAGAACTACACTATTTACGATAAGGAATTGCTTGTGATCGTCGCTGTGTTCAAGCAATGGCGACATTTCCTGATCGGGGCGAGGTACCAAGTTTTGATGTGCACGGACCACAAGAACTTGGAGTACTGGCGTACGGCGTGGGTGCTGTGCCAGAGGCAGATACGCTGGGCGGAGTTTTTTGCTGGCTTTAACTTTAAGATTGAATACGTGCCAGGGGAGCAGAATGCGAGGGCAGATGCGCTGTCTCGCAAACCGCAGTACGTGGGAGAGGAAGGGCCGCCGGTCGCCAGATTAATGTTCCCTGAGACCCAGTGGACTTGTGGAGCAGCGTTGGTGAAAGATGACGAACTGATGAGGCTGCTCAGAGAAGATGACTTTGCAAGGCAAAAGATGGGGGATTTAAGGCAAAAGGGGGGTGCCAAGGGTGGTTTCGAGGTGAAAGGAGGGCTTCTGTACTATAGGGGGGCTTTGTATGTCCCAGATGAAGCCCTCAGGAACAGGATCCTCAAGCAACTTCACGACAGCTGCACGGCGGGACATTTTGGACAACACAAAACCATGCTACTGGTTACCAGGGAATTTTGGTGGCCCAAAGTGAGGGAGGATGTAAGGGAATATGTGAGAGGGTGTGACACTGGCCAAAGGGCCAAAGGGGAAAGGGTGGCACCAGCAGGTTTGCTGGAACCTTTGCCCACACCAGGAAAGCCATGGGAGGTGGTGGCGGTGGATTTTATCAATGATCTGCCCAAGTCTAAGGGTAAAACAGCAATCATAGAATCATAGAGTTGGAAGAGACCACAAGGGCCATCGAGTCCAACCCCCTGCCAAGCAGGAAACACCATCAGAGCACTCCTGACATATGGTTGTCAAGCCTCTGCTTAAAGACCTCCAAAGAAGGAGACTCCACCACACTCCTTGGCAGCAAATTCCACTGTCAAACAGCTCTTACTGTCAGGAAGTTCTTCCTAATGTTTAGGTGGAATCTTCTTTCTTGTAGTTTGGATCCATTGCTCCGTGTCCGCTTCTCTGGAGCAGCAGAAAACAACCTTTCTCCCTCCTCTATGTGACATCCTTTTATATATTTGAACATGGCTATCATATCACCCCTTAACCTCCTCTTCTCCAAGCTAAACATGCCCAGCTCCCTTAGCCGTTCCTCATAAGGCATCGTTTCCAGGCCTTTGACCATTTTGGTTGCCCTCCTCTGGACACGTTCCAGTTTGTCAGTGTCCTCCTTGAACTGTGGTGCCCAGAACTGGACACAGTACTCCAGGTGAGGTCTGACCAGAGCAGAATACAGTGGCACTATTACTTCCCTTGATGCTATACACCTATTGATGAGGCCCAGAATTGCATTGGCTTTTTTAGCTGCCGCGTCACACTGTTGGCTCATGTCAAGTTTGTGGTCAACCAAGACTCCTAGATCCTTTTCACATGTACTGCTCTCGAGCCAGGTGTCACCAATCTTGTATTTGTGCCTCTCATTTTTTTTGCCCGAGTGCAATACTTTACATTTCTCCCTGTTAAAATTCATCTTGTTTGTTTTGGCCCAGTTCTCTAATCTGTCAAGGTCGTTTTGAAGTGTGATCCTGTCCTCTGGGGTGTTAGCCACCCCTCCCAGTTTGGTGTCATCTGCAAATTTGATCAGGATGCCCTTGAGTCCATCATCCAAGTCGTTGATAAAGATGTTGAATAAAACCGGGCCCAAGACAGAACCCTGTGGCACGCCACTAGTCACTCTTCTCCAGGATGAAGAGGAACCATAATTTATCATGCAAATTCTTAAGGAAAGTTATTATTATAATGGGAGATCAGTTTACCAAAGGTATAAAAGCTATTTATGAAAAACAGAAAGCCAACCTAATAATCTGCAAAAACAGAATATATACCAATAGAAAAAGGTACAAGACAGGGCTGCCCACTTTCTCCTCTACTGTTCATATTGACTTTGGAAATACTCAATTCGGTGCTGAGGAAAGAAGAAGAAATTAAAAGGATTACCCTTGGCCAAAAGGCTTTCAAAGTGAAAGCTTTTTGCAGATGACTGACATCACAGTAGAAGATCCAGAATTGAGTACAGTGGTACCTCGGGTTACATACGCTTCAGGTTACAGACTCCACTAACCCAGAAATAGTGCTTCTGGTTAAGAACTTTGCTTCAGGATGAGAACAGAAATCATGCTCCGGCAGCGCAGCAGCAGCAGGAGGCCCCATTAGCTAAAGTGGTGCTTCAGGTTAAGAATAGTTTCTGGTTAAGTACGGACCTCCAAAACGAATTAAGTACTTAACCCGAGGTACCACTGTATACCCAAAGTGTTGGAAAAATTATTAGCATTTGGAGGTTTCCGGATTTAAACTTAACAGTTCAAAAACAAAGCTAATGGTTAAAAATTTATGGGAACAAGAAAAAAGGAACTACAGGATAAAACGGGTTTGATGATAGCGAAAAAAGCAAAATATCTTGGAACTGAAATAATAATGAAAAATATAAATCTTTTTGATGACAACTATAACAAAATCTGGAAAGAAATTTAAAAAGATTTGGGAATTTTGACTAGGTTAAAACTTTCATTTTGGGGAAGAATTTTGGTAATAAAAATGATAGTGCGTCCCAAAAAGCTTTTCCTTTTTCAAATGATCCCGATCATAGGCAAAATGGAATGTTTTGATAGGTGGAGAAAAGACCTGACAAGGTTTATCTGGCTGAATAAGAAACTGCGCATAAAACATAAAATATTGACATATAATTTCTTATACAGAGAGGGGGCTTTGCCCTACCAAATTTAAGAACGTATTATGAGGCAGTGTGCCTAACTTGGATAAAGGACTGGATTTTATTAGAGAAAACAGATCTACTTGACTTGGAAAGCTACAACAGATATGGGTGGCATGCCATAACCCTTTACAAGGTGGGGACCAGATATCAACCACTATTAGAACCTCAGACGCCATGGTGGCTATTCCCATTAGAGGCATTATAAATATGTAAAGTAATTGGGCAACTTACAGCCAATTACTAAAAGAAGAGCAAGGGCATCTGAAATTAAAATCATTTGAGGAGACAAGGCATTACCTCACCAATTGGCTCCAATACCACCGGCTACATAATGAATTTAATTTGGATAAAAAAATAGGTTTCGGAAAAGAAGAATCTAAATTACAAATTGTATTATTAAAAAACAATAAGAAATTATTATCCTAAATTTATAACCTATTACTGGAATGGAACCTGAAAGATGAGCAAGTACAAGATGTTATGGTAAAATGGGCCCAGGACATCAGCTACGCAATATAGATGGAACAGTGGGAAAGACAGTGGAGGTCAGACATCAGATTTACCGCCTGTTACACCATCAAGGAAAATTTGATGAAATGTTATATAGGTGGTATATGACACCCTCCAAACTAGCCAAGATTTATAAACTAAGATCCAATCTATGTTGGAAATGTAATAAAGCAGAGGGGGCAATGTTTCATGTATGGTGGGGCTGTGAGAAAGTTAAAAGTTTCTGGGGGTGTATTCATGATGAATTTAAAAAGATGTTCAAAACCTCTATAGAAAAGAAATCTGAGGCGTTTCTATTGGGCATTATAGGAAATGACATCCCACAGGATAAGAAAAGGCTATTTTTATACACAGCCACTTGCTAGAAACTGGAAAGGAGACATTATTCCCACTAAGGAAGATTGGATAAGTAAAGTATGTGAATTCATAAGAATGGTTAAATTAACGGCAGCTATAAGAAATCAGTCCAACCAGAATTTAAGGAAGGAATGGCAATGCTTTGAGGACTATATGAAAAAACACTGTTCTAATAATAACATATTGATATGCATAGAATAAGTATATAAAGATGTTTCAAACGAAGGTAAAATTAATGATGGATATATATTGATTATTACAAGACACAATGTTAAAGTATTTATAACATAAAAGATGTTGAGTTGTGGTGGAGGGAAGCCACACGGGTGTAAATTGTTGTTTTTTATTTTCATGTATATGGATTTTGTATTTTGTTTTTCTTGAATAAACAAACAAACAAAAAGAATTTGCCATAAGTTAGAAGGCACTGAGGTAGCAAGAATGGAGTTCACAGGCTACCAGCTTACTACTCAAGTATTCCTTGCCGGATGAAAAACCACTTTTGTATGCTTTCCTGCATTGGAATCCCGCTCTGCCCCTCTTAGCATACAGGGCTCCACTTCATTTCATCCAGTGACATGAGCAGACATGAGGCAAAGTGAGGCAGCTGCCTCTGGTGGCAGGATCCACAGGGGCAGGAGATCTACACAGTCCTTGGAGGCCAGATTTGCCATCACCTTGGCAGTCCCTGCCATGCCACCTCTACAGCAGCCTCTTGGCAAATAGGAGGCACTGCTGGTCTCCCCCCACCCCCAGGGAGGAAATGGTGGGGGCTGCCTTCTGAAGTTTCCTGGACTCTGCCCCTGCCAAGCTGATTCAGAGTGGGCCCCTTCCTTCCCCGCCCCCGCCCCCGCCCCCCGCGAACAGCCTCAGATTCCCACTTCAACTTTTGGGTAAATCTTGTTCCTAATGTTGATCTCCACTCACCCCCTTGTTCCCAGTATTGGTCTTTATCCCCCCGCCCTTTACGTCCTGATGGAGATCTCCACTCACCCCTTCCTCCCTGGTAGGGCATGGCCCAATTTGTGCCCAAATATATTGGGCTGGCCCTGTCTTTGGGCAACAGTACACAGCCCCATGTACTGAAGCAGCATGTGGGCTCCTTTAGCAGCATGCCTATATTGGCTCCATGCTGTGTGCCCATTTCATGGGGCAGGAGAAGTGAACAAAATAAAAAAAGAGTCATGGTAAGTAAATAGATAGCACTATGAAGAATTCAGAAAGAGTTCATTTATAAACATATTTATATTTGTACAAGAGCAGCTCAAAATATTTAGTTTAGCCAAACTTTCAGCACTAAATGGGAAGGGAAACAAAGAGAAACATCACTTTTAATGCCAGTAAGAAACACCAGGTTCAAACAGGAATCAAGCTGATACGAATACTAGTATGATCAGCGCTATTTTTCTAGAAAAAGAGGTGCCAGAACTCACCATTAACTCTTTCTCTTAGACTGGCAATGGTGCCCACCTGAGAGATGCCGGAACTCACCTGAGAGGTGCTGGAAGTGAGTTCTGGTGAGTTTCAGCTGAAAAAAAGCCCTGAGGATGATACTGGTAACCAAATAAACACACAGCTGCAATGCTGAGAAAAGCTTCACCACCCAAATTTTAAGGGACAGAAGCCCTAGATGGTCATCTTCATGTCTTGCCCTCACCCCCAGTTATCTAGCGCTACTAAAATGGGGCTTTGATCCTAGGAAACCCCATGCATGCAACTCAGAAAGGGGGAGCAGGGTTGTGCATACCCCCTCTGCCATGTGTTCAGCAGAAGACAGGAAAGGTTGTAGGGGCATAGATTCTGCCATGTAATTGGGAACTCTCTGGTATCAGGGTTCCCAATGACAAATACAGCTCCACAGACAGTCCCCTTTGCACCTTCCACTGAACAATCATGTGAATTGATCCAAAGTCCAAGGAGTATGATTGAAACTCCAGGTGTAAAGAGAAAGAGCTTTTGGCTAAGCTCAAGTGTGAATGGCACCTCCACTGATGAGTGTGTTTAGCCAATGGGAAGATCTCTTAATTAACTTTATAACTACAGGTATGCCTAGAAATCTCTGCATAAACTCTAAATGCAGGGCACAATTATGCACACATAGCGAAAAGATGCTAACCCAACCATCTTAAATACATTTAGGAAGCAAATCACACAAGTCACTTTTTCGTTTCCTTAAGTCACATCATGTGTACAAGCCTAAAAATAGGGTTTTGAGCATGGTTTTAACGATGGAAACGAGGCATACAAATAAAATGATGTAGGCATGCATTTTTGAACAGAAATAAATAGAAATATATTCCAAACTCTTCTATAGCAGAAAGCATACTGAACATTCCCGTTTATAAAACAAATTAAAACACCTTCCTCAAAAACTAGGGCAATGACAGTGTTTTGGCAATAGCTTAATTCTAAAGAAGTTACTTGCGGGGATAGAAATGAAACGCACTTCCAATAAGTTTTACTTACAGCTTGCACCTTACCACTAAGCAGCAGCACCAATCCCAGAAAGAGCGTGATTTGTGAAACCCTGCAGAAAAAAAGACAAAATTGCCATCGTTACAGCGCATGCCGTCCCGGGCTGCCGAGAGCCTGAAAAGCGGCCCGTCTCCCCGGGGAAGGCGCCACTTACCGGCCAGTGGGACGGGCGACGCGCAGCGGCGGGGGGCGCCTCATCCTCGTCTCTGGATCCGCGCACGGGAAGGCGTCCTGCGAGGCAGACTGAGGAGCGACACGCGCGTGAGAAGGGCAACGGGCCGCCGCGCGGGGCAGGGCCGGCCGGGAGGGACCCCCGCTCCCTCCCCGCTCCCCCGAGCCCTCCCGGGCGGCAGCGGCTCCTGCGCGAGTGGGAGCGCCGCTCGGGGCAGGGACTCACCTGCCCTCGTTCTCCTCGCGCGCCCGGAGCTGCGCGCCTCTCGGCCGGCCGCGGTCCGGAGTGCGGCGGGAGCGGCCCTCGGCCAGCGGCTGGCGCCTCCCCCCCCCCCGCGGGCCCGGGGCGGGGCGGCGGGGCGGGGCCTGGGCAGCGCACAAGCGGCGGCGGGCGGCGAGCTCGCCTTTCCTCCTCGGCAGGCGCCAGAGGCGGACGCAGGATCGGGGCCGCGGCGCACGTGCGAGCGAGTGTCAGGCTCGGCAGCGAGAGGAGGACGAGGATGGGCCGCCCCGCGCGGGATCCGCCGCTCGCGCTCCTGCTGGCCGCGCTGCTGCCGCTGCTCCTCCTCGAGCGGCGCTGGGCGGCCGAAGCGGCGGCGGCGGCGGTGAGTAGTAGGTTGTGTGCGACCCCGCCGCGCTCGCTCCGGAGCAGGCGCTCCGCCCGGGGAGCCCTCTCGCCCCTTCGAGGCGGCGGCGGCGGCGGCGGCGGCGGCGGCTGATCCGGGAGGGTCTCGGGCGGCGCTGCTGGCCGGCCCTGGGCGCCTTTGCGCACCGGCGGGAGACCCGCCTGCTGGAGGGCATGCAGAGCGTCTCGATTTCGTGCCTTTTCTCTCTAGCTAGACTTTTGCGGTATGTGGATATGGATAGGATAAGGAAAAGCATTCCGGGGTTGCTGAGGTGGTCCGTGTTCTCGGCATGTTTCCAAATGATCGGTGCAATTTGTGTGAATCTGGTTCCCTGTAGAATCCCACTTGGCTGCATTTCCCCCATTGCCATCACAAGTGGTCCAGACGCAGTTGTGTGCGCCTGTGGCACAAAGACCCTCTGCGAGGGGCACTGGTGGAACAACTTTGAAGTCACTTCACTGTCAGCTCCAGTTTTGGAGACGTCTGGATCAGTAATGGACTGGAGACAAGCAGGGCTGTCTTTACCCAGGGGTGCAATGGGTGCAGGGCACCCAGGCACTGAATTCTGGGGGCCGCCAGGCACCCGCCGCTGAAGCCACCTAAGCTCTTAACTATCTACCTGTTATGAAATAATAAATGATTTTGATCAAGCTAGAAAAACAAAGTACATATATATACCTAGGTATTACTGAAATGTATACCTACTCTTTCACTCAAGGACTTTCGACTTTGTGTGCTCATTTACCAAAGATGCGCAAGCTTATCATTCACAACGGCAGCGCTTGTCAGACTCAAAAACGGCGCTTGCCATTCTCAACGGCGCCGTGCGTGCGAAATTAACTCTTACATCGAAATATCATGTTACGTATTGTATTGAGCTGCTATGCGGCAGCGGGGTCAGCGGCACCTTTGACACGACTGAAGTTTCGCTAAACTAAATTTGGGGGCGCTGGGCGGATCTTTGCACCCCGGCGGCGCATATGCTAAAGATGGCCCTGGAGACAAGAACCAGACTTGGAGGCTCTGTTGGTGGGTTTTCGGACTAGGAAAGTGGCAGGCAAACTGCTTTGGGGGTGGCCTTTCCCCCAAGTCTTGGATTTGGAGACCCTCATTGAGCGGTGTCATTTGAGGCCTAAGAGGCTTCTGTAGCACCCATCCTTGACAGGGAAAGCCAGAGCAGTGTATGGCTGGGGCTGTTTTTGAAATTTAAGTTGCTGTAAAATACAACAGCTGGCTCCTACTGGAGCTGGCCACTGAGGACATAACTCCCCACTTAAACAAGTACTTCAGCTTCTGTTCTGCTTTCGGGCACAAATCAAAGTGCTTCACTTTTAAACCATCTCAGACATTGATGCCTCCTATTACAGCAGCAATTTTCAGCCACCTTGAACCCAACCCACACATGAATTGGGGGACTCTTTCTCAAACCTTTTCATACACGTTTAAGGTGGTAGTGCTGCTGTTTTGACCCACTAGGCTGCAACCTGGCAAGGGATCTCATCAGGTAAGATCCAGGGGCAGCACGAGGCTTCCTGGAACTTAATGTTTGCCATACAAGGCCTTCCTCTCTGAGGTCCCCTAGCCACTGAAATTACGTGGGTGGTGACAGGGCAAAGGGCTTACTTGGCGGTGGTACCTTGAGGTGTAGTCCCCTCGTGGGGAGGGTGTGCCTAGTGCAGAATTTGATGTCCTTCTGGCACAAGCAGATTTTTAAATTTGTCAGCATTTTGCTGAGGCTGTAAGGCAGATATGCACATCAGGCAGGCTGAGGCAGCCACCTTTGGTGGCAGAACCCCAAGCACCCCTGCTGGTGGGAAAACCACATGAGATCTCACGTGAGCGCCGCAAGATCTCACTGGAACCTACTGCTGTCAGTGCTGCTTTGCAGGCACTGCCGCACAACCCAGGTAAAGGAGGTGGTAGTAGCAGCCGGGCAGCACCTTTGATGTTTTGCCTCAGGCATCGAAATGTGATGTTCTGCTCTTGTGCAGCTGCCATTGTTTTATTGCTTCTGCTGGATTTTGTCACTGCTGTTGCTTGCTGTGTTTAACATTGGGTCTTATTTTAAATGTGTTTTATCATAATTATGTAAGCTACCCTTGTATAGTTAAAAAAAACCCAAACACCTGAAAGGTGATGTATAAATATGAACAAAAAGTGTCTGTGTCTCTCTGGGATTACCAAGGATTACTGAAAAATGTAAAATAGTAGTAGAAATACAACAGATCCTTAATGGTTTAAAAATATCATCATGCTCAGTAATGTAGGCTTATGAATTACAGAGGCCAAACTTCTGAGGAAAATTGCTTTCCTGGTTTCCAGCACACAGAACAATAAACTGCAGTATGCAAGGAGTCTTTTCAATGGTTCAAGCTACATCCACCTGAACTTGCTATGTGATCATTTCCTCTAGTTCTCACCCACCTCTGCTGAGTATTCATTATTACATATAACCTCAAACTTCATCAGCTAGAGCCTGTGCTTTGCATTACAAGCAGCAACTGTTTTGTGGAGGGATTATGTTCCATGGCACAGCACACTTATGTGAAATCGCATATAATCAACACCAATTGAAAAAGAGTGTTGGGATTGGCTACATGGCACCAATTGTCCCTCCACTTTTTCTGTCTGAAATTGAACAAAGCATTCCATTGCTTGACGGTTTAACCCACTATTGGTCTTGTCCACTCAATCCACCTAAGCCTGTCTTTGCATGCTGGGGAAGTTCCTAACTCACTGAGGGTTTGGGACCCATTGGCTATCCTTACCTGGTTTAGCCAACCAGCCCAAGCTGTTTTCTGGGGTGTGGCCGCTGTCACAGGCTAACAGCTTCTAGGAGCTGGAGGTGTCAGGATAGGAGTCAAGTGCAGGTCAGCAATAATGGCAGCAATTCACCTGTGCCAGTGAAATTAACTCTGTTCAGGGAAACAAAAATACAGCTTGGCCATGTGGCCTCAGCAACCCTTTCCAGCAGGTCTTTCCCCTATGGAGAAGTTGCCGGGACTGAAGGTCTCCACCTTCCTCCCCTCGTTAAAGCTCCCCCTCTCCAGGATGTTTCCCAAGCAGTCTCAAACTGTGTCTGTACACAACTAATCTGTATTCCGCCCTCTTCATTTCTCTGCGTGTACTGGGAGAACGCATGGGGAGAGGGGAGGAAAGCTGGACACAGCAGGAGGGGGAGTCTGAACTTCTCCCTATCACAGGTTCTTCCTGCTCACTAAATCCTGTTGCCCCTTCAGCATCTGACACCTCTTCCCTGCTCTTCTCCCTTTGACTGTCCCACCACCAATCCCCTAACTCTGAGCCTGCCTCCTCTGGGGGTTCCCTTGGGTGCCTCTCACCATTCCTTTTCATCCAGCTAGTCCAGGACAGCAGGTGAGAACTGAGTGCAAGGTGGGGACCAAAGGTGGACAAACTACCCCAGAAGGAGTATGACGTGTCATCCCCTCCCCTGAGATCCCATACACACACAAAAATATAGGAACACAGTCTCACACAAGACAATACTTGTAAATTAAGACTGGACTCTGGGTTTTTAAAAAGGATGAATTAAAAATAATACATTTGGAGTTATAAATCAAACAAAACAGCATCATGTTAAACAAATAAAGAAGAAACAGAGATAAACTATTTGTGTATGCTGTTCCTCTCTGCAAGCACTCTGACTGGAGCATTCTGTGAGACTCTAGCCCTTGATGGACAGGTCTAGCTTCCTTTTTTATTTTATTTTATTAATACATAAAACACGTACATATACATTTACACAATACACGTACACAACCCACTACCTTATTTTCAGAACATAAAAGATACCTACATTACTCTATGTAATACCTGCCTATACTATACATACCAACATACCTACACACCTACCCCACACACACCCAGCAAGTGACTTGACTTCCAGCCGTTCTTGTTACACTACTTTATTTTTCCAACTAGCTTAAATGCATTTAATTATTTCTTTAATCTCAACTTCTATATTAACTTTCTTTTCACTAATCATTTTCTGGATTCACTCAATATCTGTCAGAAATTCTACTTTTTCCACATAAATTTTGGTGTAGCCCACTCCTTATTCACTTTTTGTACCATATCTCCTCTTATCCTCCCTGTTAGTTTGGCAATATGGAAGTATTCCATCATTTTAGATAACCAGTCTGTTTTAGTTGGGGCGCTGCTGGTTTTCCAATTTTTGGCAATCAATAACCTTGCCGCCGTAATTGCATACATAAATATTGGTCTGACCGTTCTTTTTATTACCTTTGACCTAGGAGAAAGGATTCTGGTTTTTCCCCCCCAAATGAAAATCTAAACATCTTTTTCAGTTTGTTATATTTTCCCAGAATCCTACTATCCCTTTGCCCTCCCACCACATATGTAGAAAGGTTCCTGCCCCATTGTTGCATCTCCAACAGACATCACTACAGTATTTGTACATTTTTGCCAGTTTGGCCGGGGTCGGGTACCATCTGTATTGCATTTTCATTACATTCTCTCTTAAATTATAGCATCCCGTAAATTTGATATCTCTTTTCCACAGCCGTTCCCATTGGCTCATCGTAATAGGTAAAGGTAAAGGGACCCCATTAGGTCCAGTCGTGGCCGACTCTGGGGTTGCGGCGCTCATCTCGCTTTATTGGCCGAGGGAGCCAGCGTACAGCTTCCGGGTCATGTGGCCAGCATGACCAAGCCGCTTCTGATGAACCAGAGCAGCGCATGGAAACGCCATTTACCTTCCCGCCAGAGCGGTACCTATTTATCTACTTGCACTTTGACGTGCTTTTGAACTGCTAGGTTGGCAGGAGCAGGGACTGAGCAACGGGAGCTCACCCCGTTGCGGGGATTTGAACCGCAAGTGATCGGCAAGTCCTAGGCTCTGTGGTTTAACCCACAGCGCCACCCGCGTCCCTTTAGCTCATCATAATATTTTTTCCGAAATCCTGGGTCTAGCTTCCAATTAACACACTTCAGTTCCCCTCCCACTCACGCCACACTGGAATCACTCTTCTCACCCAGTTGTTGCATTTTATTTTATTTTGGAGATGGGATTTGGTTGGTTATTTTAGTCAAGGATCGGCAGCGCAGCATTCGTGCTGATTTGGCATGTGTGCCTTGCTGAGCCTTACTTTGAATATGCCTGGTAAGCCTTATGACTTGTGCTTCAGCTGAAACCTAGTTCACCCCTAAACCATTTCAGAGTAGAAGAGAGTTTCCAGAGTTACAGGCTTCAACCCAGTTCCTCTATATGTGTGGAGCAGCTGTCTGGCCTTCCATTCCATGTATGTTTTTGAATAGCAAGTTTCTACAATAGTTGGCAGGGGAGTCCTAGGCATGTGTTGTTTAAGTATCTTTTCCCTTCTCCAGAGTTTGTTATTTTATGTCTTTAGGCCTCTGCTGTACAGTTTCCTTTCTCTGGACTAAGCCACTGCTCTTTTCACCCCAATTCAAACTGCTTCCTGGAATGCATCTCCAAGGTACTTAAGACTCTGAGTCACTCAAAACCTTTGGGATTTTAATTGTACAGATCTGTATCACTTCAAGGGGATTCATCAATGTCCTCTGAATACTGTCCTAGCAAACTGAGGCAGTGTCTATAGGCCTGTTTGGGCAACTCTCTGTATTTGGAATGTTTCCTGCAGACAGTTCCCACCCAGACTGAAAGCAGGCCACAGGAATGGGTGGATCATAGGTATGGCATACTGGACCAGACCTCCATCCTGACTTACGTTTCCGTTTCCTGCCTAAGGGAAGAGATACCCAAAGAGACATAAATAAATGATCTCACAGTAGTTTTGAAATTTTAACAATGTAGCAAAACTAATCTGGCAATAAATGTGCTTGTTAATTGTGAGTTATCTCAGTTCAAAATGTGACTATCTGTGTAAAGGAGTAATTGGCCCATATATGTTTGTTATTGCTTTCCCCCTGCACATTAACCCTTTTCTTTCTTTTGTCTCTTTTGCATTCTTTTACCTCCAAAACCTCAATTTATTGTGTAAGATGTTTTCTAGCAGATAGAAAAGTACCCACCAAAGTCAAGACCTTTAACTAAGTGTTCCATTGTCTTCACATCAATTACATTATTCATAAACCACCTTTTAAAATAGGTTCACCGTCTTTGTGCTTCTTCTTAAGTTTGACAGAAAAATCTTTGTTGAGGCCAGTTATATGGGACAGTAGTTGAGGAGCAGATCAGTTAGAGCAGAGAAGACTGAATGAACATTACTGGGATCTCAAAGGTGGAATTGACATCTGGGGAGAATTTCCAAAAGGTGGCACTTTGTTCTAGCTCTTAGGCAAATCAATCGAAAAACTGCATTCTTTTGGCGCAACACTTTTGGGGTCTTTTTTAAAAAAGCTCAACAACTTTTGGAGTGTCCTGGTGGCCTTTACTTTTTGAAATATGGCAACCCTAATGGTAATCCATAGACCCTCCAGAGTAACTGTCTGGCTTGCCTAATTTTTAACCAAGGCTGGATATAAAGTCTGCTCACCATTTGCAAAATAAGGGGAAAATATTTTTAAAAATGTGTATCATGGGCGTAACCAGAATTTATGTTGGTGGGGGAAGAACCTCAGTTAAGTATTTTTATGGATTTATTTGATCTTGGGGGCAGCTGCCCTTTCCCCCGCTCCCCTTTGGCTACGCCCATGATGTGTATATGAGAGAGAATGCTTTGTGTGAGAACTAAGGATTCTTGTTTCAGATAAGATTGGACCACTATCCCTCTTCCCCGGCCTCAATTCTTATTCAATTCATTCCAAATGAGAAATGAACTCTCCCAACCCTCCTTCCCTCCCATCTCACTTACTGGGCTAAGGCTGATGGCAGTGGCGAACTGTGACTGGCAGGAAGGGGGGAGGGACGTCTTCTCCTTCTCCTTCCTGCTTCCTGCCACTACCAGAGGAAGGGGAACAGCCCTCTTTTTCCTTGACTCTCTCTGCTTGCTGTGGCTTGCTACTTCAGCCCAGTAAATGGAATAATTCACAAGAACTCTATATCCTAATAAGAAGATTGACATCTTCATACTTTGAGAATGCCTGATTCTTATAAGGACTAAACTCAGAGAACTTTAAAATAAACTAATCTCTTCTGCTTTTTGATAGGATGCCACGACCAAAACCCTACCAAAGGAAATGCTTGTTACCACATCTGCCTTTTTCTTGTTGTTTTTCTAAAAGTGAAATTCTCTGAATTTATGGGCACAATCCAGCAGTGCATTCATTTCCATAAAGCACAGTTAAATAAATAAATGGAATAGCACCAGAACAGCTGCCATACATTTCAACAGGGTTAACTGAAGAGTCTGAAAGTCTTAAAACTTGGGTTGCTCTATCTGTGGTCAATTTACCGCCCCGCCCCCCGCCGCTGTGGCTTCTAATATTGCGTGTTTTGGTATTGATTTACAAGCCAAGTGTTATTTACTTTTATTGTGGGAAGCAGTGCTATTTTTCTAGAAAAAGAGGTGCTGGAACTCACCATGAACACCTTGTTCTCTTATGATGGCAATGGCACCCGCCTGAGAGGTCCTGGAACACAGTTCAGGTGAGTTCTGGCTAAAAAAAAAAGCCCCGGTGGAAAGCAATGTGTTACTGCTAAGTGGTGGATGGAGGATTTTTGTATCTAAGCATGGGTCAGGATCTGAATGTTTTTGTGTTATTACGATAGATGGGCAATAGACTCCTGATCAGAGAATCATAGAGTTGGAAGAGACCCAAGGGTCATCTAGTCCAATCCCCTGCAATGCAGGAATCTAGTTTTTTGATGCAAGCAAAAAATACCCTTGAAACCTTATGGGAGAAAGGGGGAAAAACCTAAACATGGTAATATTGCTTGTATCCCCTTTTTTAGCTTTGTGGAAAGTAGTCTACTGTACAAAGGTAACATTTACATTTGTTGTTCCACCCATTTCTCCCTCTGGCCCAGGACACCATTGGCCCCTTAAAGTTGCATCAAAAGGAATGCTACCTTTAGGCTGTTTACAGAAAATGGCAAGAAACCATAATTGTGGATTTCCTGTTGTTGTTTAGTCGTTTAGTCCAAGTTGTACCTAAAAAATCCCATGTTTAACAAACCTGAAAACAAAGGTCAAGAATTATTGTATTCATACACAGATGAGCAACAAGCAGCACAGATATTTTCTGGAAGCACAAAGAGCTTTTGGCAAGTAGACACAAAGCTAACTGTTTATTATGCAAGGACTCTTCAATCTCTTTACCATTTTCTCATATACATCCCACAACCTGATGCGTATTTAGCTAGCTGTTAATATTCCTCTATTGTATTTGCTGCTTATGGCAACTTCTTGACCCTTATTTTTAGGTATGCAACAAAGGAATGCACTCCATCTA
Organism: Podarcis pityusensis; assembly: GCF_964106645.2. Lineage (NCBI taxonomy): Eukaryota > Metazoa > Chordata > Lepidosauria > Squamata > Lacertidae > Podarcis > Podarcis pityusensis. The sequence continues at coordinate 243,710 of NC_138026.1, read as the reverse complement.
AGCATGTGGTGTAGTGGTTAAGAGCGGTAGTCTCGTTATCTGGGGAACCGGGTTCACATCTCCGCTCCTCCACATGCAGCTGCTGGGTGACCTTGGGCCAGTCACACTTCTCTGAAGTCTCTCAGCCCCACTCACCTCACAGCGTGTTTGTTGTGGAGGAGAAAGGGAAAGGAGAATGTTAGCCGCTTTGAGACTCCTTCAGGTAGTGATAAAGCGGGATATCAAATCCAAACTCTTCTTCTACAAATCAACTCTACATAAAATAGATCTGAGTCAACATCCCAGAAGTTTCCTGCCTGCTTTCTGTGTGTGCAAACTGCATTGGGCTACAGGATGTACTATTTTAGTATATTAGGCATCTCTAATATAAAATTCCATGTGCTGCTATCTCATGAGATTTATCCAGAAAATCAAGCAAATATGCAGCTGTAGAATCACAACTACTTAAAGCTATGGGATAATAAAACCTTCCCGGAAGCTGGGGAATGCCTTGACCCTGGTCTAAATATTACAGATGAAGTATGGCCCAGTGATTGAAGTGCCTAGTTGTGTGAGACTAGTATGGTAATTTGATACAGAGTTTCCTTGATTTCCCACAGATTCTTTCCCATCCCCTTAAAGAGTCAATAGCTGGTGGTTGTTTTTGTATGTATTTTAACTGTCATACCCCTAGGTCTAATTATGTTGTTATTCCAGTTTGGAAATGGGGAGTACTGTATCAGTTTATTTATTTATATATCTATTTTAAAAGTGTGATAAATATAAAGACTGTATTTAAATATTAAATAGTTGTATGATACAGCCTTACAACACATTCCCTCTCAGAAATAAATCCCAGTGCTTACTACTAGTATGTGTGTACATACTAGTGGCCTCCAAATTTTGGGACTACAGATCCCATCATCCATGAGCATTTGCCATCCTGTTTGGGGGTGATAGGAGTTGAGAGTCCAGCAACATTTGAAGGGTGCTAGATTGGGGAGGGCTGGCATTATACTCCAGCCTTAATGAAACTCATAGCATGACTTTGGGCAAATCTCCCAGAGATTTATTTCATAAAATTTATATACCTCTTGATGGTAGGAAAAAACCTCAGAGCGATTAGAATTGTTGGGATAAAGCAGAAAGCTTAATGTATGGTGCTCTAAACTTCTCAGAGGAAATGTAGCATATAAAGAAGCAAGCAAATAATGAAATAAAATATATTTCGGGAAAATGGAAGTCCCTTACATATAATTTTGTCCAGAATATAAAACATATTGAGGAAGATAAAGGTGAGATATGAAAAAGGGGGCACTTTACCTTCTCATTTCCTCATTTTCTTCCATCTTCCTACACCTCCAAGAAGATAATGTTATTGTTTATCAGTGGACATAAAGACACCTTTTGTGCTGTATAAATGGTATTTAACACTTGATAAATTATCTAAAATGTATAAGAAGGTTCCTAATAGAACAGATGGTTCTTTTTCCATATATGGTGGACTTGTAAAAAAATACCCTAGGGTATTTTGGGAAAAGATATATGATGAGATAAAAAAGATGTTTAAAGTGAGTACACGCACACACAAATGCAAGCTTTTCTGCTGGGGATTGTAGGAATAGAAATTCCAAAAAAGATGGTCAAATTATTTATGTACAACAGATAGGATCCTTTATGCTCAGAAAAGGAAAGACTAGATAAGCAAAGTAATCGACTATGTTGATTCAGCAAAGCTGGGTGAGGACTGCAGGTCCTGCTCCCTTCCAAGGCCTTTCCCAACTGGCCCAGGGGGCGTGGCCCAGGCCCTTATTTGGAACGAACTTTTGGGGAAGCGTTCTGCCATTGCTTCCCTGTTCCAGGTGGTTAATGTGCTTTAAAATGTCCTCAAGCAGTTGGTGGCAATTTAAATTTTTATTTCTTTTTTCCTTTTTTCCTTTGTTGGGGGTGGGTGGGATGGATATTTGGTTGGGGATTAATTTTAGTGTAATTGTTCTGTTCCTTTTTTGTTGTTGTTGTTGTTTTATTGGTTCTGTATAGTTTGTGTTTTGTTTTTAAGGGGCGGGATCAGGGCTGCCTGGGAGTGGGGCTCCAGCCAACACGATGGCTGGGACAAGTTCCACAGGGGGGGAAGCACTGGGACATCCGATCTCGGTGATCATGGGCAGGAGGCGGAGTTACGCTAAGACCAGACCATGTCATTACCGAGGAGGCAGGTTTAGTCGTTGTTTGAGGACTATCCCTGCCTCCGGGTCTGGCCTTGACCGGATGGATACTGGAATCAACAGGGGAAACCCACATGACCTGAAGGTGTTGCTGTGTAATGCCAGGTCAATGATGAATAAAACCACTGCCATCCACGACCTGATTGTGGATGGAGGATTTGACCTGGCATGTGTGACAGAGACCTGGTTGGATGAAGCAGATGGGCCTGTTCTTGCCGCTGCTTGCCCACCAGGTTTCTCTTACGCACAGCAACCCAGGTCATGTGGGCGGGGAGGGGGGGTTGCAGTGATTTTTAGGAAGTCACTAGCTTGCACCAGGCGTCCTACTGGGAAGACCCAGTTTTCTGAGTGCATGTTCTGGAAGTTGGGCAATAGGGGCAGTACAGGATTCCTTTTGGTGTACCGACCTCCCCGCTGCACCAAGGATTCCCTGTCCGAGCTGCTTCAGGTCGTGGCGGTTTTTTCCTGGAGACACCTAGTTTGGTTGTCCTAGGGGATTTTAACATCCATGCCGACACGACCTTACAAGGGGCTGCTCGGGACTTCGTGGAAAGCATGGCCTCCATGGGGCTGTCCCTGAATAAGTTTGGCCCAACTCATAGTCATGGACATGCCTTAGACCTGGTGTTCACCTCTAGTGACGTGGGTGATCTGACACTAAGTAAAAGTGAAACAAAAGAAGTGCCATGGTCAGATCACTTCCTGGTGCAACTGGACTTCTCCGCGACCCTTCCCCTCTGCAGGGAGGTGGGACCAATTCGGATGGTCCGCCCCCGCCACTTAATGAATCCAAATGGTTTCCAGAGAGTGGTAGGGGATGCTTTATCCCATGTTGATGGCCTTTCAGCTGATTCCCTGGTGGCCTGCTGGAATACGGAGTTAACCAGGGCTATCGACTGTCTGGCTCCGAAGCGCCCTCTCCGATTGCATGGAGCCCGGACAGCCCCATGGTTTTCTTTGGAGCTGAGGGCGATGAAACGATCGCTGAGACAGCTAGAGTGTCGGTGGCAGAAAACTCACTCCGAATCTGACCGGACACAGGTTAGAGCTCAACGTCCAGCCTACCAAGTGGCGATAGCGACGGCGAAGAAGACTTTCTTCACCGCCTCTATTGCATCTGCAGAAAATAGTAGCAGGAGACTCTTTCAGGTGGTTCACAATTTAACGGAACCACCTTTACCACCGGGGCCTTGTAAAGACCCCAAGATCTCCTGCAATGATTTTGCAAAGTTTTTTGCAGATAAAATCACTCATATTCGGAAGGAGCTAGACACCACCGTGGGAGCAGGGCTGGGGCGGGAGAGTGCTGGAGCTCTGTCTGGTCAAGTTGCATGCAATCAATTTCAATCCGTTACCCCCGAGGATGTGGACAGGCTGCTTGGATGCGTGAAACCAACCACCTGTCTCCTTGATCCTTGCCCATCCTGGCTAATAAAAGCAAGCTGGGAAGGGCTGGGCGATGGGCTCTGCAGGGTGGTGAATGCTTCCCTCTGTGAGGGAACATTCCCAGATCCGCTGAAAGAGGCAGTCATTAAACCACTTCTTAAAAAACCATCTTTAGACCCGGCCAGTATGGCCAACTATCGCCCAGTCTCAAATCTTCCATTCTTGGGAAAGGTGATTGAGCGTGTGGTTGCTGAACAACTCCAGGCACGCCTGGAGGATGCAGACCATTTGGATCCCTTCCAATCGGGATTCAGGCCTCATCATGGGACTGAAACTGCCTTGGTCGCGCTGGTTGATGATCTCCGGCGAGCTAGGGACAAAGGTGAGAGTTGTTTCCTAGTTCTGCCGGATCTCTCAGCGGCCTTTGATACAATCGACCATAACATCCTTCTGGACCGTCTAGAGGGGCTGGGAGCTGGGGGCACTGTTATACAGTGGTTTCGCTCCTTCTTCCTGGGCCATGTTCAGAAAGTGGTGGGGGATGAGTGGTGGGCCCTCACTTGTGGGGTGCCTCAGGGTTCCGTCCTCTCCCCCATGCTTTTTAACATCTATATGAAGCCGCTGGGAGAGATCATCAGGGGGTTTGGACTGGGTGTCCATCAATATGCAGATGATACCCAGCTCTACCTCTCTTTCAAATCAGAACCAGTAAAGGCGGTTAAGGTCCTGTGTGAGTGCCTGGAGGCGGTTGGAGGATGGATGGCGGCTAATGGATTGAAGTTGAATCCTGACAAGACAGAAGTACTGTTTTTGGGGGACAGGGGGCGGGCTGGTGTGGAGGACACCATGGTCCTGAATAGGGTAACTGTGCCCCTGAAGGACCAGGTACGCAGCCTGGGAGTCATTTTGGACTCACAGCTGTCCATGGAGGCGCAGGTCACTTCTGTATCCAGGGCAGCTGTCTACCAACTCCACCTGGTACGCAGGCTGAGACCCTACCTGCCCGCGGACTGTCTCGCCAGAGTGGTGCATGCTCTAGTTATCTCCCGCTTGGACTACTGCAATGCGCTCTACGTGGGGCTACCTTTGAAAGTGACTCGGAAACTACAACTAATCCAGAATGCGGCAGCTAGACTGGTGACTGGGGGCGGTCGCTGAGACCACATAACACCGGTCTTGAAAGACCTACATTGGGTCCCAGTACGTTTCCGAGCACAATTCAAAGTGTTGGTGCTGACCTTTAAAGCCCTAAACGGCCTCGGCCCAGTATACCTGAAGGAGCGTCTCCACCCCCATCGTTCTGCCCGGATGCTGAGGTCCAGTGCCGAGGGCCTTCCGGCGGTTCCCTCATTGCGAGAAGCAAAGCTACAGGGAACCAGGCAGAGGGCCTTCTCGGTAGTGGCGCCCGCCCTGTGGAACGCCCTCCCATCAGATGTCAAAGCGATAAATAACTACCTGACATTCAGAAGACATCTTAAGGCAGCCCTGTTCAGGGAAGTTTTTAATGTGTGATAGAGTGGCTGGGGAAACCCAGCCAGATGGGCGGGGTACAAATAATAAATTATTATTATTATTATTACTAACAGCTAAAATAAGAGAATATAATGGTGATTTGGGTTTTTTGAAGAATGGAAGCCTTTTCAGATTATTTGAAGAAATACTACAACATGAAGAATCTTTGAGCAGGTTTTGAATTCTGAGCAACAGAAAGAATTAAAGATTTAGAATTAAAGAAAACTGTGTGTTTAAGCCTGCAATATCCTTATATTTAGTTTAAGTGATGTTGACTTCTACCTGAAAGAACACATCTCACGACCCAATTTTGTTTCACAAACTACTTCTTTTTGTAACTAAAACTTTTATTGTTTGATCAACTCCTACCTAAGACTCTAAATCACTTAAGTTTTTCCTCGCACAAGACTTGTGGTAAATTGTAGACATTCATTTAATCAAGTAGACCTTGGTGACAGAACGTTTGAGAGCCTTTGATTTATGAAGATACAACTCAAGATTTTGTCTGGAGCATGTCTGCAGCAAAGAGCACTGCAATGCAAACTTCAGAGGCAAAATGCATAGAATACAGCCTTGGAGATCAGATAAGTGCTGCTATTATAATCCGCATCTTGGAGAAGCAATTGGCAGATTGCTCAACTGCCAGTCCCTGCACCACTCCACCCCCACCCCCACCCCCGCTAACAAGTGGTAAATGAAGGACTCCTGTTATTTCTATAGATCCCTTTTTGGCAGGTTTTCACTGTGATGTTAGAAGCAAGGTCAGGGTTCTTTATAAATTGACAGCCTCCCCCATTGGCTCTCCATGTATTATATTATACCCTGGACAGTAATTGATTTGTAGTGCTTTAGAAACAACTACTGCTGCTGCTGCTGCTGCTACTACTACTACTAAATAATAATAATAATTAATAATTTTGCAATTGGGCTACCATTTTACTCAGTATGAGTTTGAGTGGCAGTAGTGGGCTGTACTGCACAGAAATTCTGATTACTCTTCATAAGATTTATATTGAAAATGGCAAGGAACAAACTCTTTGTTGAACTTGTTTTTCAACATTCCTTTGACTTCTTATTGGCTCTCCTGTCCTATATTAGCAAAAAGTTTTGCTGGATGACAGAGCTAATTTCATGGTCCTTGGGATACTATAATTTGGGCTATAGGAGTTCCTCTCACATCTAAGAGAGCATCTTTCTTGACATTTATAACTATTCCTGTCTCAGTGCAGGATGCCATTCTTTAAGCAAAGATGCTGAATGGTGTTGCCAGTTCTATGCTTTTATGTTGCTCCACTTGGTATAGCATAATCAAGAGGTTGTTTTAATTTCATAGAGTTTCTTGATAAAATACATTGACTGGAAACAATAGCCCTTTTATTGCCATTTCTGTTTCAATTTTGGAACATATTTTTAGCATAAGAGAGTGATTGTTTTAACATTTCAAAAGAATAAGGATAACATTGTATTACATTCTAGATAATTTCTAGTATAGAAATGTGTTTTATTTTAAGGTTGCTTGGAATCTGAAAGAGGCATTTCACTTTTGACCTTTACATGAAATCAACTGTTGCTCCCTCTCTGCGGCAGTGCCACATAGGCTTCTGGGTTAATGGAAATACTTCCTTGTTTCAGTTCAGTACAAAGCCTAACTGTGTGTAAAAAGGATAGAAGATAAATAACTTCTCTGCATGTAAAATATATCCTACACAAGTTAGGGTCAAACCAGACATGATATTAACTGTAGATTTCTCAGCATTAGCTGAGGAAACTGATTTGTTACTAGGATTACTGCAAGTGTGGAGGGGCAATGTAATCCTTTCCTCTGCTGCTGTGATTCTGGAGAAAAATCTTCCTCTGGCATTTGCTTTGGAAGAAAATTCTCCATTGTTCAGCACAGTGAAAGAAGATACCAGAGAAGATTGCGTTAGGGGACAATTGGCACCTGGCACCTGATGTCAATGAGTTGTATGTTGCACCCGTGTTGTCTGTCCTTCATGGAAGCAACAGAGGCAGCAGGGTGGCCTGTCCTTTTTACCATCTGAGGTGAAATGGGAATGTGCTGCTCCCTGCCTCTGGCTGCTGCTGCTGCTGCTGCTGCTGGAATGTCCCCCATCTCACTCAACTCCTTGCCACTTGTTTTCTTTGCCCCAGAGGCAACACTGTACCCTGGAACACCCCCCTCTCACTAGCGAGAAGCTGCAGCGAAAGCCATGGGGAGGCATCATCTCTTGCGCCTCTGCCGCCTGAGGCAAGTGCTTCACCCACCTCATCAGTGGACCAGCAATAACCTAACTTTAGGGCATTTCCCCCTCTTGGAATGACAAGATAGGTGATCTGAGAAGCTAGGAGGCATGAAAATATATTGGAAGATCAATACAGAGGCAAGGATGTGGTGAGTGTGGGTAGGTAGTTGTTTAGGAAGGAAATAATTGCTGGTTATTGTACAGGAGCTTTTAGAGAAAACCTCTGGAGTTGATATAATGGGAAGAAGGTCTAGAGCACCCCATACATGCTTTAAATTAGCAGTGTTTCTAAGTTGTTTCCAGTGATTCAGATGAAGAGGTTTTGCAGGAAACACATTGATTAAGGAGCCTGGGTTCAGGACTGAAAAGAGGGGAGGGGATCTCCAAAACAACAACAACAAAGGAATGGATACATTGTGAATCCCAGAACAATTCCATTTGAGAGAATTCCATACAGCTGTGCAAGTACTTGCATTTTAGCCAAACGTATTTGGCAAGGACCAAGGCATCTATAAACTACTTATTGTTTCAAAAAAAGGAAACTTCTTTCTGTGCTCTCACAGATGTAATGTGAGAGAAACAAGAGGGATAGAAATTTGCAAAGAATGTCAGTGGCTTGAACTTACACAAGTTGTAAGTTCGTGTAAGTGAGTTGTGTCCCAAATATATTTTGCAATTCTTGGGAAATTATTTATTAACTCTAGAAACAATAAATAAATGCAAATAAAGTAGAATACAGAGTCCTCCCTTAAAAGTAATTCTTAGCCCTTACCCACCCAAAGAAGATAGTAGCTCCCCCCAGCTCTCACCTGGGAGACCAACATTTTCCTGTCTCTCACCCAGGGTCCCCCATCAACCATCTCCCACCCCCATGAGTATACAATCTCTAGACCTTAATAAAGGTGCCAGATATAGGACTCCAAAGAAAAAGAAGGAAGAAAAGTGATAGGAAAAAAAGAAAGAAAGAAGAAAGAAAGAAAGAAAGAAAGAAAGAAAGAAAGAAAGAAAAGAAAAGGGATTATTTAAGACATTCAGTCAAGGTCTTAAGGTCTTATGCCCCTCATGCATAATACTAACACAAGCTTGCATGTTCTATTTAGGTTATCTTTAAAGTGTTGGTGTTTCAGCCAAGATTAAATTAATTTGTCTCTGGTCGTTAACAATTTGGTAATCTGGTAAAGTTTGTGGTAACTCTGCTGACATTGAGAGACTGAATTGAACCTTAGTACATATGCCAAGAGCACATTTCTACATGCTGAGTTTCAATACCTGTTTGTGCAATATGCTATCTTCCTTGAAGACCGAAATACCTGAATTAAGTTTTGTGTGCAGCAGTGGTGCCTCAGTATTCAAGAAACACTGAATGCTCTGCTGGTGTGTTTTTCACTTTTTTATTAGAACTTAATATTTTTCACTTTGAGCAAAAGCAAAGAAGGCTGTAATGGAAATGTCACCCATATATGTAACCAAGTAAATGCAAAGATTAAAGAGTGTAAGGCAAGGTGGGCCTTATTTGGGATATAGAAGAACAAGGGTGCATATGATTGCAGGTACACCTTCCAAATGCTCCTTATGTCTGAATGATCCTGGGGGTTCTCTGTGCAGAGATACAAATATATGTGATACTCTAGGTCACTTGTTTTAGAAAATGTATAACGAAATGTATGAATCATAGAATCATAGAGTGGGAAGAGACCACAAGGGCCATCGAGTCCAACCCCCTGCCAAGCAGGAAACACCATCAGAGCACTCCTGACATATGGTTGTCAAGCCTCTGCTTAAAGACCTCCAAAGAAGGAGACTCCACCACACTCCTTGGCAGCAAATTCCACTGTCGAACAGCTCTTACTGTCAGGAAGTTCTTCCTAATGTTTAGGTGGAATCTTCTTTCTTGTAGTTTGGATCCATTGCTCCGTGTCATCTATGTCCTCCGTTTGGCTTGGGGATCTAAAGTAAACTCCCACAATGAGGTCACTGTTATTCTTCTCTCCCTTAATTTTGACCCAAATGCTCTCACTTTGGCTTTGAGGTTCTAAATCTTGGATCTCTTCACAGGTATACACATCCCTGACATATAACGCCACTCCTCCTCCTTTCTTGTCTGGTCTGTATCTCTGAAATAGATTGTATCCCTCCATTATTACATTCCAATCGTGGGACTTATCCCACCAGGTTTCAGTGATGCCTATTATGTCATATTTAGTTTGCTGTACCAAGAGCTCAAGCTCATCTTGTTTATTTCCCATGCTTTGCACATTAGTGTACAGACATTGAAGTCCATTAATCATTCCCCCGTGTCTCTTATTTAAGGATTTTTTCCTCCCACCACTAGGTCTGCGTGCTGTTTGCTCCATTTGGTCTATGACATTTGGATGATCATCTTCATCAATTGATAGACTCCTACCTTCAGGAGCACTGTCTCCCTCCCCCACATTAGTCAGTTTAAAGCCCTCCTGATGAGGTATCTGAGATTTTCGGCAAAAACATTTCTCCCAACCGTTGTGAGGTGCAGCCCATCGCTTGCCAGAAGTCCATCTTCAAGAAACTGCAGTCCGTGATCTAAGAATCCAAACCGTTCCTGTTTACACCATTTGCGAAGCCAGCTGTTCACTTCCACTATTTTTCCCTCTCTCCCTGGGCCACGGCGTTCAACTGGGAGGACAGATGAGATGACAATTTGTGCATTTAATTGCTTCAATTTCCTGCCCAGAGCCTCGTAGTCTCTTTTGATCTTCTGGAGGCTGTTGCTTGCAGTGTCATTGGTTCCCACATGAACCAAGAGGAAGGGATATTTGTCAGTGGGTTTTATGATTCCTTGCAGTCGTTCAGTTACATCTTGGATCTTAGCCCCGGGGAGACAGCACACTTCCCGAGACATCTTGTCAGGCCCACAGATCACTGCTTCTGTTCCCCTCAGTAGGGAATCCCCTATCACCACTACACGCCTCCTCTTAGGTTTGGTCGGGGTTCTTCCTTGAGCTGTCCGTTCCAAGGTCGCCTGCACATTCCCTGAGGACTGACTTTGCTGCTCGTCTTCATATACCTGATCGACTGTAATGAGGGAGAGATCCTCAAATGGAGTCTGCTCTTTGTCTTCCATGCTAGGGGAGAGGACCTCAAAGCGATTGTGTATTTCTAAACAATCAGAGCGAACCTTGGGCCTCCTACTTCTTTGAGTCACGTTTCTCCATATATCTGGCTCCTGAGTTGGTGAACTAGCCTCCTTCTCAGGGGAGTCCCCTGTCTCCTCCTTGGTGGAGACAGTGTGCTCTGTTGCTTCCAAGAAGAGCTCCAGCTCTCTAATTCTTTGGAGCGTAGCTACACGTTCCTCCAGTTGCTGGACTTTGTCTTCTAAGAGGGCAATCAACATGCAATTGCTGCAGGTAAAGCTGCCTGCAACCTTTGGCAAGATGGCAAACATTGCGCAGGAACCGCAGGCGACTGCAGCTGTTCCCTCCCCCTCCATCTTGAGAACGTGTCGTTGGGGGTGGCTACAGCGGTCCTCCATCATAAAAAGCGTGAAGATAGGACAAATAACTCTCCCCCCAAAAAAACCCTAGGTCTCCCCCAACAAACGTTTGAGACTAGCTCCCCTAAATCTAAAAGATGGATCAAACTGCAAGCTCTGATAAGCTCCTCCCACAGCTAATCACCTGCCTCAACAGAAACCCTGCCCCCTCTGACCTTTGCACAGGGAGAGCAGCTAATCAGCCACAAAGAAACACACACACAAGAAAACCCTTTTTTTGCCTTTGGTGCGTTCTGTTTTAGTCAAGAAATTAAAATTCAGAGCAATAAAATTCATTATAAACTTTGTGGAAATAGTAAAAGAAGTTTTAAAGCTAAAATCTGAAACAATACCTGAAAACAAACCACCATCAACTGCCAGGAAAGGCTTTCCTGAGCAGGAGAGTCTTTACATGTCAGCAGAAACAATATAATAAGGGTACCTAGCTGATCTCCCGGAACAGCTGTTTCATAGTGAGAGTGCCACAAAGGTGAGGGTCCTGTTCTGTGTCCCTATATAGTTAACTCTTGTGAACAGGTGTACATGAACCTATGCTGCTGAAGTCAGAGAATAGGAAAATGTTTGGGAGAAGGGTGTTCCCTGAAGCACAGAGGGCCCAGGTTCTAAACAAGATGACCAGCATGTTTAATTGACAGTCAGTGCATATAAGCAAAAGTCAGTGTGATATGTGCTGTTTGTTCATCTTTATATTTTGCACCAACTGAAGCTTCCAAATTCCGTTTAAGGGCAAACCCAGTTGAAATTCAACACAGTAATCCAAACCATGGATAATGATGGCAAGATCTTGATCAGAGAGTCATACCAAATTCACGAGCTCCTTCTGCCTTTGAGAATAACAAAGCATAATAATAATTCAGGAGTGGACCCAAGGCATACATCTTGTTTCTTCAAGGAGAAATTCAGGCTTTCTTTTGATCAGATGGAGGATCATACCCCATTTTCCCTGCAGTGTGTTTCAACAACCTCCAGCCTTAAGAATGGAGCCAAAAAATGCATGTGATCATTTAATAAGTTAAATGAAAAGGTTTATTTACATATTGTCAGGGAACTGACATCGCACCTAGAGGTGGAGGGAAGGCTCGGTGTGATGGCCTGGGATTCCAATTCAGAGGCTGAACCGGAGGAATCCCAGCCTGCACAGGAGTCCCCGCCTCCAAGGTCGGCTGAACTGGGGCAGGGCCTTGATTCTGAAGCGCCTGCACCTGTGCCGGATCCTCAGGAGCAGGCACCAGGTGAATCCACTCTGGCTCCGGAGGTGGTTGAGGACTCAGTGCTTACAAGTGAGTCTCCCCCTGGGCCCAGTAACCCTTCGGCCTCTCCTGAACTGCAGAGGCTCAGGGCAGAGAGGCGAAAGGAACTGGTTTCTCCCAGGAGGAGTGCTCGCCTTAAGGCCAGGAGAGGCGGGTCTCCTGGGGGCCGGGACCGCCCCTGGCCTCAGAGAAGATAAAGGCCAGGCAGCCCGGTCCCAGGTTGCGGGAGCAACGTCATCGATGAGCTGTTTCGGCCAGCATCCAGTCCTGTTCCCCCAGTGTTCCTGTCCCCGCCCGGCTTCCTGCTTCGGACCTCACCTCGCTCCTTGAGAACTGTTTCCAGACCAGTGACCCAGGACCGGACTTTGACTACGCCAACGGTAACCTTCCCCCCGGGACCAGCACACTCTCAAATGATGCTGGAGAAGGGCCCAGCAGGGAGAGAGGCAGCTCCGCAGATAGGGAAGCAAATCAGCACAACACCAGGGATAAAGAGGGGCTGATGGGGGAATCGGCGAGAGGGCTCCAGGACTCTTCACCGGACACCAGCGGGGAGAGCACGGGTCCTCCGCTACCCACGCCCACCCTGCGCAGAAGACTTCCGCGCAGAGAGAGTAGGAGGAGACTGGGTGTCAAACAACTTTTATGTTGGAAAAGATTTAAGAAACGCCCACTGACGGATTCTGCTAGCGACTGAGGCAGCCACGAAGTGAAGGGCTGCCCAGACTGAAAGGTTTAGCAAGGCAACAAAGCCTGGAGAGCTGGCAACTTACGCACGAGCAACCCATACACATTACAGCAATCCGTCAGTCCCTGACGTCGCTCGTGCACAGCGACAGGCAGGCAGCCTCATGAGCAAAACCGGAGAAGCTGGCGCCACGGAGGGAGCAGCTCGAGGGCAAAATCTGGTGGAGAGGAACCGAGATTTGGAACAGCATGTGGCTCTGCTGACGGCTCGGCTGGACAAAAGGCGGTCTCAGGATGCTCAGGTCAGACCCACCCCCGTAGCAAGGAAGGTACCGGGACTGGTACACAAGTTTGGAGGGAAACCCCAGGACTACAGTGCGTTCCGAACGGAAATAGAGTACGCTTTGGAACTGCAACAGAATGATTTTGCAGATGATGGGGAGAGGGTTGCCTATATTGTCGGACATCTGCAGGATGGGGCCAGAGATTGGATCAGGCCCCTAATGGCAACGCAGAATGCCACCTTGAAACACCTGAGGAAATTCTTCCAGGCGATGGATGCAATGTATTCCAGTGGTGTACAGCAAAGTGTGACTCGGCGGGAACTGATGGGTTGCAAACAGGGGAACCAGTCAGTTAGTTACTACTGGTCACACTTTGCCATGTTAGTCCACCGGCTCGGGTGGGATTTGGACTCTGAACCTATTCAAATGCTGTTCGAGGAGGGGTTGTCCCCAACGGTGAAGGACGAGCTTTCCCGCGCACCCCGCCCGCAGTCGATGAATCAGCTGACCAAGGCTGTGCTTGCGATTGGTGTAAGGCAGGAAGCGCGGGCCCAGGAGAAGCGGGAAGGGAGAGAGCAACGTTACCATGACTACCGCATTCCTGAAATACCAAGGCAGCCTTCCCCGCCGGCGGAGCCAATGGAAATAGATGGGGCGCGCGCGCGGGAGATTTTAAACTCCAGTGAAGGTCGCAAGAGAAAGGGAAAGGATGGGAAAACCACCAAGAAGTGTTTTCTCTGCCAGCGGCCAGGACATTTTGCCAGGGTCTGCCCGCAAAGAAAGGCCTGGCAAGGGATGGTGGGAGCTGCAGGGGGTGAGGAGGAGATGGTACAGGAGCAGGGAAACGCCAAAGCTTGGCTGCCACTCAGCGGGCACAGCAGCCAGGCCAGCAACCAATAGAAGTGCCCAAACCAGACCCCCCCAGGGCGGCTATAGCCATAGAAGTGGTGCTAGAACTCCCAAATGGGCACCCAGTCAAGGTGAAAGGGCTGTTGGATTCAGGCAGTTCCTGCAATTTCTTCAGCAAGGACTTTGCACTAGAGCACCAGCTCCACCTGATGCCCCTGGATTTCCCCTTGCAAGTAACCACCATTGATGGCAGGGAGCTTCTGGGAGGGGAAGTGACGCACCAGACCCCACCAATGAGAATGAGGGTTTCCAGGCACACGGAGACTATCGCCTTTCACGTAGCCTCACTGGCAGGGCCCCCAATAATATTAGGGATGAGCTGGCTAGCACAACATGATCCAGTGGTGGCATGGCATCAGAGAACGGTCACCTTTGGGTCCGCTTACTGCTTGGAACACTGTCTAGGGGGAGAAACCCCAAGGATGACCGTGGCCAGGGTGGCTGGGATAGCTGTGGAGCCGAAAGGGGAGGTGCCACCACAATATGCTGACCTGCAGGATGTCTTCAGCGAGAAGGAGGCAGATAGACTACCCCCCCATAGGCCCTTTGACTGCCAAATCAACTTGCTCCCTGGGGCGCAGCTACCGGTGGGTAAACTGTATGCCATGTCGGATAGGGAGATGAAGGAGTTGCGGGAGTTTATTGACAAGAACCTGAAGAGGGGGTTCATAAGGGAATCAAAGGCGGTGGGGGGCAGTCCGGTGTTCTTTGTGGACAAAAAAGGGACTAACCAGCCCAGATTGGTCGTAGATTTTAGGGTGTTAAATTTGGTATCAGAACCCGTGACCTTCCCAATGCCCAGGATTGACGACATTTTAACACGTGTGAGGCAGGGAAAGATTTTTACCAAGCTGGACCTCAGGGGAGCCTACAATTTGATTAGGATGAGGGAGGGGGACGAATGGAAGACCACAATGTTCACCCCCTTGGGGGCCTTTGAGTACTTAGTTATGCCATTTGGATTACAGTCAGGCTCCGCCTGTTTTCAAGCTTTCATGCACCACGTGTTGGGGTCCCTGCTGTACAAGAACTGCGTAGCCTTCTTGGACGACGTCTTAATCTATTCGGACAATGAGAAGCAACATGTCAGAGACGTCATGGAAGTGCTGAAGAGACTGCAGAAGCACCAGTTGTGGGTCAAGCTGGAGAAATGTCAGTTTCACGCCAGAGAAGTCGAGTTTTTGGGGTACAAGTTGTCAGACAAAGGCTTAGCGATGGACCCAAGCAAGGTGCAGGCAGTGCTGGAGTGGAAGGCTCCCAAAACCCGGAAGGACGTGCAGAGGTTCCTAGGGTTCAGCAACTTCTACAGGAAGTTCATCAAGAACTTCGCCCACTTGACAGCACCCATCACAGACTGTCTCAGTAGCAAAAGGAAGTTCGCCTGGACAGAGGAGGCCCAACAATCCTTTGAAAAACTGAAGAAGGCGTTCGCATCGGAAGAGCAGCTCCTGCACGTGGATCTGGAGAAACCCATGAGGCTAGAGACCGACGTGTCTGACAGAGCCATTGGGGCGGTTCTTTTGCAGCCAGGGAGGAGCAAGCAGGAATGGAGACCGTGTGCCTTCTTCTCAAGAAAGCTGAACAAGTCAGAGCAAAACTATACGGTGTATGACTGCGAACTGCTTGCGATCTATGCGGCGTTTCATCGATGGCGACATCTACTAATAGGGGCGCAGCACAAGATCCAGGTTTGTACAGATCACAAGAACTTGGAATACTGGAGGACCGCACGAGTGCTCAACCAGAGACAGATTCGATGGGCACAGGAGTTCTCCAAGTTTTCCTTCGAAATCCGATATGTGCCAGGAGAGGAAAACGTGAGAGCAGACACTCTCTCCTGGAAGCCGGAGTACATGGAAGGAGAGGGGCCGCCGGAGATACGACACGTGATCCCCGAGGACCGATGGGTGTGTGGGGGAACCTTGGTGGGGCAACGAGAACTGGCTGAACCTACTAGAAACGACGTGTTCGCACAAACTAAAATCCGGGAACTCCGAGACGGAAGAGAAACTGAGAAACCCAAGGAGGGTTTGAGGAGAAGGAAGCGGTGCTGTACTATAAGGGAGCGCTGTATGTACCGGGGGAGACCCTACGGGGGAAGGTACTCAAACAACTCCACGACAACCCCACAGCGGGTCACTTTGGACAGCACAAAACCATGATGCTCGTCACCAGGCAGTTCTGGTAGCCCAGGGTGAGGGAGGATGTACGGGAATATGTACGGGGTTGCGACCGCTGCCAAAGGGCAAAGGGGGAGCGGGCTGCCCCCGCAGGATTACTGGAACCCTTACCCACGCCGGGGAAACCTTGGGAGGTGGTATCCATTGATTTTATGACCGGTTTGCCCAAGTCCCAGGGGAAGACAGCGGTCATGGTAGTGGTCGATCTACTAACAAAAATGTGCCATTTTATAGCTTGCTCACATGCGGTCACGGCAGAGGAAACAGCCAGGTTGTTTGTAGATCACATCTTCCGGTTGCATGGGGCTCCTTCGAGGGTCATCTCCAACCGCGGGAAACAAATTACTTCCCGTTTCTGGAGGAAGCTCATGAGCTTGCTGCAGGTCGAAGTGGGCTTCTCAATGGCGAGACACCCGGAAACCAACGGGCAAGCAGAAAGAGCGAACAGTATTCTCCAGCAATACCTACGCTGCTACGTCAGCGAGAGGCAGAACGATTGGGTAGAAAAACTAGCGCTGGCTGAATTTGCGTGCAATAACGCTGAACATGTGTCAACGGGAATGAGCCCGTTCATGGCCAATTATGGGTGTCACCCCAGGGCCTTCCCGGGGAGTGGGGAGGAAGGTTGGAGTGTACCGGCAGCAGAGCAGTTTGTGGAAGAAATGGAAGCCCTGCACCAGCAACTTAAGATGAACTTGGAGCGGGCCAAGGAAATTTACAAGAGGCAGGCAGACAAGCACCGTAGGGAAGGGGAGACCATACGGGTGGGAGATCGGGTGTGGTTGTCAACCCAAGGGTTACCTTTTAAGGGGGGGTGCAAGAAGTTGCAACCCAGGCGGCTGGGACCGTTTGAGGTAACACAGCAGGTGAACCCCGTGGCATTCAAGCTCAAATTGCCAGACAGCATGAAGATACACCCGGTGTTCCATAGGTCCCTACTCTCACCGTACAGGGAAGGAAGGGGATTCCCAGGGCGAGAGGGAGAAGTCATCACACACCCGCAGGTAGAAGAGAGGGAGTACCACAACTTGGCCACGGAAATACTTGATTCAAGGTGGCGAGGGCGCCAGGTGGAGTACTTGGTGGCTTGGGAGGGAGAACCCGGGTCGGAAAACACGTGGGTTCCCGCGGAGGCAATCACTGACGGGTATCTGGTGGAGGAATTTCACCGCCTGTTCCCGGACAAACCCAAACCACTAGCGAGATTCTGGGAGGAGCAATCTGGAACCACAGACGATGAAGAGGATTTTGTGGGTTTTTCCGTCTCCGAAGGGGAGGGAGAAGAGGCTTCGGAGGAAGAAGAATCAGACTGGGAGGCCCACCCCGCGGGAAGGGATCAGAGCGGGTGGGAAGCAGGTTTTGAATCCTCAGAGGATGGCGACAGCTCCTTCCGGGGGTTCCCCGCATCGTCGGCCGAAGAAAGGGACGAAGTTGGGTCAACAGGTCGGGCCGGGGGTGGAGGGGGTCCTGGGGGGGAGGTGGATGTCAGGGAACTGACATCGGAGCTAGAGGCGGAGGAAAGGCTCTCAAATGATGCTGGAGAAGGGCCCAGCAGGGAGAGAGGCAGCTCCGCAGATGGGGAAGCAAATCAGCGCAACACCAGGGATAAAGAGGGGCTGATGGGGGAATCGGCGAGAGGGCTCCAGGACTCTTCACCGGACACCAGCGGGGAGAGCACGGGTCCTCCGCTACCCACGCCCACCCTGCGCAGAAGACTTCCGCGCAGAGAGAGTAGGAGGAGACTGGGTGTCAAACAACTTTTATGTTGGAAAAGATTTAAGAAACGCCCACTGACGGATTCTGCTAGCGACTGAGGCAGCCACGAAGTGAAGGGCTGCCCAGACTGAAAGGTTTAGCAAGGCAACAAAGCCTGGAGAGGTGGCAACTTACGCACGAGCAACCCATACACATTACACATATGTACATTTATTAAAAAATAATTGTGATTTCAAGATAAAGGGGAGTTTTTTCAAGTTAAAGGAGCATTCACCCCCCCAGAATAAAAAATACTAACGTGGAAAGGACAAACTTCTTAACATGATAGTCAAAAACAATATTCTAATAAACACCACATAATACTGTATCATATGATTATTTTCTGAAGCCAAAACATCTGTAAATTCACTTTCAAATTGTTCACTCAGAACATATTGTTATGAAATGCTACATTTGGCACATTTGCTAATGCACCAGATGTATTCCCAGTGTGCTTCCTAACATGGACAAGTTACTTAATTTTATTTCTAAAACATGTCTTTAAAATTAAGTTTTTTTGTGATAAATATTAAATGCCATCTATATGATGAAAATTATAATGGATACAGGAATCAGAAAGAGGTCTCAAACCAAATTTCAGTACATCTATGTAGCTCTGTAAGTATGAATGGAACCCTTGGGAATATGTGCAGTGACGCAATCAGGAAGCAGATTCTTTTAATACTTAACATTGAGATGCTTGAAAACAAGTTGGAAGCTTAAATAAGAAGCCAAATAACCCATGGATGGGAACAATCTGTGTAAACTGGCATCCTGTCTTCTGTCAGTTTCAGGGTGGCCAGAACTCCACAAAAGTAGTGGTGTCAAAGTTCCAAAGACAGTCCTAGTCCAGGAGGGTTCTTACAGACAAATCCTCAAAAAAAAAGGAAACCTTTTGCTTTACAATTGCAAGTCTAATTTGAGAAAGCCAGGATCCTTTTTCACATCCAATACAACAACAAATTTGGGGTGTGCTGTGTAATAAATCTAACATGACCAGACTGGATTCTCACTCAGCTGTGGAGTCGCTGAGTGGCCATTTTATGGTCTCATTTTCATATCAGTTCAAACTATAGTTAAACTTAACTGTGATTCAGTGGCCAGGTTGCTCACCGGAGCAAGACGTTTTCAGCATATTACACTGATCCTGGTCCGACTGCACTGGCTACTGATTAGTTTCCAGGCCCAATTCAAAGTGCTGGTTTGGACCTATAAAGCCTTAAATGGCTCAGGATCGCAATACCTCAAGGACTGCCTCTTTCCATGTGAACCTACCCTGAGATCATCTTCTGAGACCCTCTTTGGTATGCAACACAAGAATGGGCCTTTTCTGCAGTGGCTCCCCATCTGTGGAATGCTCTCCCCAGGGAAGTTTACCTGGTGCCTTCATTATACAGTGGTACATTGGGTTACAGACACTTCAGGTTACAGACACTTCAGGTTACAGACTCTACTAACCCAGAAATAGTACCTCAGGTTAAGAACTTTGCTTCAGGATGAGAACAGAAATTGCAGTGGCAGCGGGAGGCCCCATTAGCTAAAGTGGTACCTCAGCTGAAGAACTGTTTGAGGTTAAGAATGGACCTCCAGAACGAATTAAGTACCAGAGGTACCACTGTACACCTTTAGGTGCCAAGCAAAAACATTTCTTTTTAACCAGGCCGTTGGTTGATATGTTTGACAGCCTATGCCCTTTTAAAATGTGGCTCTTTTCTGGAGGGGGTGTTATTGGGTTGTTGTTTTTATTCTGATTATATATGTTGTGATCTTTTCTGTGAACCACCTTAAGACCTCTGAGTATAGGACGGTATATATAAACTCAATTAATTAATTTCTTTGTGTGCAGGGCTAAAGTCTAGGTGACGCTGATAGCTAAGCTGTGTTTGGCTCAGGGTTACGTCTGAACCAGCTTGTCGGTTGTTTCTGTTCAAACAAACCACAAGCTGTAAGCAAGGTTTGCCCTTGGCTTACTGCTATAGTTGGAGAAACAAATCATGATCCTGGGTTCAGACATAATGGGAAGTGCAGTGATCACTCCCAGGAGCATGGCAGCAGCACAGTCATTAGCTGCATGCATCTGTGTGCTCTGTGTTCATCTTTGAAGTAGCTTTTTTGAACTTAAAACTGTGATTTAAAGTGACATAAGAACCAGGTCAGAAACTAAAGGTGAGAGATACTTAGTTACCTTATAGGTAAGTTATCTTATCTATAAAATGGCATTGACAGTGAAGGGCCTGCAAAAGCTCCGTTGATGCCCATGGACAATGCTCTCTTCTGCTCCCGTGGCAATTTTAAGAGAGGTCATTTCCTGATTATTATTGTTATTATTAATTATAAAATTTATATATCACTCTTCATCTGAATATCACAGGGCAGTTGATTATCCCGCCAAAAATTAAATGATCTTTTAAAAGTAAAGACAAATATTAATATGTCATATTTATGTAATATATTGTGAAATTTCCCCAGAGAATTATAAAACATGTTTTTATTTAACAACACCCAGCTGGAAACATGGAAAAAATATTTTTAAGTGTTTTTCCTTTAAGAGGAAAAGTTCAGTTTTTGCCAGTATCCTGTCTAGTTGACAGTGAAGCAGGGAAGGGAATATTGACAAAATTTTGTTTCCCTTAAGCATCAGGCAACTACTAACAACAACATTCAGTTTCCTATTACTACTTCAGGCTGCTATAGTTCTGCACCCAGACATTGTTTAACTGTTTTAAAATCATAGATGGCTTTAATTTGACCAAAGATTAGATAGCATTCAAAGAACGGTAGTTTGGAGCATGGCTTTTGGTATGGTTTCTTCAAAACTGCAATCGTTTCCCAGAAGAGCTGGGGAAAGGTGATTTTTTTTAAAAAAAGACTGCAATAACTATCTTTCATGAGGTTTTTAATTCTAATATCCTGTTCCTGAGGCTTCTCAGATATATGGATCATGTCTGATACTGTTTTTAGCAATTTTGTTAAAATGCCATCCTACCTTTCCCCCCAAATAAACCCACAAAACAGTACATTTCCTCCCCCAAAAAGTAGACATCTAAACCATTTAAAATATTTAAAAAACAGTAAAAACATTGGGAAACAGTCACATTCCACTTTCAGAATTAATAATAATTGCCAGGAACAGATTTTAGCCATCAAATGTCTGAGTGAACAGGAATGTTTTTAAATTTCTCCTGAATGTTCATAATGAGGGTTCTGTATAATAATGTGAGTCCAGTATAGACTGGACTCTGTATGTGGCATGTGAGCTACTGTGAGGTGGCCTTATCAACCACCAGCTCCGGTCCTACCCACGTTGGTGACACCCACTTTCATTTTCGACCTTCTCACTGCTGGCATTTGACTCTTCACCAAAGGTTGACCACAAGGAAATGGCAGTCGTTAGGTTGAGAGATGTTCCCCATTCCTGCTATACAGGCTACCCAAAAGGGAGGGAGACAGCCCCTTGCGTGTCATCGGTTCTCCCTGCCTCTATTCATAGCATACTCATCCTGGAAAAACCACAGAAAGCAGGGGAGACCATTTTTAGCAAGCAACCTCTCATT
The DNA here is from genome assembly GCF_964106645.2 of Podarcis pityusensis. Taxonomy (NCBI): domain Eukaryota; kingdom Metazoa; phylum Chordata; class Lepidosauria; order Squamata; family Lacertidae; genus Podarcis; species Podarcis pityusensis. Next base: position 222,217 of record NC_138026.1, on the reverse strand, counting down.
TAGCTCAGTCCTAGTTACAGCAGACCAGTAAGTCTGTTTCCTTCATTGCAGGGAGGAAGTCATTTCCCTGAGAACATAGCATTAGATTGACATATATGCAAGCACAGATGAGGGTTTCCAGGAAGGAAAGTGGGGCGATTAAGGCCCAGCAGTGTTGATAGCTAAGCTTTCTTTAGTTTCCATCCAAGGACATTGGTTAGCCAGCTGCTCTGCAATGTTACAGACACTGCAGTAGCACGAATTTTAAACAGGATATGGTTTTGCAAGTCTATTCCACTTCACCATGAATTTGATTTCTAATGGCTTTCTTTGTGTGGCCTGTAAGTGCCCAGGATGCCAGTTCATTTCTCCAGCTGTTGAACCTGATAGGAATGAGGTGATGAGTAAGGGAGGAACATGCAAAAGACAAAGAAGGAACAAATGGCAACCATAACAAAGCACATAATCAAAAGAAAAATGCTTTTTGCCATGCCAGCATAAAGTGGCCCTGAGTGAAAGCGCTTGTACTCATGGAACACTGCCCATTTGTAGCAGAACTGGCATGCTGAAATCATGGTTGTGGTAGAGGCATCAGTCTGCTGTGGTGATTTTGACACTGATGGCATGGCCAGTGAATTTGTCAGCATATCATCTGTCATATATCTGTGTCTCATCATCTAACAAACTAAGGAGACCCTTGCTACTGGGGTGAAGGCAAGGAGAGGATCATAGACAGTTGGCAGTATCCCCAGAGAGTTAAGGAACCCGATGAATATTCTTTTACCCATTCAAAGTGCTTAGAAAAAACCAAGACTATAATTTAAAATAAGGAAATAAAAATACTATCATTTTTCTTCTTTGGCGATCACTTGTAGCCGAGTCAGATTATTTTCCATGAACATAGTCTTAACAATGAGTCTGTAAGTGAGTGGAGGCCAATTTTGGATCCACACATCCCTCCACAGTGGGGACATGGGTTTCCTGGCGGGAGTTGGTCACAGTCAGGCTGTCAGGAGCCCAGGCTGCCGTCTTGATAACACAGCACGCAAATTGTAATTAGGTTGAAGATTTATTGCAATACAAACAATTAGCCTTGAACGTCTGTGCTTTATGAGTCAGTTGACCCTTCTGGCGAGTGTTTCCGGGTTTGGCAGAATATTCTGAACTTACAACTTTTTATAAATATCATTTGAAATTAAAATGGCTGTATAAATTTTTTGTTTCACAGTCCTTATAAAATCAACAGGCAATGCAGATGTTGCATCCATGTAAATAAATAAACATAGTCAAATGACAATGTTATGCAGACAGAGAGAACCCTAAAGATCTGTCCAGAAAAATATATGCCATGCTAAACTTGTTGGTGTTTAAGGTGCCTCAAGGCTCTTGCTTTTTCTGCAAATTACTAACATGGCTACTTCTCTGGGCACCATCATTATGAATGCCATCCACTTGTGTACTACACAAGTGTACCTTCCAAAACTTTCTCACTAGAATGCTCTGGGTGCAGTGGCAGAAGCAGCCTCTCGGGCACCTTGGGCGGTGCTCCCAGGGGTGGGGCAAATGGCTCATAGGGGCAGGCAGAGGTGGAGCTAGCAGCAGTGGCACGCCGCCCAGGGGGGTGCCGCCCACGGTGGGGAGCATCCCGGGGGGGGGCGCCGCCTGCAGCAATGTTACTCCCTCAGGGATGACACCCGGGGCGGACCACCCCCACTTTGCTCTGCCTCTGTCTGGGTGTCCCTTATCTTGTGTTAATCTGCTATTCTACCCAAATAGTATGTTTTTAGGCAGGTGTGTGGCAAAACAGGATGCAGTGTTCTACTGTCCAGCATAATTGGGGAAGGGCAATTGTCCCTCTCAAATGAGCCATTGATGGTTCTCTGCAAGGCTTGGGTCTTTGCCACCTATTTATAAGAAAAATTGAAAACTCAGAATTTAAAGCGAGGGAGTGGAATGTGAAAAACATGATAAAAATTGACAGCCTACCTCAAAGAACTCCAGAGAGGTACAGGATGCTTGTTCTGATCCTGACCACCAATACACGATTCCCAACTGAGTATACAACATGTGCTCTGAAATAAGCATGTGTGCCTTCATCATAAGGTATCGTCCAGGAATGGGGTAGCTGTGGACTCCAACTCCTATCAGTCCCAGCCATTATGGCCTGTGCTCAGAGATTATGTGAATGGTATATCCAAACTACAGGAAGGCCATGTGCTCTCCTCCTCTGTTTTAGTCTACACAGCATTGCATGCACTTCTACTGTAGAAGTGCTAGTGTGTGCAACTGGCAGGTGTCAATTGGCCCACGGAGTGATGAAAAAGGACAGACATTAGTTTTTCTTGAATTCCCCAGGTTAACAACTAATTCAGCCACCAAGACCATCAGAGGTTTGCAAAGTGGATTGGGGCTGCTGGTGAAGCCCCTTTTACTTTCGGATGCCACCTCAAGTGTCTCTAAGTCAGGGGTAGACTCCAGAATTTGGAGACTGCAACTCCCAGCAGCCTCAATCCAGTAGCAACAGACGATGGGGGTTGAAGTCCAAAAGATAAAAAGGGCACCAGGCTGGCTATCGCTGCTCCAAGCATATGCAGAGTTCTTTTCATTCAATTTTTCAAAGGCATTGGGATAAACTTACCAAAATATGTAAAGCATCTTTTTGGGGAAGACAATGTCTCTGAGTGCACCACAGAAAGGAAAAATCCCATGTTGTGCCCTGAGCCTGATATTTGTTATTTGGAGATAATGAGGTTTGGATTCCACCATGGGCTGTCTGGCTTGTCTGCATGGTGATGGGTAGGAATCCCAAAATCCTGTAACACCTATTGCATGGTAAAAATAAAAATCCAAGTGTGCAGACATATGAAACAAAGCTTCTGCCCCCCACAGGAGCAGCAAGGAGCAGCTTGGCTGGTGTATTTTCTGGCATCTCAATTTCTGGCTTTTCATTATAAGTTAAGATTCAAAACAGATTTGGCATGGGAGATCTGTGAAGAAATTGCATGATTTATTTACTTAAGAAAATATTAAAACCTGTAGCCCTATTGGAGGTACTCATCCTTTGGGTGGGATATGAGTGACCCTCTCTTAAAAGCAACAACAGCAGCTTCCCAGTTTCATTTGAGGAAGGAAATCTTCTACCAGAGAATTGCATATAAGGATTACCTTCCCCAGTAATGCTGCCTAAAAGCAATTTGTTCTGGGTGGCCCTTATCCTCCAAGAGCTTTAAAGTTTTTAAAAAATATGTTGAGGAATCTGTTCAGAGATCTTGGACATATTGTGTTTGGGCCTATAAAATAGCAACTGAAAGACCCACTGTTCTGCCAGAGGGTTGGCTGAGCTTGTCAAAGGGGTGACAGCAATTTCCTTCGTTTTGAGATACCTACTCACCTTTATCAGTAGCTACAGATTGACTCTGCTGATACATTCTATGTTTGCTTGACCTTTCTTTGCTGATGTAGGGAACTGCAGTGGAAGACGTAAACATATAACACAATTGCTGAGGTAGAACACCCAAGAACTAAATCGTTGAGGTAGAACACTGAGCATGAAGAAATGCTTTATACCTTATGTCAGGGTGGTCCAGCACACATCCCAAGGCCTTGATGCCTTTTTGCAGCCCTCTGCAACATTTGACCCCCCCATCCACAGCCCTTGCACTGCCCTCCCAGAGGCGGGTCAGGAGGCGCTGACCTATGTGAAGGAGCTGTAAGTTCTCTGATGGGTCCTCAAGTCCTCCAGTCTCCTTCCAAATTCTAGTTAGCCCTTTCCCAGGTTTGGGAAGAAGGTGGGACACTCTAGGACCCAGCCGGAGCCTCACACCTTCTTCCCCTAGCCTGGCACCTTAAGCTTTGGGAAGGCAGCATGAGGGCTGGAGCATGTGGAAATGTTGGCCTTGCTCCAACAAGGTTGGTACTTTTGTGACCCACTTGGTATGAAAAGTTGGACCTTCCTGCCTTATGGTTTTTGAGGGGATATTCCCTGTGACCTTTTGTAAGCATCGTTGGAGGCACTGATGGGCACACTGATGCAGGGCCATCTTTAGCAGATGCTGCACTGGGGTGTAAATATCCACCCAGCACCCCCAAATTACCACAGATAGTGTTGGGGTGGCCGTAGCTGCACACTGCCAGCCATTGGAGGGGCGCAACTCTTTCCCATGCCACTGCGGGAGAGCGATCCCCGCAGAGGCTTGGGAGTGAAGTTGTGCCCCTCCCAAGCCTCCTCGGGAGGAGAGCGCAGCTTCCCTCTCAAGCCTTCTCGGGGGGAGAGCGATCCCCACAGAGGCTTGAGAGGGAAGCTGCACATCTGCCAGCCTTATGGTTGGCGAGGCGCAGCTGGCGGGCGTTAAGGGAAAGGGGAGGCCACTGGCAAAGCTGCGCAGCTCCCCCACTTGCTGGGCCACCCCTGAGAGGCCGGTGCCCTGGCGCGATGCACCACTAAGCCCTATGGCTCTGCACTGATGCCCTCAGGCATTGCGTTGGCAAACCGTGTCCTAATACCAGTTCCATAGTTCTACAGATATTTCTAATGGAGTAAACTACTTCATGTTTTATACTTTGGGTTACCAATTTTATTCTTATTACATGTAATTATTTCCTCTAGACAGCTCTTTACCATATGTTGCAGCTTATTTTGAATTCTAAAATTAATTATTTTTCTCTTTTTAACCCACAGGCTTGTTCTGGCTGTGGAAAATGTGACTGTAGTGGAGTAAAAGGGCAAAAAGTAAGTACCCAGAGTACTTAATTTTTTTTTCTTGTTAAGAGCAAGGACCAGGTCCAAAGTAGATGATCCCCTTGTTGCTTCTTCCACCTTGTGGGAAATTATCAGCGAGGCAATGGAGGAATTTGTTGGACCTTACATTCTTGGCAGAGTTTGAGTTCCAACAGATATAGGGGAAGTTGAAGTCTCCCATTTCCATTTTTGAATGTTTAGTAATATGCTGTAGGAAAGCTTCCGTCTAACTCCTCAGTCTGGCTTGGAGCAGACACCCACAGTAAGGCCACTGTTGTTTCCCTCTCCTGCAATATTTACTCATACATTCTCAATCTGCCTTCCAGGCTCCAGGTCATGGATGTCTTCACAAGTATACACATCCTTTACATATAATGCTATCCCCCCCCCCCCCCCGCTTTTTGGTCTTGTCCTTTTAAAGAGTTTCTACACCCCATCATGAGTCTCATCCCACCAGGTTTCATTAATGCCTACTAGGTCATATTTCCCATCCTGTATTAAGACCTTCAATTTGTCTTGTTTGTTTCCCACACTGTTGCATCAATTGCAGTGCACTATATTTGAAGCCGGAAGTTTTAAAAATTGTAGTTTTATTGCTTTTTATTTTATTTTATTACTTTTTCAAAATTTCCAACACAGCACTACAAACACAGAGAAAAAGAGGAGAAAATCAAGCAAAACAAAAACAATTTAAAAACACCTCAAACATTTTCAATATCTTATATTTCATTCACTTATTTCCAGTGACTTCCTCACACCTCCCTTTTTGTATTCCACTTCTATTATTTGTTTCAGCAATTCCTTTCCATCTTACTCTGTTTTCTGTTCTATACAGTGGTGCCTCGCAAGACGAAATTAATTCGTTCCGCGAGTTTTTTCGTCTAGCGAATTTTTCGTCTTGCGAAGCACGAAACCCCATAGGAATGCATTGAAATTCAATTAATGCGTTCCTATGGTCAAAAAAAGTCCAAACAAAGCCAAATTTGGTACAACAAGAGTTTATTAAGTGCTCTTTAAAGTCACACATACTGTAAAGAGTATTTCAAAAATTGAAGGAACAATAAATTAAGTTTCTAAACATGACAGAAAAACATTTAAAAATCAATAAAGTGTACAGTACATTTTCTAAGACCCTGGGGGACAACTCGAAGAAGGTTCCTCTTCCACTCTTTGCTTCTTGCTGAAGAACCTGTCCATGGTCTGCTGCTTCATCTGCCTTTTCAGCACCTCCCTGAAAGGCGACATGATCCTCGTATCAAAAGTGTTCGCAAGGTCATGTGCCACGTGCTTGTCAGGGTGGTGCCGCTGTGCAAAAGCCTGCACATCCTTCCACTTCAGGCAAATGTCCCTCAGTTCTTTGGAGGACAGTTGCTTCCTCCTCTTCCAGCGAGGCCTGCTCCTGCGCAGCCTCTGCCTGCAGTTCGACCAGCTCCTGGGTCGTCAGCTCGTGGTCGTGCTCCTCCACCAGCTCGCTGATGTCCTCCTCTGTGACCTCCAGGCTCATGGTCCTCCCCAAGGCAACAATGTCCTGCACCACTGTTGACTCTGGTGCATCAGAGTCACTTGGTGCCACACAGTCCGGCCACAGGCTGCGCCAAGCGCAGTTCAAATTTCTCTGGCTGATCCCTTTCCAGGCCGTGGTGATCATCTTCAAGCAGGTGACAATGTCGAAGTGGTCCTTCCAGAATTCCCGCAGGGTGATGGTGGTGCAATCAGTCACCTCGAAGCATCGCCTGAAAAGCTCCTTGGTGTAGAGTTTTTTGAAATTGGCGATGACCTGCTGATCCATCGGCTGGAGCAGTGGCGTGGTGTTAGGCAGCAGGAACATGATGCTGATGAAGCTGAACTCCTCCAACAAGTCCTCCTCAAGGCCTTTAGGATGAGCAGGAGCATTGTCCATCAGAAGCAAAGCCTTCAGCGGCAGGTCGTTGTCCAGCAGGTACTGTTTGACAGCAGGGCCAAAAGCAAGATTGACCCAGTCCACAAACAGCACACGTGTGACCCAAGCCTTACTGTTGGATCGCCACATGACACTCAGCTGCTCCTTGTCGACCTTGTGTTTCTTGAAGGCCCGTGGGTTCTCCAAGTGGTACACCAGCAGGGGCTTGATCTTCAGGTCGCCGCTTGCGTTGGCACAGAAGAGCAGGGTCAGATGGTCCTTCATGGGCTTGTGGCCAGGCAACTTGGCCTCCTCCTGTGTGATGAAAGTCCTTTTGGGCATCCTCTTCCAAAACAGCCCGGTCTTGTCGCAGTTGAAGACCTGCTGTGGAACGTAGCCCTCCGTCTTCACAACCTCCAGGAACTCCGCTGCAAAGTCTTCAGCCGCAGAAACATCAGAACTGGCAGCCTCTCCATGCCTGACCACGCTGTGGATTCCAGATCTCGTCTTGAACCGGTCAAACCAGCCTCTGCTTGCCTTGAAGACTTCTGGCTCGCCTGAGGTTCCTGGCTGTTCCCGGACGAGGTCTGCGTGCTAGGCCTTGGCCTTCTCACAAATGACGGCCTCAGTCACTGTGTCCCCTGCACGCTGCTTCTCTTCTAACCAACTTCTCGACCTCCTCCAGAACAGCTGGGCTGTTCTTCACGATCCTGGTGACTCCCTTGGCTGCATCAGTCGCAAGGATCTTCTCCCTCATCTTCAGGATGGTGCTGATGGTCGATGGGTTCCTGCCGTACTCCCTGGCGAGGTCTGTCACACGCATTCCACTGTCGTGCTTCCGGATGATCTCCTTCTTCATTTCCAGCGTAACCTTCTCCTTCTTCCCCTCGCCGGCCTCTGCAGCAGCAGTCTTCTTGGGTCCCATGGCAGCACAGCTCCTACCTTCGCAACCCCCCCAAAAAATATCAGTGCTTCACATCCAAAAAATTCAAAAGCACCCAGCCACCCACCACACAGAAATTCAAACACAGAACGAAGTCCTTGAATTCCAAACAGCCCAACCCAATATCCAAAACCCCCCAAAAAAGTTTTAAAAGTTTAACTTACCGAATGGCTGCAAAAGAAGTTTTGGAAAAGCTTCAAAAATCACCAAAGTCTTCAAAAACCTCAACTATTCCCCCAGCCACCCACCACACAGAAATTGCAAACCCCTCCCCAACTGTTCCCCCAGCCCCTCCCCAACTGTTGCAAACCCCTCCCCAACTGTTCCCCCAAACACCCACCACACAGAAATTCAAATCCAGAATTTTTTTAAAAAAACAGCAGAGTGACCCAATGGTCACAGAAAATCATAAAAATGCAGGAAAAAACCACACAAGCTTCCAGATTCTTGCAAACCCCTCCTCAACTGTTCCCCCAGCCACCCACCACACAGAAATTCAAATCCAGAATTTTTTAAAAAAAACAACAGCAGAGTTGCCCAATGGTCACAAAAAATCATAAAAATGCAGAAAAAAATACACACAAGCTTCCAGATTCTTGCAAACCCCTCCTCAACTGTTCCCCCAGCCACCCACCACACAGAAATTCAAATCCAGAATGTTTTTTAAAAAACAGCAGAGTGGCCCAATGGTCACAGAAAATCAGAAAAATTCAGAAAAAAAACCACACAAGCGTCTGGATTCTTGCAAACCCCTCCTCAACTGTTCCCCCAGCCACCCACCACACAGAAATTCAAATTCAGAATTTTTTTTAAAAAAAACAGCAGAGTGGCCCAATGGTCACAGAAAATCATAAAAATGCAGAAAAAACCACACAAGCTTCCAGATTCTTGCAAACCCCTCCCCAACACCAAGTCCTTGAATTCCAAACACCCCAACCCAAAATCCAAAAACCCCAAAAAAAGTTTTAAAAGTTTAACTTACCAAATGGCTGCAAAAGAAGTTTTGGGAAAGCTTCAAAAATCACCAAAGTCTTCAAAAACCTCAAAAAAGGCTACCACACCGCGTGCTATGAGTTGCTCCTCGAAGTCAAGTCGCAACTGCACCTCTTCAAGCAATACACCCTGGGTATTAACGGTTTTACAAAAAAGGAAACAAACTTGCAAGACGTTTTCGTCTTGCGAAGCAAGCCCATAGGGAAATTCGTCTTGCGAAGCAGCTCAAAAAACACAAAACCCTTTCGTCTAGCGAGTTTTTCGTCTTGCGAGGCATTCGTCTTGCGGGGCACCACTGTAATTATCTTAACGGGGAGGTTCAAAACAGGAAGTCCGCCTTCCCTTTTTGTAAATAGACTGAGGCGATGAAGTTGCAAGCTGGAGTCCTGGAAGGTCTTTTGTAAAATATCAAATTTCCAACGGTAAAGAACATTAAACCCCCTCTTGGAGGCAGAAGAAGAGAGGGGGAAGTTGCGGATTGAGTATGCCTGCGGGAGAGAGCGAAGAGGCTTAAAACACCGCCGCTCTGACCCTGGAAACGGGCTGCTAGTAAGACTGATGTTTTGTTTTTTTTTTATGTTCATTGACAGCGCTTAGAACGTTCAGCTAGCTAGCTAAATAAGAGAAATACATTGTTTCTACTGTTTCCGGCTGTTTTTTAAAAAAGGAGGAAAGTAACTGAAAATTGAAACTAACTTCGGATTATTGAAACTGTGTTTAAAAGAGGACATATTGACCGATACAAATACAACCTGTTTTCCCCTAGTGGAAGCTTTTGAAATTGGTTACTTTATAGGAGCTGGGCTAGGGGAATTTCCAGCTGCAAGATAAGAAAAGTGTGAGACTTTGGAATTGACCTTGAATCTCTAAAGTGTTATGGCAAACGGAAGGGAAAAAACAGACGGGATGTCGACAGAGGAGGCTTTAGTGGCTGCATTATTGAAAATAAACGATTCGCTGGAACAACTCCATAAGAAAACAGATGCGAGGAATGTGAAATTGGATGTTGCAAATATTGAGACTGATTTAATTGTAGAAAGTTTAAATAAGTTGGGACAAAAGGTGAATACCAATTCAGAAACCACCCAGAAACTGATACAGGAATCTACTCTGATACGGCAAACTGCAGATGAAGTCAGGGAAAAAACCCTTGCTGCTGAACTTAAGGTGGTACAATTGGAGAGGAGAGTCCCATCCATACAAAGACAACTTGATGAACATAAGCTGGCATTCGTTATGATTGAACTTAAAGAAGAGCGGATGAATTTGGGGACCAGAGCCCTGTCTGAGTTGGAGAAGGAAAGCCTGACAGAGCTTCAGGAGGCGACAGGACTAACATTGGTTGAGAAAGAGAGGTATTTGGGGGTTAGTATGACTGCCAAAAATGTGAATCTGCTTAAGGACAACTGTGAAGAATGTTGGATTGAAGAGAAGGGGAATTTGGAAATATGGACAAATCAGAAGTTGTTACTGTTGGGCCGAGTCGTTGTGGTGGGGATGGGGGCTGCTGTGTTGCTGGGGATGTTGCTGTTGTTTCAAACATTGCAAGCTCTGGATGGGATGGAGGGTCTCAGGAGGTGGCAGAGGGATGCTCTTAGAGTTGTTTGGCAGGGCAGGAAGCCTCGAGTTAAGCTTAAGATATTGATGGATGCTAAAGAAGGAGGTGGACCTGCCCTGCCAGACCTTTAAACTTCGTTGTGAACCATCTGCCTTTTGCTGGTTGAGAGAATGGTTGCTTCTTGAAAACACTGAAGTGTTGGACAATGGCAGACGAAGATGATGGACTATAGGGAATTAGCGGAAATGACTGGCAAGATTCGAGACCAGGGTGAAGAGTCGGTGGAAGAAGATTGGAAAAAGTTTAAAGACTATTTATAGAAATATTGTAAAATTAAGGAATGTTAGAAAAATGTTGGAATGAAATTACATGGCTTTAGTAGAAATGTCATAAGGAATTAAGTATAAATAGATTAATAGAAAATTAAAGGAAAAGTATGGCAAGAATGTGTTTTATTGCTTATTTTATTTCTTTTATTGTACTACAATCTGCATTCCATAATATTCAAATTTTAATACAGGCAATCTTCATTTTGCATGGAGATTCCATTCTGAACCCCCATACACATCGACGGAGCTTGTCAATACCGTAAAATACAATATGAAATTTTAAAAAATAAAAATGCAGTTAAAAACCAATATTTAATGCAGACATGTCATGGACCACACCAGAATTGTGGGGAGCAAACATCCCTAAGTAGATGCTTCCATTCTGGAAGTGGAGGGAGGCAATTTCTGCATTCCCCTTACAGAACCCTGCACATCTGAACAATCTGCTTGAAGGATTGAGGGGACAACAACAACAACAGCAACAGTGTGGGAAAGAATCATAGAATTGTAAGAGTTGGAATGGACCCACAGGGCCATCTTTGGATGTGGTGCTGAGTTGTAAAGGGAAAGTGGAGCTTGTCTCCCTGCCCCTTTCTGTTTGTGGAAGAGAAGAAAGATCCTGGGATCCAATCCCCTGTAGTTTTTAGAAAATATAATTGGTTCTAAGTTGCTAGCCACTGTTTCATATTCAGTTAATTCTCTGCAATGATTACTTTGCACATTTGATATTGAAGACATTATCTCCCCGCACCCACCCAAGGGCTCAGTTCTAATAGTGGTTTGTGTGTCAGTGATGCAGCATCATCAAATCAAACAACTTTCTGTTTTAGGAATCCATTTCCAGCTGCATGGAGAGATCCCAAGTGTATGGGATGCAGTGATAATAGTATAATTTTCAGCAGCATAAAACTTTTTACATATGCACATAGCAGCCACTGGGTGGCTAGGACTTTAATCCTCAGAATGTTAACCCTTTCTTCCTCTCAATGAAAACTGCTTCCCATCTGCGATTTGCATAATAGCCAGGGTGGTAGAGTGGTAGAGTGTTGGACTTGGACCTAGGAGACTAGCATTCAAATCCCCACTCAGCCATGAAGCTCCCTGGGTAACCTTGGGCCAGTCACTGCTTGTCAGCCTAACCTACCTCACAGGGTTGTTGTGGAGATTAAATGAAGAGGGGCAGAACCATGTACACCACTTTGGAGAAAAGGTGGGATATGAATGCAAATAAATGAATAAGAGGAAAACGCCAACTCATGCCAATATTTTTGTTAGGTTTCATTTTGCTAAATAGGCTATATTCTTGCTTTTCACAGGGTGAAAGAGGTTTGCAAGGTTTACAAGGTTTGGTTGGATTTCCTGGAATACAAGGACCTGAAGGTCCCCCCGGCCCCCCAGGAATGAAGGTAAGATTCATTCTGTAGCTAAAAAATTAACCTGAATAGTTTTTCTTCAGACCATGCTGAAGTGAAAAACACCTTCTTTCCCCATCTTTTAAAATAGGGTGATATTGGAGAACCGGGACTACCAGGAACAAAAGGAACAAGAGTGAGTATGCTTGAAATTGTTTTGACCTGTTTTAAATACAGTCATACCTCAGGTTACAGATGCTTCGGGTTGCGCAATTTCAGGTTGCGCACCACACCAAACCTGGAAGTACCAAAACGGGTTCCTTCCGGGTTTCGACGCATGCGCAGAAGTGCCGAATTGCGACCCGCACGTGCACAGATGCGGCGCTGCGGGTTGCGAACGTGCTTCCCGCACGGATCACGTTTGCAACCTGAGCACGCACTGTAGTGGTTTGTCAGTATTAAACATTTTATTTTCAGCATGTACATGACACTTCTGAGTATAGAAGAGGGCAGATGTTGCCTCAAGTAACTCAAGTCTAAAATTTGACCAGTCTATTTTCATGCTGCCTAGTCCACTCAGAGCTGTCAATGAGGCTTTGATCTGAGAATGACAGTGAAACAGCCACCCACGTTTACATTTTCCCAAATTATTCACTTCAGGATAATATCCAGCTGTTCCTCCTGCTAGGTGATATTTTCCTAGTTTTCAAATCCAGACACCTGAAGTTTATTCATTTTTCCCTCCACACAAAAAGTCTAAAAGAGGTTCTCCTATTGTTTATCAATGTCAACAATAGTCTTCCTCCAGTCCAACATGACAACTTTGCTTCCAATATTGAGAAACAATAAATCCTTCATCTTTATTCACACAGGAGTCTCTTCACTGTAGTCATATATTAAAACAGCAATTCATAGTTACTTACTCATTGTATATTCACACTGAGTTCCATATATTCCAGTCCCATTTCCAAATTGTTCTTCCACAAGCAAAAGGGCTATTTTCATTCAGTGAAGAAATTGATCCACTGAGGCTCCTACTAATGGAAGGTGATTTTTTTGTTGATTCCCTGCTGCCACAAACTTCTGCACTTTTCTAGAGGCATCTCCAATCCCCTAGAACAGATTTTAAGGCTGCAGTAGAAAGGAGGATCAATGAAAGCCAACCCCTCCCCACTTCCACAAATAAGAATATCCTGTGAGCAGAATTCCGTTCATAGAAACTTAGGATCCAGCCAGCCTCTTATCTGTCATTTACATATATCACAGCATTTTGTATCCTAACAAAGCCCGCATGTGAATAATATTGGTGATACTCCCATGAGGAACAGTTGTGCTGTGACAATCTGTGCCTACCCATAACCCAGCTGCTCAAAATACTTTTCTTCTTCTTTATGTTCTAACCAGTTAATCAATTTGACATATTTTTGAGAACTGGAGGTATCTCCCATGCATCTTTAAGAGAAATGTCTACTGAATTTTCTTTTTGTTATAACTATTCACCTGACATAGCCCCAAGTCTATACAGAGTACATTTTCTTAAAGTGATTAATTACCTTTATTATAATTTTATTAATTCCAGGGTGCACCAGGTCCAGCTGGCTACCCAGGAAATCCTGGCCTTCCTGTATGTATGATACTTAATTTGCAACTATCAATATTTCAGCAGTGATGTACACCAAAAATTAATCTAGCAGTTTTTGTGTATCTTCCCTCTCCTCTTTCCTAATCTCAGGGCATCCCTGGAGGAGACGGCCCCCCAGGGCCTTCTGGTATCCCAGGATGCAATGGAACAAAGGTGAAACAGCTGAAACAAACATTTTCTTGAAATATTGTTCAAACAAGTTTTATTCAGATAAGAAGTGATGTCACTTTCTCTGTCCCATTAGGGTGAAAGAGGTCCTCTTGGTCCCCAAGGTTTACCTGGATTACCTGGAAATCTAGTAAGCATTTAAAAAAAAAAAAAAAAGTACAAGGGTAAGCATTATAAAAGAAAAAACAGGTAAGAAAATGTATAGCTTGAGAATTCAGTCTTTTAATCTGATTTCAAATATACGCTTTAAAAACAATGCTTAAAATGTCTTCTTGATTTCTTAATTTCTCAGAAAATATAATATTTCTTTTCTAGGGACCTCCAGGACCTCCAGGAATAAAGGTATATCTGACAATTAAAAACATTATTTGTTTTGTTTACAATAACAAAATATGCAAATAACTTCAGTACAGAAAAAATCCAACAGGTGAAAGTAGCTGTGCTCAGCATTAGGAACAGCCAGAAGCTGCAGCAGTCAGGTCATCTGCTTAAGCTATAACTTTTATTTTGCTGCTATTTACTGCAAACAGCACCTTTGGAGGTCTACAGCAAGTGGGGAGCTGATTTGTGTGCAAAACAATACAAAAAGAATATTAGTGATAGGCAGAAAACTGGTGTGGGGTTTCAGTTCAGATTGGAAGCATGTTTTAGGTTGGGGCCTAGCCTAGTTTTCATTCAAAATAAAATAGCCCATTAAGCATTTTGTTTTATTTTTAAAGACAAATGTGAATATTGCAATGTGTGTTTTGGCCCAAAGAAGCATGAAAAAAGCAGCAGATCAACCCATTTGGAAAAATATTCACAATCTGGACTTTCTAATGCAATAGATCATGTTTTTTCTGACTTCTTTATCCCAGTAGCCCTTGGTGCAACTGGAAATTTGTTTTGCACTTGTCACAGTTTAATATAATGAAGACTTCATAACACCCCCTGCTTCTTGCAACAGACTTTCTCTCCTCACTTTGGCTGCTGCACCTTGGATTTGCTTAATGCCCGGCCTGAAGACGAGTTTTAGAGAATTCAAACACTTGATAAATAGATTGTGTCAACTTTCCGTATTTTTCGTCCCATAGGACGCTCCGTCCCATAGGACGCACCTAGTTTTTTTGGGGGGGAAATTTCCTTTATTTCCCCCCCAAATCCAGGTCGGGGAAACCAAACCAGGTCGTGGAACAGCGGTATGGCGGCGCTCCGCCTCCCTGCTGTCCCCCAAGCTTGTGGGGCTGGCCGATGTCTGCCCGAAGCGTAGGGTGCTCTGCTTCAGGGCGCCCCGCGCGCCGGGCGGCAGGCTGCTATCTGCAGCCTAGGGAGTCCTACAGGAACTCCTGCAGGGCTCCCCAGGCTTGCTGATAGCTTCCTGAAGCCTGGAGAGCGAGAGGGGTCGGTGCGCACCAACCCCTCTCACTCTCCAAGCTTCAGCAAAAACCTGTATTCACCCCATAGGACGCACACAGATTTCCCCTTCATTTTTGGAGGGGAAAAAGTGCGTCCTATAGGGTGAAAAATATGGTAGTTGTTCCTAATAAAGCTGTACTGTGACAGTAAAATGAGTAATTCTAATTTAGGAGATAGCTAATGACCACAAAGACAATTGTTATATATTGTGAATCACTCCACTCAATAAAGAAGAATTAGTCATGGTGGTGACTTTGCACTTTTAAAAAAAGAAGCTGAGAGCCACTGCATGCAGCAGCCTGAGTATACAAGTGTTTGCTTCTCTGAAGCAAGTCTAAAAGTTTAAAGAGATCTCTTTGTTTAGAGATACGTGTCCCTCTTTCATTCTGATGTCTCACACCAGTGAAACCTCAGTGTCTGTCCAGGATAGCCAATGTGGTGCCCTCTAGGCTTAAGCTCCCATCAGCCATGTCCATTAGCAACACTGTTTGGGGCAGATGGGAACGAGTCCAACAACATATCTATGACACTATGATGAGTACATGGACTTGAACAGCTGCATAAAGTGCTCCATGGCTCTGAAGGAGGAATTAAGCAGAGAGCTTTATGAGCATAAGCATGAAGTTGTATAAGTAAGATCCAAGACACCATGGCTGTCAACTTTTCCCTTTTCTTGTGAGGAATCCTATTTAGAATAAGGGAATTTCCCTTAAAAAAGGTAAACATTGACAGCTATGCAAGACACACACAAGTTTTCTGAAGTAAAGCATGTGATGTTGGCATCTGTCTGTCTCAAGAGACAATGGAGTGTGCCTATGGGGGTGAAGTCAAACTGCTGTACAGTGGTACCTCGGGTTACATACGCTTCAGGTTACATACGCTTCAGGTTACAGACTCCGCTAACCCAGAAATAGTGCTTCAGGTTAAGAACTTTGCTTCAGGATGAGAACAGAAATTGTGCTCCAGCGGTGCGGCGGCAGCGGGAGGCCCCATTAGCTAAAGTGGCGCTTCAGGTTAAGAACAGTTTCAGGTTAAGTACAGACCTCCGGAACGAATTAAGTACTTAACCCGAGGCACCAGTGGTACCAGTGGTTAGCGGAGTCTGTAACCTGAACCATATGTAATCTGAAGCGTATATAACCCGAGGTACCACTCTATTAGTAGCCCCAAAGTGACCTCCCTGGGGAAGAAGCCTGGACAGGGTGTCTGGAGGTCCTGGGCTGCCCAGACAACAAGAACCCCTCCTTGGCCTCACCGAGGTAATCCAACAGAAACCAGAGCAATACATTTGGCACCAGCTTGGTTGCCAGAAGGAGGCATACAAGGTGCCATCCGTGGGCATAGCCGGGGGGGGGCAGGGAGGGCAGCTGCCCCCTAGAACAAGTAAACCAATAGAAATACTTAACTGACCAATCACGTTTGTTCTGCCCCCCCCCCCAACAAAAATCCTGGCTAAGCCCATGGCGCCATCCAACTGCCTTAGGGACTCCACTCCAGATTTGTGTAGGGTTTACTAATCCAAAGATATCCCGCAAGGCAGCAGAGGTTTAGGGCCAGAGTCTGTCTTCTCCCAGATGGGCTCCCTTCCCAGGTGGATGAGCCCCATCTGCCCCTCACTTCCCTCTACAGCACATGCAGAAACCACCTTTCTGACCATTGGACCCGCTATTGGTCTCTCCTTCTCAATCCACTGGAGCCTGTATTCGCATGCAGGGGAAGTCCCTAATTCACTAAGGGTTTGAGACCCATCAACTACCCTTACCTGGTTTAGCTGGCCAATCAAAGCCGTTCCTGGGGTGTGGCTGCTGTCTCATACTGTCAGCTTCTAGGAGCCACAGGTGAGAGCTGAGTGCAGAATGGGAACCAAAGGTGGACAAGGTACACCAGAAGGAACATGGTGTCTACTCCACCAGAGGTATTACCCCTCCCCTAACACCCCACATACCCCCAAAGCATTTAAAACATTTTGCAGTGTCTGAGTGTCTGTAGCAATTGGGGAACCTCCTCCTTCTCCACATAGCTGGCCAGTTTTGCATTCAGAGAATTTCAGCAGAGCATGGGCAGTTATCCAAAGTTAAGTAAATGTTTAGACCTACCAGTATTTAAAAAAACAAACATAGTTATGAGGCATAGATCACATTCTTTTTTGAAAGGAATTAAATAGATAGTGGTGATATAACATTTTTATACAAGTACAAATAATGAGTTAAAATGACTGTATGCTTTAGATTCCCATATAGTCCTTTTTGTGAGTCATGGAGAGAGAGAGATATTCCCAGTCTTAACGACATCATGTGAGATCTTGGATGGCCCTTCCCAGAGCCCAGTAAGCAAGGCAGACAGCTAGAGCATGTAAGCTCCTCACCTTGCATGCATTCAAGTTGTGTTATGTCAGTTGATGGGCTGCCAAGCACACAAGGTGTGAGTCAACTGTACAGTCCTGTATTATTTGATACAAATTTGAAGAGACATGACCTGTCATTTATTTACTAGCAAGTAAAGGAGGTGACCAGCACTTACAGTATCCATGCAGAGCTATAGAATCTCTTTTTCTAATTCATGTCATGTAGGGAGAACCAGGAGAAGTTATTGGACTGATACCTGACGGTGTGCTAAAAGGTGAAAAAGGCTTTCCTGGTCGCCCTGGATTACCGGTAAGGCTCATTATAAACCCAATAAAATTTACCTTCATTTTGATGGCTGAGGTGGAGGGAGGGTTAAAAGGGAAGCCTATATTGCAGAAGTTTGGAGAAGCAATTTCAGTGCATATGTGTGCACTCTGTGTAAAAAGCCACATGGAATCCCTTGTGGGCCGTGGCAGGGCTGGCCAGTCCAGGAGGCAGACTCAGCATCCACCAGGCAGCAGATCCTGATGCAGGTCTTTGTTCACCCTTTGTTCCTGGTGTCAGTCTTCACTCACCCCTTCTTCCCAGGCAGGAAGAGGGCGATTTTGTGGGAGTTTCTGTGTTGGTCTTTGCCTGGGTCCCAGGGGAAGGGAAGTTGTGTCTTGGGACAGTTAGCACTGTGGGAGGTAGGAGGGCTGCTTCCCTGTGCAGGAGGTGATGGCTTGTCATTGCTTCCTTGAGGCTGTCTTAGTTTCTCCTTTAGAATATTTGCAGGGTCTGTGCTGTTCTCCCTTCTCCTCTATTCTGCATCTTTTCCCCCATCCCGCAGGAAAAGGTATTTTGTTGCAAAGCACCCAGATGCTGTGCTCATCTGCAGTTGTCCCAAGGAGGGGAAACTTACTGAAGCATGCAGTGAGGGAGCCTTTCTCATGCTTATTGTGTTTTGCAATGGGTGTTTGGGGAGAAAGAGAAGGGTGCAGCTTCCACTTACTTAGAACTAGGGACCCATATTCCAAGGCAGAGCAGGTGTATATTAACCGGCAGAGCCAGTCAACCCATGAGGTAAAGTGAGTCAGCTGCTTCAGGTGGCAGGGTCCCCTGGGGCAGTAGATCCCACCCAATGTCTATCTTTCTTCCCCGCCTTGTTCCTAATGTAGATCTTGCCTCCCCACCCCCATTCACTGGTAGGGAGAGAGGTGCCATTTGGGGGTCTGCCTCAGGTACCAAAATGACTTGGGCTGGACCTGAGTCACTCTATGTGTGCCAGATGAGCCTCCCTAACGAGAGAACATGTGGGATCCCACCAGTGCTTTTTTCTTTAAAAAAAAAATGGTTAGGGGTACTCTCATTTTCCTACTTGTATTGAAATACTGGCCCTCAATGAGGCCAAACTTAGATCCACAAAATGTTTAGGGATGTGCGTACTGCTGCATCCCCCCCAGAAAAAAAGCACTGGATCCCACAATCGAGAAGGTCCTTCTCCTCGCCATTTCTCACCTCAAATGGCAGGGCAGCCTGATAGAAAACCTCCTGAGGCGACAGGCTTATGTCGGAGTAGGCAGTCGGTTAGTTGCCTGGATCCAAGCTGTGTAGGCACGGCCCCTTTCTCATTTTCTTATGTATTCATAAGAAATTTATATTGATCCATGAAATATCTGTGAGCCATTGACATCCAAGTCTGCTCCTATCTCCAATGTGCAGTTCTGTCCTAGATTCAGTGTCTTAAAACATGACATGGGTGATCTGACCACACACCTCATGACATTGTTTTTGTCCTTAAAACAGCCATGGTGAGGGATGGATGCCTGTAATTTATTGTTTGCAGCACTGTGAATTCTGTGTTTTAATTATTTTTCTGGTATTATTTTACACAGTGTTTTCATTTGTATATTTTGCTTATGTTTAGTAAGCTCTGAAGGAAGGAAGGAGCAGAAATGTAATAAATGGGTTGACTCATTGAAATCAAGATTCAGAGTTGACCTATTGAAATCAATGGACTTGTGTTATAGAATTAACTTATACCGTTGCTTCAGCTATAGGTGGCATTATGTCCAACTAAGTCATGCTGCGGTTCTAGACTGTTCTTTTATAAGAAAGCTGTTCCTTGGTTTAACAACCCTTTTGCCTATGCTGCTTCCTGGAAATAACCTGACAGGGCTAAAGCTAGTTCTGACTGATTTGAGTCCATTGATTTCAATGTGTTTGCTCCAAGTATAAATAACTTAGTTGGATACGACCCAATAAACTTAGATTGCCATGGTTCTGGTAGTGGCAGTCTTCTGCCAACTGCTTCCCTGATGGAAATTGTCCCTGATGCTTCTGCCAGCTGCAAACTGGAAAATGTAGCTACAATATAGATTTCTTCCCACCTCCTGTCCCCATAATTGGGGGTGGGGTGTTAAGCCAGGGAAACAATGCTGGAGGAAAGGATAAATAAACCCTCCTTGAGCCACACTCCAAATCACCTCAGCTGCTTTTCAATGCAAAAAAGTTGTTACCTCTGTAGTTTGCCCTGAATCGTACTAGGGTACACGACAACAACAACAGAAGGGATGCAGGTGGCGCTGTGGGTTAAACCACAGAGCCTAGGACTTGCCAATCAGAAGGCGGTTCGAATCCCTGCGACCGGGTGAGCTCCCATTGCTCAGTTCCAGCTCCTGCCAAGCTAGCAGTTTGAAAGCACGTCAAAGTGCAAGTAGATAAATAGGTACTGCTCCGGCGGGAAGGTAAACGGTGTTTCCGTGCGCTGCTCTGGTTCGCCAAAAGCAGCTTAGTCATGCTGGCCACATGACCCGGAAACTGTACGCCGGCTCCCTCGGCCAATAAAGCGAGATGAGCGCCGCAACCCCGGAGTCGGCCACGACTGGACCTAATGGTCAGGTGTCCCTTTACCCTTTACCTTTACAAGACAACAGAATGACAGATAAATGGGAAAGATACTGTGTTTAATGGTTTTTGTCATATACAGGGAACACCCGGTTCACCAGGTATTGTTGGACCACCTGGACCTTCTGGAAAACCTGTAAGTGTCGGCTTATAGTTCTTTATTCGTAGATGCTTTGGGCAAACATAAGGCCGCTGCCTTCATTCTTTGCTTCTGATACTTCCTCGAGAAGTGGCGCACTCTCCATCCTTGGAAATTTTTTAGCCATCTTCTATAGATTCCTGAGTTGAGATTCCTGCATTGGAGGGGCTGGACTACATTACCCTTGGGATACGTTCCAACTCTATGATTCTATGTACTGCTGTTTATAACTCAAACATAATATATAATATGTATAACAGATATGCAAAAGTAGGAGAAAGGAAGAGAAAGGAGACAACATGGCTAGAGGGTTAGAACTAAAAGTTGGTTAGCTCAAGAAAGATATTGCAGAAGTGAAAAACACATGTTTACTTACTGCTCTGCTAAATAAAAAAATATTTTTTCAATAAGAACACCAATTAAAAATTAGTCAAGGTAAGGTCTGTGCTTGAGTGGGAGACCACCATAGGTGTCTGTGCATGTCACCTTGAACCCCGTAAGGGAAGAAATGTGGGGTATAATAAAATAAAATAAATATTTTTGTACATCCTGCAGTTAGACATGTGATGTGAGAATCTGGAAGAAAGCTTAAAGGATTAGAAGATCCTGTGGAATTCCCTGCACCTAGTTTTGCACATTAATGTTTAGGAAAGATGAATTAATAATGAAACATGTGCAAAAGAAAGCAATCAGGAGGGTTTTTGCTTCTGGGGCCTACTGTGCTGCAAAGTTCCACCGCACGAATGGCCCTTTTATGGATTGTTGCTCTGGTGATAAGGGCACCGACTGGGCCATTTTAATGGGCATTTGGGTGGGAATCCATCCCTAGATCCCCAGGCCATGGGGAATTCCCCACAAGGATCAAGGGTGGCAAGGATCAAGGGTGGAGTCCAAGGGACCTCAAACATCAGCCCTGCAGTGAGTGGCCATCAGATGATTGTGTATTGCAAAGCACCTTGCACACAGGTAGCATAATACTAGTGAAAAAATAATTGACAGGCAAGATTACAACTTTAAATATTAACTCTATCCACCCTGAATAAAATATTTTTATTTACTGTGTTTTTCAAGAAGGGAAAACTTTGTGTACTTCAAGAGTCTGGGGGTTGGTTGCAGCCTGAGATAGTTGAATTTAAGTTCCATTGAAATCACTGGGACAAGTTAAGACTAAGTTGTTTAACTTCAAAGAAACCTAGGTTTAACTTACTTATCCATACATATTTCTATTGACTATTCAGGTGTGCAGTATATGCATATCCTGAACACATGGAGAGGGACCAGTGCCCTTTTGCATCTTGCACAGAATGTATGGAGACAGGGGCAGATCCCCCCTCTCCCCTGCCTCCATGTGGTAAGCATGCATACGGAATGCCTGAACTGAGGCAAATATTTGTAGTGCAGTGTATTGAACATGCCAGTGATAGCACTTCCGGCTGATACACCACAACTTCACCCAAAGGATTCTACTTTACCTAAATCAATAATTAGAATGAGTGGCAATCAGAAGGTTGTAAGACAGAATGCCTTTCAATTTGGCCTGACTACATACAGTATAGAGCTGCTCTTTTCTCCTTTGTTCAAGAGCTAGTTCTACACTCACTTTGTGATTTTTTTGAAGCAACCTGTGGGTACCATAAATATAAAAACTACTGTTATAGATATGGTGAGCCACCTCCTGAGTTTGATGGTTCAGCCAAAAGCCACTGGGAACAGGAAGTAGGGTGTAAATTCATCCTCTACTTAGAGAGAGCCGGTTCTTCTGTGGGCTTTGACTTAAGGATTAATCTAAGCAATGCGTTTCTAGTACAGAATTGACTTAGCCACTTCTGCTCCTTGAAAGCTGTTTTCAAGATAAAACAATTCAATGACTTAATTCACTGATAGAAACGGTATGAAATAAAGATTCCATTCATAAAATTATCCTTTGTTAAAGAATTGACAAGGCTGAAACAGGCAAATCAGTATTAATAAAACAATCTTTTTCAGGGTTCTCCAGGGCCACCAGGCCCCCCAGGTGAGAAGGTAAGACCATTCACAGTCAATGGTGCTTTGGGGGAGTTGATTTCCTTCAGTAAGTGTGTGTGCATTTGTATGCTGATCTATATGTCCAGAGGGTGGGAGTAACAAATCATTGAGTTTCTCATTTCCTTGAGTTTCTAAAATAGCATTACTTGAACAACTGAAGTTTGCCTTTGTTTTCAAAGGCAGACATGTGTCTAAAAGTTTCTTCAAGTTTCTGCTTGAGTACTGTGTAGGAATGCAGTCAGATCTTGAGAATCAAAAAGATAGCAACCAAGTACTCTTGGCATTTTAAAGGTTTATGAGAGGGAAATTTCAAAAGCAAATTTGCTGATTGTAAAAATGCACATACTATGTATTGTCATGATGTATGGCTGGTGACTGTTCCTGTGCACCAAAGAGCTCAGAGGAGGAGGCTGCTTCATCGCTGTACTTAAGGGAATTACTTCTATGACCTTCTTCACGACCTTCCTGGCTGGATGACACAGCCATATCACCCTTCTCTGATTCAGAGGAGACATCTACTGCGCTCCCCCTGTCTTACAGGGGCCAAAGTCTGCAAAATAAGGCAAAGGGTTTGTAAATATCAGCCAGCTCCTCTCTGGAGGCAGGGCTTACAAGTCCAGTCTAATTATGTAAGGCTGCAGAGACAACAGCTGCATTCACATGAGAATTTATTCTGTTTTCATGACTTTCTCCTAACTGTTCATTTCTGCATTATATTTGAGCTTTCACAGGATGTAAGAGCCAGAACTGTAGTGGAAAATAGTGCGAGTTCAGTGGTCATTTCCATGTTATTCACTTCTAGAAATAATCACTTTACAAATAATATGGGAATAACTGCTGAATGTGTTGTATAGTGTTCATAATATGTTGAAGATGCACCTCTTACCCATGGCCTTAAATATGGCTATATATTTTTAGGACTCACTCTATTTTTTAATTGTAAAAATTGTGTTAATTCATTTTAACATTCCAATTATACCTTGCTGTAACCTGCCCTTGAGTTGAAGAATGGCTAAGAAATCTAATAAATAATAATAAAATCGAAAGCTTAGTAATAATGGCTGTTTTCTTGCGGTATCTTGTAGTATCAACTGCTGGTGTACGGTTGCCATGGTGACTGTAGTTAGCACAATAACACTGTGTCATAGCAATATGCATTGTTGCGAAGTGTGCAGTTTGCATGCAAGCCTGCAATTCTCACATGCAATCTGACTCAGTTCTAGGTATATTTTGAAAATGAAATCTGGAAAAGCTCTACACAGACACAGATGTAAACCAAAAGTGAATTTGTTGTGGAAAGTGGAAAATTAGCTTACTTACAAAGGAGGGTAGGGACGCGGGTGGTGCTGTGGGTTAAATCACTGAGCCTTGGGCTTGCTGATCAGAAGGTCGGCAGTTTGAATCCCTGCGATGGGGTGAGCGCCCATTGTTCGGTCCCCTCCTGCCAACTTAGCAGGTCGAAAACATGAAGTGCAAGTAGATAAATAGGTACCGCTCCGGCGGGAAGGTAAACGGCATTTCCGAGCACTGCTCTGGTTCGCCAGAAGTGACTTAGTCATGCTGGCCACATGACCTGGAAGCTGTATGCTGGCTCCCTCGGCCAGCAAAGCGAGATGAGCACCGCAACCCCAGAGTCGTCCATGACTGGACGTAACGGTCAGGGGTCCCTTTACTGAGGAGTGTAGGACTTGAACCAATGGCTTCAAGTTAGAAGAAAGGAGATTCTGACTAAGCATCAGGAAAAACCTTTTGACAGTAAGAGCTGTTTGACAGTGGAACGATCTCCCTTGGCAGGTTGTAGACTCTGTTGCCATCTGAGGTCTTTGATTCAAATCCCATCTCCTGCACTGGGTCTTTGTATTCTAGTGTGTTTACATGTATGTGAGGGAGCACTTTTATATAGTTGCTTTGATTAACTTATTTTGTTATAAAATGCCTCTTCCTTGTGTCATCAGGGTCATATGGGTATAAGCTTCCAAGGACCAAAGGGTGATAAGGTAAGTTTGTTCTTTTGAAAGTCATAAGCAAATATTCTATGTACCTCTATAATCCTTTGCTACAGTATGTTAGGATGCCAACTTGAATGAAAGCATCTTTTAAAGTGGGTGTGCATTCGTGCACAGTGCTTTTTTCTGGGGGAACTCAGGGGTACACATACCCCTAAACATTTTGTGAATCTAAGTTTGGCCTCATTGAGGGGGCAGTATTTCAATATGAGTAGGGAAATGAGAGTACTGCTAAACATTTTTTTAGAGAAAAAAGCTGTATTTATGGGGTAAGCTCAGTGATTTCCCATTGCCTGTGTTGGTCATTGGATTAGGCTGTGGCTCCACCTAGTGGATGAGGCAGGGTAAGGCTGGGCTCCCAACTCCGCTTCAAGAGTAGGCTGGGCTTCCAAACCAGTTTGTTCCTGCCTTCTGACAAACCAGTCATGTTGCTTGTGGCCTCTTGTATACGTTTCATCTTCAGGCTTGTTATTCTAATCCTCTTGCTTAATTCTACCTTCATCTACTCCTGAACACTCTCCCTTCCACTGTGTCCTAGCCTTCCTTTCTCTGAATCAGCAGCTTTCTCCCACCCTTTTGAAAATGCTTTCCTCCACTCCTCTTACTACAGGCAAAGACCAATTTAGGTGCACCAAATGATGCACAATCGCACACACACAATGGCGCCCAACCCGGAAACGGCCCCCCAAACCTCATAAAGAAGTCATGAAAGGGGGCAGAGCAATTTTACACATGCCTCACTGATGTGTGTGGGGGTCCAGAATGGAACCCCCATGCAAAACAAGGATTGCTTGTATATAAAATCTTAAAATTCTTCAAAATTCTCCCCCTCTCTTCCTTTCCTCTGACTGACTATGCTCAAGGGAAAAGGTTGCAATTTTTCACCCATACATCTCTTAGCTCCTAGGAGAGCTGGTAAGCGCAGGGCCCCATCAATGCCTGACACACAGACTGCCATTTGAGAGACCCCTCTATCTCCCAATCTGCTCTTGGGGCAGATAGCAGGGCTGAGTTCAGATGAGAGACAGGCTGTCCACACCCCACTTCATCCACACATCCTGCATAGCCTTATTCTTTACTACACCTGAATTGATACCGCCTCACAAACCCCCAACAGCATCTCAAGTACATATGCAAGAGCCTCCTTAAGATTTCTAGGGCAGCGACTGTCATGGCAGATGCCTCCCAGTTTGTGGCATTATTAATGGTAATGGGCATTGTCGCCTGCAGAACACTGGCTGAAACCCTGGGAGGCGGACACAGCATTTTCCACAGTGGTCTTTGTGGGCAATAGGAGGTTTTAAAAGATGTTATTATCAAGTCCAAGGGGAAAGTGAAGGTCCTGGTCACTGAGCAAGAGGAAATGTGCTACTCAGAATGGTATGCAATCCTACTGACCACCAAGAAGATACCAAAAACTACAAGTCCAAACAGGGTGGTTTACAATATAAAAAGACAAAAATAATAACAAAAAAAAAATACTCCCTCTCGCAGTTTTTTCCTGGCACCTCATGTGCTGTTTGGGTAAGCTGCAGTGACACCCCCCCCAACCCCTGTTCACCTGGCCGCTGCTGGTAAGCAGGTAGATAAAATACAATGAGTTTATATTTTGTTGTTTTTCACAGCTTCACATCCGTGTGCATCACCTTGATAGGAGCATCAGACTCGGCCAAGCAGCCATGTAGCACAAACTGATCTCTTTGTGCTTGGCCTCCTCTTCCAGATGAACAGTGTGTGGTTTCAAATGCTTGGAATCACTCTAAGACATACATTTACTTGTTTTCAACCTAGTAATTCAGAAACCCCCTCCCCTCCCAATATTATCTCATTGACTAGTAGGAATATTTAAGAAATACTTCCCTGAAAATTGATCCTAGATTTGGGGATTTAGCATTACCAGAACTGTGCTGAACATTGTTGGAATCTATGGTTTGTCCAGATTTTTATTTTGAGAATGTGTTAATCCTTTTTTTTTTTTTTACTTGGGGGAGGGGGAATCACAAGCCAGTATTAAATGGAGTTTCTTTTATTTAGTGTGCTTTATCAGGGGAACTGGTAGGCTTCTATAGAAAGGCAAGGAAAAATAATAGAAGGTTTTTCTTTCTAAGAACCGATGCTATTTATCTCTCATTTTTGAAGGACTCGTTATCACTAAGAACAAATTTCTTTTGGATCAGTTATGTTGCATTATTTCCTGAAATGATAGGATTGGATAAACTGAATTTTACCTTTAAATTTTTAGTACCTTCAAATTTGTTTGATAATAATGAACTTTAAAACAAAACATTTTTTTTGAAGAGAATCAAAGTCTTAATACTTAGAAAATTGTTTTCTAAGTATTCCTCTTGTAGCTAATTTTATTTTAATCCTTCTTGCATGCAACTCTAGGGTGAGCGGGGTGCCATGGGCCCTCCAGGTCCCCAGGGAACTGTTCCTCAACAGCAAGAGAAAGGAACCGTAGTAATACGTGGAGAGACTGTGAGTGTGTGCATTTTGTTCTTCTGATATCAGTGGCATTGGGCTGTATTCACAAACTTTTACTCAGAGTAGACATGCTGAATTTAATGGCCATGACTCACAGGTCAGTTTATTTCAGTGGGTCTACTCTGATTAAAAGGAAGTCAAAAGCTATCAGTTGTGATAAGGATTACTGAGGGAAGAGAAGTATAAATCGACAGTCAGAAGTCCATAAATTTTCTCCTTTTCCTTTTTTTTTTTTTTGGTAAGTAAATTACTCTCTCTAGAATATTTGTTCATTCTTTGACCCACTCCCACCACTCATTTGCCATGCCCTCTGTGAGTGCACAAAAGACCAAACTAGATGTGACAGCATGAAAATAGCTCAATGAGATGTAGGTTAGAAGCTCCATAGACCAACCAAATTTATTCCAGTGGGAGATCCCCCTTAGTCCTATCCATATGCCACTGAAACATACACATAATAGTATAATCCATAGGGAGGGTTTTCTCACCTCTTCAACTTGACGGGGTCACAAACCACGAATCTTTGGAGGCAGTGTGGCAGCTGCCTTTTGGAAGAGAGATCTAAGCCTGTGTCTGTCGGAAGCCTGAGGAGACACCTCTGCTGCCAGACTTTGATAGACCCCTCTGGGGAGCAGGAGAGCCCTAAAGCTCGGAGGCCTACAGCCTAGAACATGGATAGGCAAATTAAGGCCTGGGGGCTGGATCCGGCCCAATCGCCTTCTAAATATGGCCCGCAGATGGTCCGGGAATCAGCATGTTTTTACATGAGTGGAATGTGTCCTTTTATTTAAAATGCATCTCTGGGTTATTTGTGGGGCATAGGAACCCGTTCATTTACCCCCCCCCAAAAAAAAATAGCCCGGCCCACCACAAGGTCTGAGGGACAGTGGACCGGCCCCTGTTGAAAAAGTTTGCTGACCCCTGGCCTAGAAGAAGCCAACAAACTGCAGAGGAAGGACCTTGCCC
Source organism: Podarcis pityusensis (assembly GCF_964106645.2). Classification (NCBI taxonomy): domain Eukaryota; kingdom Metazoa; phylum Chordata; class Lepidosauria; order Squamata; family Lacertidae; genus Podarcis; species Podarcis pityusensis. The sequence continues at coordinate 194,390 of NC_138026.1, read as the reverse complement.
TTTTAACTGCCTAGATGCAGAACCAAACCTAGGTCACTCTCCAAGGTGCTGATCCGGGCTTTGTTAGCCTTTGTCTGCCTGGAACCCTGAGGTGCCTCATCTCCCTCTTGTTTGGACCATCACCTCTCTGCAGCAGTGTGCACCCCGATGAATCAGGACATAGGTCTGCCATTGGATGGGCATTTCTGCATTTCAGCAGATTCAGGGCACTGTTTTAAGGCAGGAATTGGAAACCTCCAGCACATGGGCCAAATTGGTATGGTAGAGATATGGCTGCAAGTGCGCAATGGGAGCCTTAAACTGCATTCCTAATTGGGCGTTGACTAGGGAAAGCAGGCTTCAGATCCACTACCTGTCAGCTGATAGCTTTTTGCAAGCTCTGTGTGGTGCTCTGAAGTCTCAACTTTGGGGCATCAAAGCACTCAATCACCTGACTTCATGGTGGCACCAGGTGATTGACAGGTAGTATGCCCCACCCACCTGTAAAATTTGGCCCATATGCTACAATCCAATAAAGATCTGGCTCACAGAGCCCATAAGGTTCCTCACTTCTGATTCAAGGGGACTGAAGGTTCTCTGATCACAATCGACCTGTAAACCTGTTTTCTTTTCAGCAGTTTCTTATAAGCAGATTATATCAGAGAATCTGAAACTTTTCAAAAACAAAACATTACACAAGACAGTAACCCTAACATTTTCAAGGCTTGGAGAGTCTTGAAAAATTACTGTGTTTTAAATGGGAGGGTTTAGCTGATGCCTCATTATATTAATCTACTTTGTTTTGTCATTCCATTAGGGTGCTCCTGGTGAAAAGGGTGACCCTGGCTTTCCAGTAAGTTTAAAACTGATCTGTATTTTGGGGATCCTGAATTCATTTTACTGACTTACTGAGCAATGCTATAGCAATCCTCAGCTGCTATGTCCTATACATGCTCACCCCAGGAGGGGTGGAGAGACCACAACACTCAAAAATTCCAAAACGCTGCATAAACAGCAGCCAGACATGAGCACACCACAAATGCTCAGAAATTCCCAGCAATCAGGGGTTGTTCTGGCAATGATGCCTACATGACCCCCCCCCCCATCATGGAGGGAGCCAATGAACTCATGGTAACAAGCTCAGCCCTCCTCCCTTCAACCCAGCTTGCCCAGCGCTCCCAGTTAATGATCTCCTATAGCACAAGCAGGAGCGGCCCCACTCTTGAGAGTCCCCCAACATCCCTACATGCAGGACTTTGAGTCTCTTTCCACCTCTCACAACCACAGTTTTTTGAAGACAGCATGCAAAAGGAAGGAAGGAGAGGGCGTCCAACACAGCACTCACATAGCCCCCTTGGCAGAATGCCTACAGAAGCCCTCCTCAGAACAAGGATTGGAGACTGAACTGGTGAAGAAAATCTATGCCAATGAGCAAAAGAAAGGGTTAAGAGGACACACAAGAAATGGAACCATGGACACACAGTGACATTGGCAATGCCCAGTGGCCCTACGTTTGTAACTTGTGGTACCACTGTAGACTTCAATAACATACACTAATGGCATTTTTTTTAAAAAAGGGATCACCAGGATTAAGTGAGAAAGGGCAGAAAGGTGAACCTGGAAAACCTGGTCCACGGGTATGTATGCTTAGTATTTATTAATAAATTTGCTTTTGCTTCTCCAGCCATTTAGTGATTTCTGTTAAACATATTAGTAATCTCAATGAGATGTATATCTGAAAGCAAGATTTGTGCTACAGGGAATTTTGTGGGTCGGCTTGGTTTCTGATTGAAATAGTGTGTTGTCTTTTTTTAAGGGAGGAATGATTTCAATGCAGGAAGAATTTGATTAATTTTGACATATGAATCAATCAAGTAAAGATGATAGAACTTGTTTAATTTTTTAAAAATGTGAATTTTACTAGAAGATTTTGAACTAATAGGTTATTTTATTTTGAGCTTAAAAGTTACATTTTGTCACTCAACAGTTCTATCCAATTCTACAATACCAATGACTTCCCACTCACCCACCATCAATGTTTATAATCAAGAATACAGACAATTGCATTTTATAATTCCACCCTATCCAGTTTCATCTTCTTTAACAGGTTTCTTAATATGTTCTGCTATTTCCCCCCTTAACCTTCAAACCCTGCTATGGACTTCACATATGGAAAATAACTTTTTAAATGGACCAGAAAAGGGTTTCCAGTCCTCCGTAAATGATTCTAGATTTGTATCTCTTATCTGTTCTGTGTATTTCAAGGTTTTCATCAACCATTCTTCCCTTGAGGGTGTTCTCACATCCTTCTGCTTCTGTGCAGAGAGATTCCTTGCCACTGTGGTTACATACAGCTCTACATTTGAAGCTTTCTTTGGGATTTCACTGTCCTATATCTCCAACAGGAGGAGGCACCTTTCTTCCTCCTTTCCTCCCTCCCACTTGCCACCATGGCCAAGGCAGCAGCTTCAGCCAGCAACATGGTGAAAAGGGATAGGATTGGAGGATTGTGGGTGGGATGGGAAGGAGTGGGTGATACTTGAGACTTGCATGGCTGCATGGAAGATAGCTGGAAGCAACCCTAGTGACAGTGGTGAGGAATGATTCCCCAAGCATTCATTTTCTCCAGGTTTTTCCTATGAGACTCTGAGAAAGCTTGGAAAAACTACGGTAAATGCTTTCTAAGACAAGCTAGGGAAGGAAACATGCCATTTACTCTGCAGTTTCAACATTAAAAAAAATAGTAGTAGGAATTTATATGAAACTATTTACATTTCAGGGAAGACCTGGAAAGGACGGAGAAAATGGAGAGAAGGGAAGAACTGTATGTATTTTCAATTTTCTTCAATATTGCTTTTACATACTTCTAAAAGCTTTTATCTCTGGAATTTAATTATTACAATTCTATACAACCCTTCATCAGATGATCACTGCATAGTTTACAATATAAAAACACAAAAATACATATCATAACAACAAACAAAAACAAGAACCCTGCACCACACAGTTTAAAAGGCCATGGACCAAACACGGAGGAGAGCTCAACATCAAGCCTACCAAGTAGCAATTGTGACAGCAAAGAGGACCTTTGTTGCCCCTTTACTGCATTTGCAGAAAACATTTCCAGGAGACTCCTTCAGATGGCTTGGAGTCTGCTAAAGACTCTAATATCTCCTGTAATGATTTTGCAAAGTTTTTTTGCAGATAAAATTGTTCAAATTCAGAAGGAAGCAGACTCTACCATGTGCTGGGTCGGGAGAGTACTGGTGCTCTCTCTGGTCAAGCTGTATCAGTTTCAGCCTGTTATTTCTGAGGATGTCTACAGGCTGCTTGGATGACTGAAACTGACCACCTGTCTCCTTGATACTTGACCATCCTGGCTCATAAAAGTGAGCAAGGCAGGGATGGGCAATGGGCTCCATGGGATAGCAAATGCTTCCCTCTATGAGGAAGTCTTCCCGGAACCCCTTAAAGAAGTGGTTATTAAACTACTTTTTTAAAAAAAACTTACTTGGACCAAGCCACTATGGCCAATTATTGCCCAGTCTCAAATCTTCCATTCCTGGACAAGGTGACTGAGCGGGTGGTCGCTGAACAACTTCAGGCATATCTGGAGGATGCGAACCATTTTGATCTCTTCCATTCGGGACTGAAACTGCCCTGGTCCTGCTGGTCAGTGGTCTCCAGTGGACTAGGGACAGAGGTGAAAGCTGTTTCCTGGTTCTGCTGGATCTCTCAGCAGTTTTTCATACCATTGACCATGGAATCCTTTTGAACCATCTATGAGGGTTGGGAACTGGGGACACTTGTTATGCACCAGTTCCACTCCTTCCTCCTGGGCCGTGTCCAGAAAGTGGTTTTGGGGGCTCTCACTTATGGGGTACCTCAGGGCTCTGTCCTCTCTCTCGTGCTTTTCAACATCTATATGAAGCTGCTGGCAGAGATCATCAGGGGTTTGGGCTGGGTGTTCACCAGTATGCGGATGGTCCCCAGCTCTACCTCTTGTTTAAATCAGCACCAGTGGAGGTGGTGAATGTCCTGTGTGAGTGTCTGGAGGTGGTTGGAGGATGGATGACAGTTAATGGATTGAGGTTAAAATAATCTTAAGGAGCTTGTCTTGATTTACAAATACCACAGTTAATGAAAACTATTATTATTATTATTATTATATGTGTAGGGAGAAACTGGCCCCCCGGGATTTCCAGGACTGCCCGGAATAAGTGGTCCTAGAGTAAGTAGATCCATTTGAAAATGTACTGGCATGTATTTTAGCTTTCATTCGCAATATTGCAATTAATAATAATGTTTCCTTTAGTCAGCTTTAGAATTTAACTTTTTATTTTTTTCAGGGAGATAAGGGTGCAGCAGGTCCTTCAGGACCTCCAGGAATAGTAAGTATTAAACTATGTGCTTAAATGAATGTCTCTTTTAACTATAATAAATGAAACATAGGAAACTGCCATAGGCTGGGTCAGACTATTTGTCCATGTAGCCCAGAGCTGCCTACTCTGACTCGCAGCAGCTGTGGAAGGTCCTTGGCAAATACCATTTCCAACAGCTGCTCTGATCATTCCAACTAGAGACACCAAGGGATTGAAGCTGGGGTGTCATGCATATGAAGGTGGTGTGATCCATCACTAGGTTGTAGCTTTTCCCATGGTTTCTTAATTTAATGCTTAGAAAGGGACTATGCAAAAATATTGATTCATCTGTGATGCTTTCTTTTTTTCATGTGATCAAAATTTGATATTTCCTTATATGTAACAAATTTGTGTTTGAATTGCACAGAGACAGTTTTTCTTACTTTCCAGTAGTACGGTGCATCCACTTCAGAAGAATCATAGAATCACAGAATTGTAGAGTTGGAAGGGACCAAAGGGTCATCTAGTCTAACCCCCTGCAATGCAGGAATCTAAACTAAAGCATCCATGACTGATGGCCATCCAACCTCTGCTTAAAAACCTCCAAGGTGCACAAATTCCAGAGAGAAACCGTTCCACTGTCAAACAGCTCTTACCATCAGAAAGTTTTCCCTGACATTTAGTTGGAATCTCCTTTCTTGTAACTTGAAGCCATTGGTTCAAGTCCTACCCTACAGAACAGGAGAAAACAAGCTTGCTACATCTTCCATGAGACAGCCCTTGTGATACTTGAAGATGCCTATCCTATCTTGTCTCAGTCTCCTCTATTCCAGGCTAAACATACCCAACTCCTTCAACCAAGGCTTGGTTTCCAGAACCTTGATCATCTTGGTTGTCCTCCTCTGCACACCTTCCAGCTTGTCAACATCCTTCTTACGTTTTGGAGCCCAGAATTGGACACTGTATTTCAGATGTGGTCTGACCAAGGAAGAATGGAGTGGTACTATTGCTTCCCTTGATCTGGACACTAGACTTCTGTTGATGCAGCCTACAATAGCATTAGTCTTTTTTTGCTACTGCACCACACTGTTGACTCAAGTTCAGCTTGTTGTTCACTAAGACCTCTAGATCCTTTTCACTTGAACTGCTAGTAAGGCGGTTGTCCCCCATCCTATATTTGTCCACCTGGTTCTTCTTGGCTAAGTGCAGCACTTTCTATGAAATAAATGTACACAATGCTTGTGGGGGGGGGGCGTGTTGGAAAATCCAACCTGCACACAAACTTCTGTCTCTGCTTCACTTGTAGCTTGAGAAAACACATACAAAAAATCATGAGTTTTTCCAACACCACATACTCTTGCATTTGTATCACACATTCCTTTCCTTCAAATGTGACCTGACTATAACTAGTGGACAAAAGATTGCAACTGGTAAATGGGCAAACTGGCCTGGAGGGCACCACTTTAGATCCACAAAGGGAAGTTAAATGAGACTAGTTCACATTTCTCAGATGTGGATGCCAGTAATGAAATAATAGTGGCTTGCCTTGTAAGTTCATGGCTCAGGTGGACAAAGGTACTTCCCAATTCCATGGCAAAGGTACTTCCCAATTCCAAGTGTTAAGTCACTATATTATCCCACTCTACATTATAGAATCTGATTGTGTGGCCTAGTCTTAGCAACTGTGCTCTGCTGTTGGATCGTTAATTGGTATAATGTGATAAGTTTATAGAGTTAATCTTACTGGTACTTTTGGGGAGGCTTTGAAAAACCTCAAATACCTTTGGCGAGGTTTAGCAGTTCTGTGAGCCTGTATAACGTGAGTTTTTTATTGAAATGTTTTTATTTTATGTAAATCACCTTGGAAAGAATATTCTTCTTGAAAGGTGGTGGAGCCATTAATAAAGTAGATAAAATAAATTCAGTATATGTTCTTTTATATCCTTTTCATCAGGCCTCATCCCTCTGGCCTTCCTCACATGTCTGTGTTGGGGTTAATTCATAGAATTACAGAATCTTAGAGTTGGAAGGGACCCCAAGGGTCACCTAGTCCAACCCCCTGTAATGCAGGAATCTCAACTAAAGCATCCATGAGAGATGGCCATCCAGCTTCTGCTTAAAAATCTCCAGGGAAAGAGAGTCCACCCCCTCTCGTGGGAGTCTCTTCCACTGCTGAACAGCTCTTACTGTCAGAAAGTTTTTCCAAATGTTTAGTCGGAATCTCCTTTCTTGCAACTTGAAGCCATTGGTTCGAGTCCTACCCTCCAGAGCTGGAAAAAAGCAAGCATGTTCCCTCCTCCATGTGACAAGCCCTTCAGATATTTGAAGATGGCTATCATATCTCCTCTCAGTCTCCTTTTTCCTGGCTTGGTTTCCAGACCCTTGATCATCTTGGTTGCCCTCCTCTGCGCACCTTCCATCTTGTCAACATCCACCTTAAATTGTGGTGCCCAAGATTGCACACAATATTCCAAGTGTGGTCTGACCAAGGCAGAATAGAATGGGACTATGACTTATCTTGATTTGGGCACTAAACTTCTGTTGATGCAGCCTAGAATAGCATTAGCTTTTTTGCTGCTGCATCACACTGTTGAGTCATGCTAAGCTTGCGGTCCACCAAGATCCCTAGATCCTTTTCACCAGTACTGTTAGTAAGCCAGGTGTCCCCCATCCTGTATTTGTTCATCTTGTTCTTCCTGCCAAAGTGCAGGACCTTACATTTGTCCCTATTGAAATTCATTTTGTTAGCTTGCGCCCAGTTCTCCAGTCTTTACTTAAAGTAAAGTTGCTTTACTTAAAGCACCTGGGTGGTGAGGTCTCTGTAGTATGTGGCATCACAGCTTACCTTGGAGCCAAAACCCCTCATCCCCTCTCACTCTTACAAGGACTATTTTTAGCCACTTTAATTAGATAAATGTATAGAACCGAAGGGGTTTGAGATTGTGCTAAAAACAAACCCTTGCAAGCCTAAACTTGATGATTATGCACAGAGTAGAAGTCAGAGTAGAAGATTTTAGCAAGCCACTTGTGTACAGGATTGAACCCGATAGTTCTTATCTGTTAGAAGGCTGAAAGCATTTGGTTTTTTTTAAATTAATCTACATCATACTATTTCCCCTGTTATTCAGGTTATAGGGATTGGAGATCAAGAAGTAATAGGTGAGAAAGGCGACTCAGGTCCTCCAGGAATTCCTGGACAAAAAGGTGAACCAGGTCAAAAAGGTAAATATTGCTAATTGTTAATTATTTCATTATATTAACTTGGTCAAGAAATTTCGTTTAAAAATGATTTAATTGACTTCCTGCTGAGATTGTAGCTGATTCTTTCTTTCTCTAAATTCAGTGCATTCATTCAATAGACTTAATCCTCCTTCAATCAGTGGAGCTAAAGAATATACCGTATTTTTCGCACCATAGGACGCACTTTTTCCCTCCTAAAAAGCAAGGGAAAATGTGTGTGCGTCCTATGGAGCGAATGCAGGGGGGAGGCAGGCGGGAAAAGCCCTCAAGAGCCGCACACAAGCTTCGTGCGCTCTTGCGGGCTTTTCTCTAGGAGGGAGAAGGGAGTGACTGGCTGCAGCAGTCCCTTCTCCCTCCTGGGGGAAAAGCCCCCAAGAGCGGCACCCTGTTTAAAGGCTGTGCGGCTCCTGCGGGCTTTTCTACGAGGTGGGGGAATCCCCCCCCCCAGAAAAGCCAGGAGAAGCCGCACAGCCCCTTTAAAGAGCGTGCGGCTTCTGCGGGAGTTGGGGGAAGCTGCAGCAGATTCCCTCCTCCCGGGCTCCCTTTGAAGCGGCAATGTGGGAGGGGAGCAGCTTACACTCGTGTAAGCAGCTCCTCTCCCACTTTCCTCCTTCAAAGCAACTACGGAGGAGGGAAGGAAGGGGACCATGGATCCTCCGCTGCTCGAGGCTGCAGCGGATTCCTCCTCCGTAATTGCTTTGAAGCAGGAAAGTGGGAGGGGGCAGTTTACACTCGTGTAAGCAGCTCCTCTCCCACTTTCCTGCTTCAAAGCAACCACGGAGGAGGGAAAGAGGGGATCCATGGATCCTCTTCGCTGCTCGAGGCTGCAGCAGATTCCCTCCTCCCGGGCTCCCTTTGAAGCAGCAAAGTGGGAGGGGAGCAGCTTACACTCGTGTAAGCAGCTCCTCTCCCACTTTCCTCCTTCAAAGCAACTACGGAGGAGGGAAGGAAGGGGACCATGGATCCTCCGCTGCTGGAGGCTTCAGCGGATTCCTCCTCCGTAATTGCTTTGAAGCAGGAAAGTGGGAGGGGGGCAGTTTACACTCGTGTAAGCAGCTCCTCTCCCACTTTCCTGCTTCAAAGCAACCACGGAGGAGGGAAAGAGGGGACCCATGGATCCTCCGCTGCTGGAGGCTTCAGCGGATTCCTCCTCCGTAATTGCTTTGAAGCAGGAAAGTGGGAGGGGGGCAGTTTACACTCGTGTAAGCAGCTCCTCTCCCACTTTCCTGCTTCAAAGCAACCGCGGAGGAGGGAAGGAAGGGGACCATGGATCCTCCGCTGCTGGAGGCTTCAGCGGATTCCCTCCTCCGTGATTGCTTTGAAGCGGCAATGTGGGAGGGGAGCAGCTTACACTCGTGTAAGCAGCTCCTCTCCCACTTTCCTGCTTCAAAGCAACTACGGAGGAGAGAAGGAAGGGGACCATGGATCCTCCGCTGCTCACGGCTGCAGCGGATTCCTCCTCCTTGATTGCTGGGAGTTTCTCTGGGCAGGAATTCCCTCAGCTTAAGTGGGGTGGGGGAAGTGTGGCAGGTAGGGGGGTACTGAGAGACACATGTCTCTCAGATGAAAATTGGGAGTGGGCATTGTGTGAAGTGGCTGTGGATCTCCTGCCACAGAACTGTAGGACTGTATAGAGTTGGGAGGGCCACCCAAGGGTCATCTAGCCCAGCCCCCTCACAATGTAGGAATCACAGCTAAAGAACGCCAGGCAGATGGTCCTCCAACCGCTGCTTAAAAGCCTCCAGTGGTGGAGACCCCAAACACCTTCCGAGGTCATAGAATTGCAGGGTTGGAAGGGAACCCCAGGAGTCATCTAGTCCAGCCCCGGTGGACAGCGGGCGCAATCCATCCCGTTGCGCAAGACTAAAGATGCTGTGCAAGGCTAAAGAAGAAGCCAAGGCAGTGAGCGGGATGGATCGCGCTTGCTGCCTTGTCTTCTTTAGCTGCACTGGAGAGGTTTAGCTCCTGGCTGGAGAGGTTGTGCGGCTATGGATCCCGCGCACTGTCTTGGCTTCTTTGCTCTTTGGGGCTGGGGGGGGAACCCGGGCTTCCCCCGCAGCCCCGAGAAGCTCTGGGAGAAGTGGACAGGCTGCATGCAGCCTGTCCGTTGCTCTTTGGGGCTGGGGGGGGGATAATATTTTTTTCCTTGATTTCCCCCTCTAAAAACTAGGTGCGTCCTGTGGTCCGGTGCGTCCAATAGAGCGAAAAATACGGTACATTCTGCTATTGTTTCGACTAACTCCATGGCTGTGGTGCTAGAGCTTTTAAAGATACTTATAGAAAAGCTGAAAACACAATTATCATCTGCGATACAGAATACAGCCACAAAGAGGGCGAGGGATCTAGCAAGCTGGTTTGACGCAGAGTGCAGACAAACAAGGAAGCATTTGAGAACAATTTATCGCAAATATAGGAATACTGTGGCAGCCCCTTTATTTACCACATATATCTCCATAAGACGAAACTACAAACAACTATTAAAGAAGAAAAAACAAAAAGCTGAGTGAATCGCATGGCAAAGCCTGGTCAAGGCTTCACACGAGAAAGACCCAACTTGCTTTTGGCATACCATATCTGGCCTACTGGACCAGGAGTGTAACGGACTCATTTGTACCGTTGAACCCCGAGAGTGGATCCGATACTTTCAATCATTGTTTTATGATAAGGAAGCTCAGCTTAACAAGCCAAGCATTCAACCAAAGGTTTCACCTCACTGGTCACTTGTAACCACAGAGGAGGTAGAGAATTTGATCGCACAGCTAAAGAACAACAAGGCCCCTGGCATAGATTATATTCCCACAGAACTTCTGAAGACCAACACTGGGTGGTGGGCCCCCCTGCTGGCGACAATATTCTCCCACATTGATTCAACAGGCCTATTTCCCGAAGGGTGGGCCAAGGCGATAATGATCCCAATTAATAAAAAGGGCCCCACATCGGACCCAGTGAGTTATAGACCTATTACCTATACCTAGCAAATTATATGCAAAACACCTCTATATCAAATTAACCAGTTGGATGGACACTGAGGCTATCTTGGCGGAGGAGCAAGCTGGATTTAGGCAAGGCAGATCTACCATAGATCACTTAGCACATCTTATTGACAAATACGCCAAGAAAACCCGTGGGGTCTTATATGCAGCCTTCATTGATTTGAAGGCTGCCTTTGATTCAATTTCACGAGTAAGACTCTGGGCCAAATTGAATACATCCAGTATAGATAAAAGATTATTATTTTTGATTAATGGCCTATATAAAGATATTGTGCCGTACGTAAGATCCTCCACAAATGGCCAACTCATAGGCCCTGTACCAGCCACTAAGGGGGTTAAGCAAGGCTGCATTTTAGCCCCAGCATTATTTAACCTATATATCAATGACATGGTTAAAAGCTTAACATCTCCGGAGTTCCATGCTCCTAAATTGGCCACAAAACCAATCTCAGTGCTCTTATATGCTGATGATGTGGTTCTCCTATCCCGAACAGAAATAGGCCTTAAAAGGTTGATAGGAGAATTCTCAGCATACTGCAGGAGAGAACAGCTGGTGGTAAACTATCAGAAAACCAAAGTCATGGGTTTCGCAAGGAAACATAGATTACATAGCTGGAGCATGGACAATCAGAGTCATGGGATGTACACCAAAAATCTGTTAAAGAAAAAGCAGCCCAAAGTGCTAAGATGCTGTCCCGTTTTTGCCATATGAAGAGTGGCAAATACATCCCAGCAGCCCTAGAAGTTTTTCAAGCCAAATCTTTGGCACATATACTTTACGGGGCCCAAATTTGGACAGGTAATCATTGTAGCATTCTTGAAACTGTCCAATCCAAATTTTTAAGGCAGATTTTTTCTGTACCACCTTGTGTCCCAAATGCAGCATTACGACTGGAGGCAAGTCTTCCCTCTGTAGAAGCTCTGTCCTGGCAAAGAACCCTTAATTATTGGCTCCATTTAAATCTAAATCCTCCCGGTCTACTGCCCTTAGTGACACAAGACCCCCATAAAAGTGTGTGGTCCAAAATTGTGCACCAAAAATTCCTCTCCTGCGGACTCCATCCACATCAGCTTCTCACAATGGGTTTTATTAAAGCAAAAAGGCTAATTGAACAGCGTCTGAAGGACTTAGAGCAACAGAACAATCTGGCCATTATAAATAAATTCTGTCCTTGGTATGCCTTTTGCCCCCCCCCCCCAGTTTGATTCCCTGGCACCATATTTGTATAAATTAACTATCCCAAAATACAGACGTGCCTTCGCACTGGCCAGATTGGATGCGATGCCCTCTGCCGTACTTGAGGGCAGATACCAAAAGATTCCAACTGAGAAACGACTCTGCCTCTGTGGAGATGGCAATCTGGAAACAGTGGCTCATGTTCTCCTGTCCTGTCCACTTTATAAAGATCTGAGGAATGAGATCATCACTCCACTCCTGCTTACCATCCCAGGCCTCCCTTCTGTGGCCACATTGTTCTTTCTGTTATCAGATCAAAAGGATCAGACAACAGCAAAGGTTTGCTAGGTTTATCAAAGGTGCAATGAAATTAAGCGCCACTATCTAAACGATAATCTTGACCATTTGATTGTCCTTTTTACCCATTGTTGTCTTTTTAATTATATATATTGCTTGTTTTATATTGCTATGGCCGTTGGCCAATGCAAATAAAGTTTATCTATCTATCTATCAATAGATCAGGAAAATGAAGTGCATAATTAGATAAAGTGCCTGCTATACATTATAATTAAGTACATGATATAAAGCAATATCCAGCCATTAGTCCCACTCAGGATAAGTCCATTGATTTCAATAGGTCTACTATTGGGTATCTTAATTGGCCCCAATTCATTTTATGTAAAATTGTACATGATTAGATCCACATCTGATATCATGCCCAGTTCATGTTGAGCTTTTTCATGAATTATATGTTTGACATGATATGGAGTGATAATTAGACCTATACATACCCTCCAACATTTCTCAGATGAAAATTGGGATGTTCTATTCTACACCAGGAAGCGTTTCCTCTACATTTGCTCTCACTGCACACATAAATGTCATGTACACATACACATCTGTCACCTTCAGCCAGTTGCAACCTCTCCATCTCACCTACTTCCCAGGATTGTTGTGAAGAAAAAATGTGCAAGGGGGGATCACGTACAACACCTTCCACATGGAATGAAATAAAATTTTAGCGTTAAGTTGCCTGTCATGGAAAAAGGCGGGATACGATGATGATGGAAACTGAGAATGATCAGGAACACGCCAAAGAGTATATCCTGAGTGGGACTCAGTTCTGAGTAAAAATGTTTAGGATTGCAACCCTCAGCCGCCCTGAGCCCGGTCTTGGCTGGGGAGGGCGGGGTATAAATAAAAATTTATTATTATTATTATTATTATTATTATTGAAGGTTGTGCAGTCTTTACCCAGTTACCTGGGAATAAATTCCATTGAATACAATGGGACTTCTGAGTAGACAGTGTAAGGCTCCATTTCCAATAAAGGAATAAACAGTCTATGAATTTCCTAAAAAATGGCTGGTTGTGGAAGTATTGCAATTAAATAATTTAAAGTGGATTAGCAGTATTTCCCTTCAAAATTATAGGAAGGGCTTTGTATGCCAGCTTCACCATTTCCTTCATTTGGTTCAGGTATTTCATTTTCAGGATAAACAGGACTCTGTTTTTGCACCTTTCTTCTTTCTTTGGTGATCACTTGTAGCCAAGTAAGATTGTCTTCCATAAACATGGTTTTAACAATGAGTCCGTAAGTTCTGGAACCAGTTCTGGAACCACACGTCCTTCCAGAGTGGGGACATTGGTTTCTGGGCAGGAATTGATCCCGGTGTGGATTTGCCAAGCGTGCCTTCCTCCTAGCACATTTCTCCCTTGCGTCCTGAGTTTGAGTGTCTTCAAAGCCCATGACACCTTTGGTAAAGGCTGTTCTCCAACTGGAGCACTCGGAGGCCAGTGTTTCCCAGTTGTCAGTGTTTATACTACGTTTTTTAAGATTTGCCTTGAGACAGTCTTTAAACCTCTTTTGTTGACCACCAGCATTACGCTTTCCATTTTTAAGTTTGGAATAGAGTAGTTGCTTTGGAAGACGATCAGGCATCCGCACAACATGATCAGTCCAACGAAGCTGATGTTAAAGAATCATTGCTTCAACACTGGTGATCTTTGCTTCTTCCAGTACACTGATATTAGCTTGCATGTCTTCCCAAGTGATGTGTAAAAATTTTTGGAGACACCGTTGATGGAATCTTTCGAGGAGTTGGAGATGGCGTTGATAAGTGGTCCATGTTTCACAAGCATATAGTAAGGTTGGTAGTACAATAGCTTTATAAACAAGCATTTTGGTTTCCCTGCGAATGTCCCAGTCCTCAAACAGTCTGCACTTCAATCGGGAGAAAGCCGCACTCGCAGAGCTCTGGTGATGCTGGATTTCAGCATCAGTGTTGGCCCTTGTGGAAAGATAACTGCCTAGGTAGGAGAAGTGATCAACATTTTCCAACGTACACCATTGAGCTGGATTTGTGGCGCTACAGAGGGGTTATTTTGTACTTGGAAGTTGAGTGACAGGCCAAGCTTTTCGTAAGCTTCTGTGAAGATATTTAGGATGGTTTGGAGGTCATCCTCTGAGCGTGTGCACACTACGTAGTCATCAGCATACTGAAGCTCTATGATGGAAGTTACGGAAACCTTACTCTTTGCTTTCAGCCTGCTCAGATTAAAGAGCTTCCATCTGTTCGATATATGATTTCTACTCCAGTAGAGAGTTTCCCTTCGACAAAGTGTAGGATCATAGCAATGAAAATAATGAATAGAGTTGGGGAAACACAACCCTGTTTAACACCTGATCCCACTGTGAATGGTTCACTTTGAGAGCCATTGTTATCTGCGATTGTTGCTGTCATATTATCATGGAGGAGCCAAATGATGTTTACAAATTTATCTGGGCAGCCAATTTTCAGAAGGACAGTCCACAGGGCATTACGATTTACAGTGTTGAAAGCCTTAGTCAGGTCAATAAACGCCATATACAGGGGTTGGTTTTTCTCTCTGCATTAGTCTTGAAGCTGTCGAGCGGTGAAAATCATGTCCACTGTCCCCCTAGAAGGCCGGAAACTATTTTGGGATTCAGGAAGGGTCACCTCGGATATTGTTAAGAGACAGTTTGCTAAGATCCTTGCAAGAATTTTGCCAGCCGCAGCTAATAGAGAGATGCCTTAATAGTTTCCACAATCAGTTCTGTCACCTTTTTTAAAGAGATTGATAATTTCACTATCCCTAAAGTCTGCTGGGATCTCTTCTCTTTCCCAGATTTTTTTTGATGAGCTTGTGAAGTTGTTGTGTAAGTTCAGTTCCACCCACTTTGGAGATTTTGGCAGGTATCCCACTGGCTTTGTTGTTTTTCATTTGGTTAATAGCTGTTTTTCATTTGGTTAATAGCTGTACATTTGTAGATATTGGAAGCTCATCTCTAACTTGTTTTTGCAGAATTTGTGAGAGGACGTCAGTGTTGGTTTGCAAGCCCCCTCCATAGAGGCTGGCCCCTCTCACTGTCCTCGGAGCTTGCTTACCGGTAACCTCCTCTGGCTGATATCCAGACAGACCAGGGAGATTTTGATAGGCGACATTTTCCCAAGCGTGGGTAAAATACACGACCCCTCCCTCCTGCTTCCGCAGGGGAAAGAAAATAAGTCAGAAATCTATTTACATGATGTTTATTTCTGACATTACAGCACTAGAGAAAAACACGTCCTTTCAGTCCAGTTCTTCTAGCAGGTCAGACAAACTTCCTGAACATGTGCACACAGAAGGTTTCAAGTTACACTCTTCACAAAGACTTATCCAGCCTGTGAACATCCTGGGAAATTCTTTCCCACAGATAGGCACATCGTGTGATGTCAACAGTCTGGCTGTCTGCAGCGGTGATGTTTCCATATACTGACATCCTCCCCCATATGAATCATCGTTAGCTGCGGACAAAGCTTGATCCAGAGAAGAAAACAAACAGTTGTTACACATATAACAATTCCCTGTTGTTTCAGTTCCACCCTTGGAACTACCCGCCACTGGTTTCACCAATGTAACTCTCTGGTTGTCAGTTTTCCAAGGAATGAGTGCTTCTGCATTACCTTGGTTAGGGAACGTTGTGTTATGCTTAGCAACTCCCTGTTGTGTCTTTGTCTCCGACTCAGACATACCCTTAACCTGGCTTGAGTTGTCAACAATAGTAATACATGCAACAGCTGAAGTAGCAAACTCTTGAGAATACCTCTTTGGTGGTACGCCCTTTGTGATTCTCTCAGACCTGCGTATGAGGTGCTGCTCCTCCTTGCTGACTGGTTCAGTCTCTGGACTTTTTGGAGAACCAGTTCCAATAGTAAACAGTGGTTCATCCTTAACCTGTGAAGATCTAGCCATTGTGTGTGAACCTTTCTCAATAACTGTGTCAACAGAACTCTCTGAGGTTTCTGTGTCACTTTCAGTATCACTATAATCAGAATAATCAAATTCATCATCTGAATCATCAGCAGTGGGAAATGCGTGAAAAATTACTCTCTCCTGTCCAGGAGCACTTTCTAGAAATTTTGTGAGAATCACCTGACCAGATTCAGACAAAATTACTCTGTAGAGACCCTTTTCATAACCCACAAAAATGCCTCTGGCATTCTTCACCCCTTCTGGAGTTTCAGTCCTGATTTGAGATCCAAAAACCTTAAAATGCGAGACAGAAGGTTTTCTGTGGAACAGCTTCTCAAAAGGAGAACATTCCATACCTTTTGAAACCTTTCTCACCCAAGTGTAACAAAAACATGATAAAGATTCAGCCCAAAACTCATGTGGCAAGTGTGAACTCAGCAATTGTGCCTTCATGCCATTTTGCAACTCCTTGTTCACTTTTACACAGACAGTTTTGTTCCATGCAGCTTCTGAAACAGCAACCTTCTGCTCTATCCCTTGCTTCTCAAGGAAATCCTGAAAATCCTGTGAAAGAAAAATTGGCTTCTCATCTGTGAAAAGAAAATCAATTTTAGCATCATGAATATTCTTAACCTTATCATAAAACTCCTTAAACCTTTCTAAGGTTTCTCTGGGTTTCTGCAAAATGTAAATCCATACATATTGAGAAAAATGATCAACAAATACAAGATAGTATTTTGCATTGCCTCTAGATGGTGCTAAAGGACTAATTACATCAGCATACATTCGCTGAAAAACACTGTTAATCTTTGTTGCCTTTCCTCTTGTGTCTTCTTTCGAGATACCTGCAAGAGAAAGCATTTTAGATTCACATGCTGTGCACATTTTATAGTCCGATTCCTCAAATGTCAACAGATATAGTCCGTCTTTCTCTCTGGCAGAAAGATACAGCTCTCCATCTTTGTAGATTTTGCAGCTTTCCTCATCATAGGATAACACCAGTTTCTTCTTAGCGATTTGAGAAACACTCAGCAAATTGTACTTTGAATCAGGAACAAAATTAACATTGTTTATAGTCAAGTTCAGGCTTTCTAGATACACAGTTCCGATCCCGGTTGCTTCCATTTCCTGACCATTGGCCAGTTTCACAGTGAAGCGTTGCTTCTCAAGCATAGAAAACAGTTCCCGGCGTGATGTCATGTGTTGCGTCGCTCCTGTGTCTACAATAAAAGCGTTCTCCACAGATGACGTGGCTTTTAGTGACATCAAAGCCATATCTGGTTTTGCCTGGGACTGGGTACGACCTTTGCTTGAAGCCTCAGGCTTTACAGAGCTCCCTCTAGCTCCTTTCTCCTGACGTGGTGTCTCCTGACGAACAGCGTTCTGAGCTACAGCTTTCTCCTCTGTAGCAATTGTAGTGGGGGTGCTTGATTTCTGAGGTTCACTCCCCCCATCAGCAACAGCCATTGCAGCAATGCTAGGATCATCAACAGCAACAGCATCAGCAGCAACAGTCCCTTCACTTTCCTGTTGTGGCTCAAAGCTCCTCCCAGCTTTCGATGAGCTCTCAAGAATTTGGCTAGCTTCATCTTGGCTCTCCCCCTTTGGTGCAACCAATTCTCAGTCCTTGCTTCCCACCCCAGCTTCACAAGCTTTGCGGAGTGACTCCCAAGCGACCCTTGGTTCTTGTGCACCCTTTAGGACTGGCGCAAGATGAGCGTCTACATTTTCCACCAAAATTCTCAGGACACGCTGCTTCAATTCTCTTTGAATTGCAGCCTTCTCCCCCTGTGCTTGTACAGCAACAGGCTGTGGGGTGTGGATTAAGTCCCATAATTGCTCTCCCACCAGCAAAAATTCCATTTCAAATGACCATTCTAGCCAGTTTTGGCTATTCAGTTTCTGAGAGAACAGAGCCATCTTTAATCCCAAGCTGCAGCTTCAGCTACAAACTGGAAAATCCAAGAGTCTATTGGGCTGTTTACAAGCTGCTTGCACTTGGCAGTCAGCCCAGCTGCTTGGAATTTTCCCTTCCACGAATCTGTAAACAATAAGCCTTCGCTGCAATCCAACAGCTCTTTGCTTGGAAAGTCCCTTTTCCAACAGTTTGCTTACAACAAGCGTCGCTGAAAAACACCCAGCCTTGCTTTTGTTTCTGAAGCTTCTTTTCTCTCTTTGCTTTTTAAGCTAACCAGCTCGTAAATTTTAGCTCAAAAAGTACTCACGACCTGTCACTTAGCAACGGAACTTCTTATCAGCTCTGGAATGCGAAGTATGCGGCTCTTCACAAAGACTTATCCAGCCTGTGAACGTCCTGGGAAATTCTTTTTTCCCACAGATAGGCACATCATGTGATGTCAACAGTCTGGCTGTCTGCAGCGGTGATGTTTCCATATACTGACACTCAGCAGCTACGGGGGAGTTGCGGTTAAGGAAATGTTGGTAATGTTCTTTCCAGCGCAATGTAATAGCTTCTTTATCTTTTAGAAATGTGATACCGTCTGCTGAGCGTAGGGGGCATATGCCATGATTTATTGGTCCATAGATGGTCTTTGTGGCTTTAAAGAAACTCTGTGCATCATGAGTGTCAGCTAAGTGCTGAATCTCTTGAGCTTTTTTTATCCACCAGGTGTTTTTTAGTTCTCTGGTTCTTCTTTGAACCTCAGCCTTAGCGTTGGCATAGGTTTTTTTCCTTAGTGGCACAGTTTCTATCTATTTGCCAGATCTGAAAGGCCTTCCTTTTCTTATCATAGAATCATAGAGTTGGAAGAGACCACAAGGGCCATCGAGTCCAACCCCCTGCCAAGCAGGAAACACCATCAGAGCACTCCTGACATACAGTTGTCAAGCCTCTGCTTAAAGACCTCCAAAGAAGGAGACTCCACCACACTCCTTGGCAGCAAATTCCACTGTCAAACAGCTCTTACTGTCAGGAAGTTCTTCCTAATGTTTAGGTGGAATCTTCTTTCTTGTAGTTTGGATCCATTGCTCCGTGTCCGCTTCTCTGGAGCAGCAGAAAACAACCTTTCTCCCTCCTCTATGTGACATCCTTTTATATATTGGAACATGGCTATCATATCACCCCTTAACCTCCTCTTCTCCAGGCTAAACATGCCCAGCTCCCTCATAAGGCATCGTTTCCAGGGCTTTGACCATTTTGGTTGCCCCCCTCTGGACACGTTCCAGTTTGTCAGTGTCCTTCTTGAACTGTGGTGCCCAGAACTGGACACAGTACTCCAGGTGAGGTCTGACCAGAGCAGAATACAGTGGCACTATTACTTCCCTTGATCTAGATGCTATACTCCTATTGATGCAGCCCAGAATTGCATTGGCTTTTTTAGCTGCCGCGTCACACTGTTGGCTCATGTCAAGTTTGTGGTCAACCAAGACTCCTAGATCCTTTTCACATGTACTGCTCTCAAGCCAGGTGTCCCCCATCTTGTATTTGTGCCTCTCATTTTTTTTGCCCAAGTGCAATACTTTACATTTCTCCCTGTTAAAATTCATCTTGTTTGTTTTGGCCCAGTTCTCTAATCTGTCAAGGTCATTTTGAAGTGTGATCCTGTCCTCTGGGGTGTTAGCCACCCCTCCCAATTTGGTGTCATCTGCAAATTTGATCAGGATGCCCTTGAGTCCATCATCCAAGTCGTTGATAAAGATGTTGAATAAGACCGGGCCCAAGACAGAACCCTGTGGCACCCCACTAGTCACTCTTCTCCAGGATGAAGAGGAACCATTGATGAGCACCCTTTGGGTTCGGTCAGTCAGCCAGTTACAAATCCACTGAGTGGTAGCATAGTCAAGACCGCATTTTACCAGCTTCTTTACAAGAATATCATGGGGCACCTTGTCAAATGCCTTGCTGAAATCAAGGTAGGCTACATCCACTGGGTTCCCTTCATCTACCAGGCTTGTAATTCTGTCAAAAAACGAGATCAGGTTAGTCTGACATGACTTATTTTTCAGAAATCCATGCTGACTATTGGTGATCACAGCATTCCTTTCTAGGTGCTCACAGACTGTTTGCTTAATGATCTGCTCCAGAATCTTCCCTGGTATTGATGTCAGACTGACTGGGCGGTAATTATTTGGGTCCTCTCTTTTCCCCTTTTTGAAAATAGGGACAACATTTGCCCTCCTCCAGTCTGCCGGGACTTCGCCTGTTCTCCAGGAGTTCTCAAAGATGACTGCCAGTGGTTCTGATATGACATCTGCCAGTTCTTTAATACTCTTGGATGCAGTTCATCTGGCCCTGGAGACTTGAATACATCTAAACTAGCCAAGTATTCTTGTACTATCTCCTTAGTTATTCTGGGCTGTGTTTCCTTTGCTGAATCATTTGCTCCAAATTCTTCAGGTCGGGCATTGTTTTCTTTATCGGAGAAGACTGGGGCAAAGAAGGCATTGAGGAGTTCAGCCCTTTCTGTGTCCTCTGTTTGCATTTCACCATCTTCTCCTCTGAGTGACCCCACTGTTTCTTTGTTCTTCCTTTTGCTACAAACACACCCATAAAAGCCTTTTTTGTTGCTTTTAACCTCTCTAGCAAGCCTGAGTTCATTCTGTGCTTTAGCTTTTCTGACTTTGTGTCTACACGTGCTGGCTAATTGTTTGAATTCCTCTTTGGTGGTTTTCCCCCTTTTCCATTTTTTGTACACATCCTTTTTTAATCTTAACTCAGTTAAAAGTTCTTTAGATAGCCACCCTGGCTTCTTTAGGCACCTTCCATGTTTCCGTCTCATTGGTATTGCCTGACGTTGTGCTTTTAGTATCTCCCTCTTAAAAAACTCCCAGCCATCATGAACTCCCTTTCCTTTTAGTATTACTGTCCATGGGATCTCACCCAGCACTTCCCTAAGTTTTATGAAGTCAGCTTTCTTAAAGTCAAGAAATTGAGTCCTAGTATGCTTGGCTGCTCCTTTCCGCTGTATAGTAAACTTCAGAAGAGCATGATCACTCGCGCCTAATGATCCTTCCACTTCTACCCCACTAACCAGGTCATCAACATTGGTTAGGACCAGATCTAAAATGGCTGTTCCTCTTGTTGCTTCTCCCGCTTTCTGGACAATGAAGTTGTCTGCAAGCCCAGTGAGGAAGCTGTTTGACCTTATGCTCTTGGCTGAGTTTGACATCTGTCAGGGCTGCCTCAGGGCTCAGCTCACAAAAGACCAACGCCAAGTTCTTCTTATATACAAAGGTATTTATTGGAGTTCATTGTTTCCTTCACATCCGAGGCGCGCAGCCCCACGTCTGTTACGCTTAGACCGTTGAAGTCCCCTCTGAGTCAGTCCCTCCCCTGCACCAGTTTAAGAGGCTTGCGCTGCTCCACCTCTTCCTCTCTTTCCTTTTCTGCAGGGTCTTCCTGCCCGCTGGGGTTTCGCCCCTCCTGGATTCCCCTGACGCGGAATCCCCAGCTTGCTCTTCCCCCCTCCTGCGGGCTTTGGGACCTGGCTCCTCCTCCGGGCTCCCTGTACTTCCACGCGCCTCCACATTTGAACTTGGCGCGCGCGCCCAACCTCTAACCTTCCTTTTGACAGTTACACTACTCCCTTCACTACTCCCCTCCCCTTCCGGGAGGGTGGCTTGCTCCGACCTCCCTCCCTTCTCTGCTGCCGGAGCTGCTTCCCCTGATACACTGGAACCTCCACCCCCTTCGCTGCACTCTGGCGGGGAGGCTGGTCCTGACGCCCAGCTGCCACTTTGGGATCCCCCGCTGGCCCCCTGCTCCTGACACGTCCCCCCTGGGGCTCCCCTGGCCTTGACCACCGGCGCCCCCTTCTGGGAATCCTCTGATTCGCTGGAAAGACTCATGGAATCTCTTGAGTCATTGTCATCCTCTTCCTCGCTGTCCTGGGATTCATCCCCATCGCTCTCCATCTCCTGCCTACCCTGTGCCTCTGTCCCTGAACCCCTGACATCCATCCCCCCCTCGAAGCCCCCCCTTCCCCCCTCCCGCTGCTCGGGCGCAGGTTCCGGGAGCTCCGTTTTAGCGGGGGTAGATGCTGGATACAGTCTGTCGACGTCGATCTCCTCTGCTTCCAGTTCAGTGTATGAGTGCTCGAAACCGGGGTCCTCCCCCAACACATCCATGTCCTCCCCTCCCCCTGTCACTTAAGGCGATGCTGCTTGCCAAGGCCCCCTTAGCCACCTCCTGCGCCACTCCTCTTCTGGTTGCTCGTCCCACCAGTAAGAGCGGTCCGTGTCCACCCCCGAGCACGATCCCCTTGGAGGGCTCGATTCTGGCGTGGTCTCCTCTGCGGAGGAGAACCCCCGGAAGGTGCTGTCTGAAAGTGTGGGCGTAAAAAGCCAGTCGTCAAAATACTCCGCTGGCATGGGCCTGTGTGGGAAGAGTGCATGGAACTCGTCTTTAAGAAGAGGTTCCTCCAGAGCATAATCTGGCACCCAACTGTTGGCGCTGGCCGGGGTACCTTCTCTGGCGAGGACGTATTCTACTCCCTCCTCCCCCCATCTCGAGTCTAGAATTTTCGTGACCTCGTTGAGTGTCGGGGCCCTCGGTGACTTCCCCCCCCTTGGTGACTTTCTACGTGGGTCTGGTGCCGTCCCTGGCTCCTGAAATCTGTGTGGGGCCTTGTAGGGTGTAAGCACCGACCTATGAAAGACCGGGTGCATTCTGGAAGCTTCTGGGAGGGTCAACCGAAAAGCTACGGGATTGATCCTGCCCTCAACTTGGTATGGCCCTAGCTGTTTGTGTCCTAGCTTCTTCTTAGCTAACGACTTGGCCGGCACCGCCTGGGCTGCTAACCATACCCAGTCCCCCACCTGGATGTCGTCTCCTGCCCTCCTGTGCCTGTCTGCCTGCACTTTGTAGGCGTGTTTAGCTAGCTCCAAGTGCCGTCGTAGCTCCTCGTGGATCTCCTGCAGTTCTGCTGCTAAATGCTCAGCTCCCTGCGGCTCCGCCTCCTTCGTTGTCTCCAACCCCGGGAAGGTTCTGGGATGTCGCCCATTGTTGGCGAAGAACGGTGTCACCCCCGTTGACGCGTGCTTCGTGTTGTTGTAGGCAAACTCGGCCATCGGTAAGTAGTCCACCCAAGTTGCAGGCTGTTGATTGGCGTAACATCGCAGGTACTGCTGCATGATGGCGTTGACCCTCTCCGCTTGGCCGTTGGTTTGCGGGTGTCTCGCCGACGCTAAGTTGATCTTGACATTCAGGATGCCCAGGAGCTTCTGCCAGAAACTGGAAATGAATTGGCGACCCCGGTCGGACAGGATGGACCGTGGTAAGCCGTGCACCCGGAACACGTGGTCTATGAACAGCTTGGCGGTCTGTTCCGCTGTCGCCACCTTCGCGCAAGGAATGAAGTGCACCATCTTGGTGAACAGGTCTACAACCACAAGCACCGCCGTCTTGCCTCGCGAACTGGGCAGATCAGTAACAAAGTCCAGCGCCACCCTTTCCCACGGCTGTAGTGGCATCTCCAGCGGTTCCAGCAGTCCCGCTGGCTTCTTGTGCACTGGCTTGGACCTCTGACAAGTGTCACACCTGGCGACGTAATCCGCGACCTCTCCTCGCATCTGGGGCCACCAAAAGTCCCTGGCTACTAAGTCCGCCGTTTTTTCCTTGCCGAAGTGACCCGCGCTGGGAGCGTCGTGCAACTGCTGTAAAACCTTCGCGCGGAGATCGTCTCCCGGCATGTAGAGAGCACCTTTGCGGGTTAGCAGGCCGTCGCGTATCTGGAATTCGTCGTCCTTTGCTGTGCCTCTTCGCACCTCCTCCATCTTGGATTGTGCGAACGGATCCATCTGCAGCGCGCGTCGCACCGCGTCCAGGTCCACGGCGGCGGAAGCGCACGCCCACGCCTGCGGTGCGAAAATGTGCTTGGCTGCCACTGGTGCCGCTTCCTCGAGATACTGCGGTTTCCTGGAGAGCGCATCCGCTATGACGTTGTTGTCTCCCGGGATATACTCTATCCTGAAGTCGAAATCCGCAAAGAACTCCACCCATCGTATGTGCCTCTGGCTCTGGAGCTTCGCCGTGCGCCAATACTCTAGGTTCTTGTGGTCCGTGCGGACCTGCACGGTGTGCTTGGCTCCGATGAGGAAGTGCCTCCACGCCTTGAAAGCCGCGTGGATGGCCAACAACTCCCTGTCCCAGATGGTGTAGTTCTGTTCCGACTTGCTGAGCTTCCGGGAATAGAAAGCGCAGGGCCTCCAGTTCCCTTGCGGATCTTCCTGCAAGAGGACGGCCCCCACTGCTCTGTCAGATGCGTCAGTCTCAACCCGCATGGGCCTGCCGGGATTCACGTGTAGCAGCTGTTCTTCGGACGCGAAGAGGCTCTTAAGTCTCCTGAAGGACTGCTCCGCCTGGTCCGTCCAGGTGAACTTTTTCTTCTTGGAACTGAGGGTGTCTGTGATAGCTGCCGTCTCTTTCGCGAAACCCCTGATGAACTTGCGGTAAAAGTTGGCGAAGCCGACGAACCTCTGGACCTCCTTCCGATTGCGCGGGCTGTTCCAGTCCAACACCGCGTGGACCTTGGCGCTGTCCATGGCTAGTCCCTTGTCGGACAGCCGATAGCCCAGGAAATCCACCTCCGTCACGTCGAACTGGCACTTCTCCAGTTTGGCGTAGAGTCTGTGCTCCCGTAGCCTCTGCAGGACCTCCTTTACGTCTCTCTCGTGAGTCTCCTGCGATTCTGAGAAGATCAGAATGTCGTCGAGGAAGCATACGCACTTCTTGTGGAGGAGTCCCGCTAGCACGTGGTGCATGAATGCTTGGAAACAGTGGGAGCCATTTTGGAGACCAAACAGCATAACCCTGTATTCATAGGTGCCCAGCGGCGTGAACATGGCCGTCTTCCACTCGTCACCTTCCCTCATGCGTATTAGATTGTATGCTCCGCGTAGATCCAACTTGGTGAAGATCCTCCCCTTCCTCACCGTCGCGAGCAGGTCGTCAATTTTGGGCATGGGGAAGGCCTTGGGCTTTGTCATCGAGTTGATGGCCCTATAGTCCACAATGAGCCTTTTTTGGGGCGTGTCCTTCTTCTTCACGAAAAACACAGGACTGCCCCCCACTGCCTTGGATTCTCGGATGAATCCCCGCTTCAAATTGTGATCTATGAACTCCCTGAGTTCCTGCATCTCATCTTCAGACATGGAATACAGCTTCGCAGTCGGCAGCGTCGCCCCTGGTAAGAGGTCAATTGCACAGTCGTAGGGCCGGTGGGGTGGTAATTGGTCAGCTTCCTTTTCGCAGAAGACCTCCAAAAACCCCTTGTACTTGTGGGGCACCGCCTGCACCATGCCTAGATGCAACTGTTGCCCTTCCTCCTGGCCCTCCTCCTCCTGGCCGGTCTGGATGCAATGTTGTGCGCAGTAGGACGAGCCAAAGGTGAGCTGCCGCTGGTACCATGCTAATGATGGGCTGTGTCTATCCAGCCAACTCATGCCTAACACTATAGGCGTGTCTGACAGGTGGGTGACGTTGAAACTGATGACCTCGCGATGATTCCCAATCTGCATCATCATGGGTGGCGTCTGCTGTACTACTTGCCCCCCCAGCAACTTCCTGCCATCTACTGTGACGACGTTCAGAGGCAGCGAGGCTGGTAGAAGCGCTATGCGATGCTGCTGGATGAACTGCACCCCGACGAAGTCTGCGTTGCTCCCTGAGTCAATTGTAATGGGGACTTCCAGGGTGAGTCCATTAGGAAGCTGGAGAGTAGCAGTGAGCTGCACCACTGGCTTGGGTGGTAAGGGATCTGTAGGCTGCAAAAGCGCTGGGGACTGCTTTACTGATTCGCCTGGCGGAGCCCCAGCATCTCTGCTTCCAGCCAGGCATTGTCGTTTCCCTGAAACTGCTCTCCTTGGAGCGCTGCTTCTGTTACTGTTGCTAAGGCTGCAGTATGCTTCTGGAGCCTCTGGGGACACTCTTTGGCCATGTGCTGCGCACTGTCACAGATGTAACACTTCCTGGTCCCTCTAGGAGGCTTTGCCTTGACTGCTCCGGACGCTGAGGCTCCGGCAGCTGTCCGAGCCTTTGCACCACCAAGTTCCATTGGTTCCTCCCCCTCCCTCAGCAGAGGCGAGGGATGCGTACGTCCCAGGTCCCTGGGAAGAAAAGGAGGCGCTCTAGCTGGTGCGCGGACTTGGCGCCCCTCCTCACTGTGCCAAGGGCGTTCTTCTTGGCGCACTCCTATCGTGAGTGCCCTCTGCACGACGTCTGCTAGGGTTTCAGGTCTGTCCCCCCTGGCCAACTCATCTTTTACGGAGCCATGGAGCCCCTCCCAGAACAAGTCTCTCACTGCCAGGGAGTCTTTTTCCCAGCCCAGCACATTCAGCAATGCAAAAAAGCGAGAATGGTACTGACGCACTGTAGCCTTGCCCTGCCGCAATCCATGCATCTCCCGTCGCGCCACATCAACGTCAACGGTAGATTGGAAGCAAGCGTCCATGGCTTTGATACATTCGTCAGAGTTCCTGCGGGCAGGACCATCTTCGCGCCACAAATTGCGTAACCAGGCTCTAGCTTCCCCATGCAAGTGGGATACAATAAAGCCTACTTTCTCCTCCTCATCTTTGAAGTCTTTCCGAAGCAAATGCAGCGCGTATACGACGTCTGCTCTGAAACTGGGATAATGCTTCAGGTTCCCATCGAAGTGGGCTACTAAATTGCCCCCCCCTCCGTCCGAGTCCGATTCCCTCTGATCTGGACCCCGGGAACCCCTCTTTGCACGCACGGTCCCACCTGGCTTGCAGATCCTGGCATCGCGCTTCTGCTTCGGCAACCGTCTTCTGGGAAACCACTACCGCAGTGGAGAGCTCGGCGACTGCGTCTCGCAGGGTCGCTATCTGCTCCTCAGTAGTCATGTCTGCCAAACTTCGTGAGCTGTGAAAAAAAAAATTTTGCGGTTTCCGGAGAGGGGACTTACTGTCAGGGCTGCCTCAGGTCTCAGCTCACAAAAGACCAACGCCAAGTTCTTCTTATATACAAAGGTATTTATTGGAGTTCATTGTTTGCTTCACATCCGAGGCGCGCAGCCCCACGTCTGTTACGCTTAGACCGTTGAAGTCCCCTCTGAGTCAGTCCCTCCCCTGCACCAGTTTAAGAGGCTTGCGCTGCTCCACCTCTTCCTCTCTTTCCTTTTCCGCAGGGTCTTCCTGCCCGCTGGGGTTTTGCCCCTCCTGGATTCCCCTGACGCGGAATCCCCAGCTTGCTCTTCCCCCCTCCTGCGGGCTTTGGGACCTGGCTCCTCCTCCGGGCTCCCTGTACTTCCGCGCGCCTCCACATTTGAACTTGGCGCGCGCGCCCAACCTCTAACCTTCCTTTTGACAGTTACACTACTCCCTTCACTACTCCCCTCCCCTTCCGGGAGGGTGGCTTGCTCCGACCTCCCTCCCTTCTCTGCTGCCGGAGCTGCTTCCCCTGATACACTGGAACCTCCACCCCCTTCGCTGCACTCTGGCGGGGAGGCTGGTCCTGACGCCCAGCTGCCACTTTGGGATCCCCCGCTGGCCCCCTGCTCCTGACACGTCCCCCCTGGGGCTCCCCTGGCCTTGACCACCGGCGCCCCCTTCTGGGAATCCTCTGATTCGCTGGAAAGACTCATGGAATCTCTTGAGTCATTGTCATCCTCTTCCTCGCTGTCCTGGGATTCATCCCCATCGCTCTCCATCTCCTGCCTACCCTGTGCCTCTGTCCCTGAACCCCTGACAACATCCAACAAATATCTGGGTAATTGAAGTCCCCCATTACTACTATCTCCCTTCAGGATTTAAGATTTATCCTCGATAAATCTGTGGCTGAATATCCAAAGTCAGAGATCCTTATAATGGGGGACTTTAATGCCAGAATCGGAGCAGATATAAGCTCATTCACCGATAAGTCGCAATTATTCATAGAAGAGGAGTGGTTTCCTACGTGGAATTCACATGATAAGACCATTAATAGGGCTGGCATCATACTGCTGGAGTTTACCATAAACTGCGGGCTGCACAGCTTGCATGGCACACCCAAAGACTGGTCCGGGGGATTCTATACTTTTCTAGGATCTAGAGGGGCAAGCGTTATAGACTACATCTGGTCCTCCTCGGCATTTAATGATAAGGCATATTGTTTCAATGTGTTCAACAGAACCGAAAGTGACCACCTTCCAATCGCCATCTCCTTCCTCCACACACAGCTGGGGCTTCCCAGCTCACTCCACCCCCAGGATCCACTGATCTTAGCTCCCGGACGTAAGAAGTGGGATTTCTATCTGGAGCAAGACATAAAAGTCCTCCTAAATTCCCCTGAGATCCTAGCCCTGAAAGCTCAGCTGTTAACAATGAATGTGAATCATTTCTCAACTTTCCAGCAAATTCTAGCCTTCTTGCTTCCTTCACTTACGAAACCTTCCCGTGCGATTCTAACCTGGAAGAATCAAACTTGGTTCGACCAAGAATGCAAACAGTGCAGAAGTAGGCTTAGATTTCTTCAGTCTGATATGAAATCAGACAGCACCCAGAGCAAAATCAGGGAGTTAGCCCAATTCCGTTCATACTACAAGAAGCTGCTCCATCATAAGAAATTGTTCTTTGCGAAAGAACGCTGGACGGCACTGTCAGTGGCCATTAAAACCCGTGACGACAAGAAATTCTGGAATTTAATTAATGCAGGTTTAAGACCCCCCTCATTCATCGCTAATAACATCACAGCAGCCAGTTGGCACTCTCACTTTGCTCAGCTGTATTCCGCCCCAGATCCCGAAGTAAATGTTGTCTCCACTCTTCCAGCATCTGCCTTGCCCACCTGGGAGCCAGTCTCCCCAGAGAGATGTATACAACTAATCAGCACGCTTTCAGGGGATAAATCCCCGGGGGAGGATATGATACCACCTGAGGTATTCTTATCGAACCAGACGTGGTGGGCCCCTATTTTAGCATCTCTCTTCACCACTATTAATGCTACTCTTAAGATTCCACCTAATTGGAAACAGAGCATAGTCATCCCAATACATAAAAAGGGGGACCCACAAGATCCGCGTAACTATCGACCTATCAGCCTGCTGGACATATCATACAAGGTCTACTCTAGATTCTTGCTAGAGAAATTAATCGAGTGGGCAGAAGAAACAAAGCTATTCCACCCGGAACAGGCTGGCTTCCGTAAAGGTCACAGCACATCTGGCTAATGTCTTGTTCTATTTACCCTGATTGATAAATACCTAAACAGGTTCAACTGCAAACTACACGCGGCTTTTGTGGACCTGACCTCCGCCTTTGACTCCATCCCCAGAGATAGGCTATGGCAGAAGCTTAGTTACACTAACATAGATAAGAGACTCCTCCACCTTCTTATGGAAATTCATAATGACATATCGGCCAGAGTAAAATTCGGCCCTCTGGGAGCTCTATCTGATCCTTTCCCTCTGAATAAAGGGGTCAAACAGGGCTGCCTCTTGGCCCCTTTTCTATTCAATTTCTACATCAATGACATCGTTACAACCATGAAGGCCCTAAATCAATCTGCCCCCTCTTTACAACAGCTCAAGATCCCCATATTACTCTATGCGGACGACATGGTGATACTGTCTTTAACCAAGCAGGGCTTAAACAACATGCTCAGAGGGCTCATGACATATTGTGACACCAACTCCCTCAAAATCAATTTCGCCAAAACCAAAATTCTTACTTTTGGCATGAAAACTCGGAAGCCTTTCTGGAATTTTGAGGGCCACTCTATTGAATATTGTTCAGCATTCAAGTATTTGGGTATCACTTTTCAGCATGGGCTTAGCTGGTCAGCTCACCTAAATATGACCATCCTGGCTGCCCGTAGAACCATCAAAGCTTTGGAGAAATTCTTCTATGCAAAAGGCGGCCAGTTGGTTCCACCAATCAGAAAAGCATTTATCAGCAAAGTCCTCCCGATGTTACTGTATGGGGTTGAAATCTGGGGGTGGAATTTAAAAACACTACAACGGCTGGAGATTCTGCAAAACTCTTTTGCACGAAAGATACTGGGCCTCCCCAAGGGCTCAGTTGCTGCACAGTTAAGAACAGAACTGGGCCTCCCCTCCATTGTTGCGAGAGCCCACATTAGAATCATTAGTTTTTATTGTAAATTAATCAATGCCCCAGGTTCCCTACTAGCTAGGCAAGCCTTTTTAACTTGTTCTCATACCAACAAATGGTCCAAGGCCATGGAGACTATTACTGCACGCTACTCCCTCCCAGATCTCGACACGCTGTCATCTTGGGACCAACATAAAATCCGGGCCTGGATTCTTACAAGAGACGAGGCCATGGACCGGGCACAGTCCACTACAGCTCGCCTCTCCATGTGGCTCCCTAAAGTGAAAGTGGTAAGATCACTTGCCAACTACTTGATAGACCTGACGGAGCCCAATTTGAGAAGAGCGTTTACCATGGCCCGTTTCCATTCTATACCCACGGCCTTCCTGCAGGGGATTTACTCTAAGACCCCTATTACTCAGCGTTTATGTCCATGCACAATGAATGAAGTAGAGGACTTCATACATTTCTTTTTCTACTGCCCTGTTTATGAGCCAATAAGACCTAAGCTCCTCCTCTTGATCCCGTCCACCATTACATCTAAGGAAGACTGTTTGAAATCGCTTCTTGTGGACGCAAATCCCCAAATTTCACGTGGGGTGGCAATCTTTATAGTGCAGGCTCTGAAACTCAGGGCTACTCTGACTGGGTAGTGAGTCCTAGACCTGGACCTGTTTTAATTCTTTTTATTACTTTTTCAACCCAATGTGCCGAGCCTATTTTGGGGCCATTTTATGTTTTATATACATCCGCACTTTAGATTCTTGGCGCTGGCAACTAAATCTTTACATTATTGTCTTAGGGTAATTTAAATGTCATTACGCCAGTAATATCGCTTTGAATTTTGTTTGGTTGCTTGTCTCTAGTATTTTTGTCTTATTTTGCTATGGCTGTATGCTAATGCAATAAAGGTTTTATTATTATTACTATCTCCCTTCCTTTTGCATGCTTGGCCATCTGTTCCAGGAAGGCATCATCTATGTCCTCCGTTTGGTTTGGGATCTATAGTAAACTCCCACATTGAGGTCACTGTTATTCTTCTCGCCCTTAATTTTGACCCAAATGCTCTCACTTTGGCTTTGAGGTTCTAAATCTTGGATCTCTCCACAGGTATACACATCCCTGACATATAACGCCACTCCTCCTCCTTTCTTGTCTGGTCTGTTTCTCTGAAATAGATTGTATCCCCCCATTATTACATTCCAATCATGGGACTTATCCCACCAGGTTTCAGTGATGCCTATTATGTCATATTTAGTTTGCTGTACCAAGAGCTCAAGCTCATCTTGTTTATTTCCCATGCTTTGCACATTAGTGTACAGACATTGAAGTCCATTAATCATTCCCCCGTGTCTCTTATTTAAGGATTTTTTCCTCCCACCACTAGGTCTGCGTGCTGTTTGCTCCATTTGGTCTATGACATTTGGATGATCATCTTCATCAATTGATAGACTCCTACCTTCAGGAGCACTGTCTCCCTCCCCCACATTAGTCAGTTTAAAGCCCTCCTGATGAGGTTTCTGAGATTTTTGGCAAAAACATTTCTCCCAACCGTTGTGAGGTGCAGCCCATCGCTTGCCAGAAGTCCATCTTCAAGAAACTGCAGTCCGTGATCTAAGAATCCAAACCGTTCCTGTTTACACCATTTGCGAAGCCAGCTGTTCACTTCCACTATTTTCCCCTCTCTCCCTGGGCCACGTCGTTCAACTGGGAGGACAGATGAGATGACAATTTGTGCATTTAATTGCTTCAATTTCCTGCCCAGAGCCTCGTAGTCTCTTTTGATCTTCTGGAGGCTATTGCTTGCAGTGTCATTGGTTCCCACATGAACCAAGAGGAAGGGTATTTGTCAGTGGGTTTTATGATTCCTTGCAGTCGTTCAGTTACATCTTGGATCTTAGCCCCGGGGAGACAGCACACTTCCCGAGACATCTTGTCAGGCCCACAGATCACTGCTTCTGTTCCCCTCAGTAGGGAATCCCCTATCACCACTACACGCCTCCTCTTAGGTTTGGTCGGGGTTCTTCCGTGAGCTGTCTGTTCCAAGGTCGCCTGCACATTCCCTGAGGACTGACTTTGCTGCTCGTCTTCATATACCTGATCGACTGTAATGAGGGAGAGATCCTCAAATAGAGTCTGCTCTTCGTCTTCCATGCTAGGGGAGAGGACCTCAAAGTGATTGTGTATTTCTAAACAATCAGAGCGAACCCTGGGCCTCCTACTTCTTTGAGTCATGTTTCTCCATATATCTGGCTCCTGTGTGGGTGAACTAGCCTCCTTCTCAGGGGAGTCCCCTATCTCCTCCTTGGTGGAGACGGTGTGCTCTGTTGCTTCCAAGAAGAGCTCCAGCTCTCTAATTCTTTGGAGCGTAGCTACACGTTCCTCCAGTTGCTGGACTTTGTCTTTTAAGAGGGCAATCAACATGCAATGGCTGCAGGTAAAGCTGCCTGCAACCTTTGGCAAGATGGCAAACATTGCGCAGGAACCGCAGGTGACTGCAGCTGTTCCCTCCCCCTCCATCTTGAGAACTTGTCGTTGGGGGTGGCTACAGCGGTCCTCCATCATAAAAAGCGTGAAGACAGGACAAATAACTCCCCCCACAAAAAAACCTAGGTCTCCCCCAACAAACGTTTGAGACTAGCTCCCCTAAATCTAAAAGATGGATCAAACTGCAAGCTCTGATAAGCTCCTCCCACAGCTAATCACCTGCCTCAACAGAAACCCTGCCCCCTCTGACCTTTGCACAGGGAGAGCAGCTAATCAGCCACAAAGAAACACACACACACACACACACACACACACACAAGAAAACCCTTTTTGCTCCTTCTTCAACTGCTGCCATGATAGTTTGTTCACAGGCTGCAATAATGAATGTTTTTCGCTTGGTCCAGTGTTTCTCGGTGTTATCAGGGAATTCTGAAAGCAGATGGTCCTTAAGAGTCGTTTGGAAGCAATCCCACTTAATGGGATCTTGAAGGGCTTGAGTGTTCATTTTGCGTCTTGGCTTCCTTCCTTGAATCCTGCATTGAGGTATAATCTCGATAGCCATCGTGGAGCATATTAGTCAGTGATTTGTCCAGGCGTCATCGGCGCTTGTCATAGTTCTGGTAAGGAACACATCATGGCGATCTTTAGCACAGACAATAACATAGTCTAAGAAGTGCCAGTGGTTTTACTGAGGATGCCTCCATTAAGCTTTAAATTTATTTTTCTGTCGAAAGAGTGTATTGGTTGTGCGCTGCACATATCACCCAGGAGGATAATTTTATCTTCCTTAGGCGTCTCTGATAGGACGGTATCCAGCTGAGAGTAAAATTTTTCTTTAATGTCTTCATCGGCATCCAGTGTTGGTGCATAAGCGCTTATAATAGTAGCCTGTTGGTTTTTGGTGAGTTCTATTCGAAGGGTTGAGAGTCACTCATTAATGCCAGTAGAGACTTCTGACAGGAGCTTCACAAGATCATTTTTGATAGCGAAGCCTACCCCATGTATTTGATGTTCTTGTTCAGATAGACCTTTCCAGAAGAAAGCCTCCTTTTTCTTCCTTCAGTTGTCCCTTGCCTGCTCTTCGAGTCTCTTGAAGTGCTGCAATATTGATGTTAAAACGTCACAGCTCTCTTGCAATGATGGCAGTTCTGTGTTCAGGACGCTCGCTGTCTGTGTTATCTGACAAAGTCCTTATATTCCATGTTCCAAAATTCAATTGTCTTTTATGACCACTAAGTGGTGACCCCACTGGGCGCAGTAATCCAGTCAGGGAAAAAGGAAGGCAGACTGTGTTTAGGGCACCTTTTCTAGCTCCTCCCCCTTTTCGGGGTGAGCAGAGTGGATCCTAAAAAGGGCTGCTCAGTCATGGATACAGCTGCTGAGCTGCTCAACTGCCTCTTTCCTAGAGTCAGAACAACTGAATCTGTATCCACCGCCCATGTGCCAGTTCATGACTAGGGGCTTCCAGATTTCACGGTCCTGCCCCCATTACCATTTGCCAATCGCCATGGGACTTTTGGGGTTTGGACTGGGTTTTTGGAAGACACCTGTGCGTGGATTTGTTTTATGTGTGTAGATCAGTGCACGCTGACCAACGCATAGTCTTCGAAGTAGGGCTCTGTTCCGATGGCATGAAGTAGTCACGACAAACCGGTAGATTCCTATCTGCTGCAGCCTTCATCCACCTCCACAGCCATTGTAACATATCGCTTGTTATCATCCGCCTGTTCTGCCACCGAGGACTTCTTGGATCATTCTTTTTCTAGCTCCTTCCCTTTGACCTCACCACCTTGAGTGACCCTGTTGGGAGTATGAGATTCCCGACAGCTTCGCTCACAAGGGTCATAGGGACATGCAAGCCAACTCACCACGACAAGATGATGATCCAGCGACCTACACACCTACACCCACCCACCCACCACTCACCCCAGCATCACTTTTAATTGTTCTCCGAGATGTGCAGGTGGGGAAAAAGTAAAACCGGGACATTATGAGATCAATTCAGAAACGAGGGAGGCTTCTCTAATTCTAGGACTGTCCCTGGAATTCTACCAAGCAGTTCAAATCTTTACTATCTAAGAATCCACTACCTTTGCTTTTGCAGGTTTTCCAGGTCTACCAGGGGCACCAGGTCTACCAGGTAAGACTGTTTCATTATTTGGTTGTCTTGTTTTAGAGTGTGTATTGCCTTTCCACGTAAATTCTAAAAAAAAATTGCACAAAAAGATAAAAGTGTTGGTCCACTAAAAGAATTCCAAAATCCATATTAGGGCAATACATTTCCAAGACCACCATAATATCACAGAATAGCACAGAAGCTTTTAAGTTCTCATGATCTCTTCATCAGGCTAGATGGTAAACAGAGCAATGTGGGGAGAGGGGAAGCGTGTTTGGATGATGCTGGAGCCTTAATTCTACATTTGGTCACAGTCTTAAGATGAAATGGGTTGCACCAAGGTCTGCTGGGAACAAGAAAAAAACTTTTAGACAAACGTCAGTGCCCAGTTTAACACATTTCTACAAAAAATTCTCTTGGGCATATTGCTTCAGTACTGCGCATAAACAGCTCACCAATCTCACTCTGCATGTTTGAACTTCACGAGTGGAATCCAGCATAGCACTATGGCAATTGTTCTGTCAGTACAGAAATTTCTGCATGTGCAATGGAATGTTCTCCCCCTTTCCTCTCCCTGTTTGCTCCCTAACCCTCTGGAGCAGATTTGTGGAGGGAGGGGGGCTGGGGGGGCAACACTGTTACACAAGTGGAAATCCTTGCCCTGGCGGGACTCATTAGGAAAATACTGCCCTCAGTAGGCCCTATGCAGGTGGATGTTTCTAGGAATTAGGTTGAACAAGTAGCTCTGATAAATAAGCTATCTTGCTATTGTTTGAACTCATGAGGTAGTTTAGGATCAGATTCAGTATGGTATCTCAATATCGTATCTCAGCTGATATTATGGTGTTGCAATTATTTTATTGTTATTAAACAACTTATTGGTCAATATTTTTTCTGTTGGTTTTATTGATGCCTACTTCACTGCATTATTGTAATCCAGGGCAACCCAGTCCTGGGATAATAGGGGCACCTGGTTTTCCGGGCGAGAGAGGAGAAAAGGGTGACCGGGGGTCTCCTGGATCTTCATTGCCTGGGCCAAAAGGAAGAGATGGACCTCCAGGACTTCCCGGTGTACCAGGGCTTCCAGGCCCACCTTTTGCAACAGGCAAGTCAAGTCAAAACGCAGCCCAAAGTATACAGTCCTTTTAAAGTGCAAAAGAATCGAGATAGTAAGAAATGTTATGCCCGTGGTCATAATAGTTAAAAAGAAAATTATGGTTTTTTTAGAATTGGTTAAATGAATTTGTTTTCAGATGTGGTGCCTCATTCTAGAAGAAATTTCTGTTTCCTGTTTCAAAACCTTGACTTTGGCTTGGTTAAGTGGTTTCACAAGTAAGTGTCTTCATATTTGATTCCTGACTGAGCTCTGTCGTGTCTCTTCTCGATCTTCTGGGATGTGTCCTGATGGAATGTGTTCAGAAGGAAGAGGTCCAGAGCGGTCTGAGGGGGAAGGGTCTTAGATCAGCTTCCCAAGGCAGTTTTAATCCTCTACATATTTCAGAATTTAGTCTGACATACAGGTTTCAGATTCACCTCCTAACTACTGCATAGCCTCTTCTTCTGAAGCAGCGCATCCTGTTACATAAGAGCTTGAGGCTCCAAGCAGAAGGGAGCAATGTCCGGTCCTTGCAAGCAGAGAGAAAGCGACAACTATAGGCCTCTAGGAGGCTATGAAGGGGTTCTGCTGGCTGAAACAGTTTCCTGAAGCAGCTGCAGAATAAGTTGTCCCTTCAGGTATCACAATTAATTCCTCGAGTTCTGCTTCTTTTGCAGTTTATAGAACTTGCCTTTTAGTTTACCTTCCCTATTACAGCCAAACACTTGCCTTCTCTGGTGAAGCCTTTGGTCAATGTGTCTTCCAAAATATTGTGTCCCACAGATGAGACTATAATGCTACCCTGCAAATGAATTGCTTTTCTAAAGACATCTCTCACCCCAATCACTGGAGAAATCAATAATTGAAGCATACTGTAAATGTCCTTTCTCAAGAGGTTCCATGGTGAAGAATTTTCCCAGCCATATTTGAAAGAGATGCAGATGATCTTCACAATCAGAGCCTGTAGCCTCTGGTTTGTTCTCTTTGGATGTCTGAATTTATCAGCATTCAAATACTAACAGTACAGTGTTTCTTTTTCTTCAATGTGTGCCCTTTTGTTTTTATATAGAAGTTCACTTGATAGGGCTATATGTGGTTTGCTGTCAGGTGCTGGGCTCCTTAGTGTCATTCTGACAGAAACCTAAGAGGAGGTATATGCCCCCACCCCCACGCTCCTGAGAACAGAAATGTACAATCAGTTCAACTTTTTCCTTTGTTGCTGCACAAAATATTGAACTGTATGTTTGCAGAAATTGACATATTCACACAAACACATACAAATTGTCCTACTGTAAGGGGAAATGTGTGTACGGTTTGCCAAACATGGGAAGTAAATGAACTTTTAGTGCGTAAAAAACTGAATTTGGAAAAGAATCTTAGAATTGAGAATATTAGCATTATTTTGACTCAAATATGCTGTGGGCTATTTTCAAGCCAATTCAGCCTCCCAAGCAAATTTAGCAAGCAGATAAAATATATATGATTTTGTGGCATCTCAATTCAGGTTTTTACATGCTAATGTGTATACAACAGCTCTGGTTTACATATTATTTTTATTCATTTATTATTTTATTTATAATTTATAATTGTTTTATTTTAGTTTACTTTTTATTATAACTACATATTATGTTTTAGAGGAATATACTTCAGTGGTTGCCTTCAGGCAGTCCAGGTCCATATTTAGTCATGATAATTCTCTGGTTTCATGGGGAATGTCCCATGTGAAGGATCTGGTTGCAGATAGAACCAGCAGCAGTTTCTACAACTATAGTAGCTCTTTTTCCAGCTACCCCAGTTGTGAGAACTGGTCCAAGCAGCACCTGTGATTTACCATTTCACTCAAGTAAGAGTGATCCATGTCACTGACATATATTTTTTAGAAATAGGATTTGCCATATAGAAACCATTCTGTGTTTTTTTCCCCCCATTCAAACTGCAGATGGAATTCTGGAGTGCCAACCTGGGCAGCCTGGTGATCCAGGCCCTCCTGGGCCTCGTGGCCAGCATGGCTTCTTGGGAGAAAGGGGAGAAAAAGGTACCAACACTGACCTTGGATGTACATAGATATAGAACCTTCCAGGTAAAAGAAGTAGAGCTTGTTCTAGACAACCAGTTCCATGAACCTGCTATTCCAGGGGCTTACTCATACCCGCATGGCACGGGCACATTCAGGCAGCTCAGGGGACAGCAAAGAAAGACATAGTAGAGCAGTATCAGCAGATAATCCCACAAGGTTCATTCTGCACGTCACTCCCAACACTGCAGCAATCCTTCAAGCAGGACATTACACACCAACAACACCTGCACATTTGCCGTACACAAAGGCACCAAGGAATGTATAGTGACAGCCTAATCACTGGCAGGGTGCAGTGGGTGTGGTCCGCCCCGGGTGTCATCTCTGGGGGGGGGGTGACATCACTGCCGCCCCTCTGGGATGCCCCGGGCAGAACCCCCCTGGGACCCTCGCCCTGCCCCTGCGGGCAGCTAGCCCTGCCCTCAGGTGCACAGCATGTGTGCTGCTCCAGGTGCCAGAGCAGCTAGCTCCACCTCTGAGCCTAATGACTCTAGCCTGCCCAGCACATCAACAAAATAAAACTTAGCAAAATGCAATTGAGCTGCCTAGTTGCCCCTTTCTGATCTTGAGTTGGAGTCACTTTGCCCCCTCTTTTTCCTGGGAGGAGGTAGCCGCTGCTGATTGTGTGTAGTGACAGGCAACTCCTAGGAAGGAGTCGCCCTATCTTCTCCAATGCCAGAATCACTATTTCCCTTTCTTCAAAGTGAATCAAGGCACTGCACCTTTAACAGCTGGCGACAGGCAACAAGCAACAAGTGAAGCTTTCTCCATCCCTGCATTTCTGTGAAGAGTGTCATTTTAAAAAATGCCAGAGGATCTTGGTTCTCAAATGAAGTCAGGGAATATGTGACTCAGCAGCCCCCAGCTAGCTTGACTAATACAGGAGATGAACCCCTGGAGGAATGTGACACAGAAAGGCAGGGCTGTCAGGAGGCATGCTGTGCCTCTAGAGCTACAAAGTTGATTCCATTCCCTCATCTTGGACACCAATTCTCCAATTCTCAGCCAGAGGAGCAAGAACAGCAGTGGCAGACCTCAGAACACACTGATGTGGCCGTGGAAGGCCACAATTTGTACCGTTCCCCAGAAAGGGAAGAGATGTGCAGTGGTGACAGTTGACTCCCTGTGAAGGGAGACAGAGGCATGACTCGTGATTTTAGTTTTCTCTACACAAATGAAGTATGCAAGAAGAACTTGAGCTCTTAATACAGGATGGCAAATATGACCTAATAGGCAACATGACTGGAATGTAGAACTCGAGGGGTATAACCTGTTCAAAAGGAATAGATCAAACAGGGTGGGGTGGAGTAGCATTATAGATCTTATATTATATAGCATTATATAGCCAGTGTGGTGTAGTCGTTAAGAACAGTGGACTCGTAATCTGGTGAACCAGGTTCGATTCCCTGCTCCTCCACATGCAGCTGCTGGGTGACCTTGGGCTAGTCACACTTCCCTGAAGTCTCTCAGCCTCACTCACCTCACAGAGTGTTTGTTATGGGGGAGGAAGGGAAAGGGGATTGTTAGCCGCTTTGAGACTCCTTACGGTAGTGATAAAGTGGGATATCAAATCCAAACTCCTCCTCCTCCTCCTCCTCCTCCTCTTCTTCTTCTTCTTCTTCTTCTTCTTCTTCTTCTTCTTCTTCTTCTTCTTCTTTGTAAGAGATGTGTACCCATCCATGACCTGGAGCAGGGAAGGCAGACGGAGAGTATAGGGGTAAAAATTGTAGGAGAGGGGGAAAACCAGTGACCTTCCTATGGATGTCTGCCACCAAGCCAGACTGAAAACTTGGGTGATGCCTTCCTATAGCAGATTACTAAACATTCAAAAAGGAGAGATATAGTAGTCATGGGAGACTTCAACTTCCCTAATATCTGTTGGAACTCAAACACCAGCAAGAATGTAAGGACCAACAAATTCCTCCATTGCATCAATGGCAATTCCATTTCTCAAAAGGTGGAAGAAGCAACAAGAGGGTCAGCCCTCTTGGACCTGGTCCTCATCAACAGGGAGGAACAGATCAATGAAGTGGAAGTATTAGGAACCTTGGGAAGAAGTGATCATGTG
This sequence comes from Podarcis pityusensis, assembly GCF_964106645.2. Classification (NCBI taxonomy): domain Eukaryota; kingdom Metazoa; phylum Chordata; class Lepidosauria; order Squamata; family Lacertidae; genus Podarcis; species Podarcis pityusensis. The sequence continues at coordinate 154,532 of NC_138026.1, read as the reverse complement.
CATTGGGGTTTCATTATACAGAGGGAAGAGTAAACTGAGTGTAGTCACACATACACTCTGGACTTTAAGAAGGCCAATTTTAAAAAGCTTAAGGAACTACTGGATGAAGTTCCATGGTCAGAAATGCTCAAAAGGAGTCCAAGATGGGTGGTAGTTTCTCAAAGGTAAAATGTTGAAGACCAAATGGAGACAATTCCAACAACAAAAAAGTGGGAGGCATCTAATGAGACCATTGTAGCTTACAGATGAGCTGAGATTTAAGAAGAGCATGTATAAGAAATGGAAGAAAGGAGAACTCACAAAGGAAGAGTATATACATGGGTAGCCAACAGTTGCAGGGAGAAGGTCAGGCGGGCCAAAGTTCAGAACGAGCTCAGGCTTGCAAGGGAGATTAAAAATAGTGAAGGTTTATTTGGCTTTGAAGAAGAAGAAGCAAGTAGTAGGTCCCTTGCTTGGAGAAATGGAGAAATGCTAATGGATTAAGGTAAAGGACCCTTGGGTGGTTAAATCCAGTCAAAATTGACTATGGGGACGGCACTCATCTCTGCTTTCAGGCTGATGGAGCTGGCATTTGTCCACAGACAGCTTTCCAAGTCCTGTTGCCAGCATGACTAAACCACTTCCGGTGCAACAGGACACTGTGACAGTAGGCAGAGCACACAGGACTGTTGTTTGCCTTCCCACCATAGCACTACCTATTTATCTACTTGCACTGGTATGCTTTTGAGCAGCTAGGTTGGCAGGAGATAGGACAGAGCAATGGGAACTCACTCCGTCGTGCAGATTCAAACTGCCCACCTTACGATCTGCAATCCCAAGAGGCTCGGTGGTTTAGACCACAGTGCCACCTGCACCCCAATGCTACTGGGTAAGAGAAGGCAGAACTGCTTGACACCTACATTGTTTCTGTCTTCACCAAAAAGAAAAGCAATGTCCAACCTGGTGATGACAGAATAAAGGATGCTAGGTGGGAACTGCAGCCAAAGATAGGAACAGAGGTGATAAGAAAACACCTGGCTACTTTAAATGAATATAAATCTCCAGGGAATATAAATCACCTTCATTGGGTGATGAACTTCACCCAAGGGTACTAAAGGAGCTTGTGGATGTAATCTCAGAGCCTCTTTGAGAATTCTTGTAGAACAGGTGAGGTCCTGTGGACTGGAAGCAGACAAATGTACCCATTTTCAAAAATGGGGGGAAAGAAGATCCAGGTAACTACTGACCAGTCAGCTTGACATCGATACCAGGAAAGGTCCTAGAACAGATAATTAAACAGTCTGTGAGCACTTAGAAAAGGATACTGTGATTGCTAACACCCAGCATGGGTTTCTCAAAAACTAGTCATGCCAGATGAATCTGTCTCCTTTTTTCTGATGGAATTACAAGCTTGGTGGATCAGGGGAATGCTGTGGATGTAGTATATTATTATTTCTGTAGGGCTTTTGACAAATACCTCCATAATATTATTGCAAAGAAATTAGTGAAATGTGTATTGATCAAGGTAACTGTTAGGTGGATTTGTAGCTGGTTGACTGACCAAACCCAGAGTGTTCACTAATGGTTCCTCATTATTCTAAATAAGAAAAACGACAAGTGGGGTGCTGCAAGGTTCTGTCCTGGGCCCGTTGTTGTTCAATATATTTATAAATGACTTGGATGAAGAAATAGAGGGGATACACATACAATTTGCAGGTGACACCAAACAGAGAGGGGTGGCTCATGCCACAGAAGACAGAAATAGGGATTCAAAATGACCTTAATATATTTGAAAACTGAGCCCAAACTAACAAAATGAATTTCAGTAGGGACAAATGTAAGGTTCTGCACTTAGGCAAGAAGAACCAGGTGCACAAATATATGATGGGGAACATCTTGCTTGGTAGTAGTAAATATGAGAAGGATTTAGGGACCACAATATTGTTGTTGTTATTATTTTATTGTGTATATAGCATAAAATACATACAATACAAACATTACACATTACAAATAATCTGGCAAATTACAAATATAGAGAAAAGAAAGAAAAGAAAAGAAGAAATAGAAAGTGATTTTGTTTAAAATGAAAAAGAACCTTCCAACTATACCCGTTGCACTATTTTGCAATTAGATTTTCTTTACACAGTTTCTAATGTTATTTTTCTCCTTCTTGATTCTAGTTTTCTCCACCATTACATTACAAGCCTCATTCAATATCTGCCAGGAAGCTTTTGTTGTCACAGTAACCTTTGAGATATTCTTTAATTACTATCCACAATCTTAACGTGATTCAACAGTGTGATACAGTCAAGTAAAAGCTGAGAAAATATGTAAAAATGTCATATTTCTTGAGTGAGAACATTAGGGTTATTTTCTGTGGGAATTACTATTTGGTTTGTAAAGGTCTTAAGCATAACCCTCTGATAAATATCTCTGTATTTTTAATATAGGGGTAAAAGGTGATGGCTGTTTTACTTGTGATGTACCCAGCCTAGCTGGTGAGCCAGGCCCCCAGGGGTTTCCAGGAGAACCAGGTAAAGTACAAAATAAGCACTGTGGTAGACTCCTCCAGGATCTGTGCTAGATTCCTCCAGGATTTGCATTGCCTTCCTCTTATTCCATCAATCACATTGCTTCATATACAAAATGGTGCGTGCAGCAAGCTTCAAAGATGTTGATATCTACTGTAATACAATGGCTGATGAAAAAATTGCTTCATTATTCTGGATGGCAGACACATGTGGGGAGAATAGTTAGGGCCACACAAGACCACCCTTTCTCTGTTTCTGGAGGAAATCCTTGCTCTTTCCTGTCTGATCTGGAAGCAGCACCTCAACAGAGCCATCAAAAGTTCAGCAAAGTACAATCCGACTTTTTCTTCTTCAGATGAAAAGATATTTCCTGAAGGATTGAGAATGCCCTCCTCACCCTATTATGAGCAGGAGTTTACATGAAGAAGTTCCCATTTTCTTCTCACCCATCCATCTTGCACATGCCCATTTTAATGTGGCCATTTTAATGTGTTATGGCTATTTGGAAGATATGTTACACAAGTGCCACATCTCCACAATATCCACACCATTTTGTGATCTTTTATTTTTGTTGTTATAGTTTTGTAAAGTTTCAGCATTCTCTACAGCAGTTCTGAAATTCTTGTGTGAGCTTTTCTCTGAAAGTGACTTATCATCAATGTGGGTGACATTATAGGAACTGATTTCCATTTTTTGTATTCTCTGTCTGGATAGAAGATACTGCTGTACATGCACTCCATCCTGGATTGCTCAAGTGTAATACTAAAATAAAAATCTGTTTTTGAAAATCATCTCAAATAATCCTAAATTTACATTATTAGATCTTAATAATCCAGAGGTTTTCAATCTTTTTGAGTCCGTAGCTCCCTTGACCAACTACATTCTTTCTGCTGTACCCTTGTGAGGCTCAGGAGCCCAGTTATGGGAAACCCAGCCAGATGGGCAGGGTATAAACAATAAATTATTATTATTGTTATGCCACCCTTTGCCTGCAGAGCTGGCAGCCTCTCACCCTTTTTCGAACACCCTCCCTTGTGGAGTGTTCCCTCAGCCTCCTCCCCCCTATCCTTGGGAGTCCTCTAGGCAGCCGCAGCTGCCGCCCCTGGTCTCTGAGCTGCCCCCCCACCCCAAAGAGATGTGCCTCTTCACACTGCCCCACAGGGGGCTGGGAAGCACCCCCTGACCAGCCTCAGAGGCACCATTTGCCTGCGGAGCGTGTAGCCAGGGCTGCTGCAACAAACAGCTGTGCAGGCTGTTGGGAGGCAGAGAAGCAAGAGGGCATCAGAGGAGGGAGGGAAGGAAGAAAGGAAGGAAAGAGGGACAGAGGGCAGGGTTGCCCGCAGCACCCCTGACCATCATCCAAGGCACCCTAGGATGCCAAAGCACACGGGTTGAAAACCACTGTAATAAACAGTGCTTTAAGCAGTATACTTTTATTGTTTCTGGAAATATTTTATATATTTAAATGAATTTTCTTAGAATATCAAATTATAGAAGAGCAAATGGCCTGAAAAATATTTCTTAGCAGAACCCCTCATATTTGTAAGTTACATTTATCTTTTCCTATTCTTTACAAGGTGTTGCAGGACCAAAGGGTGCTAAAGGTGACAGGGGCCTTTCTGGATTTGAGGGTCTTCCAGGAATGACAGTAAGTAAATGATCCAAATATTTCATAGCCATTTCTTCAGCAGCATATAAGATAAGATAATGTCTTTATAACAGTAATTGGTTTCAAGGTACATCATCTCAGCAAATGAACTAAGGAAATGTATTTTATTATTTGGTATATAATTCCTATTCTCTTACCCCCATGGAACTGTCATTGGGTAAACAGCAAAGGATACAGTATCTGCCCCAGGAGAGCTGGAGTCTCCCATCTTCCATTTCTCCAGAATGGCTTGTCCTCAGGCTGAACACTCTTTGAAGGCAGGCATACTCCCTCTCTAGGCTGTTATCCAAAATCTCATAGTCCTTTTCCCCCCATAAAAAATTATTGAAACTTCTTCATGATACAGAGCAATTAAAAACAAACTAATTTAAATGAAAACTAAAAGGAGAAAAGAATCACCACATAATTATCTCTGTCAACAAGCTGTTGACAGAAATTGTCTAGTGCACCATCTTCCTCCTGGAAGTCAATTCATCTCACCCTTTCCTGAAGTGCATCTTCAGAGGGACAACTCTGCTTTCATCTCTGGTTCAGCATTAATTTCTGTCCTCCCTGTCAGCAATAGAGAGCCTTCCATTTGAACCACAAATTGATTCTGCTTCACATTATATTCTTCAAATGCTATCACTGGTGGCTATCACCATAGTACACTGCATCTCAGAGCTAAACACCGTATTGGTGCACCACAACTATTGCACCTTTCATTGCAACCAGGTAGTCTGGGGGCATCAACCTATCCTTCACATATATAAAGAGTCTTTCTTGGCTTAGAGCATATTCAGTTTTGCTGTTTTGTTTTTTTGTTTTGTTTTGTTTTGTTTTGAAAAGAGAGATACAGTGCCCCTGTCTTTTAAGCTGCATGGTTTTGTTCAGTTTACTTTCTTTGGTATGTGAGCTTCTTGTGTGCAGGAAGATTCAAATTATATATGAGTGTGTGGATGCACTGTTAAATAAGCAATCCTTCACATGTATTCTGAGTTGAAAGTTACAGAAGGACTATATAACCTTTCCAAACATTTCAGTAAGCTCTTGGTTCCAGTTTTGAATAAACATTCACAAACCTTTTATTGATAATAATCAGCTAAATAGTTTGAGGATCTATACAACTTTGTAACATGCAGAAAACAGCATTCTTAGAGAAACCAAAGACTGGAACTGAGGGAAGTCGGGGTGGGATGGGGGTGGGTTTTGTGGGGGGGGGAAGGAAAAATGGGGGGGGGGAAACAAGGATGATATGTCTTTGGATAATATGTCTTGTTATAATTTTGAATTTTTTTTTTATATATATATATAAAAAAGTAAGCTCTTGGTTCCATTAGACCTGTCTGGCCATAAGGAGTGGCAAGTTCTGATTCTCATGGTTCTCTGGAAATTTAGAGGTCTGTATTATTTCATAGCAACACACACAGAAAAACTGAATATGAGCAATCATGGCAATTCATTATTTGTCACCTGAATATCTAGCACTAAAACCTGAGGTTGTTTAGTTTTTTCTGATTTATTAAAATGTTTTTTATTATTTATTTAATGATGCTATAATGTTATTTCAGGGACCTCCAGGTGTACCTGGACTGGCAGGAAGCCCAGGAGCAAAAGGGGAACCTGGAGATGTTTTTTTTGACTCTGATTTAAAAGGTGATAAAGGAGATCCAGGATTCCCTGGACCTCCAGGTGTTCCTGGAAGAGAAGGAAGACCAGGGCGGGATGGCCTGCCAGGTGCCCCAGGTCTTAAAGGTGCATCGGTAGGTGTATGTCTATGTTTGCCCATTGTACTGTCTACTATATTAACTGTAGGGTATTACTGTCACAAGATGTCAGCACGTTCACCCTATCTTTCTTATACACATCTGATAGCAACACTCCACGTTACAATTCTCATTCACTGGAACACTCTTGAAGATAAATCCCATTACAATATTTCTGCATGCAGTGCAGAATACCTGCAATAATACCTGCTTGGAAGTAGACTAGGTAGCTCTCAACATTTTTGGTGCACTTACTGTGTTTAAACATCAATGTTAACCTGAGTTTAATTTTCCCCCATGTTGATATTTTCAAGAATGGGTCTGACACTTTGTTCTTCTTGTTTTATTACTACATTTATCTGTTGTGCAATGGCCCTGATGTCACACTTTCACCCAGTCTGTGACATTCTGTGACAGCCAAACCTTTGTCACTCGCTACCACAAAAGATGTAGATTTGGTGACTTTATGGCAAAGTGCATAACCTGTTGGTTATGCCACTACACTACACCTGTTGTCAAAGGGCTGACAGGAAGAGCAGGTCAGAGAGGAAGATGCAAGGCTATCTTGCAGTTAGTTTCTGTATTAAGGAAAGGAAAAAATACAAGGAGGCTCATAAACGCAAACTCCCCTAATTAAGAAGTTGCTTGAACTGGCATGCAGCCCCTCCTTCGCTCTCAAGCCTTCTTAGTTAGGGCTCCTCCCCTGTAATCTTCCTCTACAGTGAGCTCCAGGAGCCTCTATGCCTGTCTGGCTCGTTGCTCGGCAACATGTAACATCCTAGGGGTAAGTGGGGCTGGAGAACCGTCAGCAGAGGAGCTGTCAGGATGGATCTGGGGGAGAGATGCAGGACCTGGCTCCCCTCTGTTGTCTCTGTTGCAACCTGCATCCAAACTGGAAACCTCATCATTCTGCCCTGTTCTGGGCCATTTGCCTGCTTCTGCCTCTTAATGATCCCTCAAGCTTCCTGCTTCTAGTACCTCCCAACTTGTTCCCTCCTCTGGAGGTCTCTTGAGTGGGAAGCTTCCACCACTCTTCCTCATCCAAGCAATCCCTGACACCTGTAAATGTGGCTGTACATCAGGGGTAGCCAACATGGGGCTCCATAGATATGGTTGAACTTCCCATCAGCCAAGCCAGCATGACAGTGGCAGCGATGATGAATGTTGTAGTCCAACAACATCTGGAGGGCACAGTGTTGGCTATACATCCTACATATGATCCCTTTTAAATGAAGAATAGCTACAAATATTCTAAATATACCCACATCTGTAGACTGAGCTCCCAACCCACACTTTGGATTATGTCGAAAATAAGCTGTTACTTTCTTCCTAAAAAGTCTGTGGATATCTTAGCTTGTTTCCAAGGCAATCTAAATCCAGCCCACCCTTTCAACCTCACTCTTTACCAAGCATAACAAAATGGGTCTCAGCAACATCCCTACTGGAAACCTAGTTGCTTTTGTCTTATAATGAGGGGCAACTGTATTCTGAGCAGCAAGTAATTTTAAATGATCCCGTTTCAGGAACAGAATTTATGCACATTGAAAAACATTTATTCATAATCCAGTGTGGCCGGAGCTTGTTTATTGTAATGGTTAATCCAGCTACTTTAGTTAAACTAATGCAATATCATAAAATAAATGTTACTCTTTGATGTATAAGGTGAAGAGGTTATTGTTTTCTTGTTTTCTTAAAACCAGGGAACAATTGGGTTAAAAGGAGAACGTGGCCTCCCAGGAATAAGTGGTTTTCCAGGACCCCGTGGAGAGAGAGGTTTTCCTGGTTCCCCAGGGGTCGGGCCCTCTGGGCCACCTGGTGATAAAGGGGACAAAGGTCTTTCAGGGATTCCCGGCACACCAGGATTTCCAGGTAACACTACTGATGGTAGTCATACAAAGAGCTACTATTTACCCAGATGACAATTTCAGCAATACTAAAACTGCACAAAATATTTTTTAAAAAACCAGTCACAGAAATAGCAGCAGAATTGGTGTGAAACTTCATGCAATGTGATGTTCATGAGTTTTTGAAAAAAGACTCTAAAGGACAACATTGTAATGTTAGAATCAATAAGCTAGTGAGAAATAAAGCTAAGATTCAGTGCTTTTCAAATTATGTGACTTTCATTAAGATCTAAAAAGTGCTACCATTTGATTTTCACATTTGAGAGTAAGAGTGTCTAATAGTTTCCTGTACAACTAGGATTTATTTTATACCCACTCTTCATTCTTGCTTCTTGGGACAGATTGCAACAATTAAAACACAATGTTAAAAACAGTTTAAAGCCACTTACAATCAGAAGATGACAGATGTATCTCTTTGGGGAGAGAGCTGCACAGCTTAGAGTCTGCCACAGAGAATGCCCTCTCCTAAGCAACCAGCCCTCAAGCTTCTGAGGTGGAAGAGCTAAGAAGAGGGTTCCTCTGCTTTCCTTACCACTTGAGGGTTGCTGTAGCGAAGGGGGTGGTCTTCCAAGTGTTTGGGGCCTAAGTCATTTAGGGCTTTAAACCCCAATATGAACATTTTGAATTGGGCCTGGAAAGAAACTCCAATTCCAATTAAACTTTTTATTGTGCTAGCCATAGGCCATGGCATCATTCAGAAGAAGAACAAAAAGAAAAAACAAGAAATAAAGAACAACAATAACCATAAAAATAATCAGACACAGACATACAATAAAACCACGGTCACAGCTACTAAAATTATTTGTTGCATTAAATAGAATAGAATAGAATAGAATAGAATAGCAGAATATTCTCAGGTATGATGTGCAAATTAAATATCTGAATCCCCTTTGCAGTTGACTGCTATTTTGTCTAGTTCCTTCTTCCTGATCTTCTTAGTTGCCAGCACATAGAATGCTACTTTATAAGTAACAAAGTTGTCGGTGTCGCTCAGAAGCCATTTCCCCCTTTTCCCCCTATTCAAATGCTTTCCATTCGTAAACAGGGGTTTTATAAATCAGTCTCTTGGGTCTATATACCGTATTTTTCGCTCTATAGGACGCACCGGACCATAGGAGGGGGAGAACAGGGGGAAATTTTTTTTTCTTGTTCTCCCCCTCTAAAACAAGGTGCGTTCAAGGTGCATTCATCCAAAGCCTATGGAGCGCAGCAGGAGTTCCCGCTACCTTGGAAGCCTGGAGAGCGAGAGGGGTCAGTGCACACTGACCCCTCTCGCTCTCCAGGCTTCAATGAAGGCAACCCGAAGCCCCTGGAGCATGGCAGGAGTTCCCGCTGGACTCCGAAGGCTTCAGGTTCCTTTCGACCTGCTCTTTGGGGCTGGCGGGGGGAAGCCCACCACCAGCCCCAAACAGCAGGTTGGGGAACAGAGACTTCCGGGGTGGCGCCATCGGCAATGGCGGACTCCCTCTGATCTGGAGGGACTAGCTCCACGCGAAACGGATCTTTTCCGCTACGGCGAAGCGGGGACCCTTTCAAAAATCACAGGCGGATGAAGCCTGTGACCATGGGACTCGGCGGGCACCTTTAGCGCCCCCCAACCCGCAAAAGAACCCACTAATGGGCTCCGGAGCGAAGAGGGGGAAGTGGCGCGGTGCTGAGAGTCAACTGCTTCTTCCGTGGAGCGAAGCCGCACAGCCGTTGCCGGAGAGCGCTGCCTTTTTCCTGGGACAATTTGGCTTCTAAAATAATCACCCATGAGTGATTATTCGGACAATTTCGGACAATTGGACTTTAAATAAGGACTTGCGAGCAGAAAGGAAAATTGGACTTAAAAGTTTACCTCAATTTGGCACTGAAACGGGAAGGTCTAAACAGGAAGTCAGCCTTCCGTTTCTTTGTAGATAGATTAAAGCAAAGACATGGCAAACTAGAACTCAGAAAATCGCTTGTAAAAGATTAACTTTCATCATTTAAAATTGTTGAACCCCCCTTCGGAAGCAGGAGAAGAGGGGGGATTTTTTTGGACTGTTTAAACCTGCAGAAGTGAGTGTAATGTAAAGTAACTTTCTACCGTCCTGATCCTGGAGCGGGGTGTCAGAACTGACGTTTTTTTAAGCTCATTGACCAGAGACAAACGTTTTTGACAGATAGCTATAAGAAGAGAAACATTGATTCCATTGTTCCCCTTCGCATTTTAAAGGAACAAATATTGACAAAATATCTGAAAAAGGAAACTTTGTTGTTAGACTTGTCTTTAAAAGAAAGAACAAATAGAAGTTTTCCCCCTAGAGGGAGACTGTGAAACTGTAACCAACTCTGGGGAGCTTGCAGCTGTTACAGATTACAGTTGTGGGAATAGACTTCTGACCTTGCAGGACAATGTACTCAGAAGCTCTGTTGCGTGCTTTCTGTAAAACAAATGCCCTACTGGAACAGCTACATGAGAAGACGGACTTGATGACTGATGCGATCAGAAATTTTGAACAGGCAGTGGGAAATTATATGGAGCCTACCCAGGAATTAAATCAGGAGTGTGCCCTGACAGAACAGATGAGGGAAGAGGATGTTACTGAATCTTGGGCACCAGAGATGAAGGGAGCTGTGGCCCAGCAGGAACATGAGCTTTTGGACTTGACAAATGAACTTGGAAAAAGCCAGATTTGGAAAGATAAAGTTTGGTTTGGTTTGGAAATGGGGGGTTGGATAGGGGGTTGGATGCAGGGATGTTTGGACCTTTCAAGTCTGGCAATGGGCCGTGAGATGTTTGGGGTTGTGGGGGCTCTTAATTTTGGAGGGATTTTGAAACATGTTCTTAAATACCACATGGAGTTTAGTGTGGACTATGGAAAAGGGGCTGATTTGTCGAGAAGGGTCAAAAACATTGTTAAGCTGGAGTTCCCATGAGTGAAAGGAGCAGGAGACAAAGGAAAATACAGCTATAAATATGAAGAAGAGCCGTGGAAGGGACATGGAAGGGACTTAAGGGCCTCGGATACAAGGTTACCAGGTTAATGCGCTAGATCGATGGGACAATAAGGACTGACAAAACCCGGGACCAGGAGGAAGGGACACTGGATGAAGATTGGATTGTTTTTATTTCTTTTTTTTACTACTAGGATTGTTTTATAAAATTGATGAATGTTAGAAAAATGTTGGAACGAAATTACTTGGCTTTAGCAAAAATGTTTAAAGAATTATGTAAGAATATTATGGTTATGAGAAGTTGGTAAAAATAAGATTTAAGTTTTAAGCTTTAAGGTTCTTTATAGTAAGATAAGATTAAAATAGATTAAGGTAATGTAATGACAGTATATTATGAAATATGGAAAGGATTTGCTGCGACAATTAACAACTAGGATACAAAAAAAGGGAGGAGGAGGAGGTCAAAGAAAGAAGGTAATGACAGTTGAGGATTTGAGAATGATGGATTTGTTTTTGAGTGTTTGTGGTGTATTTTTGTTTTTTGAATTTGTATTGTTTGATGTGGTTTGTTTTTTCTTTGTTTTTTTCTTTCTCTTTTTCTGCTTTGTTCTCTTTTGTAATTCTAAAAATTTTCAATAAATATCATTTAAAAAAAAAGAGCAGGTCGGGGAACAGCGCAAAGGCTGCCGCTGCCCACCGAGCTTGTGGAGCTGGCGGTGGGGGGAAACACTGCTTTCCCCCACCGCCAGCTTCAAAGATCCCTGAAGCCTTTGGAGCGCAGCGCAAGGTCCTGCTACGCTCCAAAGCCTTCAGGGATAGCTTTGTGCAGCCATCCCCAAGCTAGAAGAGCAAGACGGAGCGCTCCGTCTCGCTATTCTGGCTTGGGAACAGCCTTTCCCCAAGCTAGAACAGCGAGACGGAGCATGGATGGGAGAATTTATTTACTCAATATGGAGTAATGGTGGTGGGAATTAATGGAGATAAAGTTAAAAGAAAACATGTGATTGACATTTACCAATTGGACTTTGCTTCGGAAATAGAAATGAATGATTCTGAGACACCTTGACTTTTAAAAAAATACAGTGGTACCTCTGGTTAAGAACTTAATTCGTTCTGGAGATCCGTTCTTAACCTGAAACTGTTCTTAACCTGAGGTACTACTTTAGCTAATGGGGCCTCCCGCTGCTGCCGCACAATTTCTGTTCTCATCCTGAAGTAAAGTTCTTAACCCGAGGTACTACTTCCAGGTTAGCGGAGTCTGTAACCTGAAGCGTCTGTAACCTGAGGCACCACTATATTGTTTAACAGAAAGTGGAGAAGATGGATGTAAGCATGGACTGAATGTTTTAAACAATCCTTTTTCATGTACCTGGCAGATGGAAAATTGGAAATTATTTCTTTGTACCTTTCTCTAATGTTTCTTTTTCTTCTGTTTTTTTATCTCTTTTATTTTATTTTTCTTTCTTTCTTTTCCTTTGTCTCTCTTCTTTGTTTTCAATCTTTTCCCTTATTCCTTTGGAGTCCTATGTCTGGTGCCTTTATTAAAGTCCAGAAATTGTATACTCATGGGGGTGGGAGATGGTTGATGGAGGACCCTGGGTGAGAGACAGGAAAATGTTGGTCTCCCAGGTGAGAGGCTGGGAGAAGAAAGGAAAGAGCCCAGGTGAGAGCTGGGAGGAGCTACTTACTATCTTCTGTGGGGATAAGAATTACTTTTAGAGAAGACTCCGTATTTTTTTATCCTTATTTGTATTTTTTTAGTTACTATTTTATTGTATTATGAAAAAGTTAAATAAAAATCTCATACAAAAAAATAAAAGACTTGGGGAAAAATAAAAATAGGTTACTCTTACTTGAATTCTGCTTTTTTAAATGATGTTATTCTTGCTTTCAGATTGAGACTGTTGCTTCAGAGAAGTAGCTATATTATTTCTCCAGTTCTTACCCCTTTGCACAGCTAATAGGCTCTTTACACTTTTATTCTCATTTGCAAGTCAACTCACTAGTTCCTAGAGGACTTCCCTTGACGTACGCCATGTAGACCAGAGTCTCTCAGTTCTGCTTTAGCCAGAACCCTCTGACCTGGCCAGTGAAGGCTGTTCCTTGTTTCGGTCAGAAGTGAGCTATTATTTATCTCTTCACACAGTTAAAACTTCCCCTCCCAGCAATGTTTATAACTAAATTTAAAATTTAAAAATTATTTTTTCTCCCAGAATGTAACCATTTCTTCATAGCAGCTGGCACAAGCCAGACAAGGTGGTCTCTCCCATTGGAGAAGAATTTGAGCAAGTGATCTTGTGTCTTCCAGAGGGAGGGACCACCCCCAGGTTAAGGAAAGCCTTGGTAGCACCTCAGAGAACAAAAATGCACAGGTAAAAAAAGTCCATTTCCCATAACTTCTATTCATGTGTAGCTATGATAATATTTTCAGCTTTATATACAGTTATACCTCTGGCTGCGAACATGATCCGTGCGGGAGGCATGTTCACAACCCGCAGCGTTCGCAGCCTGAAGTGCTGCATCTGCTCACGTGTGTGATGCGATTTGGCGCATCTGCGCATGTGTGTGATGTAATTTTGTGTTTCTGTGCATGTGCGAGCGCCGAAACCCGCAAGTAACCCATTCCGGTACTTCCGGGTTTGACGTGGTCCGTGACCCAAAAATGCGCAACCTGCAGCATTTGTAACCCAAGGTATGCCTGTATAGGGAAGCAACTTAAAACATTAGTTGCTGGTGCTCTTGGGGGGAAAGAACCAATGTAAAACGCCAGAAAGCTTATTTGGAAAAAGAATCAAAATGACTATGTGCTAGTAATAGTGTAACAATATACCAGTATGGTAAAAATGTTATTCTTCGCTGGGTGCGGAAGGATCCTATGCGTGTTTGTTCAGAAACAAGTCTTGCTGTATTTAGTAGGGCTTACTTCCTAGTACGTATGTTTAGGATTTCAACCTGAGTTACTCTTCTCTTGTTCCTCTTTCATCCATTAAATGTAGGAGAGTATATTATTGAGATAATGTTACTTATTATGAAACGCAACTGAGTGATAACATAGCAAATTAACAAGCATGTACCTTTTTAATGCATTACAAGGACCCAAAGGTGAAGCTGGACGCGTCATTTCTCTGCCTGGTTCTCCAGGAGCAGATGGTATTCCTGGCCCCCCTGGAATTCAGGGCATCCAAGGTAGTTTATCTCATATTAATGTGGAGGATTGTTCTGTAGCTCTCCCATTCCACCCAAATTCTCTTGTTTGTGTTAGAACCAGTGCTTTTTTTCTGAAAAAGTGTTTAGGGGTACTCTCATTTTGACTCAAGAAAATCACAATTTTATAGTTCAGATTGGGGGGAAATAAATACAGTAAATGGACAAAAGTGCAAAGATTCACAAAATGTTCAGGGGGTATGCGTACCCCTGCGTACCCCCTCCCAAAAAAAGCACTGGTTAGAACTAAACATGAGTCATTTTGTTTTTAACTGCACAGGTGACAAAGGAGATCCAGGGCTCCCGGGAAGGCCTGGCCTGCCTGGTGAAAAAGGCCAGACAGGTCCACCAGGAATAGGGTTTCCTGGTTCGCCAGGGCTCCCAGGTATGTTGTGCTTTATTTTGTGGTTGTAAGAGAAGGCGTAATCCGATAGGCAGCCTATAAATAATGAAATAAAAATTAAATACTGTAAAACGTTATTTGTAGTAAAACATTGTTAGTTGTTTAACAACTGGAGAGCACCAAGTGTTCTACCTCTGCTTCTTGAGAGTGGTGGAAATCTAGGAAATCCTGCTATGTAGGGAAAGGTATAAAACTAAAACTGTGATTCTGGAACAAATAACAGAATAAATGATGTGAGGAGGGAACTGTAGCCCAAAAAGAGGTGGTAAAGGAACACTTAGGTAGTTTAAAAGAAATCAAGTCTCCATGGCCTGATGAACTGCATCTAAAGGTACTAAAATAACTTGCAGATTTAATCTCAGGGCCTCTGTCTATAATCTTTGAGAATTCTTGGAGAACAAGGTGAGGCCTCTGCAGATCAGTGGTGGGCAAATGATGTCCCCATATTCAAAAAGAGGAAAACAGAAAACCCAAGTGATTACCGACTGGCAACCTTATTGATACCAGGAAAGGTCCTAGAAAAGGATTACTGTGATTACAAAGACCCAGCATGGGTTTCTCAAAAACAAGTCATGCCAGATGAATCTCATTCCCCCGCCCCCCTCTTTTTATGAATGATGATCAAGAGTCTGGAAACCAAGCCTTATGAGGGAGTTTAGCCCGGAATAGAGGAGACTTGAGAGGAAATATGATAGCCATATTCAAACATCTGTAGGACTGTCACATGCAAGAGGGAGCAAGCTTATTTTCTCCTGCTCCAGGACACAAACCAATGGATTCAAGTCATAAGAAATGAGATCCCAACTAAACATTAGGAAGAACTTTCTGATGGTAAGAGCTGTCAGACAGTGTAACAGACTCCCTCAGAAGGTGGTGGATTTGCAAGTGTGGATGGCTCCTCCAACTGGAGGCTTTAGGCAGGGTTCCCTGAAAGTATTGCCGCCTCTTCCAGGGGGAGGAGCCATCCTGCTCTCCAGATCTTCCCTGCCTCTGATTGTGTAGGTTGGGTCCCCTATTCTCTGCAGAACCTAATACTTTTTCACTTTTTAGAGTGGATTCTGGTTGTTTTGTTTGCTTCAAATCCTCTCCCTGTAGTTGTTGTCTCTGTTGTCCTGTGTAATAATAATAAGTAGAGGAGGTAAGAGCAGAAGAGGAGAAAAGTTTCTTACTGTTTTTAAAAATTGGGTTTCTAACATAACTGCGTATTGAGCCGTATTATCATGTCTTTGATTTTGTAGGTTTTCCTGGTCAGTCAGGCCCACCAGGTGTAACTGGAGAAAAGGGAGAACCCGGTTCTCCAGGGTTACCAGGTGCACAAGGGTCACACGGACAAAAGGTATTTATTAAGAGCTTCATCTAACTTCTACCAATTATAGCTGCAGGTACTAGCAGTCATGGAGGTTCAGATGTTGGCCATCCTCTGTAGAGACTCCAGGAAGGCATTGCTAATGCATGGCTTGACATTCTCCCCTGGATTATTCAGGCATACTTTGTGTTTCTCTGGACGGTGGGGGTGTCATCTGACACCAGCTCTATCTCATTCGGGCAGAGTTGGAGCTCTTCCATTTCATGCACAATTGTATTTTTCCTTTTTCTTTTTTGGCAGGGACTTTGGGGCTAGAGGGCAGGAAGGAAGCTGGTTTTTTATTCGATTTCTTATCCACTCTTCACCATTAGGTCCAAGGGCGGGCGGGTTAAAACAATTTTTTAAAATACTATATTAAAATCAATTATGACAACTTTAAGTCAAGAGAGCAGGGCGAGTTCACACACACATATAGTGCCAAAGGTGAGAGGACATCACCACATGTCAAAAGCTACATAAGGAAGGTGCCAGACACACGTCTCTAGGGAGGAAGTTCCACAGCTTAGGGACTCCCACTAATAATGCCATCTCCTGGGCAACCACCCCTGAACTTCCTCTAGTGTGGAACTACCAAGAGGGCACCTTCTTCTCAATTTTTTCTGTTTAATTTCTGAGCCTGTCTTGCTATCTCCATTAGCCTCTTCTGCTGACATGATGCATCTTCTCCCATCCTATGTGAAATGTTTATTCCTTCCAAATCAATTCTTCATCCCCCTCACAAAACTGTATGAGAACTTTCTTCTGCTGTCACCTTGGTTCTGTGATATTACAAAGTTCATTATTATTCTATAACATCATAGTAGATTAACCAGTGATGTGGGAATGGCAGAAAGTTTTTACTTTTTGGCTTATTAGACATATTTATCATTAGCATTTGATTTTTTTATTAATACACAAAAAAAGAAAACACAGTTACACCGTTACCAAATGAAAAACAAGTAGAAATCATAATAAAAGAACTAAAAAACACAAAACGTTAAAGTGAAAAATAATCTTTTAACTATAAGCTGGACCTCCCATCTACTTCTTAATTCAATTTCACATAACTTGCTGCCAATACAAACTGTCATCATATTTTAACTAATTCTTAATTTGTCTTAGGTCTCACATCGTTCTTAAGGCTACTACTGAAATTAGTCAAATGCAATGGAATTCAAGCTACTGTAAACATTTTTCAAATATATTTTAAAGACTTCCCATTTTGATACAAATGTCTGTTTTGGTTTATTCTTTATTTTTTCAGATAAGCTGTCTAGTTCCACATATTCAGTCAGTTTTTGCATCCATTCTTGCGTAGATGGAAGTTTATCAGATTTCCAATTTGCAGCAATTAGAACTCTTGCTGCAACCATGGCATATAAAAATATATCCTTTTTTTTTTTTTTTTTTTTTAAAGGAGTGTCCAAACCTGTAATTCCCAGAAGATAAGCTTCTGGTTTTCTATCGAAGGAGATGTTTAACATTCTTTGCAATTCTAAGTGGATGTCTTCCCAAAACGCCTTAATTTTCTTTGCATTGCCACCACATGTGGTAAAAAGTGCCTGGTTTTTCTCCACATCTCCAGCAGTCGCTTAGGACACTCTTATACATCTTAGAAAGTTTCCAGGGCATTAAATATCATTGATGTTGCATTTTAAAAAAAATTCTCTCTTAGGGTATAACAAGCTATGAACTTCCAATTATTTTTCCAAAAATTTCCCGTTGGGACATAGTTATTGCATACCCGAAGTCTTGCGACCACTTGACCATGGCCGCTGTACATTTTAGAGAGGGCTTTGCTTTTGGAATTGACTAGCTCAGATTCAAATCTTGAAATTTCTGTTGCAAAACCCTTTTGTTTATCAGATTTAAATTTCTCAAATATTTGATGGTATTGTAACCAGTCGGAAATATACTCTCTTAGTTCCTCAAAGCTTTTTAGTTTTATTTGGTTGTCATCTTTCTTTAAGAGTATTTTATATGTAGGCCAGATTTCTCCTTTTCACTGCAGAGGCTTCTGTTAGAGATGTCCACCATGGGACTTTGGGTTCTAACAAATTTCCTGATCATATGATCTGTAAAATTTCTATGTATTTTGGCTGTCCCATAAATTAGGTATGCGTGCCATCCCCATCGATTATCAAAACCCTCCAAGTCTAGGAGGTTCGGGTCTTCCAAAATACACCACTCCTTTAACCAAGTGAAGCAGGCTGCCTCATAGTATAATTTCAGATCGGTTAGGGAAAAGCCTCCTCTGTCCTTTATATCAATTAAAATTAGGTGTTTGATTCTGGGTCTTCTCCCTTCCCATAAAAACTTGGAGATCTCATTTTCCCATGTCTTGAGGCAGCCTGCTTCACCCAGTATTGGGATCATTTGAAATAAAAATATTAATTTGGTGAGGACATTCATCTTTATAGTGGAAATCCCTAGAAATGAAAGCTTCAGCCTACTCCAGGTTTCAAGGTGTGGGGTTTTTTTGTGTGTGTTTTTTAATGTCTAACCAAGTTTTTGTATAGTTATCCTGGAATAGGTTTATATTTTTGGGGGGTGATCCAAAAATGCCCAAGTACTTTGCTTTTTGGCATATTAGCATTTGAATTAAATGTTGCTGTAAGATCCCCTAAATAATATTTATTGATTTATATTTGTATGCTACTAACTCATAAAGAATACACACACCCACACACCCAGGTATGTTACACGTTGACTTTAGGCATATACATGCAAATTACATGCATTTAATTTGCAGTTTCAACTTTACATGCGTGATGACTGGCTGGCACAAATGAAACACATGGAAAGCTTAAAAGCTTTTACACCAGGTTTTCCTGGTGCCAAAAGAGCTTTTAAGCTCTCCACCTTGCTTACTGACTCTGGAAGACTCTTCTGAGATGTCAGATGGCCCCTTGCTTGGGGGGGGGGGGTAAGAACCGTTGGGTGTTCCATTTGGGGGTGACAATATACCATTTTGGCTTTACATGTACATCCCTGGAACATGACCCCTGTGCAAGTTGTGAGTCGACAATAAAACAACATAAAAACAATACAAAATAGTAATTCAAAACAAGAAAGTTTTAAAAAGCTGCAGATGCTTGTCAGCATAAAAGGGTTTTAAAGAGACACCTGAAAGTCAGTAACAAGGATGCCTGCTGCGTTGGATGGAAGAGTTTTCCACTGATGAAGAGTTTTCCACTGCATAGAAATGGCTAGACTAGATGCTCGGCTTCTAGCTGAACACAGTCAAGCCTCTGTAAAGGGGGGACAAGTAGTGGTGCTCCACTGGATTATCTCAGTAATTGAGCCAAGATATATGGCTCTTGTCAGGCCATAAGGTATCGCGAACCCAAGTCATTTGGGACTTTACACAAGAAACGTGGACCTGGCTCAGTAAAATATAGCCAGACAGTGTAAATGTTTAGCAGAGGTCACTGCTTAATTGTAAAAAGAGAGAGAAAACCCTCAAAGCGGTTTACAAAAATATGTTGATGGAATTTACCCCCATCAGCAGCCTCACAGCTGCATTCTGCACTAGGTGGAGCTTCCAGAGCAGCCCCAAGGGCAGCCCCACATAGAGCACATTGCAGTAATCCATTGTCATGGATAGCCATGCCTGGACTGCAGCGGCTAGGTTATCCCAATTCAGATTCATCTATAGGTGGCATACCAAATGGGGCTGGTAAATGTAGTCCTAGGTCACTTGGGCCTCTAATGACAAAGATGGACCTCCCCACAAGTTGTGTCCCTGTTCTTTAAGAAGTGCAATCCCATTTGGAATGGGCAACTATTCCAACTATTCCAGACCCAGGAATCACCTGCCCACAGAGCTTCCATCTTCTCAGGATTCAGACTCAGTTTGTTATCTCTCATCCACCACTGTAAAATAGCAGTAGAGACTAAGTAGTGCCCTGCAGAACCCCACAGAACAAGTGCCATGGAGCCAAAGAACACTCTCCTCTTGCTACTCACTGGACTCAACCATGCAAGGAGGAACTGTGCCTCCAATGCCCTTCCTACACACCACTTGATCCAGGACACCATGGTCTATGGTATTAAAGAAAGATTGTGTAAGAATCCTCTCTGGATTACAGTGTTGTCCTTATTTGTTGATGGGATGCTTGCTTTCATTTTATTAATGTCTGATTATTCTAATACGTTAAGGGTGAACCTGGATTAGGTCTCCCAGGCCCTAAAGGTTTTCCTGGTCCACAAGGACGAGATGGCCTTCCTGGATCAAAAGGTGATCGAGGTTTACCTGGCATACCAGGAGAAAAAGGATTTCCAGGTGTGACTGGCCAGCCAGGATCCCATGGTAAGCTTTTTGCCATTACTAGCTAAATTATGATGCAGGGTTTTCCCCCTGCGTCAGTAATTCACATTAGGTGACATTTATGGCCAAACATAACCTGGGTGGCCTTATACCTCATTTATTTTCCACATTATTCTCAATCTCTCCTTGTTATTTCTCCTTTCTTCACTTCAGGGAAGTCTTTTCTCCCATTTGATTTTCAAAATACAACAATGGAAGCACCATGTTGGCCCTGTACAATAGATTTACTCAGTTGTAGGTTCCATTAAATTAAAAGGGACTCCCAAATAAGTGTTTGTAAGGTTTCAGTGTTAGTGACGTTGAGGGTGTATGGAGTATTGTAAATCATTTGGGATACCTCATGGGAAGCATTTCATAAATGAAATAAATAATTCACTCATTCATTCTACAAAGAGTTGTTGTTGACATCCGTCTATCTCAAGATACAGTGGAGTGCATCTCTCGGGGTGAAGTCAAACTGCTGGAAAAGCACCTACTGTGGTTGCAGAGACCGGTAGCTCCTGTATTGTTTTTGCTGTGTTTGCAGTACGAAAGTAACCTCCCTGGTGTGCAAGCCTGTTCAGTGTGTATGGAGGACCTGAGTGTATGGAGGTCTTGGTCTCACTGCTGTGGTCCAAAAGAAAGCAGAGCAAGGTGTTTGGTACCAGCTTGGCTGCAGAAGTTGCCAGGAGGAGGGGTACAAGGTGCCATCCAACCACCTTAGGGACTCTACTCCAGATTTGTGTAGGGCTTACTCCTTAACCATTTCTTCTCCTGAAAAGCAGCGGGTAAAGACTCAAAGGCAAATAATCTTTCTAATTAGTAATAATTAGTATCTGAAGAAGTGTGCATGCACACAAAAGCTCATACCAATAACAAACTTAGTTATTCTCTAAGGTGCTATTGGAAGGATTTTTTTTATTTTGTTTCGACTACAGCAGACCAACACGGCTACCTACCTGTAACTAGTAATACCCAAGTTAACTTGCTACCACTGTTTGATTTTCCACTTAGGTGACCCTGGTCCTTCTGGAATACCAGGTCTACAGGGCTCCCCCGGTTTACCAGGAATAGGCCCTCCTGGCCCTCCTGGGGTTCCAGGACAATCTGGTCCTCCGGGACCAATAGGTAAATTGTTCCTTTTGTATTTGTTCCCTTTCCATTTATGTTTGTAAGATGTACAGTGTAACATACATTTAAACAAAATGCATTCATTTGGATGTGTACTGTGCAATTCTCTTTTTAAGGAACTGTATGTATATTTATGTTTCTGAGTTTTGTCAGCAATCTGAATAAAACTGCAGGATGATTGATTTTAGAATGTTTATGTACTCCTCCTATGAGGGTAAGTCACATTGAACAATGTGCAGCTTATGTCTGAGTAGACATGCATGGAGTTATAGTATTGCAGTAGTCCTTAGCCCTCCAGAATTGACCTCCACAGTCACTTACGGACTCACTTACCATAAATAATGTTTCATTATTATTTCTTGAATAATGAAAGTTTGTACAATTTTTTTTGCAATAATTGTTGCATTATAAGGTTCTTAACTTTCATCAGTAACCTGACATGAATAGTAGCAGGAGAACAAAAATGAATAGGGTAGAACGATTAATCCAAATGCAAGGATTCCCCCACCCACATTTTTGAGCCATGTGTCATTTGTTCTTACTTGTGTTGGACATTTTATTATCAAGAGCCACTTTCTATCATTTTCTCTTTTTTACTGCAGGACCTCCAGGAAGCAAAGGGGAAAGAGGCTACCCGGGTGTTCCTGGGCTAGACATGCCAGGGTCCAAAGGAGATAAAGGTAGCCAAGGATCTCCGGGGCTGCCAGGATTACAAGGGCTGCCAGGCCTGCCTGGCCCACAAGGACAAGAAGGGCACCCTGGTGCCCCAGGTACACATTCTTCCTTCCTTCCAGTGACTATTTATTGTCTGTCATATTATCCTCTCTTTTACAGAGTGAAACATGTGGTTCTATAAGGAGTATCATGAGAAAGAAGGAAATGGAACTCTGTACTTTTTCTCCTTTCATTTCAAAAATACAAAGGGATACAGAGTGTCTTGATTATGCTTGAAAAAGAAATGCGTGCCTGACAAAAAAGAAATCCACGAAAAACAAAGAGCAATTAGGATGTTGTCAAAGGGTTTCAGAGTGAAGTCCCCTTGAAGTTTTAAACTGTTTTCAGGAGATGTACATTCACAGTAGTCCATTTTACACTGGCTACTTCCCTGACCCCGCTTATGTAATTCATTAATATGAGTGGGGAAAAGCTTGCATTTATGCCTATTCTTTGTAGCTACTTCCTACATTTCTGATCTAAAGCAGGCATCCTAGAACCTGAATGTCATGTAAGAAGTGGCAAATTCAGTAAAAACTTCACATCCCAATGGAATTATAAGCACACTCAGCATCCAATACAAATGAAAAATTATGCAATGTTCAAACAAATCATATTTTCAATGATATTGGTTCATTCTGTAGGTTGAATAGTTTATATCCTGCCATTCAATGCTCCAGTCATTTAAAACAATAAGAAAGCATATGGTTTTAATCTAGTTAAAGAAAATAAAACTATTCAAAATACAATTTAACCCAATAAATATGCAGCAAACAATAAAACCCAGAAATAAGCTTATGTTTTCTTTTTTAATAAAACACCTTCATCCACCTTCAGAGGTGTGGAGAATGGCAGCCTGGGAGAGGGCTTTCTCTGTGGCAGGCCCTAAACGGTCCTCTCTGCAGAATTCTTGCTAGTATCTTCAGTATGCATTTTCTGGCATATGCTTAAGATGCACATTTCTGAAAGGTGTTTTTGTGGGACCCACCTCTTCTGTTATGCTTAACTTATATTGTGCTGTTTTCGCTTCAGGTTGTTTTTCTTTACTTGTTTTTGTAATTCTTTACAAACTGTTTTACTTGTTTTCAAATTGTTCAATTGCTGTATTTTTCCATATATAAGACGCCTTCTTGTATAAGATGCCCCCTATTTTGGGGGACTCCAAATTAAGAAAACACCCCACAGCACTACCCGTGTATAAGACAAGCCCCAATTTTAAACCTAATTTTTTGGTTAAAAAAACATAAATGGAAAAATATGGTATATTGCTGTAACCAATCCTTACAGTGAAGGGTGGCTAACAAATCACATATGTGTGTTATTTATCTTTTTGTAACTATCAATACACTTATGAGAAAGAAACTATAAATGAAAAAATAACTCATTACTCAAATTGTCTGAAGTATGTCAAGACCTACCTATGTGATACTGACACAAATCCCACATTAGTACTAAGCAATAGAATGATAAAACAAAACTCTTCTCTCAGCCATAAGATGTTCATGACATTAATAACCTGTGAAAAAGACTATGAATTGAAAGTGGAGACACTATATGTACAGTACTTTATCTTGTCTAGTTTATTTTTTTTTTAAAAAGTATGTCAATGTATGAGTTCATGCAATATTTACTTGGAATAGAACACATAGCTAAGATGATTGTCACATAGATGCATGGAACTGGTCTGAGCTCAGCAATAAAGCCTGCTGGGCAGAACTATTAGAGTGAAATTGCAATGTATTAGAAAAGTCACAGAAATGTAAGCAGTTGTTCCAATTTGGGTTTAGGAATCAAAGGAGAAATGGGAGTTATGGGCACACCTGGAAGCCAGGGTCCTCCTGGTCCTTCAGGATCTTCTGGAGCTCCAGGTGAAAAAGGTAAGAGCAATTTGTAGATTCACTGGCCAAGTGAAATCAGGCCTTTGGTTTAATTCAGGAGCTAGGAAACTCTGGTTCACAGGCCTGGTTAGGTCCATCTTGTGTCCCTTTGGCCAGGGAGGCCACTTTGTCACAGAATACCCTCCTGCTCCACAACTGACGTCATCTGTGATGTTAGGTAAGAGTCTCGGCTGCCAACAAGCAATCGGGATCTTTTAAGTATGCTCTGGATTGTTCCTTGGCAAAGGAGGCTGTAACAGCAAACTTGCTGGGATTGGCTGAGCTGCAGAGTTCCTCATGAGGAACACCATAGTGCACCTGACTCCTGCCAAAGCAGAGCTTGAAGGCCTATCAGCTGACCAGCACTGACTTCAAGCTCTGTTTGGATCTTACTTTGCAGAACCACAAAGGAAAATTGCCAGCTGAAAAAAGTTCCCCACCCCTGGTTTAATTCCATCACTCTGCAATCTTTCTACAAGCAGGAGGTACAGAAAAATGTTGCAGTTTATGTGCACAGGGATACAGAACTGGATCTTGTTACAGGGCCAGGGCCAGAAGTGGGCAGCCCTTTGCAGGCACCTTTGATTGGTGGACAGAGCCACCCACCCTCCCAGCAATCACCTGGTGCCACTGGCGGAGGAAGAGGAGTGCGGGTGGAGCGCACTGCCCCCGGCAGCGCGATCCCAGCAGAGTGCCATTGTGGCTGCCCCCCATCCATGCTGGGCACCACGTCCTCGCAGGTGGTGTGCCACGCCCCCAGGACACGGGCCAGGCCCCCTGCTCTCCGCCCCCCGGTGCCGAAGCATGAAGCTCCGCCACTGCCTGGTGCCACATAATTGCTCTCCCAAATTTTGCTTCAAAACCTGTTCCTGAATTCAGTACTTGTAGAACTGATTGCCTTTTTCTGTCACTGTGCAAAGCTTGGAAGTAAATCCTGTTTCAATCTGATTGTGCATTTCTATGTACAAGCCTCTTTGGAGGGTTTGAGAATGTTTTTTCTGTGCTCTGGGAGAGAAAATATCCTTATTCATGAAGGCTTAATTGTGCTCAACTAACATGCTTTTTGCAGGTGACAGGGGTTTTCCTGGAGCTGTGGGGCTCAGAGGTGATCCTGGCTCAAAGGGTGAAAAAGGTGAAGCTGGTCTACGAGGAGAGCCAGGAAAAATGGATCATGTAGACATGGAAAGCATGAAAGGCCAAAAAGGAGATAAAGGAAGTAAAGGTCTGTAAAATTAAATAGCACCTGCCTTTTGCATGTAACTTCTCTTCTATTTTGAACATATTCTGATGCACGGAACCCCCTTCCTCAGTGTTTGGCTTGTCTCAAAAACCAGAATAAAAATCCTGCAGAATAAAGAATAAAAAAGAACCTCAAGGAGGTTTGCTAGCATCGTCAGCTACCCTCCTTTACCAGCAAAAAAATCTCTTCTTATCTTTGCATATGGTCTAACAGAAAGTGAAGAAGATGCATACTAACATGGACTGAATGTCTTAAATCATCCTTATCTGATGAAAATCAGACAGAGAATCAGAAGGGTGTTTTTTTCCTCTTTGGTGTTTTATCTCTATGTTCCCCCCCCCCCTTATTTATTTTCTTGTTCTCCTATCCTCTCTTGTCTTTTTAATTCTATTTGTTCTAGTTTTTTTATTTTATTGTGAAAACTTTAATAAAAATCAGTTTTTAAAAGTGGCCAAATATTTTCAGGTTTATCAGAGAAAGTTATTTGAGCTGTTTGAAGTTTTAAATTTCCCAGAGTGTCCCATTCCAAGGGACACTTGCAGGGTGGGCAAAGGTGGCCAGCACAAAAAGTTATAGTTTTCATTGGTGGTCATTATTTTATTTCCTCAGTCCTGAAAAAGGCTCTTCTAGACTTCATTGAACCATAGAATTGTAGACCTGAGGGTCATCTAGTTTAGCCGCCTGCAATGCAGGAATCTCCAATAAAGCATCCATGATAGAGGGCCATCCAACATCTGCTTACAAACTTCTGAGAAAGGACTGTCTGCCACCCTCCAGTGGAGTCTTTTTCCACTGTCAAACAGCACTTAACATCAGAAAGTTATTCCTGATATTTAGCTAGAATCTCCTCTCTCCTTGAGTACCTTGAGTCCTGCCCTCCGGAGCAGGAGAAAACAAGCTTGTTCCATCTTGCATGTGACAACCCTTAAGTTATTGGAAGATGGCTATCATCTCAGTCTCCCCTTTTCCAGGCTAAACATACCCAGGCTCCTTCAGGTTTCCAGATCCTTGATCATCCTAGTTGTCCTCTTGTACACATACTTCTATCCATCTTAAATTGTGGTGCCCAGAACTGGACACAGTATTCCAGATGTGGTCTGACCAAGGCAGAATAGAGTGGTACAGTGACTTTCCCTGATCGGGACACTCAACTTCTGTTGAGGCAGCCTAAAATAGCATTAGCTTTTTTTTTGCTACTGCATCACAGTGTTGACTCATGTTAAGCTTGTGTCCCCCAGATGCTTTTCACATGTGCTACTGGTTGGCCAGGTGTCCCCCATCTTATTATTATTTTTTTGTAAATATTTTTTATACATTTTCCAATTTTAAAAAAACACATATTAATAACAAATCAAACCAGATCTTTCCACATTCAAAAACAAAAAACAATACAGCCAATTATATTATCCAAATTAATTAATTTCAATGGGACTTCCCATGTTCTGGATTTCAAAAGCTAAATGTCCATCCTTTATTTTTCTGCTATCTTCTTTATTACTTCACAATTTTCCAATCCTGATATTGACAATCTCCTCTCTCGATCAGTCAGCCGCTGGTATAACTCACTATCTTGTTTTATTTGACCATTCCTTAATTCTATAATCACGCAGGGGGCTTTTTCCACATTGCTCTCAGTCTTAATTATTTTGAAGCACAAAATGACCCCTCCTTTTTCTGCTGATTCTTGTTCTAATGGGCTCTGGGCTTCCATCCAAGGTTGAAATTAATTAGCGACTTCTCACTGTCTTTAATCTTTGGTGTTTCAAATGTACTGTAGGGGTATACTTGGCAATCAGTAAGTCACACAAAGATAGTTTCAGTTTCCCCGTAAAAACCCCCGCCAGCTCTCCGGGGTGCTCGGACAGCTGGCAGGCATCCAGAGTTCACCGCCACTCTCTTCTCAGACTGTATGTAACTGTATGCAATATTCCATGCAAGTAAATGCATCCTCTTTAAAGTACACCCCTTTTGCAATTCCAATAAAAAAATCTCCAATCTCCCACCATTGAAGGAGGCTTTTTCTGATAATATCCTTTTTCTTACTGCGTCAGAGCTTTTACCGTCACCATCTTCCTTCTCAGCCCGAGCTGTTCTAACCATATCTGATCTTGCTCTGCCAATTTTGTATAGTTTAGCAGATTTTTCTTTTAACTCTTTCCATTCAGAACATGCCTGTTTTTTTGCCAAATCTTTTAATTTTTAGGAAACAGGGACTCCCGGCTGATGAGACTGATTTTGGAGGGTTGCCAAATTCGTGCCTTGGACATCACCCAGCATCCCTGCCTCCGCATCTTGTTGCGGAGTGCAGATAACGGACAGTTTGCGGGTGGCGCAGACCCCCCTACTCTGGGGCAGGGTAGTCAGGGTTAATTACCCTTATTTACCCTCAGGGGAATTACTGGCATGACTGGCTGTCCGATCTCTTAGGAAGCCAACATATCTCATCACCAGAAGCCGGATGTCAGGTGTCCCCCATCTTATATTAGTGTGGCTGCCTCATGGACTAGTTCTGGGTGGGAGTGAACAAATGGTCCCTGAACAAATTGGTTCCTTCCAATGAAGCAGATGTAGAAGGGATGCTGGCACATGGACTGGCAGTATGCTGATGAGTGTACTCTGGGGGGGGAGGGGGCTGGAGTTTGACTTGGAAGAGGGGCAAGCTATTTGTGGGGAACTGTACCTGCTCAGACACTAGATTGGTGTGCATAGGTATCCAGAGCTGTAGAAGCGACTGTACAGTCATACCTCAGGATAAATGTGCTTCAAGTTAAGTATTTTCGGGTTGCGCTCCGCCGTGACCCAGAAGTAACGGAGCGCGTTGCTTCCGGGTTTCGCCACGCACGCAGGCGGTCAAAATGACGTCACGCGCATGTGCAGAAGTGGTGAAACATGATCCACAGATGCAGGTTGTGTTCGCTTCAGGATGCGAATGGGGCTCCAGAACGGATCCCGTTTGCATCCCAAGGTACCACTGTATTATCTTTGACAATAGATGATAGATGATAGATAGATAGATAAATTTAACCCTAACCCTTTGGCTGGGAAGCACCCTGGACAGATGGGGGAGGCCTGTGTGGCCAATAGGATGTCACCACCACTTCTTCCGCCCTCAGCAGTCGGACCTTGGGCAGCAGGGACCATGGTGGGAATGCATATAGCAGACCTGAAGGCCAATTCTCTGTTGGTGCATTCATCCCACAGCAACCCAGTGATGGGAATCAGGAGAGGTTGTTTTGAGAGTACATTTCACATTGCTCCCTTGATGGGCCTTGTATCAGATTATCATCTAAGCAGGGGTACAGCCATACTCCCAAAGTCCATACACACCAGAGCAACTAGGAGTTTGCAGAAGACTCTCGGAGAAGATTTGAGGCCAAACAGCAAAGCCCTGATTTGGAAATGTCTGTGGTTTGTGTCGTCCCATGTTTTCCATTCAGCATTCCACAGCTCTTGGAATGAGTCTGGAAAAGGCAGGGTAGCCAAACACTGCTGTCCATCTGGAAAGGTAGACTTGGCTCCTTTGGTTGCCGCTGGAGCATTTGCCTGTTTCCATGTGTTGTTCCTCAGGGAGTTCCAGGACTCTCCTGGCTTCTGACTGAAAATGCCTTCCCTTCAGGGGTGGCACTTTCAACTCCTCTTCAGTCAGCTTGCCTTTTTCCTTTCATCTGAGGCTGATAAGGGCTCAAAATCAGAGAAAATGTCCAGGGTGCCCACCACTTGCTGGCCCTAAGTCCTATTCCTCGCCCATCCCAAGTCCTTGGACGTTTGCTGCCTTTCTTGCGCTCCCTCGGGTGGGGAGACTTGGCATAGGCGCTGGAAGGAAGGAGAGGCACAGGAGGGGTGGAGGAGGCAAAAGACGGCGAGGATGGTGATCTCTTTCTTTTCCGCTTAATTTGCCTTGCCACCTGCTTGCGCTTTTGAGGGGTTCCTTATCTATTTTAAGAGCCCCAGAGCTTCCTCCACCCTAGGAAAAGCCAGATGAGAACCATCCTCTTGGGAGGGACTTGCCCTGCCTCCGGCTGCCGCTCTGGTCCTACGGCTTATCCCAATTCCGCCGAGAGTCTCCCACTGCCCGGCATGGCGCGGATAATAATAATAATAATAATTTATAATAATAATTTATTATTTATACCCCGCCCATCTGGCTGGGCTTCCCCGGCCACTCTGGGCGGCTTCCAAAAGAATATTAAAATACTATAATACGTCAAACATTAAAAGCTTCCCGAAACAGGGCTGCCTTCAGGTGTCTTCTAAAAGCCTGGTAGTTGTTGTTCTCTTTGACATCTGGTGGGAGGGTGTTCCACAGGGAAGGCGCCACTACCGAGAAGGCCCTCTGCCTGGTTCCCTGTAACTTGGCTTCTCGCAGTGAGGGAACCGCCAGAAGGCCCTCAGTGCTGGACCTCAGTGTCCGGGTAGATGCCTTTTGCTCCGTGCAACCCGCCCCGAGCGAGCGCGAAAGGGAGGCAGATGGGGGAAGCGGCAAGGCGGTCCCATGACTCCTTGCCGGGGACCAGCGGGGAGAGTAGGGGTCCTCCGCTGCCTACGCCCTCCTTGCGCAGAAGGCTTTCGCGCAGAGAGAGTAGGAGGAGACTAGGCGTCAAAGAGCTTCTTTGCTGGAAGAAGTTTAAGAAACGCCCACTGACGGATTCTGCCAGCGATTGAGACAGCCACGGGTGGCTGTCCGGACAGAAAAGTTCACTCAGGCAACCCAGCCAGGTGTTTGCACCGGCTTACGCACGAGCAACCCCTAGAACCATTACAGCAATCTGTCAGTCTCTGACGTTGCTTGTGCACAGCCCCGGAGAGGCAGCACAATGAGCCAAACAGGGCCGTCCGGAGAGACAGAGCAAGAAGCCATGGCGCGAGGTCTGGTCGAGAGGAACCGAGACCTGGAGGCGCATGTCGCTACCCTGTCTGCGCGGCTGGAGGAGAGATGGGCTCAGGATGCACAGGTCAGAGCCACCCCGATAGGGAGGAAGGTCCTGGGGCTGGTACACAAGTTTGGTGGAAAGCCCCAAGACTACAATGCCTTCCGAACGGAAATTCAGTACGCTTTGGAATTGCAGAAAAATGACTTTGTGGATGACGGGGAGAGGGTGGCTTACATTGTTGGACATCTGCAGGATGGGGCGCGTGAATGGATCAGGCCCCTAATGGCGACGCAGAATGATGCATTGAAAGATCTTAAGAAATTCTACCAGGGAATGGACGCAATGTTCTCCAGAGAGGTGGAGCAAAGCGTGACACGGAGGGAGCTGATGGGGTGCAAGCAGGGGAGCCTGTCCATCAGAAACTACTGGTCGCGTTTTGCGATGTTAGTCCACAAGCTCGGGTGGGATCTGGACTCTGAACCAGTACAAATGTTGTTTGAAGAGGGTTTGGTCCCCGAAGTGAAAGACGAGTTGTCCCAAGCGCCCCGCCCGCGGTCGATGGATGAACTCACAAAGACTGTGCTTGAGATCGGTGTACACCAGGAAGCGCGGGCTCAGGAGAAGCGGGAGATAAGGGCGGAACGTTTCCATGACAACCGCATTCCGGAGATGCCGAGGGAGCCTTCCCAGGCGGCGGAGCCGATGGAAATTGATGGAGGGCGCGCGAAGTTTCAAACGCTGGTGAAGGTCGGAAAAGGGAGGGGAAGGAGTGGAAAACTACCAAGAAGTGTTTCCTCTGTCAGCGACCGGGACATTTTGCAAAGGTCTGCCCTCAACGAAAAGCCTGGCAAGGCATGATGGGGGCTGCAGGCCACGACAAGAAGGGGGAGGAAGAGCCGGTGCAGGGAAACGACAACGCCTGGCTGCCAACCAGCAGGGACAGCAGCCAGGCCAGCAACCAATAGAAGTGCCCCAGCCTGACCCTCCCAAGGCAACTATAGCCATAGAGGTGGTGCTAGAACTCCCAAATGGGCACCCCGTCAAAGTGGAGGGGCTGCTAGATTCTGGCAGCTCGTGTAATTTCTTCAGCAGAGTCTTCGCTCTGGAGCACCAGCTCCACCTGTTGCCACTAGATTTTCCCTTGCAGGTGACCACCATCGATGGCAGGGAACTCCTGGGAGGGGAAGTGACACACCAGACACCGCCAATGCGAATGAGTGTCTCCAGGCACACGGAAACCATTGCCTTTCACGTGGCCACGCTGGCAGGACCCCCAATAATACTGGGAATGAGCTGGCTGGCAATACATGACCCAGTGGTGTCATGGCATCAGCGGTTGGTCACCTTTGGGTCAGCTAGTAAGCCTGCTTAGAACACTGTCTGGGAGGGAAGGAACCAAGAATGACTGTGGCCAGGGTGGCTGGGGTGGCCCTGGAGCAAAAAAGGGAGGTGCCACCACAATATGCTGATTTGAAGGAAGTCTTCAGCGAGAGGGAGGCAGACAGACTGCCCCCCCACAGGCCCTTTGACTGCCAAATCAACCTGCTTCCAGGGGCTCAGTTACCGGTGGGTAAGCTGTATGCCATGTCCGACCGGGAGATGCAGGAGTTGCAGCAGTTTATTGACAAGAACCTGAAGAGAGGTTTCATAAGGGAATCAAAGGCGGTGGGGGGCAGTCCAGTGTTCTTTGTGGACAAAAAAGAGACTAATCAGCCCAGATTAGTCGTGGATTACCAGGCCCTAAACCTGGTGTCAGAACCCGTGACTTTCCCAATGCCCAGGATTGACGATATTTTGACACGTGTGAGGCAGAGGAAGATTTTTACCAAGCTGGACCTCAGGGGAGCATACAATCTGATTAGGATAAGGGAGGGGGATGAATGGAAAATGACCATGTTCGCCCCCCTGGGGGCTTTTGAGTACTTAGTCATGCCATTTGGATTACAATCGGGGTCCGCCTGCTTTCAAGCCTTCATGCATCATGTGTTGGGGCCCCTGCTGTACAAGAATTGCGTAGCCTTTTTGGATGACGTCTTAATCTATTCGGACAATGAAAAGCAACACGTCAGAGACGTCAGGGAGGTGCTACAGAGATTGAAGAAGCATCAGTTGTGGGTCAAGCTGGAAACATGCCAATTCCACGCCAGGGAGGTCGAGTTCCTGGAGTACAGGTTGTCAAAGGACTAGCCATGGATCCGGGCAAAGTGAAGGCAGTGCTGGAACGGAAAGCCCCCAAAAACAGGAAGGATGTGCAGAGGTTCCTAGGCTTCAGCAACTTCTACAGGAAGTTCATAAAGAACTTCGCTCACTTGACAGCGCCCATAACGGATTGTCTTAGTAGCAAAAAGAAGTTCGCGTGGACAGAGGATGCGCAGCAATCCTTTGAAAAACTGAAGAAGGCGTTTGCCTCGGAAGAGCAGCTCCTGCACGTGGATCTGGAGAAGCCCATGAGACTGGAGACGGACGTGTCCGACCGTGCGATTGGAGCGGTCCTTTTGCAGCCCGGGGCCAAGCAGAACTGGAGGCCGTGTGCCTTTTTCTCTAGGAAGCTGAGCAAGTCGGAGCAAAACTACATGGTGTATGACCGAGAACTGCTTGCAATCTATGTGGCATTTCGGCAGTGGAGACATCTATTGATAGGGGCGCGGCACAAGATCCAGGTCCGAACTGACCACAAGAACTTGGAATACTGGCGGACCGCGCGAGTGCTCAACCAGAGACAGATCAGATGGTCCCAGGAGTTCGCCAAGTTTTTCTTCGAGCTCCGATACGTGCCGGGAGAGGAAAACGTAAGGGCAGATGCTCTCTCCCGGAAACCGGAGTACATGGAAGGAGAGGGGCCACCAGAGACCAGGCACGTGTTCCCCAAGGACCGGTGTGTGTGTGGGGGAGCGTTGGTTGGGAAACGAGAACTGGCAGGGCTCACCAGAGACGATGAGTTTGCTCAGACAAAAATCAGGGAACTCAGGGACGGAAAGGAAGTCAATGGAGGGTTTGAGGAAAAGGAAGGGCTACTGTACTATAAGGGGGCGCTGTATGTACCAGGGGAGACTTTGAGGGGGAAGGTACTTAGACAACTCCATGACAACCCAACAGCTGGGCACTTTGGGCAGCACAAGACCATGCTACTTGTCACCAGGCAGTTCTGGTGGCCAAAGGTGAGGGAAGACGTACGAGAATATGTACGAGGGTGCAACCGATGCCAGAGGGCAAAGGGGGAAAGGGCTGCCCCCCGCGGGGCTATTGGAACCCTTACCTACACCAGAAAAGCCCTGGGAGGTGGCGTCCATTGATTTTATGACAGATCTGCCCAAGTCAAGGGGAAAGACAGTGGTCATGGTAGTGGTCGATCTACTGACTAAAATGTGCCATTTTGTAGCTTGCTCACATGCAGCAACGGCAGAGGAGACAGCCAGGCTGTTTGTGGATCACATTTTTAGACTGCATGGGGCTCCATTGAGGGTAATCTTGGATCGCAGGAAACAATTTACTTCCTGGTTCTGGCGGAGACTCATGAGCTTGCTACAGGTCGAGGTGAGCTTCTCGACGGCGAGGCACCCAGAAACCAACAGACAAGCCGAAAGAGCGAACGGTATACTCCAGCAGTACCTACGCTGCTATGTCAGCGAGAGACAGAACGATTGGGTAGAGAAATTAGCTTTGGCTGAACTGGCGTACAATAACGCTGAATTTGCGTACAATAACACGTGTCCATGGGAATGAGCCCGTTCATGGCCAATTACGGGTGTCCCCCCAGGGCCTTCCCGGGGCGGGTGGAGGAAGGATGGAGTGTACCTGCGGCTGAGCAATTTGTGGAGGAAATGGAGGCCTTACACCAGCAACTCAGGCTGAACTTGGAGCGGGCCAAGGAAGTTTACAAGAGGCAGGCGGACAGGCACCGTCAGGAGGGGGAGGCCATACGGGAGGGAGACCGGGTGTGGTTGTCATCCCAAGGGTTGCCCCTAAAGGGAGGGTGCAAGAAGTTGCAGCCTAGGCAGCTGGGGCCTTTTGAGGTAATACAGCAGGTTAACCCAGTGGCATTTAAACTCAAGTTGCCTGACAGCATGAAGATACATCCGGTGTTCCATAGGTCCCTACTTTCACCTTACAGGGAGGGGCGGGAATTCCCGGGACGGGAGGGAGGGGTTACCACCCACCCGCGGGTAGAGGAGAGGGAACACTGTAACGAAGCCATGGAAATACTCGATTCAAGGTGGCGAGGTCGCCAGGTAGAGTACTTGGTAGCCTGGGAGGGGGAACCTAGGTCTGAAAACACTTGGGTCCCTGCTGAATCAATCACTGACGGGTATCTGGTGGAAGAATTCCACGGTTTGTTCCCGGATAAGCCCAAACCATTAGCTAGATTCTGGGAGGAAGAATTTGGACCCACAGACGACGAAGGGGACTTTGTGGGTTTTTCTGCCTCCGAAGAGGAGGGAGAGGAGGTGTCCGAGGGAGAAAAATCAGATTGGGAGGTTCAACCAGCGGGAAGAGATCCGAGCGGATGGGAGGCTGGTTTTGAATCCTCAGAAGATGATGACAGTTCCTTCAGGGGATTCCCCGCATCGTCGACCGAGGAGAGAGAGGAGGTTGTATCGGGAAATCATGCCAGGGGTGGGGGTGGGGGTCCTGAGGAGGAGGTAGATGTCAGGGAACTGCCATCAGTGCCGGAGGGAGAGAGCAAGATCCAGAGGGATTCCAGAGGGCGTCCCGGGATTGGGAGAGGCAGCCCATCTTCTGGGGAAGAGAATCAGCGTAGCACCAGTGGAGAAGGGAGGCAGATGGGGGAAGCGGCGAGGCGGTCCCATGACTCCTTGCCGGGGACCAGCGGGGAGAGTAGGGGTCCTCCGCTGCCTACGCCCTCCTTGCGCAGAAGGCTTTCGCGCAGAGAGAGTAGGAGAAGACTAGGCGTCAAAGAGCTTCTTTGCTGGAAGAAGTTTAAGAACTGACGGATTCTGCCAGCAATTGAGACAGCCACGGGTGAGTGGCTGTCCGGACAGAAAAGGCTCACTCAGGCAACCCAGCCAGGTGTTTGCACCGGCTTACGCACAAGCAACCCCTAGAACCATTACATTACTGATCACTTCTCCCAGCTTATGAAAATGTGTTTTTGTTAAAATAATGCTACTTGCCAAAGCAGTCTCAAGGTGGGTTGTTGTTGTTGTTTAGTCGTTTAGTCGTGTCCGACTCTTCGTGACCCCATGGACCAGAGCACACCAGGCACTCTTTTATATGCCTGTTGTCTTTGTCCATGGAGTTTTCTTGGCAGGGATACTGGAGTGGCTTGCCAGTTCCTGCTCCAGGTGGATCGCATTTGGTCAAAACTCTCCACTATGACCTGTCCATCTTGGGTGGCCCTGCACGGCATAGCTCATAGCTTCTCTGAGTTATTCAAGCCGCTTCACCACGGCAAGGCAGTGATCCATGAAGGGGTCAAGGTGGGTTACAATATAATAAATAATATGTTAAAATCAATTAAAAACCATTTATGTTGCAAATCCTGGGAAATAAGACATATAACAAGGGAGAATACATTGAAATAATTGCTTTTTATTTCAAAAAGTCAGGCCATTCATGCTTTTATCCTCTCTGTATAATATATTCTGCTCTATGTGTTCCTTGTATAAAAGCTCCCACTCCCTGAATCCATTAAAAATGAGAAAATGGCGCCTTGGACATACTTAGAGATACCTGTGCCTCTGCTGCCATTTCACATGTTTTGTTGCTCAGTATTAGTATTGAAAACTGAAATATAGATTTAAATCCTAATGAAGTCAAGCTGTAGTTCAGTTCTATATTCTGTATAAACGCTTGATTTATTTATTTATATATTACAGTAGCAGAATAACTAAATTCATAACTGATTTGTCATGCTATTCTCAGAGTGATTCTCACATACATATATGGCATACAACTTCAGATGTGGTAGAAAGAGAACCATGACACGAAGCAACATTTTTATGCTTTCTAGGACAACTGGGACCATTAGGAGAGAAGGGAACTGCAGGGGATCCTGGCACACCAGGAATGCCAGGGAAGGATGGGGAGCCTGGTCTACCTGGACAAGCAGGTATGAAACCCTGACTTCCTGAAGCCTCTGCATGTGACTACTAATTACAGTTCTACTTTTATAGCATTGCTGGGCTCTTTCATAATCTAGCAGGCACCTTACATTGTATTTTAATGAGTCATGTAGTTCAATATATTTTTTAATATCCCCTTTCCATTTTAGGGCCAAAAGGGGACCAAGGCCCTCCAGGATACCAGGGTGAACCAGGAGCTCCTGGACAGAAGGGGTCCATAGGAGAAATGGGTCTCCCAGGTAATATTAACTTTGGCTATTTGGAATTATGCATCAGCTACCTTCCCACCCATTTCCCAGTAACCAAAATGTTCAGATTAGTTTTAACACATTATGTTACTTTTGAGAAAGAAAAATATAATATAATCCAAACTTTTATTTTCAGGACCATCAGGAGAAAAGGGTGTGCAAGGCCTTCCTGGAGAGGCAGGGAAACACGGGTTACCTGGAGCAAAAGGTGTGAAAGGTGAAAAAGGGCAGGCTGGGCTTCCAGGAATTGGCTTCCCCGGGGCTCCTGGTGAGAAGGTATCCATCCACAGTTGTTCATAAACTATGTTAAATATCCTAAACAATGCATCTCTTTCTGATTCCAAGACATAAGACTGATCTGCAAGAGTATGGGCTGTATTCAAAACAATTCTTGAGGACAGAAGGGCATTTGCATTGGAAGCTGCCTTCTCCCAAAAAGCATTGGTCTAACTCAGGGGTTTTCAACCAGTGTGCCATGGCACCCTGGGGTGCCTTGAATGATAGTCAGGGGTGCTGCAGGCAACACTAGACTCTGTCCCTGTTTCCTTCCCTCCTTCCTCTGATGCCCTCTTGCTTTTCTGCCTCCCAAAGGCTTGTGTGGCTGTTTGTTGCTACAGCCCTGGCTATAAGCTCCCCAGGTGAATGGTGCCTCTGGGGCTGGCCAGGGGGCGCTGGTTCCCAGGAGCTAAGGCGTCCAGAAATTTAAAAGGCACCAGCCTTTATGAACATGCAAAACTTAGTTCTTTTCATCTGCACATTACAATGGAGCTATGTATAATATTAGTCCACTTCTCTGCTTCAGAATTGTATTGGGAAGTGATTTGCAGTGAAGAAATGGGTGGTGGTGGGGAGATGCTTTGTTCACCTAATGTTTCCCCCTTGAACTACTTTTTTCCTTGAAGGGCTTGTTAAACATGGACTCAAAGCCCCACAGTGATAAAAGAATCTGGGAAGCAAGTTTCAGGAGAAACTTCAGGATAATCAAGGGGGGGGGGGGGTTAAGCAGCCCCGATCCGCCCTATTTCTCAAGTACATAAATCTTTTTCCCGAGGATGGTTTCATAGAATTGTAGAGTTGGAAGGGACCCCAAGGGTTATCTAGTCCAACCCACTGCAATGAAGGAGTCACTGCTAAAGCATCCCTGACAAACGGCCATCCAACCTTTGTTTAGAAACCTCCAATGAAGGAGAGTCTCCAACTTCCCAAGGGAGACCGTTCCACTGTCAAACAGCTCTTACCATCAGAAAGTCGAAAAAAATTAAAAAATTTAAAAAATGTCCAGTAGCAACTTAGAGACCTACTAAGTGTGTTCTGCGTAAGCTTTCGTGTGCATGCACATTTCTTCAGATACGAAAGCTTATTCCCAGAACAAACTTAGTTGGTCTCTAAGGTGCTACTGGACAATTTTTTATTTTATTTTTTATTTCAACTGCGTCAGACCAACACGGCTACGTACCTGCATCAGAAAGTTCTTCCTGATGTTTAGTTGGAATCTCCTTTCTTGTAACTTGAATCCATTGGTTCTAGTCCTACCCTCTGGAGCAGGAGAAAACAAGTTCCCCCTTCCATGGGACAGCCTTGAGATGTCTGAAATCTCTTTTCCAGGCTAAACATAACCACCTTCCTCATTGGTTCCAAGGGAGTCTGTTCTGCTTAGTTCCACAAAGTTCTTCCTAATATTTGGTCAGTTTCCATTTCCTGTAATTTTAATCCCCTGGTTAAGGACCTATTCTCTGGAGCAGCAGAAAATAAGCTTTCATTTATCTGAGTGTTTATTGTTGTTTTATTTTTAATTTTATGTAATTTTATGTCATACACTCTAATGTAAACAAAGATATATCTCAGTGCAACCGTGTTAAACAGTTTAAAGAGGAAAAGTAGTACAAAACTATGTTACCAAAAAAAGAAAAAGCTTGCTTTATCTTCCATGTGATAGTCCTTCAGATATCTGAAGATGTCTGTCATACCACTTGTCAGCCTCCTCTTCTCCAGGCTAAATGTACCCAGCTGCCTGAAACATTCCTCATAAGTTGTGGTTTCCAGACCTTTTATTATATTGATTGTCCTCCTCTGCACATATTCCAGTTTGTCAATATCCTTCTTAAACTATGTTCACTGGTGGAGAAAGGGTGGTGCGGCGGGTGCAGCCTGCCCCGGGTGTCATCCCTGAGGAGGGGTGACATCACTGCAGGCGGCACCCCCCTTGGGACACTTGCTGCCGCTGGCACAACCCCCTGGGATGCTAGACCCGCCCCCACCGCTCTGGGTACCTGCTAGCTCCGCCTCTGACTGTGTTGCCCAGAACTGGACCCAGGACCCAATATAGTCTGACCAAGGCAGAACAGAGCAGTACTACTACTTCCCTTGATCTGGACACTATATTTATGTTGATGCAGCCTAGAATAGCATTAGCTTTTTTGCTGCTGCATCACATTTTTTACTCATGTTAAGGTTGTGGTCTGCTAAGACCCCCTCAATCCTTTTCACATGTGTCACCTGTCAGGGAACTGCCATCGGAAGGAAGGGAAGTGAAAGGGCTCACACAGGTTGGGAGAGACTCAGCAGCTGAAGAGGGAACCAGTAGGGGGAGAGGAGCTGAGCTGAGGGAAAGGGAGCTGGAGGGATGGCTCAGAGACACTTCCAGCGAAAACAGTGGGGAGGTTTCAGGACCTCCTGTAGGGACACCCACTCCTCGCCGGAAACTGTCACGCAGAGAGTCCAGAAGACGTGTTTCCGTTAAGGAGCTTTTATGTTGGAAGCGATTCCGAAAGCAACCACTGTCGGAATCTGCCAGCGACTGACGGAGCCATGTTTAAGGGGCTCCGTTACAGACAGAGGTTTGCAAACTTGACCAAACTCTGAGGGACTAGGATTTTACACACAAGCAGCTCATCGTCCCATCACAGCATTCCGACAGTCTTCGTGAGCAGCTTGTGCAGGAGAAGGCATCATGAGCAACCCAGCCGGAACCGGAGAAGCAGGAGCTGGAGCGGGTCCAAGCCTGGAAGAAAGGTACCGGGTGTTGGAGGTCCAGCTAGCGCTGCAGACGGCGAGGCTTGAGGAGAGGAGGGCTCAGGATGCAGACAAAAAGGGGAAAGACACCCAGCTCGTCAGAAAGGTACCAGGATTGGTGCAGAAGTTTGGGGGGGAGCCCAAAGACTATCATGGCTTTCGGACAGAGATGCAATATGCCCTCAATCTGCAGTTTGATGAATTCCCTGACGAGGAATCACGAGTGGCTTTCGTGATTGGGCATCTTGAAAAGGGGGCGAGAGACTGGGTTAGACCCCTGATGGCAGCGAATAGTGACGTCCTAAAGGACACGATGAAGTTCTTTCGCGCCATGGATCTGATGTTTTCCAGCGATATTGAACAGGGAGTGGTCCGCAGACAGTTAATGGCTTGCAAACAGGGGAGCCGATCTGTCCGTGAGTACTGGACTGAGTTCACCATGTTGATCCATAAATTGGGGTGGGATCTATCGGCGGAACCCATTCAAATGCTCTTTGAAGAAGGGCTTTCTTCGGCTGTGAAAGACGAACTTTCCCGGGCGCCCAGGGCGGAGTCTATGGACCAGCTGACCAAATCAGCGCTGACCATAGGAGCGCGCCAGGAGGCGAGAGCATTGGAGAGGCGGGAAGGGAAGGGGGAACGTTGGAAGGAGTTCCGCATTCCAGACATTCCAGAGCCAACTTTCCCGCCGGCAGAGCCGATGGAAATCGGAACAGCGCGCGCGCGCGCAGTTTCAAAGCCCAGTGAGGGGGGAAAGAAGGAGGGAAAAGGCGCCCGGAAATGCTATCTCTGCCAACAGCCAGGTCACTTTGCCAGAGTCTGCCCCCAGAGGAAGGAATGGCAAGGGATGGTAGGAGCTGTGGAGGGAAGAGAGGAAGAAATACCGAAGCAAGTAAAAGCCAACGCCTGGCTGCCACCGTCGGGGCACAGCAGCCAGGCCAAAGAGCAGTGAAAGTGCCCACGCCAGAACCTCCTAAACCCGCCCTAGTGATAGAAGTGGCGCTAGAGCTGCCAAACGGACACCCTCTAAAGATAAAGGCGCTGTTGGACTCAGGCAGCTCCTGCAATTTCATGAGCAAAGAGTTTGCAGCTGAACACCAGATACAGACGATCCCTTTAAGCAACCCCCTGCAGGTGACCACGATCGATGGCAGGGAGCTGTTGGGAGGAGAAGTCAGCTTGCAGACCGTCCCAATGATAATGAAGGTGGCAAGGCACACCGAACTGATAGCGTTTAATGTGGCCACCTTGGGAGGAGCTCCCATTATATTGGGGATGAGCTGGCTAGCGTTACATGATCCGCTGGTGGGCTGGCATCAGAGAGTGGTTTCTTTTGGTTCAGCACATTGCTTAGAACACTGCAAAGAGGGAAAGGGTTTGGCAGGGGCCCAAGCCACCCTAGCAGGGACTGAAGTAACGGAGAACGTGAAGGTACCACGACAATACGCAGATCTCCGCGACGTCTTCAGCGAAAGGGAAGCTGACCAACTACCCCCGCATAGACCCTTTGACTGTCAAATCAATTTACTCCCTGGGGCACAGCTCCCTGTAGGCAAGCTGTACGCCATGTCAGACAGAGAGATGCAGGAGCTAAGAGAGTTCATTGACAAGAACCTGAAGAGAGGGTTCATCAGAGAGTCCAGGGCGGTGGGGGGCAGCCCAGTGTTTTTTGTGGATAAAAAAAAACACGAACAAGCCGAGGCTTGTGTGTGACTTCAGGGCCTTAAATGCAGTGTCAGAACCAGTGGCTTTCCCTATGCCCAGGATTGACGACATTTTGACAAGGGTCAGGAAGGGAAAGATTTTTACTAAACTGGACCTAAGGGGGGCGTACAACCTGATACGAATAAGGAAGGGGGATGAATGGAAAACCACCATGTTCACCCCTTTGGGGGCATTTGAATATTTAGTTATGCCCTTCGGCCTACAAGGAGGCTCCGCGTGCTTTCAATCGTTTATGAACCACGTCCTGGGGCCTTTGCTTTACAAGAATTGTGTGGCCTTCTTAGACGACGTGTTGGTGTATTCTGAGAATGAGGAGCAGCATGTGAGAGAC
The DNA here is from genome assembly GCF_964106645.2 of Podarcis pityusensis. NCBI lineage: Eukaryota > Metazoa > Chordata > Lepidosauria > Squamata > Lacertidae > Podarcis > Podarcis pityusensis. The sequence continues at coordinate 113,289 of NC_138026.1, read as the reverse complement.
GTCAGAGAAGTGTTGAGCAGGCTGCAAGCCAACCAGCTGTGGGTGAAACTGGAGAAGTGTCAGTTTCATACCAAGGAGGTGGAATTCCTGGGGTATCGCCTGTCAGACAAGGGATTGGCCATGGATCCCGGCAAGGTCCAGGCGGTGCTGGAATGGAAAACACCCAAAACAAGGAAGGATGTGCAGAGGTTCCTAGGATTTGGGAACTTCTATCGTAAGTTCATCCGAAACTTTGCCCACCTGACGGCGCCCATTACGGACTGTCTCAGCAGTAAGAAGAAGTTCGTTTGGACTGAGGAGGCGGAGCGAGCATTTGAGGAACTAAAAAGGGCCTTCGCCTCGGAACAACAACTCCTGCATGTGGATTTACAAAAACCGATGAGAGTGGAAACTGACGCATCAGACAGAGCTATTGGGGCGGTGCTTCTGCAGCCAGGGAAGGAGGAGTCAGAGTGGAGACCGTGTGCCTTTTTTTCGCGAAAGCTGAACAAATCCGAGAGGAACTACACGGTGTATGACCGAGAACTACTAGCCATTCATGAGGCGTTCCGGAGATGGAGGCACCTGCTAATTGGCGCACAACATAAGGTGCAAGTGTGCACTGACCACAAGAACCTAGAGTATTGGAGGACGGCACGAGTGCTCAACCAACGGCAAGTGAGATGGGCCCAGGAGTTCTCCAAATTTAACTTTGAGATTTGTTACGTGCCAGGTCCAGAGAACATTAGGGCGGACGCTCTCTCACGCAAACCTGAATATTTGGAGGGGGAGGGAGCACCCGAAGAGAGACATGTCATTCCAGAGGACCGCTGGGTGTGTGGGGCGGCATTGGTGGGACAAAGAGAACTGGTAGAGGAAACAGAGAATGATGAATACGCCCAGAATAAGCTCAGAGGTCTTAGGGGTGAGGGAGAGGAACCAGGGGGTTTCGAGGAAAGAAATGGAGCTTTGTATTACAAAGGGGCACTGTATATCCCTGAAGGAGACTTAAGGGGGAGGGTACTCAAGCAGTTGCACGACAGCCCCACGGCGGGGCATTTTGGACAACACAAAACCATGTGGTTGGTCACCAGGGAATTTTGGTGGCCTAAGGTGAGGGAAGATGTACGGGAGTATGTAAGAGGGTGTGAGCAATGCCAGCGAGCCAAAGGGGAGAGGCGGGCACCGGCGGGGCTATTAGAACCCTTACCAACCCCAGAACGACCTTGGGAGGCAGTGTCGATAGATTTTATGACTGATCTGCCGAAGTCCAAGGGGAAAACAGCCATCATGGTGGTGGTAGACCTACTAACAAAGATGTGCCACTTTGTAGCCTGCTCGCATGCAGTCACGGCGGAAGAGACAGCGAAGTTATTTGTAGAACACATTTTTAGGTTGCACGGGGTGCCATTGAGGGTGGTCTCAGACCGAGGAAAACAATTTACTTCCAGGTTCTGGAGGAAGCTCATGAGCTTACTGCAGGTGGAGGTCAACTTTTCGACTGCCCGGCACCCTGAAACCAACGGGCAGGCGGAAAGAGCAAACGGGGTCCTCCAGCAATACCTGAGGTGTTATGTCAATGACAGAGAGAATGACTGGGTAGAAAAGTTGGCGCTGGCGGAATTTGCCTACAACAATGCCGAGAATGTGTCCACAGGGATGAGCCCCTTCTTGGCTAATTATGGGTGTCATCCCAGGGCTTTCCCAGGGGGAGAAGGGGAGAGATGGGGTGTCCCGGCAGCCGAGCATTTTGTAGAAGAAATGGAAGCAATCCATCGTCAGCTCCAACTCAACTTAGAAAGGGCGAAGGAAGAATACAAGAGGCAGGCAGACAAGAACCGAAGGGAAGGTGAAACCATAAGGGTGGGAGATAGGGTGTGGCTGTCAACCCAAGGGTTGCCGTTCAAAGGAGGTTGTAAGAAATTAAGACCCAGGAGATTGGGTCCCTTTGAGGTCATTCAACAGGTCAACCCAGTGGCTTTCAGGCTCCGGTTACCCAACCACATGAAACTGCACCCAGTATTTCACAGGTCGTTACTGTCACCGTATGAGGGGGGACGAGAAGGGATGGCCACTCGGGGACCGGTCATAGAAGAAAGGGAATGCAGCAGCCATGTGGCAGAAATCCTCGACGCCAGATGGAAGGGGGATCAGGTGGAGTATTTGGTAGCGTGGGAAGGAGAACCGGAGTCAGAAAACACTTGGGTAATGGCAGAAGATATCAATGACGAGGTATTGATAGAAACGTTCCATCAAAGGTTCCCAAGGAAACCTCAGCCTGTGGAGAGGTTCCGGAGGGAATACTTTGGGACCACCGATGAGGAGGAGGAGTTGGAAGGATTCTCGGAATCGGAAGGGGAAGGGGAGATGGACTCTGAGGAGGAGGAGTACTTCGAGACCAGGAACCGCAACAGGTGGAGAGAAGTGTTCGGGACATCGGAAGATGAAGGAAGTTCATTCCGGGGTTTTGCCTCCTCACCGCCCGTAGAGGAGGGGGCGAGAGGGGATGAAGGGGGCCCTGGAGGGGAGGTGGATGTCAGGGAACTGCCATCGGAAGGAAGGGAAGTGAAAGGGCTCACACAGGTTGGGAGAGACTCAGCAGCTGAAGAGGGAACCAGTAGGGGGAGAGGAGCTGAGCTGAGGGAAAGGGAGCTGGAGGGATGGCTCAGAGACACTTCCAGCGAAAACAGTGGGGAGGTTTCAGGACCTCCTGTAGGGACACCCACTCCTCGCCGGAAACTGTCACGCAGAGAGTCCAGAAGACGTGTTTCCGTTAAGGAGCTTTTATGTTGGAAGCGATTCCGAAAGCAACCACTGTCGGAATCTGCCAGCGACTGACGGAGCCATGTTTAAGGGGCTCCGTTACAGACAGAGGTTTGCAAACTTGACCAAACTCTGAGGGACTAGGATTTTACACACAAGCAGCTCATCGTCCCATCACATCACCCATCCAATTTCCCAAGTGAAGTACATTTTGTTAGTTTTGGCCCAGTTCTCCATTCTTTTAAGGTCATTTTGAAAACTCCCAGTTTGGTGTCATCTGCAAATTTGATGAGCATCCCCCCTAGTCCTTCTTCAGGGTTGGTTTGTAGTGGAGAGGCAGCTGGCATGTTAACTGTACTTACAGTTGGGCTGTAAAACATAGTTTTTGCCTTAGTGTAACTACAGTGAGTTCAGACATTAGATATGAATACTATAATGATTTTAGAATGCATAGTGTAATTGTTAAATGTTTGCAGAATTTACTGTTCATTTTTCTACCCTACAGGGAGACCCAGGAAAGACAGGTATTCCAGGCGTGCCTGGAGAGAAAGGTGAAAGAGGTGTTCCAGGAATTCCAGGCATCCCTGGCTCCCCAGGTGCCAAAGGGCTACCAGGTCTCCAGGGTTCTCCAGGTAAGTGATCCAAAGCTTCTTTCAGTATTTTATGATAAAGCTAAGCCTAGTAAGTACTCAGCTGGCAACACTAAAACCTTATGTTTCTTTATTATAAAGGTATTCCAGGAATCCCAGGTGAAAAAGGTGGAAAGGGATTACCAGGTTTAGATGGTTTTCCTGGCTTAAAAGGAGAAAAAGGTAAATAAATAATATTTTTGAAGTCAAAATTGCTATTTCACTCTAAAAACAGCAACATAATGGTTACTCTTTGTGATTTACACAGCATTTTTAAAAAATGGATGTTACGGGCATGTGGATTTTTAAAATTAGAAGGTAAAAATGTAATTTGACAAGTATGTTAGAAGTTCAACAACAGAGATAATTCAGTGTATAATTTAAGAGTGAATTCTATTTTCAATAAACCAGCTAATGGGGTAAATTAGGGAGGTTCTGTCTTTCCTACTTCAGGCTTTCCTGTTTCTTTCTCTTAAAATTATACAATATTTTTGTTCAATTCCCTCAGTAAAATGTTATCAGAATTTCTTTTCTCTCTGGATTTCAGCTGCCTTATTTAAGTGACTTTGCTAACAAAAGAAAGCAAAGCTTTGCAAACCAAGCTTATAGAACTCTTCTGTGTTGCAGTTCTGGCTTTATATAACATAATTCTGGACCATATTAACCCATATTGGGAACAGATTTAATAATGCCTAAGAGCCTTAAAAAGTGGATAAGATGATAATCAGATGCTTCAATAGATGACCAGCACATTCTCATAATTGAAAGGAAAGGCAATAGCACTCTGGGCAGCTCCATGCAGGGCTCAGGGTGGAGATTCCACAAGACTTGGATAGTTAACCCTTTTCTGCTTGAGGGCCACACTGAGGATTTACCACACCTCTGTGGGCTGCATGCCAGCAGACATACACACTCTGACAGGCAGTCTGCACCCATCTCTACACACAGAGAGAGACGGGTCCATAAGAGCAATTCAAATCATATCTGTTCAGAAATAATTATATTCAGTAGAGCTTTCTGCTAGACAAAAGATTTAAACCTTTGTTGCTGAGGTGTTTTGAAAGGGAGGAGAATTGGCAATCTTTAGCAGAGGACAGTACAGTTCAAGTACAGTAGACTCACAACGTATACAGGGGTTATGTTCCGGGGTGTGTATGTGTGAGTGAGATCTCATGAGAACTTCCCAGAGCCTGGTAGGCAGGGTCTGCACCTTGCATAAAAACTCTATCCACAGCAGGAAAATCCTGCACAAAAAGAGCTTTGAAGCTCTCCACTTCCCATGCATTTCATTTGTGTGATTTCAACCAACTGGCCATTAACCACATAATACTGAAATTGCATAAGTAAATGCAATTTACTGTAAATAGTTAAAGAGAAATCAGCATTTTGAGACTTTTCTAAAGTGCTGTATATTTGAATAGAGCACAGCAAAGTAATCCCCAGCTGACTGCTTTTGCTAATTGCTTGGCCGTTATTCTTCTGTCTGTTTCCCACTGTGGTACCTTTGACAACTATCACCAGTAATCATTAGTCTTCAGCTTCAGAAGACATCACCATCAGTTCCCAAAACTGCACCCAGAAGCATCAATAGAGTGAATAGAACATTTTGGAGAGCACTTTGAAGCCTCAGTGCATAGGAAACTCCTGAAAGTAATCTGAGGGTGCTCGGTGAAACCCCAGGGAGGTTAGGAACAGCTTGAAACTGGGGGTTTTAAAAATCACACACAGATATTCCACAGAAATGTTGGGGTGCCCCACAGGGTGCTTCAAAAGTATTGGAGGGCTTTGTATGGCCCATGGGCTGCAGGTCCATGAGAGGTAGACTGTCTTGTTTTGACTGTATGTAACCCACTCTAGGAGCCTTCTTGGATGAATAATAAAATAATATAAATATTGCTTTAGCAGCATTCATCCTCAGGCTCAGTTGCTAGCTTCAGTGACAGGAGCCTCTTGTTTAAAGGACCCCTGCCTGTTGACTGGGGAAGAGGATAGACTGCACCTCCACTAGGGCTTTTGTGCTGGAGCACTCTTGAGTCAGAGGACAGCAACATGGCATCCTCTGGCCAGAGACACATGACATGCACATTCCACTTGCATTTGACCATATTTACGCACGTTGCTGCAAAATTTATAAATTATATTAACCAGGGAATGGCACCGAAATGGTGCAAAAACAACTCATTATGAAAGCAGTGTGGAACGAAGCTTGTCCAGATTCCTTTCATTTCAAGGAATCAAGCCTTGAAGACTTGGGTTGGACATTTGAAAGTGGAGAACTGCAACCTGTGCTGCTAACAAGTGATGCCACCCCTGACTCCTTCAAAAATATTAATCTTTGTGGATGCCAGAAGGGATGTGGAACTCCTTGGTGCAAGTGTAAAAACAGCAAAATGACATGTGCCACAAACTGTAAATGTTACATTGCAGTTAGTACATGTGTAAGATCTGTGGACTCAACTTCAGCTTCAGAGCTCAACAGTGTTGCAGATCAAATTTGTAGATGTAGCAAAATGTATTGATTGAAAGTAAGAAAATTTATTTTAACTGCAGTATCCTGTTTTATAATCTTCTTATCAAAATATCATTCATGATTTGGCACTTTAATATGTTCATGTGAGCCAGAAAAAGGGTTTTGCAGGAAAACCAACTTTGTACATGTGAAGAGATGTCAGTCACAATTTTTGTAATAACAAATAGTCTGTCTTTTCTGAAAAATGAATATGTTCACAATTTTTCAAGATAGCAATAAAGTTAGGCAACAGAAAAATTGGCAACCTACATTTTAAGATTCAGGACACTTTCTTGATGAACAGACATCATTTCTTCTTGTTGTTTATACACCATCTTTTATCCGAAGATCACCGGGCGGTTTACAGTATAAAAACACATAACATAATAATAATTTTAAAAATCAATCACACCCTGACACATTTAAAAGGCCATAGATTTTATGATCAGCCAAAGCCCTGGGCAAATAATGTTTCCACTTGGTGCCTAAAGATATGAAATGGAGATGACAGGCAAGCTTCGCTGGGGAGAGCATCCCACCAGTTGGGAGCCATGGCAGAAAAGCCCCAGGTCGGTTCATATGGGGAGAGATGGTCCTTGAAGTGTTGCAACCCTGAGCCATTTAAGCCTTCATAAGTCAAAACCAGCATTTTTAATCTGGCCAAGATAGGTGCCCCAGTGAGCAGCCTGCCCATTGAATTCTGCACCAGCTGTTTCCACAATTCCACCATTTTGTTCCTCAAAATTTGTCTGTTTATCTTTTGCAGGTGACCTTGGGCCTGAAGGTCCCCCAGGAGCTCCTGGAGAAAGGGGCCAGCCAGGACACGATGGAATCCCAGGCTCACCTGGTGCAAAGGGTGACCCAGGTGAGATATTTCTCTTCTTTTTCTTCTAGTATGTAATATTTTTACCACAGTAGATGCCTGATCGTATACTTTAAACAAATCTTAATATATATTTTTAAGCAAGTGAAGATTGATGTGTTAGCCCTGCCAGTATCCTGAGGGATGGCAGGATACCCAGTGAATTGTCCCGATTCTGGGGACAATCTAGAAAATTTAAACACAATTAACTTCCTCTAGATTGTGCATGCTGCTCAGTATGTACACTGCAAATGCAACTATTTTTAACTGTTCAAATGAAAGTACACTTTACACAGGGAGCCGTGTACATGGCCACAAAATACCTCTTTAATTTTTAGGGAAGGACAGCTAGAGCTTGACTATATAGGAATATGATAAACTCCACAGCAGTGATTCATGTGGCAAAATGATTATTGAAATGGTTTTGTCTTTGGCAAAATGTGCAAAAATGAAATTAAATAAAACTGCCACAGAAACTTGTATACACATGTTCTTATCTAGAAAGATTACCTTTGGTAGGTTGAATTATGGGTTGTTATTTCACAGTTCATGCTATTATTTCTACTTATAATAGAGTTTCCAGGGCAGCTGACATATTCCTTTGTGGCGGTTGGGAATTGTCACCTAAATTAATGTACTACCCACTGGCAGAGGAAGAGGAGTGCAGGGGGAGTGCATTGCCCCCAGCAGTGCGATCCCGGCGGGGTGCCATCGTGGCTGCCCCCCACTTGTGCTGAGCGCCACACCCCTGCAAGCAGTGTGCCACACCCCCGCCTGCTCTCCACCCCCCGGTGCCAGAGCATGAAGCTCCACCACTGGCACTACCCCAAGTCTTCTTGGTACCTTTTATGAACTCCAACCCAACTGAAGGGGGGTTTTCTTTCTCTTGTCTGTCCCCTGCTTTGGTTGAGCCAGCAAGTGAAAGGAGCTCTAATGTATCTATTAGCTTTGCGCCTATCTTCATTCCCCTCAACTCTGGAGGTTTCCTCTGCAGCAGTGGCAGACTTTGGGTTCTCAAATTTCAGCAGCACCCTGTGTGACACTAAGAGTCTGCTCGCCCCACCACCTCTGGCACTCTGTTCTACAGCTTTGTTGTGGTGCCCCCTGCAGCGTGGCACCTAGTGTGGTTGAATCGGTTGTGCTGCCGTAAAATCACCTCTGCCTGCAGCTGCAGAGTACACACCTTCTATGGCCTCACTTTTCACTCAGATCTATTTCCCTGTATCCCTGTATTTCCCTGTATTCTGCCCCTGGTTGCCTGCCTTCTGCTCTCTCACAGTCCCCAGAGATGTGGGTAGAGAAATATGAGTTCCGTAATGCTCCCCCATTCTCCCCTATGCTGTGTCCAGGCAAGACTTCTGGCCTAGAAAAAGTGACATCATATTGCAGAAGAAAGGCCAGAGAGAGACACTGTGAAAGTCTAACACAGTAATATAAGCTGGAGAAATAGAATTCCCAACTTCTTCCCACCCTAAATACTACAGTTTGCTCAGTTTAAGAACCCAGCAGGATTGGGGTGGGTACCTTGCTCTCAGTCACATGAAACAGCTTTTGCATGTGAGGCTGCAGTTCTTAAATCTTGTCTCCCTCTCACTGTTCTAGCTTCTGGCTTAGCCACGCACAGCCTCTTCAGGGCAGCGGGATGAAGGCTCCTCCTGCCCTGAAGAGGCTTCACACGGCTATCCCAGAAGCCAGAACAGCGAGAGGGATCACTGCACAGCAATCCCTCTTGCTGTTCTGGCTTCTGGGATTCAGAATATTTTTTTCCCTCTTGTTTTCCTCCTCCAAAAACTAGGTGTGTTTTATGGTCTGGTGCGTCTTATAGAGCAAAAAATACAGTAGTTCATTTCTAATGTGTAAGCCAGCATCAGGGGCTTTGATACAACAGTGAGATTTAATTTATGGAGAACATTTAAATTGCCTTACCTCGGTGCTACTATCTTCATCTTACAGGTATTCCTGGTAGAGGACTTCCTGGACTTCCAGGTGCAAAGGGAGAACGAGGTAATATAAATAACATCTCATGTAAAGCATACAGCCAAATAAAGAACCAGTTACATGCAAAACTAAAATATGATATATTTATTAGGCTGATGTGTCATCATAAAATAGGGAATAGCTTCATAGAGTGTGCATGCATTGACACACTTGAAGATAATGACTGATTTTAAAAGGCAGATTGCTGTTTGGAAAGCTGGGACATGTATAGGTTCTGTGAGACTCTTGGCAGGATCAGCTTTGTAAATAGAACATGTTGCCAAAGCAGAGGTTGTTAAGTTGAGTTGCTGTGGTATAGGGTTAGTTGTGGTATAGGGTGTTGGATTAGGACCTGGGAGACCAGGGTCCAAATCTCCATTCAACCATGAAGTTCCCTGGGTGACCTTAGGCAACTTTCAGCCTAACCTACTGTACATGGAGAATGGGAGGAGCCATGTACACCACCTCAAGCTCTTTGAAGGAAAAGTGGGATATAAAAAAGTAAAGCAAAGCAAAGAAAGAAACACACCAATCACACCTGAGTACTCCACCCCTTGTTCATTTTTACACACACTGTAATCCTCAACTGATGAGAAATTTAAGGGGTACCAGCACATACTTTGGGATTGATTTCCTTAGAGTGACTGTAACTGGGGGCTGTGGTGTCTTTGTGATATATGGAGGGATTTATTTCGAGGAATGCTCCCCAATGCCATAGCACTGGATCCTCACAGAAAGCAAGATCAGGCTTCTGTGTCTTTCCATCTCCACCTCCAAGATGATGCTGGTTATTATTCTTTCATATTCACCCTCCAACCAAGTGAGGAAGGAAAGCTGAGCTGCATTCCCAAACCATTCTCTCCTTCCAGAATTGCCTTGTCATTGACAGACAGATCCTTAAACAAACAAGGGTCATTAACCAGTGGCAGCATTATTATTATTATTATTATTATTATTATTATTATTGTCAGAGTTGCTTCCCGATCCTAGCTCACAGAGGATCACGCTAGCCAGCGATCATTAAATAAAAGTCTTTATTGAGTTACAGTTTCCATTCTCAAGCTGCTGCGTGCAACCCTACGTCTAATGGTTAGATCGGCGAAGCTCCATCTGAGTCTCCGCCCCTTGTACACCAACTTAATATCCTAGCCTTGCTCCACCTTTTCCGCCTGACTGTTCTTCTCTGGGTCCCTCTCCCCCCCGGGGTCTCTTCCTTCCGGGATTCCTCTGACGCTGACGCTGACCCCCCTGACTCTTCTCCCTCCTTTCGGCGGGCTTTAGGACCTGGCTCCCTTTCCGGGCTGCCTACTGCGCCACCTTCCTGTGCATTTGAACTTGGCGCGCGCGCCCAACCTTCCACCTTCCGTCTGACCGTTTCTTCGCTCCCCGATGGAGGTGTGGCCACTCCTGACTCGTGCCCTCCCCCCTGTTGTGAGCTGCCAGCGCTTGATCCCTGGCGCCCTTCCTCTTCCCTGCTCTCTGGCGGTGACGCTGGTCCCGATTTCCAACTGCTCCCCTCTGAGTCCCCTCTGGCTCTATCTTCCTGGGGTGTCCCCCTAGGCTCCCCCCTTGCCCTGGCCACTGGTGCTCCTTTCTGTGAATCTTCTGATTCACTGGAAAGACTCGGAGATCTCGGGTCGTCGTCATCACTCATCTTTTCTTCTGCCTCCTCCCCCTCGCTCTCTGTTTCCTCCCTTGCCCTTGCCTCTGCTCCTGAACCCCTGACATCCATCCCCCCCTCGAAGCCCCCTCTTCCCCCCTCCCCTCCTTCCGGTGCGGGATCTGGGTGCTGCTGTGTCAGGGGGACGAATGTCGGATACAGTTCGCTTCCCGTGGCGGGCCGCCATCCGAAGTCTTCCGGTTCTTCCTCCCTGCTCTCGTTGACGACGGTCACCTCCGCTTCCATCTCTGTGCCGCCGTGCTCGAAACCCGGGTCGTCCCCGAAAACGTCCATGTCCGTCTCTCCCTCGTTGCCTTCTGGAGACGTTGCTCGTCCTGGACCCTCCAGCCACCTTCTGCGGAACTGCTCCTCTGGTCGATCATCCCACCAATACGAGGGTTCTGAAGCAGATCCCGAGGGTGACCCCTCCGGGGAACGGGCGTCTCGTGTCGGTTCCTCGTCCGAGTCGAACCCCCGGAACGTGCTGGCTGAAAGCGTGGGCGTGAAAAGCCAGTCGTCGAAAAAGTCTGCTGGCATTGGCCTATGTGGGAAGAGGGCATGAAACTCTTCTTTGAGCAGAGGTTCGTCTAAAGCGTAGCCCGGCACCCAGCTGTTGGCACTGGCCGGGGTGCCCTCCTTGGCGAGAAGGTATTCTACCCCCTCTTCCCCCCATCTGGAGTCCAAAATCTCCGTGACTTCGTTGATGCGCTCCTCCTGTGCCACTCCCCCTTGCCCGGTTCTCTCTCGGAGCGGACCCGGTGCCGTTCCTGGTTCCTGAAACCTGTGAGGTGCCTTGTAGGGAGTGAGCACCGATCTGTGGAACACCGGATGCATTCTGGAACCCTCCGGAAGAGCCAGCCTGAAAGCCACCGGGTTGACCTGTTCTTCGACTTGGTAGGGCCCCAGTTGTTTATGCCCTAGTTTCTTCTTCGCCAACGACCTGGCCGGCACTGCGTGGGCTGCTAACCAGACCCAGTCTCCCACATGGATCTCTTCGCCAACCCTTCTGTGTTTGTCCGCTTGTACCTTGTATGCGTGTTTAGCCAGCTCCAGGTGCCGCCGCAGCTGATCGTGGACCTCCTGCAACTCCGACGCGAACGCATCTGCTGTCTGCGGCTCCCCCTCCCCCATTCTTTCCAGTCCCGGGAAGGTTCTGGGGTGCCTCCCGTTGTTGGCGAAGAACGGCGTGACCCCCGTGGACACGTGCTTCGTGTTGTTGTAGGCGAACTCGGCGAGAGGCGGGTAATCCACCCACGTCGCAGGCTGTTGATTCGCATAACATCTCAGGTACTGCTGCATGATGGCATTGACCCGCTCCGCTTGCCCGTTGGTCTGCGGGTGTCTAGCCGACGCCAGGTTGATCTTGACGTTCAGGAAGCCCATCAGCCTCTGCCAGAAGTTTGAGATGAACTGTCGCCCTCGGTCGGACAGAATAGACCGCGGCAGACCGTGAACCTTGAACACGTGGTCTATGAACAGTTTGGCGGTTTGTTCCGCCGTGGCCACCTTCGCACACGGAATGAAATGTGCCATCTTGGAGAACAAGTCCACCACCACCAGCACAGCCGTCTTGCCCCTCGAGCTGGGCAGATCCGTGACAAAGTCCAGGGCCACTCTCTCCCATGGTTCGAACGGAGTTTGCAGCGGTTCCAGCAGTCCGGCCGGCGGTCTGTGCACTGGTTTGGCCCTCTGGCAGGTGTCACACCTCGCCACGTAGTCCGCGACTTCCCCTCTCATTCCGGGCCACCAGAAGTCTCTGGCTACTAATTCCACCGTCTTCTCCTTGCCAAAGTGCCCGGCAGTGGGCGCGTCGTGCAGCTGCTGCAGTACCTTGGCGCGAAGTTCGTCTCCCGGCACGTAGATGGCCCCTTTACGGATGAGCAAACCATCTTGCAGCTGGAACTCGTCGGTCGCTGCCGTGCCCCTGTGCACCTCTGCCATCTTTGCTTGCGCGAAGGAGTCATCCTGCAACGCTCGTCGCACCGCATCCAGGTCAACTGTTGCCGCCGCGCACGCCCACACTGTCGGTGCGAAGATGTGCATGGCGGCCGCTGGCGTTGCCTCCTCCAGATACTGTGGCTTACGGGAGAGAGCATCCGCCATGATGTTGGTGTCCCCCGGGACATATTCTATTCGGAAGTCGAAATTCGCAAAGAACTCAGCCCAACGTATCTGCCTCTGGTTCAGGAACTGTGCCGTGCGCCAGTGCTCTAGATTCTTGTGGTCCGTGCAGACCTGCACCGTGTGCTTGGCGCCGATCAGGAAGTGCCTCCACGCTTTGAACGCTGCATGAATGGCCAGCAACTCCCTGTCCCAGATGGTGTAGTTCTGTTCGGACTTGCTGAGCTTCCTTGAATAAAACGCTCCCGGCCTCCAAACCCCCTGCGGGTCTTTCTGCAGCAGGACTGCTCCCACGGCTCTGTCTGAAGCGTCTGTCTCCACCCTCATCGGCCTGCTGGGGTTGACATGAAGCAGCTGCTCTTCCGACGCGAAGAGACGCTTGAGTGCCTGAAAGGACTGCTCCGCCTGCTCTGTCCAGATGAACTTCTTTTTCTTGGAGCTGAGCGTGTCCGTGATGGCCGCTGTCTGCATCGCAAAGCCTTTGATAAACTTGCGATAGAAGTTCGCGAAGCCGACAAACCGTTGGACCTCCTTCCGGTTGCGTGGGCTTTTCCAATCCAACACTGCTCGGACCTTGGCGCTGTCCATGGCGAGCCCTTTATCAGACAACTTGTAGCCCAGGAAATCCACCTCCGTCACGTCGAATTGGCACTTCTCCAGCTTGGCGTAAAGCCTATGTTGCTGTAGCCTGCTCAGCACTTCCTTGACGTGTCTGTCATGCTCCTGCTGCGATTCCGAAAAGATCAGGATGTCATCCAAGAAACAGACGCACGTCTTGTAGAGGAGCCCCGCCAACACGTGATGCATGAAAGCTTGAAAAACGTGGGAGCCATTTTGCAATCCAAAAGGCATAACTCTATATTCGTAGGTGCCCAGGGGCGTGAACATGGCTGTCTTCCACTCATCTCCTTCCCGCATGCGAATGAGGTTGTATGCCCCTCGCAGGTCCAACTTGGTGAACACTCTGCCCTTCCGTACCTTTGCGAGGAGGTCGTCGATTCGGGGCATGGGGAAGTCCGATGGCTTGGTCACACTGTTCAAGATGCGAAAGTCCACTACAAGTCTTTTTTGGGGCGTGTCCCGCTTCTTAACAAAGAATACCGGACTGCCCCCCGCTGCCTTGGACTCTCGGATGAAACCGCGCTCCAAATTATGATCTATGAACTCTTTGAGTTCCTGCAGTTCGTCCTCAGACATGGAATACAGCTTCCCTTTGGGCAGCGCCGCCCCCGGCAGCAGGTCAATTTTGCAGTCATATGGTCTGTGGGGGGGTAGCCTGTCTGCCTCCTTCTCGCAGAAAACCTCCAAAAATTCTGCGTACTTGTGGGGAACCGCTTGCAGCGTGCCTAGCTGCAGCTGTGACTCCTCTTCCCCTCCTTCCTGCCTGGGCATGATGCAGTGTTCAGCGCAAAAGGAAGAGCCGAAGGTCAGCTGCCTCTGGTACCAAGCCAGCGTCGGGCTGTGCTTGTCCAGCCAACTCATGCCCAATACAATGGGCGTGTCCGATAGTTGAGTGACATTGAAGCTGATGATTTCCCTGTGATTCCCAAGTCGCATCACCATTGGTGGCGTCTGCTTCACCACTTGCCCCCCTAGCAGCTCCCTGCCATCCACCGTGACAACCTGCAGGGGCAGCGTGGCAGGCAGCAACTGTATAGCGTGCCGATCGACAAAGTCCTGCCCTATAAAGTCCGCATTGCTTCCGGAGTCAATGGTGATTGGCACGTCCATGGTGATTCCATTGGGCAGCTGGAGCGACGCGGTGAGCCTCACTACCGGTTTGGGCGGGAGGGGGTCCATGGGCTGTAAAATCTCTGGGGACTGCTTCACTGACACGTCTGGCTGGGCCCCAGTGCCTCTTCCTCCAACCAGACTCCGTCGTTTCCCTGCTGTGGTTGTCCTTGCTGCGTTGCTGCAGTTACCATTGCTGAGGCTGCAGTGTGCTTGTGGAGCCTCTGGGGACACTCTTTCGCCATATGCTGTGGATCATCGCAGATGTAACACTTCCTGTTCCCTCTAGGAGGCTTCGCTTTCACTGCTGCCGGTGCTAGGGCTCTGGCTGCTGACTGAGCCCTTGCACCTCCAACCTCCATAGGTTCCGCTCCTCCTCCTGGCGGAGGCGTGGATTGCGCACGCGCTGCTTCTCTGGGAAGGAAGGAGGAGCCCCTGGCTGGTTCGCGCCCTCCACGCCCTTCGTCCCTGCTCCACGGACGTCCTTCCAGCCGCACCCCCACCGCCAGCGCCCTCTGAACGATCTCCTGCGTGGTCCGGGGTCTCTCCCCCCTCGCAATTTCATCTTTAACCGAGCCGTGCAATCCCTCCCAAAACAGGTCTCTTACAGGAGCCGAATCTCTGTCCCATTCCAGAGCACTGACCAAAGCGAAAAAGCGGGCATGGTACTGCCTTACGCTGGCCCTCCCTTGCTTCAGTCCATGTATCTGCTGCCGAGCAAGATCCACGTCAATGCTTGACAAAAAGCACCCATCCATCGCTTTAATAAAGGCATCCGCATTTTGGAGCGCCGGATCCTTATCTCTCCACAAATTGCGCAGCCATGCTTTAGCATCTCCATGCAAATGGGACATGATGAATCCCACCTTCTCTTGCTCATCTCTAAAGTCTTTGTTCAGCAGTTGCAGTGCACACATTACATCTGCTCTAAAGTTGGGGTACTGTTGCAAATTCCCATCGAAGTGAGAGACCAAACCGCCTGTTCGTCTCCCCAACCCAATCCCCTCCGGTTTGGGTGTCAGTTGCCCTTGCTTCGTAAGCACTTCCAACCTGACCTGGAGATCCCTGTAGGCGGCAGCTGCGTCCTCCTCTCTCTTCCTGGATGCAAGAGCCTCGGCATTCAGGCGCGACACTGCTTCTCTGAGTTCCACTATCTGCTGTTCGGCCGTCATGTTGTCTGCCGTTCGTGAGCTCGCTAGTAGGCACCCGCTTTCTCTCCTCTCCGCGAGGCTGTAGATGCCCACAATTTAAGGGATGGAGCTTACTGTCAGAGTTGCTTCCCGATCCTAGCTCACAGAGGATCACGCTAGCCAGCGATCATTAAATAAAAGTCTTTATTGAGTTACAGTTTCCATTCTCAAGCTGCTGCGTGCAACCCTACGTCTAATGGTTAGATCGGCGAAGCTCCATCTGAGTCTCCGCCCCTTGTACACCAACTTAATATCCTAGCCTTGCTCCACCTTTTCCGCCTGACTGTTCTTCTCTGGGTCCCTCTCCCCCCCGGGGTCTCTTCCTTCCGGGATTCCTCTGACGCTGACCCCCCTGACTCTTCTCCCTCCTTTCGGCGGGCTTTAGGACCTGGCTCCCTTTCCGGGCTGCCTACTGCGCCACCTTCCTGTGCATTTGAACTTGGCGCGCGCGCCCAACCTTCCACCTTCCGTCTGACCGTTTCTTCGCTCCCCGATGGAGGTGTGGCCACTCCTGACTCGTGCCCTCCCCCCTGTTGTGAGCTGCCAGCGCTTGATCCCTGGCGCCCTTCCTCTTCCCTGCTCTCTGGCGGTGACGCTGGTCCCGATTTCCAACTGCTCCCCTCTGAGTCCCCTCTGGCTCTATCTTCCTGGGGTGTCCCCCTAGGCTCCCCCCTTGCCCTGGCCACTGGTGCTCCTTTCTGTGAATCTTCTGATTCACTGGAAAGACTCGGAGATCTCGGGTCGTCGTCATCACTCATCTTTTCTTCTGCCTCCTCCCCCTCGCTCTCTGTTTCCTCCCTTGCCCTTGCCTCTGCTCCTGAACCCCTGACAATTATTATTATTATTATTATTACACTGCCTTTCATCCGAAGATCACAGCGTGGTTTATGACTATTATTATTTATTGAATTTATATACCGCCCTATACCCGGAGGTCTCAGGGCAGTTCACAGAAAAGATCAACATAAAAACTACAGTACATATATGTCAGGGCTGCCTCAAGTCTCAGCTCACAAAAGACCAACGCCTTTCCTTTCTTATATACAAACGTGTTTATTGCAGTTCATTGTTTGCTTCAGATCCGAGGCGCGCAGCCCTATGTCTGCTAGGCTTAGACCGCTGAAGTCCCTTCTGAATCTGTCCCCGCCCTGCACCAGTTTAAGAGGCTTGCGCTGCTCCACCTCTTTCTCTCTTTCCTTTTCCGCAGGGTCTTTCTGCCCACTGGGGTTTCGCCCCTCCTGGATTCCTCCGACGCGGAATCAGACTGCTCTTGCCCCCTCCTGCGGGCTTTGGGACCTGGCCCCTCCTCCGGGCTCCCTGTACTTCCGCGCGCCTCTACATTTGAACTTGGCGCGCGCCCCCAACCTCTAACTTTCCTTTTGACAGCTACGCTACTCCCTTCACTACTCCCCTCCCCTTCCGGGAGGGTGGCTTGCTCCGACCTCCCTCCTTTCTCTACTGCCGGAGCCGCCTCCCCTGATACACTGGAACCTCCACCCCCTTCGCTGCACTCTGGCGGGGAGGCTGGTCCTGACGCCCAGCTGCCACTTTGGGATCCCCCGCTGGCCCCCTGCTCCTGACAAGTCCCCCCTGGGGCTCCCCTGGCCTTGACCACCGGCGCCCCCTTCTGGGAATCCTCTGATTCGCTGGAAAGACTCATGGAATCTCTAGAGTCATTGTCATCCTCTTCCTCGCTGTCCTGGGATTCATCCCCATCGCTCTCCATCTCCTGCCTACCCTGTGCCTCTGTCCCTGAACCCCTGACATCCATCCCCCCCTCGAAGCCCCCCCTTCCCCCCTCCCGCTGCTCGGGCGCAGGTTCCGGGAGCTCCGTTGTAGCGGGGGTAGACGCTGGATACAGTTCATCGACGTCGATCTCCTCTGCTTCCAGTTCAGTGTATGCGTGCTCGAAACCTGGGTCCTCCCCCAACACATCCAAACCCTTCCCTCCCCCTGTTACTTCAGGCGATGCTGCTTGCCAAGGCCCCCTTCGCCACCCCACTTCTGGTTGATCGTCCCACCAATAAGAGCGGTCCGTGTCCACCCCCGAGCACGATCCCCTTGGAGGGCTCGATTCCGGCGTGATCTCCTCTGCGGAGGAGAACCCCCGGAAGGTGCTGCCTGAAAGTGTGGGCGTAAAAAGCCAGTCGTCAAAATACTCCTCTGGCATGGGCCTGTGTGGGAAGAGTGCATGGAACTCGTCTTTAAGAAGAGGTTCCTCCAGAGCATAATCTGGCACCCAACTGTTGGCGCTGGCCGGGGTACCTTCCCTGGCGAGGAGGTATTCCACTCCCTCCTCCCCCCATCTCGAGTCCAGAATTTCCGTGACCTCGTTGAGTGTCGGGGTCCTCGGTGACTCCCCCCCCCCCGGTGATTCTCTACGTGGGTCTGGTGCCGTCCCTGGCTCCTGAAATCTGTGTGGGGCCTTGTAGGGTGTAAGCACCGACCTATGAAAGACCGGGTGCATTCGGGAACCTTCTGGGAGGGTCAACCGAAAAGCTACGGGATTGATCCTGCCCTCAACTTGGTATGGCCCTAGCTGTTTGTGTCCTAGCTTCTTCTTAGCTAACGACTTGGCCGGCACCGCCTGGGCTGCTAACCATACCCAGTCCCCCACCTGGATGTCTTCTCCTGCCCTCCTGTGCCTGTCTGCCTGCACTTTGTAGGCGTGTTTAGCTAGTTCCAAGTGCCGTCGTAGCTCCTCGTGGACCTCCTGCAATTCTGCTGCTAAATGCTCAGCTCCCTGCGACTCTCCCTGCGTCGTTGTCTCCAACGCCGGGAAGGTTCTGGGATGTCGCCCATTGTTGGCGAAGAACGGTGTCACCCCCGTTGACGCGTGCTTCGTGTTGTTGTAGGCAAACTCGGCCATCGGCAAGTAGTCCACCCAAGTTGCAGGCTTTTGATTGGCGTAACATCGCAGGTACTGCTGCATGATGGCATTGACCCTCTCCGCTTGGCCGTTGGTTTGCGGGTGTCTCGCCGACGCTAAGTTGATCTTGACATCCAGGATGCCCAGGAGCTTCTGCCAGAAACTGGAAATGAATTGGCGACCCCGGTCGGACAGGATGGACCGCGGTAAGCCGTGCACCCGGAACACGTGGTCTATGAACAGCTTGGCGGTCTGTTCCGCTGTTGCCACCTTCGCGCAAGGAATGAAGTGCGCCATCTTGGTGAACAGGTCTACAACCACAAGCACCGCCGTCTTGCCCCGTGAACTGGGCAGATCAGTAACAAAGTCCAGCGCCACCCGTTCCCACGGCTGTAGTGGCGTCTCCAGCGGTTCCAGCAATCCCGCTGGCTTCTTGTGCACTGGCTTGGACCTCTGACAAATGTCACACCTGGCGACGTAATCCGCGACCTCTCCCCGCATCTGGGGCCACCAAAAGTCTCTGGCTACTAAGTCCGCCGTCTTTTCTTTGCCGAAGTGACCCGCGCTGGGTGCGTCGTGTAACTGCTGTAAAACCTTCGCACGGAGATCGTCTCCGGGCACGTAGAGAGCACCTTTGTGGGTCAGCAGACCGTCGCGTATCTGGAATTCGCCGTCCTTTGCTGTCCCTCTTCGCACCTCCTCCATCTTGGATTGTGCGAACGGATCCGTCTGCAGCGCGCGTCGTACCGCGTCCAGGTCCACGGCGGCGGAAGCGCACGCCCACGCTTGCGGTGCGAAAATGTGCCTGGCTGCCACTGGTGCCGCTTCCTCGAGATACTGCGGTTTCCTGGAGAGCGCATCCGCTATGACGTTGTTGTCTCCCGGGATATACTCTATCCGGAAATCGAAATCCGCAAAGAACTCCGCCCATCTCATGTGCCTCTGGCTCTGGAGCTTCGCCGTGCGCCAATACTCTAGGTTCTTGTGGTCCGTGCGGACCTGCACGGTGTGCTTGGCTCCGATAAGGAAGTGCCGCCACGCCTTGAAAGCCGCGTGGATGGCCAACAACTCCCTGTCCCAGATGGTGTAGTTCTGTTCCGACTTGCTGAGCTTCCGGGAATAGAAAGCGCAGGGCCTCCAGTTCCCTTGCGGATCTTCCTGCAAGAGGACGGCCCCCACTGCTCTGTCAGATGCGTCAGTCTCAACCCGCATGGGCCTGCCGGGATTCACGTGTAGCAGCTGGTCTTCGGACGCGAAGAGACTCTTAAGTCTCCTGAAGGACTGCTCCGCCTGGTCCGTCCAGGTGAACTTTTTCTTCTTGGAACTGAGGGTGTCCGTGATAGCTGCCGTCTCTTTCGCGAAACCCCTGATGAACTTGCGGTAAAAGTTGGCGAAACCGACGAACCTCTGGACCTCCTTCCGATTGCGCGGACTATTCCAGTCCAACACCGCGCGGACTTTGGCGCTGTCCATGGCTAGTCCCTTGTCGGACAGCCGGTAGCCCAGGAAATCCACCTCCGTCACGTCGAACTGGCACTTCTCCAGTTTGGCGTAGAGCCTGTGCTCCCGTAGCCTCTGCAGGACCTCCTTTACGTCTCTCTCGTGAGTCTCCTGCGATTCTGAGAAGATCAGAATGTCGTCGAGGAAGCATACACACTTCTTGTAGAGGAGTCCTGCTTGCACGTGGTGCATGAATGCTTGGAAACAGTGGGAGCCATTTTGGAGACCAAACGGCATAACTCTGTATTCATAGGTGCCCAGCGGCGTGAACATGGCCGTCTTCCACTCGTCACCTTCCCTCATGCGTATTAGATTGTATGCTCCGCGTAGATCCAACTTGGTGAAGATCCTCCCCTTCCTCACCGTCGCGAGCAGGTCGTCAATCTTGGGCATGGGGAAGGCCTTGGGCTTTGTCATCGAGTTGATGGCCCTATAGTCCACAATGAGCCTTTTTTGGGGCGTGTCCTTCTTCTTCACGAAAAACACAGGACTGCCCCCCACGGCCTTGGATTCTCGGATGAATCCCCGCTTCAAATTGTGATCTATGAACTCCCGGAGTTCCTGCATTTCATCTTCAGACATGGAATACAGCTTCGCAGTCGGCAGCGTCGCCCCTGGTAAGAGGTCAATTGCACAGTCGTAGGGCCGGTGGGGTGGTAATTGGTCAGCTTCCTTTTCACAGAAGACCTCCAAAAACCCCTTGTACTTGTGGGGCACTGCCTGCACCATGCCTAGATGCAACTGCTGCCCTTCCTCCTGGCCCTCCTCCTCCTGGCCTGTCTGGATGCAATGTTGTGCGCAGTAGGACGAGCCAAAGGTGAGCTGCCGCTGGTACCACGCTAATGATGGGCTGTGTCTATCCAGCCAACTCATGCCTAACACTATAGGCGTGTCTGACAGTTGGGTGACATTGAAACTGATGACCTCGCGATGATTCCCAATTTTCAGCAGCATGGGTGGCGTCTGTTGTACCACTTGCCCACCCAGCAACTTTCTGCCATCTACCGTGACAACGTTCAGAGGCAGCGTGGCTGGTAGTAGCGCTATGCGATGCTGCTTGATGAACTGCATCCCCACGAAGTCTGCGTTGCTCCCTGAGTCAATCGTAATGGGGACTTCCAGGGTGAGTCCATTAGGTAGCTGGAGAGTAGCAGTGAGCTGCACCACTGGCTTGGGTGGTAAGGGGTCTGTAGGCTGCAAAAGCGCTGGGGACTGCTTCACTGACTTGCCTGGCGGAGCCCCAGCATCTCTGCTTCCATCCAGGCATTCTCGTTTCCCTGAAACTGTTCTCCTTGGAACTCTTCCCCTCTTACTGTTGCTAAGGCTGCAGTGTGCTTCTGGAGCCTCTGGGGACACTCTTTAGCCATGTGCTGTGGGCTGTCACAGATGTAACACTTCCTGGTCCCTCTAGGAGGCTTCGCCTTGACTGCTCCGGACGCTGAGGCTCCGGCAGCTGACTGAGCCTTTGCACGACCCAGCTCCATTGGCTCCTCCCCTCCCTTCAGCATAGGCGAGGGATTTGTACGTCCCAGGTCCCTGGGAAGAAGAAAAGGAGGCGCTCTAGCTGGTGGGCGGACGTGACGCCCCTCCTCACTGTGCCAAGGGCGTTCTTCATGACGCACCCCTATCGTGAGTGCCCTCTGGACGACGTCTGCTAGGGTTTGAGGTCTGTCTCCCCTAGCCAGCTCATCTTTTACTGAGCCATGAAGCCCCTCCCAAAACAAGTCTCTCACTGCCAGGGAGTCTTTTTCCCAGCCCAGCACATTCAGCAATGCAAAAAAGCGAGAATGGTACTGACGCACTGTAGCCTTGCCCTGCCGCAATCCATGCATCTCCTGGCGCGCCACATCAACGTCAACGGTAGATTGGAAGCAAGCGTCCATGGCTTTGATAAATTCGTCAGAGTCCCTGCGGGCAAGACCATCTTCGCGCCACAAATTGCGTAACCAGGTTCTAGCTTCCCCATGCAAGTGGGACACAATAAAGCCTACTTTCTCCTCCTCATCTTTGAAGTCTTTTCGAAGCAAATGCAGCGCGTATAGGACGTCTGCTCTGAAGTTGGGATAATGCTTCAGGTTCCCATCGAAGTGGGCTACTAAATTGCCCCCCGTCTTCCCAGAGCGATTCCCTCTGATCTGGACCCCGGGAACCCCTGTTTGCACGCCTGATCCCACCTGGCTTGCAGATCCTGGCATCGCGCTTCTGCTTCGGCAACTGTCTTCTGAGAGACCCGTACTGCAACGGGGAGTTCAGCGACTGCGTTTTGCAGGGTCGTTATCTGCTCCTCAGTAGCCATGTCTGCCAAACTTCGTGAGCTTTGCAAAAAATTTTTTTTGCAGTTTCAGAGAGAAGGGACTTACTGTCAGGGCTGCCTCAAGTCTCAGCTCACAAAAGACCAACGCCTTTCCTTTCTTATATACAAACGTGTTTATTGCAGTTCATTGTTTGCTTCAGATCCGAGGCGCGCAGCCCTACGTCTGCTAGGCTTAGACCGCTGAAGTCCCTTCTGAATCTGTCCCCGCCCTGCACCAGTTTAAGAGGCTTGCGCTGCTCCACCTCTTTCTCTCTTTCCTTTTCCGCAGGGTCTTTCTGCCCACTGGGGTTTCGCCCCTCCTGGATTCCTCCGACGCGGAATCAGACTGCTCTTGCCCCCTCCTGCGGGCTTTGGGACCTGGCCCCTCCTCCGCGCTCCCTGTACTTCCGCGCGCCTCTACATTTGAACTTGGCGCCCGCCCCCAACCTCTAACTTTCCTTTTGACAGCTACGCTACTCCCTTCACTACTCCCCTCCCCTTCCGGGAGGGTGGCTTGCTCCGACCTCCCTCCTTTCTCTACTGCCGGAGCCGCCTCCCCTGATACACTGGAACCTCCACCCCCTTCGCTGCACTCTGGCGGGGAGGCTGGTCCTGACGCCCAGCTGCCACTTTGGGATCCCCCGCTGGCCCCCTGCTCCTGACACGTCCCCCCTGGGGCTCCCCTGGCCTTGACCACCGGCGCCCCCTTCTGGGAATCCTCTGATTCGCTGGAAAGACTCATGGAATCTCTAGAGTCATTGTCATCCTCTTCCTCGCTGTCCTGGGATTCATCCCCATCGCTCTCCATCTCCTGCCTACCCTGTGCCTCTGTCCCTGAACCCCTGACAATATATATAATCAAAATAAAAACAACAACCCAATAACACACAACAACCAGAAAAGAGCCACATTTTAAAAGGGTATAGGATCTCAAACAAAGGCCTGGTTAAAAAGGCACATTTTTGCCTGGCACCTAAAGCTGTATAATGAAAGTGTGAGGCTTTCCCTGGGGAGAGCATTCCACAGATGGGGCCCATTCTGCAGAGAAGGCCCATTCTCATTTTGCCACCCTCCGGACCTCTTGAGAAGGAGGTACATGAAGGAGGGCCTCAGAAGATGATCTCAGGGTCCAGGTAGGTTCATATGGAAAGAGGCGGTCCTTGAGATATTGTGGTCCTAAGTTGTTTAAGTCTTTATAGGTCAAAGCCAGCACATTGAATTGGGCCCAGAAACTGATTGGTAGGCAGTGGACCAGGATCGGTGTAATATGCTCAGACCGTCTTGCTCCAGTGAGCTACCTTGCCACATGGGGGATAGGATTGAGCCCTGCGGAACCCACATTGAAGGTTCCACAGGGCTGCAACCCTCTGGGAATGACCATCCAAGTAGGACTGGAACCACCGCAAACTGGTGCCACCCACCCCTAGTTCAGAGAGTCACTCCAGAAGGATACCATGGTCAATCGTATCAAAAGCCGCTGAGATGTCGAGAAGAATTAACAGGGACTTGTTTCCTTGTCTCTCTCTCAACAGAGGTCATACAGGGTGACCAAAGCAGTTTCTGTGCCAAAACCATACCTAAACCCCAATTGAAATGGATCCCAAAAATCAGTTTCATCCCAAATCACCTGAATCTGGTCCGCAACCACTCGCTCCAGAACCCTGCCCAGGAAAGGGAGATTAGCAACTGGCCGGTAGTTAGTTATGTTTTCTGAAACCAGGGGAAAATTTTAAGAAGGAGTTTTACCACTGCCTCCTTCAAACAGACAGGGACCTCCCCCCTTGTAAAGAGGCATTGACCTCCCTGACCCAGCCAGCTGTTCCCTCCCTGCTGGTTTTTATCAACCAAGAGGGGCAAGAGGATCTGGGCACAAATGGTTGCCCTGACTGATCCAAGCACCTTGTCTACATCCTCGAGCCTTACCAATTGAAATTCCTCCAACACAACAGGACTAGACTGTGCTCTGGCCACCCCATGAGATTCATCTGCTATAACAGCAGTCAAGATATTGGTGAATGCAAGCGATTTTATCCTCAAAATGCTTTGCAAACAAGACACAGCAAACTATCATTGGTTCTATCACCTTCTTTGGGCCAGCCTGTAAAAGGCCGGTACAACCCAGAAAAGCTCTGCTGGACGACATAATGAGGATGCAATGGAGGCAGCAAAGTATGCCTTCTTTGCTGACTTCACTGCCACTAGGTAGGCTCGATAATGAGCCCTAACTAGTGTTCGGTTTCATTCATTCAGATCTTTCCTCCACTTGCATTCAACTGTCTCCCAGCTTGCTTCCTTGCCCTAAGCTCTGGCCTCCAGCAACTCAGGGAAGGCCAGGGGGCCAATCAGGCTCTGTGAAGTGGTAGAGGGCACTCAGGGGCGATTGTGTCTTCCACTGGATTCCACTGTGAATTCCACTGGATCCATCAGCCTTCGAGGGCAGACCTTCCTAATAGGTCCCCTGCCCCTGCGAAGGGGAAAAGGTACTGATACCCTAAATCTCAACAGGAAGTGATTGACAAGAGACTGATGTCAATGTCCCCCACCTTCAAATCACCCTCTTCCTGCCTAGTCGAGAAAACAATGTGCGTTGGGCCGGTGACATGTTGGGACAGCCCTATGGTTGTCATGGTGGCCATGAGGTCCTGAGCCACCCCAGAGCCAGCTGCCTTGGCATGGATGTTGAAGTCTCCCAGAACCAGCAGTCTCGGAGTCCTCAATACCGCCTCCAAGACTAGCTCTGTCAACTCAAGCAGGGAGACTGCTAGGCAGCAAGGTGGACGGTAAACCAGCAGAATCCTAGTCCCCATTCCCCAATCCTGGAACACACACACTAGATCCCGCCCCCCCCACTGGACAGAGAGCCTGGAGATAGAGAGAGAATCTCTATAGACCACAGCAACTCCCCATCCCCAACGCTTGAGTCTGGCCTGATGCAGCACTGAGTACCCAATTGGGCACAGCTGGGTGAGACCCACTCCGCCCTGTTCACCCACCCAGGTTTCAGTGATACATGCCAGATCAGCCACCTCATCATAATCAGATTATGGATGAGGGAGATTTTATTCTGGACTGAACTGACATTCAACAGCAGCAGTCACAGACCCGAGGGCTGTCTGATATGACAACCACAATTCCCTGAGTTGGTGGAGGGACTGGCACAGTCACTAACTCCCTGTCCCTCCTCCCAAGCCATACCTCCCCCTACCCAGAACCACTGAAATTGGGCCTCCCCATGCTCCTCCCTTCCCAGGCACATCCCACCCTTACGACTCAGTTAAAAACAGTTAAAACACATAAAAAAGAATTTAAAAGGATATAAAGCAGCAGTCCTTATAAAACCTGTCAGGCCCCACCCTGGGCCAGGTAGATAGAGGCAGGAGCTTAGCAGGGTGGTTTACAACATAAAAACACAAAAATACATGACATAGTGTTACAAAACCAAGACAGTTCTGCTTGTTCTGTTCACCCTCTCCTCAACAAACTTCTCAACCTGGGAAACAGCCTTACTAGAAAAATTAACCAATAAACTGAAACTGACACGGGGACAAACAGAAGAAGACACCTTTACCCCGGTATTGCTCCCCTTTATCACATACACATCCCAACAAGACAATGACAAAAATCCACCAACAGCATACAAATCAACATGGCTAACCTGATCCAAAACACCCACCCACCCCACTCACACACGAAAACAAAGATCACCACAGCTAACCACAAACAAACAACCACACCCTAGGCCAACTCCAACCTCTCTCACCACCTAAGGAACACAAGTGAATAGCAGAGAACCTGCACAAGCAACGCTGACACAAAACCCCACATATATTAAGTATAATAGAAACATCGCCACCCGATCCCAACCCCACTCACCTTCCCCCCCACCTCTCCCCCCCCCTTCTTCCTAATGTCTCAACAAACGAAACTGATCTGTAAAAAATGTTACTTGGAAGAAAAAAAAGAGAGAGAGATATTGCACATACTTTTGTAAACCAAGAAAAGATATAATAATAATAATAATAATAATAATAATAATAAAAACAACAACAACTTCTCAACCAAGAATCCCAGGGTGTGAGGGACTCCTCAGGTGACATCTATACAAACTTTGATAAAGTTGAAGAGGTCTGTTCCAGAGCTACAAACAACATAACAGGCAGCTTTCTCTGTAGAGCGATAACACAGAATGGCTAATGCATCGAAAGCATCCATGGTTATCAGAGCACAGTTACACACACACACACACACACACACACACACACACACCGCTAAGTTAAACTGTTTCCCCATCCCCAAAACAAGTTTCCAGTTAAATGTCATCTATTAAGCCTTCCATCTTTTTTTCTTGGTCCTGACCAACAACAGTTTAGATGACTCAGTTTCAGACATTTACTAGTCTCTACACTTCATATGTCTAAGATAACGAGTTTCCTAAATGATTGTCATATTAAATCTTAGGTGCAAAAGGAGATGTGGGCTCCCCTGGCTCCCCAGGAAGTCCAGGGATTCCTGGTACAAAGGGAGAAGCAGGATTTCCTGGCCCTCAGGGTCCTTCAGGCCAACCAGGTGTTCCTGGATTGCCAGGCAAAATTGGAGAGGGACCTAAGGGTGACCGGGGGCCTCAAGGTCGACCTGGGTTTCAAGGTAAGAGTATTTGTAGACAACATACAGTTGTACCTTGTAAGTCAAACAGCTTAGTTCCCAAACAGTTTGGCTTCCAAACATCGCAAACGTTGACTGTTCCGGTTTGTGAACTATTTTTGGGAGCTGAATGTCCAACAGGGCTTCCACATTTCCAATTGGCTGCAGGATCTTCCTGCAGCCAATCAGAAGCCGTGCTTTGGTTTTTGAACGTTTTGGCAGTCGAACAGACTTCCGGAACAGATTCTGTTCAACTTCCAAGGTACAATTGTACCTCTACGTGTTTTTACAAACTTAATGAACAATTAATGTACAATGATCGATCAACAGTACTTATTCAAGAACAAAAAAAATTGAGTGAAAGAATTTCATGCTGGTCTATTCCCAAGATAGAAATGCTGATGTTATGCATCGTTGGATGAAGGAATTGAGGGGATGTTCATCAAATTTGCAGATGACACCAAACTGCAACTAATGCTGCAGAAGACAGAATCAGAATTCAGAATGACCTTAACAATGGGATTACTGGGTCCAAGTTAACAAAATGAATTTCAATAGGGACAGAGGGAAGGTTCTGTACTTAGGCAGGAAGAACCAGGTGCCCAAATATAAGATGGGGGACCGCTGGCTTACTAGTGGTACATGTGAAAAGTAAAACAGTCTGGTGCAGCAACAAAAAAGCTAATGCTATTCTAGGCTGTATCAACGGAAGTATAGTGTTCCAATCAAGGGAAGTAATAGTCACACTCTATTCTGCCTTGGTGAAACCACACCTGGAGTCCTGTGTCCAGTTCTGGGCATCACAATTTAAGAAGGTTGTTGACAAGTTGGAACGCATGCAGAGGAGGGAAACGAAAATGACCAAGGGTCTGGAAACCAAGCCTTATAAGGAACAATTGAGAGGGTTGGGTCTGTTTAGCTTGGAAAAGAGGAGACTGGGAGCATGATAGCCATCTTTAAATATCTGAAGGGCTGCTACATGGAAAATGGAGCAAGCTTGTTTTCTCCTGGTCTGGATGGTAGGACTCGAATCAATGGCTTCAAGTTTTCAGAAAGGAGATTCTGACTGATCATCAAGAAGAACCTTCTGATGCTCAGAAAGGACTCCCTTGGGAAAGTGGTGAACTTTCCTACCTTGGAGGTTTTTAAGCAGAGGTTGGCTGGTCATCTGGCATGAATGATTTAGCTGTAATTCCTGCATTGCAGGGAGTTAGACTAGATGTCCAACTCTATAATTCTCTGGTTCTCTGATTCTATTATTTTAATTACAGAATGTCAAATGGCTTAAGAGTTTCATTAGGTACATTATTGTTATTTGGAAAGCAAAATGTATCAATAAATCTTTTTTTAATAGATAGATGTACATCCCAAATGCTGTTGTTTCCAGGTTCCACAAAATTATTGAAATGGAATTGTGAAAGTCGCATTCATTTTGGATTTTGAAGTGTTTTATTGCTCCCGGGCACTTCTTTGGTTTTACCTTGGGCATAGTCAGCCATTATTTGGCCAGGCTCATTTTCTTTCTTCTAACAACAATATTGCCCATAAGTAACTTTTCCATTCCTGTTTTAGGACTTCCTGGGCCACAGGGCTCTCCAGGTGCTCCAGGATTAGCAGGAGTCAAAGGAGAAAAAGGAAGCCCAGGATGGCCAGGAACACCAGGAAGACCTGGACTCAAAGGTGACCAGGGGCAGCAAGGAATCCCTGTAAGTCACTTTCAGGAGTACTGTATTAATGGATTTATCTATTATTACATAATGAAATAGTGTTTGTTAATTTGTTCATTTCATTTACTAGATTAATTGGTTCTGAATTAATTTTCAAACCAGTATATATGTATTTAAAAAATGTACTCCCCTGTACTAAATAGTTGCTGAAGGGGGCACTGTTGGGAATCAAGCCTTTATCAGGAGAAACTGGCCACTCTCCAGGCACCCGGCTTGATCTCCTGTTGACCTCCCTGTCTGCATTCCCCAGCAGGATCCAGGCAGAGGTCGCGATAGGCGATCCTTCTCAGAGTGAGAAGAACACACACCCCTCTTTCCTGCCCCCCCAGTCAGGGGAAAGAGATAGACAGAAACGTATTTACATGCCTTTATTTCTGTCTTTGCAGCGTTACAGAAATCATGACTGCTCTCTTCAAGCTTCAGCAGTCGAGAGACAAACTACACCTGTACTTCCTGTACAGCTCATATTACACTCTGAGCTAATTCCGGTGCCCTCTGCACTGTGAATTGACTTGTCCCTCTGTTTCCCACGGAACAGTCCCAACATTCCCATTATGTTTTGCTTTCAAGCTACCAGCTCGCGGCCGCATTGCTTCTATATCGTAACATACTCCCCCATATGAATCAATGTGCGCTGCGAGCAAAGCATGATCCAGAGAAGAAAACAAATAGTTGTTATATATATAACACTCCCCTGTTGTTTCAGTTCCAACCTTGGAACTACCCGCCACTGGTTTCCCCAGTGTACCTCTCTGGTTGTCTGACTTCCAAGGAATGAGTGCATCTGCATTTCCTTGGCTAGGGAATGTAGTGTTACGCTTAGCAACTCCCTGTTGTGTCTTTGTCTCTGACTTAGACACACCTTTAACCTGTCTTGAGTTGTCAACAATAGTAACACATGCTACAGCTGAGTTAGCAAACTCTTTTGAATACCTCTTGGGTGGTACACCCTTTGTAACTCTCTCGGACCTGCGTATGAGGTGCTGATCCTCTCTGCTCACTGGTTCAGTCTCAGGACTCTTTGGAGAACCAGTTCCAATAGTAAACAGTGGTACATCCTTCACCTGTGAAGGTC
Organism: Podarcis pityusensis; assembly: GCF_964106645.2. Classification (NCBI taxonomy): domain Eukaryota; kingdom Metazoa; phylum Chordata; class Lepidosauria; order Squamata; family Lacertidae; genus Podarcis; species Podarcis pityusensis. The sequence goes on along the minus strand of NC_138026.1, from coordinate 83,763 downwards.
TATCCATTGTGTGAGATTTCCTCTCAATGACTGTGTCATTGAGACAGTGAGCTCTTTGAGCTATCACTGTCACTCTCAGTACTACTGTAATCAGTAAAATCATCATCATCATCTGAATTGTCCTCAGTGGGAAATGTGTGAACAATTACTCTCTCCTGTTCAGGAGCACTCTCTAGAAATTTTGTGAGAACCACCTGACCAGATTCAGACAAAATTACTCTGTAGAGACCCTTTTCATAACCCACAAAAATGCCTCTAGCATTCTTTACTCCACCTGGAGCTTCAGTCTTCACATGAGACCCAAAAACCTTAAAATGGGCAACAGAAGGTTTTCTGTGGAACAGCTTCTCAAAAGGAGAACTTCCCAAATCTTTTGAAACCTTTGTCATCCAACTGTAACAAAAACACATTAACGATTCCGCCCAATACTCATGTGGCAAATGTGAACTTTGCAATTGCGCTTTCATGCCATTTTGCAATTCTTTGTTCACTTGCACACAGACACTTCTGTTCCATGCTTCTGCAGAAACAGCAGTCTTGTGCCTTATCCCTTTCTTATCCAGGAAATCCTGAAAATCCTGCAAAAGAAAAACTGGCTTTTCATCTGTGAAAAGACAATCAATGTTAGCATTATGAACATTCGTAACCTTGTCACAAAACTCTTTAAACCTTTCTAAGGCTTCTTGTGGTTTCTGCAATATATGTACCCACACATAATGAGAGAAATAATCCACACACACAAGATAATATCTTGCATTGCCTCTAGACAGTGCTAGAGGACCAATCACATCAGCATACACTCGCTGAAAAGCTTTGGTTACTTTTGTCGTCTTCTGGATTTTTTTCGACACACCTGCGAGAGAAATCATGTTAGAATCAGATGCATTACAATTTATGCAATCACTTTGATCAAAAGTCAACAAATACAGTCCATCTTTCTCTCTGGCAGAAAGATACAGCTCTCCATCTTTGAAGATTTTGCAGCTTTCTCTATCATAGGACAAAGTCAGTCCTTTCTTTGTGATCTGCGAAACACTCAGCAGATTGAACTTTAAATCAGGAACCAAATACACCTTGTTAATAGTCAAGTTCAGACTCTCTAGATACACAGTTCCAAACCCGGTCGCTTCCAGCTCCTGACCGTTGGCTTGTTTCACAGTGAAGCTTTGCTTCTTAAACGTTGAAAACAGATCTCGCCGCGACGTCATGTGTTGCGTCGCTCCAGTGTCCAAAATAAAAGTGTTTTCCACTTCTGGTGTGGCTTTTAGTGACATCAAAGCCATAGCTGGTTCCACTTGGGACTTGGTACGACTTTTGCCTGACACCTCAGGCTTTGCAGAGCTTCCCTTAGCTCCTTTCTGCTGACGTGGCCTCTTACAGTTCCGCTGAAGATGCCCAGGTTGGCCACAATTGCGACAACAAACAACGTTCAGAGCTTCAGCTTGCTCTTTCCTTACAATGGCAGTGGGGGCGCTACAACTCCGAGCTTCTCTCCCCCTGTCAGCAACATCCATTGCAGCAAGTACAGGAACAGCAACAGTTCCTTCACTCCCCCTTTTGGGGTCAAAGCTCTCCTCAGCTTTCAATTAGCTTTTAGGAATTTGGCCAGCACCATCTTGGCTCCCCCCTTCTGGGGTAGTACACTTTCGGTTCTTGCTTCTCACTCCAGCTTCACAAGCTTTTCGGAGCTTCTGAGAGAACAAAGCCATCTCAATCTCAAGCCTCAGCTTTCAGCAGTGAGCTTGTAAAATCCAAGAGTCTATTGGCTGTTTACTGCCTCACTTGGCAGCTAAACGCAGGCTGTTTTGAAAGCCCCTCCAAGAGCAGTGAGATAATAGACAAAACAAACGCTGTTTACCAGCCTCTCACAGTCCCAGCCCCTCTTCCGTTGTTGGCCAGTAACTTTCCACTTTACTGACGTTTCGTTGCTTAGCAACTGGACATTCCAGGCTTATCAAGACTCAGGTATGCGAAATATGTGGCTCTCTTTCAGTGCTGGTTTCATCCAAAAGCAGACACTCAGTGAACCGAAGAATGCTTCAATTCGCGTTCACTCTCACAGCCATAAAATCACCATACCTTGAGGGAATCCGTTGCTCAGCAAAAACACCTCCTCCGGTGCTCAGCCGTCCTTGTAGCTTCCATCCGCCGGCTACCACATTCTTTATCTTCTTTGCAGAGGATGAAGTACGATCCATCAACCTCTCTTGTTGCTTGCATGGATCAAAACCATCCTCTGCTACCAGATGTTGGGAATCAAGCCTTTATCAGGAGAAACTGGCCACTCTCCAGGCACCCGGCTTGATCTCCTGTTGACCTCCCTGTCTGCATTCCCCAGCAGGATCCAGGCAGAGGTCGCGATAGGCGATCCTTCTCAGAGTGAGAAGAACACCCCCCCTCTTTCCTGCCCCCCAGGCAGGGGAAAGAGATAGACAGAAACGTATTTACATGCCTTTATTTCTGTCTTTGCAGCGTTACAGAAATCATGACTGCTCTCTTCAAGCTTCAGCAGTCGAGAGACAAACTCCACCTGTACTTCCTGTACAGCTCATATTACACTCTGAGCTAATTCCGGTGCCCTCTGCACTGTGAATTGACTGTCCCTCTGTTTCCCACGGAACAGTCCCAACATTCCCATTATGTTTTGCTTTCAAGCTACCAGCTCGCGGCCGCATTGCTTCTATATCATAACAGGCACATGCTAGAGCAACAGGTTGAGTCCAGTGCTCAACTTCCTGCACTTCCCACCCCCCATTGAACCTTCAAATTTGTTACAAGTACCAGTAGGCAAGGCTGCCTAGCACATCTGGGACCAGGAGCAAGGATTATGACCTTACCTACTTCTCTTATCCTCTCTCATGCATTTTGGAAAAGGCATGGCCCCAAATCAATCTCTAAACATGGAAGCTACTGACAAAATGATCCTTCAAAGATTGCTAACCTGCATGCTGACCTTATCAAGAATGGCAGGGGGGGATGGTGACATCATCAACCAAGATGGTGCCTTGAATCGCCGCTGAGCTCCTTCCTGAGAACAATAACCAGCACAAACTGAGACAATGATGAGTAAGCATTTTAAAAATAATTCCCCCTGTTAGGCTATGAGCTTTAGCAAGTCTGGATTGCTAAAAGGGACCTTAGACCCGTGGATTTCACTACCTTTGAAAGAATCTCCCTCAGGCACAGGCCAAGCACTAGCAGGCCCCAAAATGGCTGCCAAAGCTTCCAAAAATGAAAAAGCAGAAGCAGGGAAACTGATAGGCCTTGAAAATAGGTAAAGGGACCCCTGACCATTAGGTCCAGTCGTGGCCGACTCTGAGATTGCGGCACTCATCTCGCTTTATTGGCTAAGGGAGCCGGCGTACAGGTCATGTGGCCAGCATGACTAAGCCCTTCTGGCGAACCAGAGCAACGCACGGAAACGCCGTTTACCTTCCCGCCTGGAGTGGTACCTATTTATCTACTTGCACTTTGACGTGCTTTCGAACTAATAGGTTGGCAGGAGCAGGGACAGAGCAACGGGAGCTCACCCTGTCACGGGGATTCAAACCGCCAACCTTCTGATCAGCAAGTCCTAGTGCCACCCGCACCCCTGGCCTTGAAAATGCACAAGGCCTAGTAGCCCTAATCAGGAAGGAATTTGCCCAAGACTGGGCAAGAGCACTCCTCTCACTGAGGGAAGACATTGCTAAATTAACTGAGACTGTGAATGATGTTAAAACTACAGCTAACACAGCAATGGAATTAAGCTTGAAAAATAAAACATCTATTAGGACTCTGAAACGTGTGCAAGCAGACCTTAGAATCCAACTGTCAAGATCGGGGAAACGGAGACTTTCCCAGGGGCCTACCTGAAAATTTTGGAGACTCAGATCTAAAAGCAGCCTTCCTCACATGGATTCAAGAATTCCTGACTGCAGAATCAGTGCAGAAAATATAGAACACATACACAGAGCCCTGAGAGCTAAAGCTAAAAATGGGGACCCCCCCCCCCCAAAGATGTGATTGTCTGCTTTAACACATTCTTGGTGGAAAATGGTTTAATGCAACGTTTCAGAAAACTGGAAAAAATAGAACATGAGGACTCTCTTATAGCTATCTTCCAAGACCTTTCTCCTGGGACCTGGCAGCGACCTAGTGAATTCAAAGCATACACCACATCACTTCGCAGTGCGGGGATAAAATACAAATGGGGATTCTCCTTTAGGCCAATCATCACTCATAATGAAATAACCAAGGTAGCAGCGTTGTATGTAGAAGCCAAAAAATTATTGAAACAGATCGATGTACAGATTGAAGACATGACAACAGAAGGAATGGAGGAAAGCACTGATGAAGAGACATAAAAATACCCTTTTGAATGGCAACAACAAGGGGGGAAGACAGTGAAGAAAATTAAAGGAAAGAAAAATCCAGTACAGAAGAAAAATGGACAGAGAATCCCACAATATGGCTTCTGCTCTGCGTGAGATTGTTTTGTCTTGGTTTTTATGACTTGCTTTGTAACTTTACTATCATAGAATGTTCCTGGGGGGGGGGGAGCAGTGATTTTGGTCATCCCCTAAAACAATACTACTGAAAGAGTAGAATTTACTACTCTGTGGATACCACAATGGTTCCAACAGTAAGACGGAGTTTTCTTGTTGTAGGTGGGAGGGGAGGGGGGGGAGGTGCAGTTTGGGGTTTGTTAGATATAATGTTTTCCATGCGCTCCTATAATGTACTAATCATCCTGGAGCAAGTATGGATCATTTAAAAATAATCACATGGAATGTTAATGGACTAGTGTCACCCATCAAAAGGAGACGGGTTTGGAAGGAAAAGGGAGACCGGACTTGATTCTGGTCCAGGAGACTCACCAGAGGAGGAGGGGGTACAATGAGTACGTCTCCCCTCCCCTCCTCTGGGGGACAGTTGTTTGCCTCTCAGGAAACATCTAAGGCTCATGGGGTAACAACATGGGTTGCAGATAAATCAGAATTTAAACCTGAACAAACCCCTAGTGATCCTGATGGATGTTACTTGTTTATCAGGGGCACATTTCAAGACCAATGGCTCACTATAGGTAATCTTTATGCGCCAAACAACCAACAGGAAGAATTTTTGGAAAAAAACATTGACGGAACTGGAAATTTTTTAAAAAGGTCAAATAATCCTGGGGGGAGATTTCAATTTAGTCCTAAATGCATATTCTGACAGAAATTTTTCAGGTCAGAAAAAAAAGGTTAATAGAGGTTCCCCATCAACAAAAACCCTTCTGTATAGAATTCTTTAAAAATTCAATTTATATGATATCTGGCGAATGGCAAACTCTGATTTAAGGGACTATACTCACTTTAGCAATTGCCATACAAACTACCATAGATTCCGGCGTATTAGGCGACTGGGCATATAAGACGACACCCAACTTTTGCTGCTCAATTTTAGAGTTTTAGAGTTACAGAGTTTGAGCGCCGCCAGGGGCAGAGCGTGCACCCCTCTGCTGCCTCGTCGCAGCAGCAGCAGCCTGAGATGAGGTGTTTGGCGGGCGGGTGAGTAAGCGCCGCACTCGGAAGGACTTTCCGCATCCCCTTCTATGGGGAGAGAGGAGGAGTGATGGCAGAAGGGGCAGAGCGCGCACCCCTCCGCTGCTCTCTGCCGTAGCAGCAGCAGCCCGAGGCGAGGTGTTTGGCTGTTTTGTACGCCGGAACATACGGTACTCTAGAATTGATTATTTATTGACAGAGGGATGGATCCATCGGATCCACTTCTCAGAGATCAAAGCAGGAGAAGTCTCTGACCATGCTATGGTTATTGCTGAACTGCTGAGAGAAGGGGGATACCCAAGGAACCCAGTATGGAGACTTGACCCATGGCTGCTGCAAGATCAATTGATTCTTGAACAGTTGCAAAAAGAGATACCATAATTTTTTAAGATCAATGATGCAGGATTATATAGGTAAAGGTAAAGGTACCCCTGCCCGTATGGGCCAGTCTTGCCAGACTCTAGGGTTGTGCGCTCATCTCACTCTATAGGCCGGGAGCCAGCGCTGTCCGCAGACACTTCCGGGTCACGTGGCCAGCGTGACAAGCTGCATCTGGAGAGCCAGCGCAGCACACGGAACGCCGTTTACCTTCCCGCTGGTAAGCGGTCCCTATTTATCCACTTGCACCCGGGGGTGCTTTCGAACTGCTAGGTTGGCAGGCGCTGGGACCAAACGACGGGAGCGCACCCCGCCATGGGGATTCGAACCGCCGGCCATGCGATTGGCAAGTCCTAGGCGCTGAGGTTTTACCCACAGCGCCACCCGCGTCCCACTGCAGGATTATATAGCCCAGCTTTAATTTGGGATACCTTCAAAGCAGTAATTAAAGGAACATTAATCAGTGAGAAGAGTAGAATAAAAAAAAACAAAATCAAATATTCATATCCAATTAGAAAAAGAAATAAAAGAATTAGAAGAAAAACATAAAATAACATGTAACAGAGTGTATCGCAAATTAATTCAAAAAATGAAAGAATTAGACATGTTAGAAATACCAAAAATAATAAGATCCCTTCAATATTTAAATCTTCAGTACTATGAATTTAATAATAAAAACTCAACAATCTTGGCAAACCAACTAAAGAAACGTAAATTAAACAGAACATTCCACTCAATAAAAACAGACAAAGGCGAAATAACACATGATAAACTTAAAATTAACTAAGCCTTTCATGCATTCTATAAGACCTTATACACTTCTGAAACACCATCACTAAACACCATTCAGGAATTTTTGGCCACAGTTAACATTCCAAAATTAACAGAAGAGCATGCAACTTACTTAAATCAACCCTTTTCACTTGAAGGAAATATTAGCTAGTATAAAAAAGACAAAACCATTTAAGGCACCTGGACCAGATGAGTTTACTGGCTATTTTTATAAAACCTTTTCTGAACTTGTGGCCCCATTCTTGCTGAAATTATTTACAAATATAAAGGATCATGGCTTGATGCCTGGAACTTGGAGAAACACACACATCGCTACCAAAACCAAAGAAAACCTGCAGTCAGTTCTTCTGCTGTAAAAAAGAGATGAGAACTATATTGTCTGAATGGTTAAACTTCTTACTACAATATTTTACTTTTGTAATATGACATCTCAGGCCATCTAAAAGTTGATACCAAGTTAATCCACTGCAGGTGAAGCAGTGGAAGTGTGGGCTGATGTCTTGCCTCGGTAATGGACTGGGTGAGAGCCAACAAACTTCACTCCATCCAGATAAGACTGAGGCACTGTTGGTGGGTGGTTCCCCAGACCAGAAGGCTGGGAGGTGACCTGCTCTTGAGGGGGTTACACTCCTTCTGAAGGAGCAGGTACGTAGCTTGGGAGTATTCCTGGATTCTTTGCTGTCACTTGAGGCGCAGGTGGCCACAGTGGTGCCGAGTGCCTGCCATCAGCTTCAGCTCATGGCCCAGCTGTGCCCCTATCTGGACAAGGATAGCGTTAGGAACAGGAAGAGAAGCAGCTTCACATCCTCTCTCATGGAGAAGAGTCTAGCAACAAAAACCTCTTCTTTTTATTACTTAATAAATGATACAGAAAATGAAAATGAAATAAACAAATACTGATACAAAATCGACAAAAGAAAATACTGTACATATACACCCTACACTACAAACATAAACCCTACACACACTTCCCTCCACCAAGACTCGACTTCCTTGGGTTCAAATTTGAATATTGTCATTGCATTCTTTGGATAATACATCTTATAACCATTTCAAATTTTTATTCTCGCTTATACTTAATCCATGCATATCAATATATTCTTTTTAGAGCAGTGTTTTTCCATATACTCCTCAAAACACTGCTATTCTGATCTTAATTTTTTATTTGTCTGGAGCCTTATGGCTGCTGTTAACTTTGCCAATTCTATAAATTCATTTAATTTACATATCCAATCTTCTTTTGTGGGTATTGTCTCACCTTTCCATTTACTAGCAAGAACTATTCTGGCGGCTGCCGTAGCGTATAGAAAAATTGTTTTCGTTTCCTGTGGAATGTCCTTCCCTAATACAGTAGACCTAATAAATATGCCTCTGCTTTGTTTTCTATGGGGATTTGGAGCATCTTTTTCAACTCTTCATGTATAATACCCCAAAAATTCTTAATCTTTTCACAGCTCCACTGAACATGAATCATTGTCTCTTCGACTTTATTGCATTTCCAGTACAGATTGGACTTTAATTTATAAATCTTTGGAAGTTTTGATGCTGCCAGATACCACCTAAAGAACATTCTCATAAAGTTCTCTTTAATGCTATAAAGTAAAGGTAAAGTCGTGACCGACGCTGGGGTTGCGGTGCTCATCTCGCTTTATTGGCCGAGGGAGCCGGCATACAGCTTCTGGGTCATGTGGCCGGCATGACTAAGCCGCTTCTGGCGAACCAGAGCAGTGCACGGAAACGCCGTTTACCCTACCGCCGGAGCGGTACCTATTTATCTACTTGTACTTTGACATGCTTTCGAACTGCTAGGTGGGCAGGACTTAGCAGGCGGTAAATCTGGTATCCACTCTTTTAACCAAATTAAGCACTCCGCCTCATAATATAATTTTAAATCTTTTATCCATTAACAATTTGTATTGATCTTTTCTCCATTCATCAAAACATATTACTCATAATCGGGATCATATTGAAGAAATAGAGCATTTTGGGAAAACGTTCATTTTGATTATTGAAATTCTTCCCCAAAACGACAATTTTAATCTATTCCAAATCTTAAAATCTTTTTTAATTTCTCTCCAGTTTTTTTGTATTTGTTGTCAAAAAGGTTAATATTTTTCATTGTTATTTCAATTCCCAAATACTTCGCTTTTTTCACAATCCGTCTTTTCCTGTAGAGCTTTTTGCTCCTGTTCACACATATTTTTAACCATGAATAGCTCTCTGGACAAGGATAGAGTTAGGAACAGGAGCTTCACATCACTCTCATCGAGAAGAGCCTAGAGACAAAGACCTCTACATGCACTAACTAGCACTCATGCTTACGTAGTTATGTTTGACTGCTATTTCCCACAATTCCCACCTCATTCTACAACGTATAGCAAATTGTGTTACCCACTTATTTCATATGCAGAACTTGGAGTCTTGTGCCATGTAGCAGATCCTTTTTTATGCATAACTTACTTGTCTATTCAATTTCAGGAGATACATGTTGACTGCTTGACTTGTTGCAGTTTTAGAAATTGTCCACACACCTGTGTGTCACTTGTCCCTAAAGGCATAACTGAGGGCTGTTTTCTCTTCTGCAGGGCAATGCTGGCTTTCCAGGAGCTACTGGCCCAAAAGGTGACATGGGGCCTTCTGGAATTCCAGGCCCTCAAGGTATGAAGGACGATATAATGGCCATCAGTAACTACATGGTCTTCTGATTTAGAGTGACAATAAAGAGAAAATAGATTTTCATTCTAACTCCCTTGGAAGGTGGTGGACTCTCCTTCACTGACAATTTCTAAGAAGAGGTTGGATGGCCATCTGTCATGGATGCAATGCAGTTGAGATTCCTGCATTGCAGGCAGTTGGACTAGATGAACCTTGAGGTCCCTTCCAACTCTTCAGTTCTATGATTCCATGATTGTACTCAAGTAGAAAGTATAAAATAGTTCAAGTATTTGGTATGTAGGAAGTGTGGTTTAGAATTAGTAGATAAATAAGCAGACTTGCCTATACTGAAAGTTTAATTTCTATCCAGGTCCAAAAGGTTCTTCAGGCGTTCCTGGACTCAAAGGAGAACAAGGTGACCAAGGGTTTCCTGGAGCTAAAGGTATGTCATAGCTTTGTCCATTTTATCTTCAGGTTTGATGTCAAGGACAGGCTGGTGTCTGAGGGGTGGGCAGAAGAGGTGGGGAGCAGGAGAATGATCCGGGGGAAGGGGCCAGTGATTTGTGGGGTTGTGTGCCACCCATGAAGCAGGGGGGAGTGTCTAGGCACTTGGAGATGGAGGAAGAGGGGGTGAGGGAAGAGTTGCAGGGAGGCACAGTCCCAGAGAATTGGCCATTAGAGTTTTCCTTGTACCTTCCTCCACTATGTCCAAGAACGAGGAGGGTCTTAAAGCGACAGGAGCATCTGGAGCTGCTGCACAGGATAAATTGCTAGTTGCTTGCATAACCTGTGTCAGATGAGAGAGTTTAAGTAAACTGGAAGGGGTGTGGTTGCGCTGTTGCTCCAACTGTCCATGTTGGAGCCTAGCTAGCTAATTAGCAGGAGTGGTGCTTATATCCCTTGTACTTTGGGAGCTGACATAATGGAGTGCTTTGTCAACATAGAGCTAAACTTCCAAACGTGTTTCTTCATTGGGACTGGGTATGCTCAGCACATTTGATTATTTTGATGTCAAGGAGCAGAAATATTTTAATTTTTTAAAATGAAATCAGCAGAATCTCAAATATATAACATGATCCTAAGGGGCCTCTCCAATTAGCACCTTTGTTTGTAATCCCCTCAACATATAATATTGACACAATGTAATTTGCTGAGTGGATATTATTTACTCTTTATCTTTGACAGGTTTTCCAGGCCCACCAGGTCCTCCAGGCCCCTTCCAGCTCTTGAAAGGTGAACCAGGTGAACCTGGCCCTGTAGGCCCAGTAGGCCCTAAGGGATTTCCTGGTCCTCCAGGCCCAAAAGGCCAACAAGGTGAGAGGCTTCTTAGTTCTTCTAGAATTCATAGGTTTACGAGGCCAAATCAGGTGAGTCACAGCAAAGCTGTCACCACCATGTTGAAAATCAGTTTAGACTATCCAGAACAGTGAGGCACATGGTGCCTGGGCTTAGATGCATTCTTCCAATGAGACATGCATTTTATCCATTTCCATGAAGGCTGCAATGTGGCTGGAGAAAGGCACAAGCCTTTTTCAATAAGATACATATTTCTGGTTAACCTATTGCCCCACTTTCTACAGAGGAAGGACAGTCTTTATCACTTTCTAGGGTATTTCTATGGCTTTCTGCACTTGTACCAGAATGGAATTATTCTAGGGACAGATGCTGAGATTTCATTTGCAGCAGAGAAGCTCAGTTGCTCCCTGGTAGGCTGCTGGCATGGCAATTAAAGAAAGAAACAACGTGAAAAAATGATTAATAAATTGATTGTGGATGGAGAAATAATTGAGGAACCAAAAAAGATAAGTAACAGCTTCCTGGCATATTTCATGGAACTCTACAAAGGAAATCAAGAAAAAATGGACAAGTTCTTAAACCAAAATAAACTCTGGAAGATTTCAAAAGAGGAAGCGGCTCCAATCAGCATGATAGAAATCCAGCAGGCAATGAAAAAGATGAAAGTAGGTCCAGGTCCAGATAGATTGCCGGCCAAATATTATAAAAAAGTAGAAGAATTATTGTCATTACCATTTAAAGAAGTAGTAAATAACATCTTAAATACAGGAAAGCTGCCAGAATCATGGGAGGAAGCCTACCCTGATTCCAAAGGGAACAGGGCCATCAGCTGTTAAAAATTACGGACGCATCTATTACTTAACAATGATTATAAAATCTTTGCAGACATTTTAGTGAGTAGACTGAAATCGACACGGAAGAACTATATCAGATATCTGGGAATTCTTTTCACTGAGACACTATCATGGAAAGGGGCACATCAAGGCTATGAAACTCAAAGTGCAGAAAGCTTGTGGGGCATTAATGAAATTCTATTTTACGGCAGAACAAATTCCTCAGGAAAATGCTCTCACTCCCCAGCAGGACTCCAGCTGCTCTTCTCCGCATTGAAGCTGACGTGACAACAATACAGGCTAGAATTGATTACCTGTGCTTAAATTATGTGAAAATATGATTCCCCGCTATGTCACAAACAGATTCCCCGCTATGTCACAAACAGAACAGAAACAGACCAAATGTTGGAAGGATGGTATCCAACGCCTCTTGTCCCAATCAATTACAAGATTTTCAGGTGACTATGAAGATGGACAAGAGGCACTTAAGAGATTGTCTCTTTAGGTCCGATGCAGATGCTTCTACCAAGAGCTCGCCATGGTTCCCACTTATTAAAACGGAGCATACCCAGGCCAGTTACCTGTCAAAGCTCCCACTTGCCATGCTTAGAATCGCATTCACAGAATTGCGATTCCAATCGATGCCCTCGGCGGTGTTGGATGGACGCTACGGCAAAGTACGTTATGAAGAGAGACTTTGTCTCTGTGGGCAACCCTGTATGGAGGACCTGTGCCACTATTTATTGCAGTGCCCGTTATATATAGACCCAAGAGACCGATTCATAAAACCCTTGTTTCCGAATGGAACTCATTTGAATAGGGGGGAAAGGGTGAAATGGCTGCTGAGCGATGCTGATGACTTTGTAACTTATAAAATAGCACTTAGTTGCGTTGACAACTAAGAAGATCAGGAGGAAAGAACTAGATAAAATAACGGTCATCTGCAAAGGGGATTTGGATATTTAATTTGGCACATTTTACTAGAGAATTCAACTATTCTATTTTATGCAACAAATAATCTTAGTAGTTGTGACCGTGGTTTATATCGTATGTGTGGTGCCTGATGATTTTTATGGTTATTGCTGTTTTTCCTTTTGTTGTTATTTTTCTGAATGATTCCATGGCCTATGGCTAGCACAATAAAAGTCGATGATGATGATGATGTTGATAACAACAGAAAACCTAAGAGAAAGTGTGCCAACAGTTTTAGAGAAGATAAACAAATTTGGGTCAGTCACAGGCTTCAAATTAAATAAAGATAAAACCAAAATGTTAGTTAAAAACATAAAAGGTGAGGATAAAAGAGAATTACAAAAGTTTATAGGCCTTATGATCACCAAGAAAATCAAGCATTTAGGTATATGGATAAGAGTTAAAATATAAATTTGTACAAAGATAATTACATACCAATCTGGAAAGAGATAAAAACAAATTTGGAAATACAGTGGTACCTCGGATTAAGTACTTAATTCGTTCCGGAGGTCCGTTCTTAACCTGAAACTGTTCTTAACCTGAAGCACCACTTTAGCTAATGGGGCCTCCTGCTGCTGCCGCGCCACTGGAACCCGATTTCTGTTCTTATCCTGAAGCAAAGTTCTTAACCTGAAGCACTATTTCTGGGTTAGTGGAGTGTGTAACCTGAAGTGTATGTAACCTGAAGCGTATGTAACCCGAGGTACCACTGTATGAGACAGATTAAAATTATCATTTTGGGGTAGGATCTCCACAATAAAAATGAATGTTTTGCCCAAAATATTATTTTTATTTCAAGTCATTCCAGTAGTAGTAGTAGAAGCACAAGATATTTTAAAACCTGGCAGAAGGACATAACAAAATTCATATGGCAGGGCAAAAGACCTAGAATCAGTTACACACTCCTGACAGACAGCAGACAAAGATTTTGCCCTGCCAAACCTTGAACTGTATTATGAGACTGTGTTGGATCAAGGAGTGGTTGATTTAAAAAAACACATATATACTAGACCTAGACAACCGTTTTGGCTGGCATGCCTGCGCCTGCTGTGAGAAAGCGAAAGTTCATAGGGAATTTATGAACCATGTAACTAGATAAGATCTCGCTATGCAGTTTGGGTAAAAAAAAGGGTATTTTGGAGCAAAAAACACTGTGGTGGTTGTCACCAATGGAGGCCATGAATGTAAAAAAGGTTAACATGAGGAACAATTGGGTAACATATAAAGAAATTCTCCAGGAGGAAGATAATCAATTAAAACTTTAAAAATTTGATGAGGTAAAAAATAAAGTGACAAGCTGGCTTGAGTATCACCAAATTTATGTTTTATTCATGCAAGATATAAAGAAGAGATTTGGCAAAGAGCTTTCAAGATTCGAGAAAGACCTGATTCCCAGTGACCTGATAACTTATCTAAAATGTATAAAATTTTATTAGAATGGTCGGTAAAAGGTGAGGAGGTAAAGTCAGCCATGGTAAAGTGGGCAGTGGACTTAGGTCATACTATACAGTTGTCAGAGAGGGAGAAATTATGGAAGGAGGGTCTTAAGTTCACAGCTATTAAGGAGAACTACATGAAGATTTTCTACAGGTGGTACCTAACACCGAGTATTTAATGTATTAAATGAATTTTAAAAGATGTTCAAAATCTCATTTGCCAAAAGCCCAAAGCATTTCTTTTGGGAATTATTGGTAGTAAAATACCAAGAGATCTAAAGAAAGTACAGTACAGTACCATGGCAGCAAGAGTTTTGATCGCTCAGTTGCCGTGTCTCTGCTTCCATTTCCCTTTTCCCACATCCCATCTCAGTGTTGCATCCTTCCATCTCACACCACATGCCCACTCTAGCCAGCCCCACGATGGTGAATGGCACTGTGGTCTAAACCACTGAGCCTCTTGTACCTGCTGATCGGTATGTCAGCAGTTCAAATCCACACAACAGGGTGAGCTTCCGTTGCTGTGTCCCAGCTCCTGCCAACCTAGCAGTTCGTAAGCACACCAGTGCAAGTAGATAAATAGGCGGGCAGGTAAACAGCACTTAAAGCAGTTTAGTCCTGCTGGCCACATGACCCGGAAAGTTGTCTGTGGACAAACGCTGGCTCCCTCAGCCTGAAGCAAGATGAGTGCCACACCCCATAGTCACCTTTGACCGTCCAGGGGTCCTTTACCTTTTTAGTACCACAAAGTATATAAAGAAGTGAAAATAGGATGTGGGTGAAAACAGGCCCATGGTGGGTAGGGCAGATAAGGATCCACTCCACTGGCTGGATCCACATCCCACTACTGATGTAATGATTCCCTGCACACCCTTGGAAGCTGCTCCCCAGGTGTTTAGAATACTGATTTGTCCAAATGATAGGGACTCCATAAATCCACTGTAATGACACATCCTTATTTCAACAGGTGTAACGGGACCTGTGGGTGTGACTGGTCTTCCAGGCACTCCGGGATTTGATGGAATGCCAGGTCAGAAAGGAGAAACTGGTCCTGCTGGTCCTCCAGGCAAGTCCAATCTTCTTCCATTGCTAATAATAATAATAATAATTAATAATAATTTTATTATTTATACTCCACCCATCTTTCTGGGTTGCTATGTTCTGTATGTAGTCCAGTGCCAAGCCCTAAGGAGTTTAATAGAGGCTTCAATAAGTCAAGAGCAATTCTTGATTTATCATTTAAAGGCACATTATTCAGAAGTGAGTCCCGGTGGTACTTATTCCCAGGTAAGTGTGTTTAGATTTACCACTGTGTAACACAAACAATGCCAATCCATGTATGTTTACTTTTAAATGTGTCCCATTGTTTCCATGCTCTGTGTGAGGTGCAAACTATCTTAGATATACAATTTTTATCTTACAGGTCCTAGAGGCTTTCCTGGCCCACCTGGTCCTGAAGGCATGCCAGGGTCAATGGGTCCACCAGGGAGTCCCTCTGTAGCTCACGGTTTCCTTGTGACCAGGCACAGCCAAAGCACAGAGGAGCCAACATGCCCATCTGGAACAAGACTGATGTTCCACGGGTATTCTTTGCTTTATGTACAAGGAAACGAACGGGCCCATGGTCAGGACTTGGGTAAGAGAGCACAAAACAAATTGAGTCAAATGAGCATATTACATTAGAGAAAGACACCTTTGTCGCAATTGCCTTCCCTAAATCAAATAAAATTGTAGTGGACAATTTAGTTTTGTCAACTGCTGCAGCGTCTAAAAGGTGCCATTAAGCTCCTTTCTGCCTCAAAGAGCCAGTCTTGATAAATGGGATCGTGGGCTGTTTGGGGAAGTCTTAACCTGTCACTTGAACCTGCATTCTTCCTGTACTTGTTCATCCCCCACTGCACGGCGTAGATTCACAGATTGTAACATTTTAATTCATTATTTTAAAGAATAACTTGGGAAATGTGAAAACCTAAAATTATTTTCTTTTCTTTAACCAAAATAAAAACTTCATAATAATTGTAAGTATTGGACAGCTGAAGACATTTTCATGTGGCTCTGAAGGGCATTTTGCCACTTGCTGGAGTGAACAGGCAGGGTCCACCTGTGAACAGCCACCTTAAGCCCAGACAAGCCCACAAGCAGAGCAGCTGTGCCCGGTTGTTTGATGCTTCAAAAGCCCAAGCATTTTTTCATCAGTTTTTAGGAATGGCATTTTAGCCCACGATCCCCAACCTTCCCTCTTCTCCACCTGTGTGCTGTTCTGTGGGTTCTCCCTGAAATTTCAGAGGGACATGGAGAGGAAGATCCATGTCTATGCAGAAATCCTTGCCTTATAGGGCTCATTAGCTGAATCCTGACCATAGTTCTCTAGCCTTGTATAAATTGCTTTGGTTTCGTAGAAAACCATTTTTTGTAGAAAAATCAGTCCTTTATTTTTGCTATTTTAGGCACAGCTGGGAGCTGTCTACGTAAATTCAGCACAATGCCTTTCCTGTTCTGCAACATTAACAGTGTATGCAATTTTGCCTCAAGGAATGATTATTCTTACTGGTTATCTACCCCTGAGCCAATGCCAATGAGTATGGCTCCTATTACAGGAGACAACATCAGGCCTTTCATCAGTCGGTAAGCATTGAGAAATTTTATATTTACAAATTCCTGTATGAAGATTTTGCATTTCTCCAGACATTGCAACACAATTTGAGAAATGTATTCTAGAGCAGTTGAAAGGAGCTCCCTCGCTATCCAGATGTTCAGGCTGAGGATATGTGGATGGCAGGTGGATTGTTGCTCAGAGAGGGATAGAATAATCACTGTCATGTAGTGGAAGGCACAGGACAAGACAGGTGGAGCAAAGCAGAGTTGCCAGCCAGGAATCCTATCATAGCCTTGCAACCCTGAGGGGGAACTTTCTTCCTCCAGTCCACTGGTGGAGCACACCATATTTTCCCCAGTATGCTCAGCGCAGTAGGATGAAAGGACATGGGCAGCTTCTCTCCGCACCCCCCCCCCATCCTATGTGAGCTTCTGGCTAACTCGGGTATCAGAGGCAGGGGCCAAACGCAGATCAGTATTAACTCACATGGTGTCAGTGAAGTTAACTCTTTATTCAAAGAAACACCTCCGTGAGGCACTTGTGAGGACTGAAGGTCCCCATCTTCCCACAGTTGCCTAAGTCTCCTCTTCCTCTGGGTCCTTCCCAAGCAATCTGAGAGTCCGTTGACACTGCTAATTCTGCTCTGCCCTCTTCATACCTCTTCTGGTCCTGGGAGATGAGCTGGTCACAGCAGGAGGCGGAGACCCCCTTGCAGCCTGCCTGCCATCCCTGTTTCTTGCCCCCCTTCCTCTCCAGCCTCTGCTTCTGCTTCTGCCTCTGAGTCTGCACTTGTTGTTGTTGTTGTTGTTGTTGTTGTTGTTTATAACCCACCCATCTGGCTGGGTTTCCCCAACCACTCCCCCAACACTTTCAACAAAATATTAAAAATACAATAAAACATCAAACATTAAAAACTTCCCTAAACAGGGATGCCTTCAGGTGTCTTCTAAAAGTCAGATAGTTGTTTATTTCCTTGACATCTGATGGGAGGGAGTTCCACAGGGTGGGTGTCATTATTGAGAAGGCCCTCTGCCTGGTTACCTGTAACTTCTCACAGTGAGGGAGCTGCCAGAAGGCCCTGGGAGCTGGACCTCAGTGTCCAGGCTGAACGATGGAGGTGGAGACACTCCTTCAGGTTTACTGGTCTGAGGCCGTTTAGGGCTTTCAAGGGCTTTCAACACTTTGAATTGTGCTCAGAAATGTACTGGGAGCCAATGTAAGTATTTCAGGACCAGTGGTCTCGGCAGCCACCCCCAGTCACCAGTCTAGCTGCTGCATTCTGAATTAGTTGTAGTTTCTGGGTCACCTTCAACGGTAGCCCCACGTAGAGCCCCGCGCAGAGCATGCACCACTCTAGCGAGGCAGTCCGCAGGCAGGTAGGGCCTGTGTACCAGGTGGAGTTGGTAGACAGCTGCCCTGGATACAGAATTGACCTGCGCCTGCATGGACAGCTGTGAGTCCAAAATGACTCCCAGACTGCGCACCTGGTCCTTCAGGGGCACAGTTACCCCATTCAGGACCAGGGAGTCCATATCATAAAGTGTTGGCAATATAGTTAATATTATTTAATATACACAATAATATATATAATTAAATGCACTGT
This sequence comes from Podarcis pityusensis, assembly GCF_964106645.2. Classification (NCBI taxonomy): domain Eukaryota; kingdom Metazoa; phylum Chordata; class Lepidosauria; order Squamata; family Lacertidae; genus Podarcis; species Podarcis pityusensis. Next base: position 65,677 of record NC_138026.1, on the reverse strand, counting down.
TCATAGGTTTAATACATTTATTTATTAAACAAATTCAGTACACAAACAGATGTATGCACACCAATGCATACACCACCACCAATGGAGCTGGAAAATAGGAAAGAAAACGAAAAGGTTGCAACATATGAAACTTTTTAGTTTATAAAAAAGGCAAATTAAGAGAAGATAAAGTAGAGGTGTATCAGCTAATACAAGATTGTCAAGAGAAAGTGGATAGAGATTTGCTCTCTCACAGCAAACACTGTGTTGCCTTCATGTCCTGCTTGTAAGTGCATATCCACCCTCCCTCACCCCAATTAGGGGCCAAGATGACATTTGAGGGAGGCAACATATGGCCTAATGAACGAATGGGGGGGGTAGATTTGTGAGCGCACCAAAGCCATGAAGGAAAGCAGGAGAGGAGAGGAAGAGAAAGAGACCCACATCATGGGCTAAAGACTTCTGCGGAACCCCCTCCTCTCATGCCCCCTGCTCTGGGTAAATGCCTTGGTGGCCCTTCCAAATGTAACTCCACCCTGCCCATTTCTCGCCAAACACAACATGATGGGGGGGTGGAGGTAAAGTCAGAGGAAAGAGGTGAAGTTAGAGGAAAGAAAGGATGTCACATGAACAACACCCCTCCCCCTTTAAAATCCAAAACCAAAAACCGATCTGAGGGACAAGATAGTGGGGCAAGAAAGAGGGAAATTGAAACTTGACTTGCCTCCTCATGGCCCCCTCATCCCAGCTGGATGTGCTCAAGGGGGGGGTGAGGAATGCCACCCTCTGCCTCTCCATCAGAGGCATCTGCCTGAAGAAGCATCCCTCAGGAGGAGGTCAAGGCCACAACCCTGAGCCTCGCCTCACCAGTGGTGGAGATGAAGGTGATGTTGAAGACATCCTCACTGAAGCGGAAGTGCAAGCAGGTCTTGCCCATGCTAGAGTCATTGGTGAGCAGAAGTTTCGCCATCTTTGATCTGAATGGCACTTGGGAGCTGGGGGAATTAGCAGAAGGGAGGGTCATCCCCCATGGGCCACATGCTGGACCATCCTGCCCTAAACAATACACCAACTCAATAGTTTGTTCTGCTGCCTCAGCCTTTGTAGCTAAAGCCCTATCCTCCCAGGCCAGGTTGGCAATACCTCCAAGGCCCCTGCTGTTGTGATGAATAATGCAGTAAAAGGGAGGACTGGAGGGTATTCAATCTATATGTATTTTTTCAACTTTGCATTATACTTTTCTCAGGTGTGCTGTATGTGAAGCTTCTGCAATGGTGATGGCAGTTCACAGTCAAACAATTCAAATTCCACCGTGTCCAGAAGGATGGAGATCGCTGTGGATAGGCTACTCCTTTGTGATGGTAAGTGCTCCAAGTTATACCTGAATTCATTTAATTCTATTTCTACTAGTACATGTTCCATTCTTTTTCACACAATCTAAAAAGAACCCATTCTTTTTAAGATATATGAGCAAGTTCCCTTTTAAAGTTCTATTTTTGCTTGTCTAGCTGTCCAGATTTCTTCAGGGTGACCCTGGTGACCATGCTATCTGCCATTTCTTAGGGAATAAATTGAATGGACTCTGATTTTATGAGTTTATCCACACTTCTGCCTGGTTACCCTGCCACAACAATGCTTGGAATTTAAGATCTGGGGCAAGATGTGTGGTGAAACTAAACTGGGTTTCAGAATTTACCTTAGAGGGCAACAACAATTGTGCCTATCCCCATTAAGTGCTGTACTGTTGCGGATGCCACTGCATTGATTGTGACAACACAAAGAGTAAAGCAGCTAACCAACAAACTCAAACTTGCACAGGGACAAACAAAGGAGGACGCCTTCACCCTGGTGTAGCCTTTATCACACATGTGCCACAACAAGACAATGTCCTAACCACCCCCACCCCCGCAACAGCAGACAAATCAATAGAGTTGATCCAACAACACCCTCCCACACACACACATTAACTTTATGACAATATTTAAAAAATGCAAATATATAAAGCCCTTGAAATGCTTGAAATGTAGGACAGAACAAATAACTAAGCGGATATGGATCAATTCCAGTCTGGGTGCATGTACAATTTGAGGACTATACCTTGGTGAGCCTTGGTCACCCTTGTACTGAGATTGGAATGGGAAGAGTGGGACTCTGGTTCTGGATCTCTCATCAACTTTTGATAGAATTGACCCCGATATCCTGGTCATGACTCCTGGACTGGCTCTGTGGGTTATTAAGAGCACTCTTTCACAGTTTTTCCACTCCTGCTTGCACAGCTGTGTCCAGAGAACAGTATTGGGAGATTGCTTCAGTCTTATGATGTCATATAACACAATCTTGTCCTCAGTGCTGTTCACCACTAGGAGGAGTCATTAGACATTTTGAGTCAAAGTGTCATTGGTATCCTGATCCTGGTTTCCGTGGTGGGTGGTTCCAGTCCCCGGGAGAGTAGCTTGTGCTGGATGGGTTTGTGTAGACACTTAAAGCAGCCACAGAATTATCTTAAAATGTACCTTTAATGAAGGACTATTTGATAGCCAGTGGGGTGGATGGTAAAACCTGGGCTATGAGCACCATGTGCTTTTATGGTTGGACATTTAATACAGGGTAAGCCTAATTTGAACATAGTGGTACTTTTTTCTAGGTAAAATTTATTGTTTTTTATTGTTATTTATTAAATTTTGGAGTCTCCTTCTCAAAAATGGCCCAACTTATCAAGATATAAAACCAAGGAGGAATCAGCATGAATCCATAGAATACTAAAAGTACACACCCTATAAGCAAAATAAAAACTGGCAGCATGAACAACTAAAAAACAAATCAAAACGTTTATGATCAGTAAGAAAAACAACAGCAGCCCATCACATGCCATTGCATGCTTTGGAACAGAGGGAGATTTTCACCTGGTGACATTGGTAGGCCTCACTGGGGAAGGGTTTCATAAATCCCTTGTCAGCTTTTTCAAAATGTCCCTCAGAGGTGGCACATGGAGGGCTCCACTAGTAGGTTCATATCAGAAGAGATTGTGACGTCAACCATTGTGGTATCTGTATAGGACAAGGGTCAGCAACCTTTTTCAGGTGTGAGCCAATCCTCAGACCATGTGGTGGGCCAGACTATATTTTTTTTGGGGGGGGGGGAATAATGAATGAATTCCTATGCCCCACAAATAACCCAGAGATGCATTTTAAATAAAAGGACACATTCTACTCATATAAAAACATACTGATTCCCTAACGGTCCACAGGCCGGAGTGAGAAGGCGATTGGGCTGCATCCGGCCCCCAGGTATAGGATGTACTGTAAGTCATTGTTCAGAGTCAGCAATAAGCTTTGTGGCATTTTAAAGATGAACAAATTTTATTATAATATAAATTTTCAGAGACTAGAGTCCACTCACTTCACCTGATGCATCAGATACACAAACTATTTTTGCATTTCTTGTGTCCATAATTTAAATGTAACATCTAAAATGGTAAACCATTTTAAACCACTGAGCCTAGGGCTTAGAATCATAGAATCATAGAATCCTAGTCCAACCCCCTGCCAAGCAGGAAACACCATCAGAGCACTCCTGACATACGGTTGTCAAGCCTCTGCTTAAAGACCTCCAAAGAAGGAGACTCCACCACACTCCTTGGCAGCAAATTCCACTGTCAAACAGCTCTTACTGTCAGGAAGTTCTTCCTAATGTTTAGGTGGAATCTTCTTTCTTGTAGTTTGGATCCATTGCTCCGTGTCCGCTTCTCTGGAGCAGCAGAAAACAACCTTTCTCCCTCCTCTATGTGACATCCTTTTATATATTGGAACATGGCTATCATATCATCCCTTAACCTCCTCTTCTCCAGGCTAAACATGCCCAGCTCCCTTAGCCGTTCCTCATAAGGCATCGTTTCCAGGGCTTTGACCATTTTGGTTGCCCTCCTCTGGACACGTTCCAGTTTGTCAGTGTCCTTCTTGAACTGTGGTGCCCAGAACTGGACACAGTACTCCAGGTGAGGTCTGACCAGAGCAGAATACAGTGGCACTATTACTTCCCTTGATCTAGATGCTATACTCCTATTGATGCAGCCCAGAATTGCATTGGCTTTTTTAGCTGCCGCGTCACACTGTTGGCTCATGTCAAGTTTGTGGTCAACCAAGACTCCTAGATCCTTTTCACATGTACTGCTCTCAAGCCAGGTGTCACCCATCTTGTATTTGTGCCTCTCATTTTTTTTTGCCCAAGTGCAATACTTTACATTTCTCCCTGTTAAAATTCATCTTGTTTGTTTTTGCCCAGTTCTCTAATCTGTCAAGGTCGTTTTGAAGTGTGATCCTGTCCTCTGGGGTGTTAGCCACCCCTCCCAGTTTGGTGTCATCTGCAAATTTGATCAGGATGCCCTTGAGTCCATCATCCAAGTCGTTGATAAAGATGTTGAATAAGACAGAACCCTGTGGCACCCCACTAGTCACTCTTCTCCAGGATGAAGAGGAACCATTGATGAGCACCCTTTGGGTTCGGTCAGTCAGCCAGTTACAAATTCACTGAGTGGTAGCATAGTCACGACCACATTTTACCAGCTTCTTTACAAGAATATCATGGGGCACCTTGTCAAATGCCTTGCTGAAATCAAGGTAGGCTACATCCACTGGGTTCCCTTCATCTACCAGGCTTGTAATTCTGTCAAAAAACGAGATCAGGTTAGTCTGACATGACTTATTTTTCAGAAATCCATGCTGACTATTGGTGATCACAGCATTCCTTTCTAGGTGCTCACAGACTGTTTGCTTAATGATCTGCTCCAGAATCTTCCCTGGTATTGATGTCAGGCTGACTGGGCGGTAATTATTTGGGTCCTCTCTTTTCCCCTTTTTGAAAATAGGGACAACATTTGCCCTCCTCCAGTCTGCCGGGACTTCGCCTGTTCTCCAGGAATTCTCAAAGATGACTGCCAGTGGTTCTGAGATCACATCTGCCAGTTCTTTTAATACTCTTGGATGCAGTTCATCTGGCACTGGAGACTTGAATACATCTAAACTAGCCAAGTATTCTTGTACTATCTCCTTAGTTATTCTGGGCTGTGTTTCCTCTGCTGAATCATTTGCTCCAAATTCTTCAGGTCGGGCATTGTTTTCTTTATCGGAGAAGACTGAGGCAAAGAATGCATTGAGGAGTTCAGCCCTTTCTGTGTCCCCTGTTTGCGTTTCACCATCTTCTCCTCTGAGTAACCCCACTGTTTCTTTGTTCTTCCTTTTGCTACGAACATACCCATAAAAGCCTTTTTTGTTGCTTTTAACCTCTCTAGCAAGCCTGAGTTCATTCTGTGCTTTAGCTTTTCTGACTTTGTGTCTACACGTGCTGGCTATTTGTTTGAATTCCTCTTTGGTGGTTTCCCCCCTTTTCCATTTTTGTACATATCCTTTTTTAATCTTAACTCAGTTAAAAGTTCTTTAGATAGCCACCCTGGCTTCTTTAGGCACCTTCCATGTTTCCGTCTCATTGGTATTGCCTGAAGTTGTGCTTTTACTATCTCCCTCTTAACAAACTCCCAGCCATCATGAACTCCCTTTCCTTTTAGTATCACTGTCCATGGGATCTCACCCAGCACTTCCCTAAGTTTTATGAAGTCGGCTTTCTTAAAGTCAAGAAATTGAGTCCTAGTATGCTTGGGTGCTCCTTTCCGCTGTATAGTAAACTTCAGAAGAGCATGATCACTCGCGCCTAATGATCCTTCCACTAGATACCCCACTAACCAGGTCATCAACATTGGTTAGGACCAGATCTAAAATGGCTGATCCTCTTGTTGCTTCTCCCACTTTCTGGACAATGAAGTTGTCTGCAAGGCCAGTGAGGAATCTGTTTGACCTTATGCTCTTGGCTGAGTTTGACATCCAACAAATATCCGGGTAATTGAAGTCCCCCATTACTACTATCTCCCTTCCTTTTGCATGCTTGGCCATCTGTTCCAGGAAGGCATCATCTATGTCCTCCGTTTGGCTTGGGGATCTATAGTAAACTCCCACAATGAGGTCACTGTTATTCTTCTCTCCCTTAATTTTGACCCAAATGCTCTCACTTTGGCTTTGAGGTTCTAAATCTTGGATCTCTTCACAGGTATACACATCCCTGACATATAACGCCACTCCTCCTCCTTTCTTGTCTGGTCTGTTTCACTGAAATAGATTGTATCCCTCCATTATTACATTCCAATCGTGGGACTTATCCCACCAGGTTTCAGTGATGCCTATTATGTCATATTTAGTTTGCTGTACCAAGAGCTCAAGCTCATCTTGTTTATTTCCCATGCTTTGCGCATTAGTGTACCGACATTGAAGTCCATTAATCATTCCCCCATGACTCTTATTTAAGGATTTTTTCCTCCCACCACTAGGTCTGCGTGCTGTTTGCTCCATTTGGTCTATGACATTTGGATGATCATCAATTGATAGACTCCTACCTTCAGGAGCACTGTCTCCCTCCCCCACATTAGTCAGTTTAAAGCCCTCCTGATGAGGTTTCTGAGATTTTTGGCAAAAACATTTCTCCCAACCGTTGTGAGGTGCAGCCCATCGCTTGCCAGAAGTCCATCTTCAAGAAACTGCAGTCCGTGATCTAAGAATCCAAACCGTTCCTGTTTACACCATTTGCGAAGCCAGCTGTTCACTTCCACTATTTTTCCCTCTCTCCCTGGGCCACGTCGTTCAACTGGGAGGACAGATGAGATGACAATTTGTGCATTTAATTGCTTCAATTTCCTGCCCAGAGCCTCGTAGTCTCTTTTGATCTTCTGGAGGCTATTACTTGCAGTGTCATTGGTTCCCACATGAACCAAGAGGAGGGGGTATTTGTCAGTGGGTTTTATGATTCCTTGCAGTCGTTCAGTTACATCTTGGATCTTAGCCCCGGGGAGACAGCACACTTCCCGAGACATCTTGTCAGGCCCACAGATCACTGCTTCTGTTCCCCTCAGTAGGGAATCCCCTATCACCACTACACGCCTCCTCTTAGGTTTGGTCGGGGTTCTTCCGTGAGCTGTCCGTTTCAAGGTCGCCTGCACATTCCCTGAGGACTGACTTTGCTGCTCGTCTTCATATACCTGATCGACTGTAATGAGGGAGAGATCCTCAAATAGAGTCTGCTCTTCATCTTCCATGCTAGGGGAGAGGACCTCAAAGCGATTGTGTATTTCTAAACAATCAGAGCGAACCCTGGGCCTCCTACTTCTTTGAGTCACGTTTCTCCATATATCTGGCTCCTGTGTTGGTGAACTAGCCTCCTTCTCAGGGGAGTCCCCTGTCTCCTCCTTGGTGGAGACGGTGTGCTCTGTTGCTTCCAAGAAGAGCTCCAGCTCTCTAATTCTTTGGAGCGTAGCTACACGTTCCTCCAGTTGCTGGGCTTTGATCAGGGCTTGCTGATCAAAAGGTCAGCGGTTCGAATCCCTGTGATGGGGTAAGCTCCAGTTGCTCAGTCCCTGCTCCTGCCAACCCAGCAGTTCAAAAGCATGTCAAAGTGCAAGTAGATAAATAGGTACCGCTCCGGCGGGAAGGTAAACGGCGTTTCCGCGGTTGCTCTGGTTCGCCAGAAGCGGTTTAGTCATGCTGGCCACATGACCTGGAAGCTGTACGCCGGCTCCCTCGGCCAATATAGCGAGATGAGCGCTGCAACCCCAGAGTTGTCTGCGACTGGACCTAATGGTCAGGGGTCCCTTTACCTTTACCTTTACCTTTACCTTTACTAACTATTTTTCAACTTCTAGTCCCATCTGTAGAATACAAATAACAGTTATTTACCCCACTGAATTGTTATTAAATACTAAATGTACTGTTGAATTATATGTAACTAAAAACAATAATCTATTCTTATCAACTGATGCATGTATTTTTGGCAGCACACCAGTGCTGGTGCAGAAGGCTCAGGGCAAGCTCTGGCATCTCCAGGTTCCTGTCTGGAAGAGTTCCGCAGTGCTCCCTTCATAGAATGCCACGGCAAGGGCACCTGCAATTATTATGCAAATGCTTACAGCTTCTGGCTTGCCACTATTGAGAGAAATGAAATGTTCAAGTAAGTTGGAAACATCTTCTGCATTGACAATACCTGCCCAAGGATATAAAAAATGCATTTTGAAAGCAGCTTTTTAAATAGTTAAAATTAATGTGACTAGATGTGACAGAGTGAACTTACTTTGCCTTTTTGGTCCCTTTTTTTTGTTTGTTTCTGTTGTGCTTCTACCTGACCAAATTCTATCAATCAGATTCCCACTGCAGTTGAGATCCCAATTCACAGTTCAGATACAAGTTGTCTGCATGCTTTAATGCATATTTTGGTCAAACTATTACTTTGGACCTGATACAGATTCAGCCTAGAGAAGAAGTGCATTACAGCCAGTTATGGATCAGGAACAGAAGTGTGCTCAGATAGCAGCAGAGGAGTATATGCTCCACTGCCCGGGCAGGCGCCTGGGGCACACCCCCAAAGAGGATGGAAGCCGAGGGAGCCCGCTGTGGCTCGCCTCACAAAGCAGCATGTGGAGTTCACTTGCATGCCGCAGCCCAGTTGAGGAGCTAGCAGCCCAGTTGAGCTAGCAGCATTGAGCTGTCATGCAAGGAAGCTGTCTCTGCAGCTCCCTCACATGCCTAGTAAGGGAGCCTATTGTGGGGGCCCATGGTCACACCCCCTCAAAAAAATGTGCCCAGTGCTGGGGGGCCTCCCACTGCTGCCGCGCAATTTCTGTTCTCATCCTGAAGCAAAGTTCTTAACCCGAGGTACTATTTCTGGGTTAGCGGAGTCTGTAATCTGAAGTGTCTGTAACCTGAAGCACCTGTAACCTGAGGTACCACTGTAGTTCTTTCATGTTCTGCTTCCATGTGGTAACTCGGGTTACATGTGCTTCAGGTTACATACACTTCAGGTTACAGACTCCGCTAACCCAGAAATATTACCTCGGGTTAAGAACTTTGCTTCAGGATGAGAACAGAAATTGTGCAGCGGCGGCACAGCAGCAGCAGGAGGCCCCATTAGCTAAAGTGGTGCTTCGGGTTAAAAACAGTTTCAGGTTAAGTACGGACCTCCGGAATGAATTAAGTACTTAACCCGAGGTGCCACTGTATTGTACTTTGAACACAGGAAGCTATGTCAGAGGGATCAACATTGTGATTTACTTTCAAGGACAGTATCAAGGAATAGTGTGGGAATCAATCCTATAGGAGTAGGAATTCCTACAATTTAAGAACTGGCTTTAAGAAGGAGGCAGAGGTTAAGCTCATTAATTTCTGTTCATTGTAGAAAGTTATGATCTGACAGTTTCAGTATGTGAGCTGAGTTTGACACACTATTCCTTCAAAACAATTTTCTTCACTGGTCACTTTTAGCTTTTTTGTTTTTAATTTTCAGGAAACCTACTCCTTCCACACTAAAAGCAGGAGATCTACACTCAAATGTTAGCCGTTGCCAAGTATGTATGAGAAGAACATGAGATTCCAGTTGTACCTAATATCACAATATGGTGCTATTGTGTTAACAGCGTGAAGCTTAGGCATATATCCTATGTACCTCATTGTCACCCAGCATGAAAACTGTCAAGTGCCTTACAGGAACCTGCCTAACTAAACTCTACTTCTTGGCTCTTTACTTGCTGAAGATGAAGATGATACACTTCAAATGTCACTTTTGAATAAACATTATCTTATAAATGAATGTGATGCACTGATACTCTAAATCTTCCCCCACCCCAAAAAACCAAAGGTGCTAAGAGGAGTACAGCTCTGCCTCAGGTGTGTAAATGCCCCTTTTCAATTTCTGTGCATTAGATATGTAGGATTACTTCATTCTATCTTGAATTCTCAGGCTCTTTATTATATAATTAAGGTTGTTGTACAAATTAATACTAATGTAAAGAAGAGTTCTGGGGAAAGAGAACACCAATATTCCTTATTGACATAACAGAGGGTACTGACATACAAACATTTTTTCTTGGCTGAATTGTGTATGGCATTAAGGAGCCTGCATGCAAGAAGAAACATAATTCTTGCTGATCAATGAAATGAACATGCCCTCATGTTCTATACTGCATTTTTGTTGTTTTCCTGTGGAATGCAAAATGGTCCGATGTATTTATTTATTGGGTTTCTATAAAATATGCTGCTATTTTAGACATTTATGTCTAAAATAGATTGCATCATTATAATCAAGCCAACATAATTTTTAAAGGCCTTATAGGAAACTTACTTGACTGTGTACTTCATAAAAAATATAATTTGTAATAAAGCTATTTGTTTTTAAAAAATGGTCTCTTGGTTTTAATACATACAAACTCAGGTCTTTTTTTATTTCAGATATTTCAGGTATAGGAAAGAACAGGTACCAAAGAAAAGTTGCTTACCTATTGATTCAATGAAGTAGAAGTTCTGGGAAACTTAGGAGGAAGTGATCACATCCTCCTGGGTTTCATGATACAGAGGCAAAGGAAAGCTGAGTGCAGTTGGACACACACTCTGGACCTTAAGACTGAATTCAAAAGCTTAAGGAGCTACTGGGTGAGACCCCCAAGCAGCGGCATAGCGTGGGTTGTCAGCACCCGGGGCAAGGCAAGTAATTTGCGCCCCCTAACCCGGGGCAAGGCAAGTAATTTGCGCCCCCTTAACCCCTAACCTGCCGCTGCTGCCAGCTTCTTCTTGCTGCTGCCTGGGCTGGTCTGGTGTGGTTCTCTCCCGCGCTCAGCGCTGCGCTGGGCGGCCGCTGCACTGTCCCTCCCCCAGATAGTCCCTCGCTCGCTCTCCGCACCGCACGCCTGGCACCCACCCCCTCCACAGAGGGCGGCGACCCAGCGGCTCGGATCGGATTCGCACAGCCAGCACTGCAGTGAGAGAGAGTGAGTGAGCCAGGTAGGGGCAGAGAGCTGCGAGTGCGAGCACGCGCGCCCCAGATGTTGCGCCCGGTGCGGCCGGCCCCCCTGCACCCCCACGCTACGCCACTGCCCCCAAGGTCAGAAGTACTCAAAGAGAAGGGAGTCCAAGATCATAACTGCTTAACTGTCCCACTTTTACTGGGACACCACAAATTTAAAGAAGCCACACCAGCTTCTGATCCGGGAATGTCCTGGGATCCATGGTTCCTCTCTTGTTAAACCTCAGAACAGCAAGCAGAAATTGCCAGAAAGCAACCTGGAGGTCTCCAGTACACAGAATCCTAGCAGGAAAAAATACCCATCTACAAAAAGCGCTTAATAATAAACTTTCCAAAGCAGGTTGGATTAAGCAAGTTCAGCTCTTTCTCAGTTCACTAAAAACACAGCCCAGGGGTGGGGAGAGATGCCCAACCAGAAGAGTCCAATGCCACAAGTTTAAAAAAAACTTGAACACTAAGATAGTACAAAAAAGTGACAAATGACGGTTCTAATCCACCTTTTCTGGGATTTGTTATTTGTGATGATACTGAGCCAATATGGAGATTGGAATTAAACATTGGCGACAAGCCCATAGATTTAAAAACTGATTCAGGTGCTGATGTGACAGTACTGTAAAATCAGAAGCAATATATATTTGCCTTGAGCCAACCTCTGTGTTGAAACCTGGAGGTACCTTGACCTCTGTGGAAGAATTCTCTGCAGAAACATGCAATAATTTTTTTTTAAAAAAAACCTTCCATTTCATTGTGTATGTGATTAGAGGGTCAAAAACAGATAACCTCAGCCACAGTGTAGCTGCCATGATGAACCTTGTAGGGAATATAGTTCATATTGAGGATGTATTGGGAAAAGAATGAGAGAGCCAGTGTGGTGTAGTGGTTAAGAGCGATAGACTCATAATCTGGGGAACTGGGTTCGCATCTCCACTCCTCCACCTGCAGCTGCTGGGTGACCTTGGGCTAGTCACACTTCTCTGAAGTCTCTCAGCCCCACAGAGTGTTTGTTGTGGGGGAGGAAGGGAAAGGAGAATGTTAGCCGCTTTGAGACGCCTTAGGGATATCAAATCCAAATCCAGTGGGACACTGTTGATATTGTTTTGAGGGATAATGCAGAATCATATAGTGTACATTCAGCACAGAGAATTCTTATTCCATCACTTCACAAGGTACAATCTGAACTAAAGAGAATGGAAAAAACCAACTGCATGGTGTGTGCCTGTGGTGCCTGTGGTTTTTTTTACAAATGGGTAACTGAGAATCTATGTAGATCTAAAATTGAATGAAGTACACTGACCAATGTTGCAAAAGAGACTAGTTGGCTCCGCACCCCATATTTTATTCAAGCTGGCACCCTTGAACACAGGACAGTGTTTGTGTCTCTGAATGCCAGCACACTTGCATGCACTTCTCTTAGGGACGTTTTAAGTCACAGAATGATAGAACTGAAAAATTGCGGAACTGGAAGAACTCCCAAGGGTCATCTCGTCCAACCCCCTGCAAAGCATCCATGACAAGAGGGCCATCCAACCTCTGATTAAAAACCTCCAAGGAAGGACAGTCCGCAACCTCCTGAGGGAGCCCGTTCCACTATCAGACAGCTCCTACTGTCAAAGGTTCTTACTGATGTTTAGTTGGAATCTCATTTCTTATAACTTAAATCCATTGGTTTGAGCCCTATGCTTCAGAACAGGAGAAAACAAGCTTGCTCCCTCTTCCATGTGACAGCCCTTCAGATATTTGAAGTTGGCTATCATATCTCCTCTCAGCCTCTTCTCTTCCAAGCTTCTTGTTGTTGTTGTTTTGTTGTTTAGTCGTGTCCACTGGCAGAAGAAGAGGAGTGTGGGGGGAGAGCACTGCCCCTGGCAGCGCGATCCCGGTGGGGTGCCATCGTGGCTGCTCCCCCCCCCCCCAGGTTGTGCGCACCGCCCCTGGAACACGCGCCAGCCCTGCCCCCACCTTCTCTCTGTCCCCCCCCCCGTGCTGTAGCATGAAGCTCCGCCACTGGTCGTATCCTACTCTTTGTGACCCCATAGACCAGAGCACACCAGGCACTCCTGTCTTCCACTGCCTCCCACAGTTTGGTCAAACTCATATTAGTAGCTTCAAGAACACTTATCCTCTGTCATCCCCTTCTCCTTGTGCCCTCCATCTTTCCCAACATCAGGGTCTTTTCCAGGGAGTCGTCTCATGAGGTGGCCAAAGTCTTGAAGCCTCAGTTTCAGGATCTGTCCTTCCAAGTGAGCACTCAGGGCTGATTTCCTCAAGGTTTGATCTTCTTGCAGTCCATGGGACTCTCAAGAATCTCATCCAGCACCATAATTCCAAAGCATCAATTCTTCGGTGATCAGCCTTCTTTATGGTCCAGCTCTCACTTCCATACATCACTAAACCATAGTTTTAACTATATGGTCGGCAAGGTGATGTCTCTGCTTTTTAAGATGATGTCTAGGTTTCTCATTGCTTTTCTCCCAAGAAGCAGGTGTCTTTTAATTTTGTGGCTGCTGTCACCATCTGCAGTGATCATGGAGCCCAAGAAAGTAAAATCTCTCACTGCCTCCATTTCATAGAATCATAGAGTTGGAAGAGACCACAAGGGCCATCGAGTCCAACCCCCTGCCAAGCAGGAAACACCATCAGAGCACTCCTGACATATGGTTGTCAAGCCTCTGCTTAAAGACCTCCAAAGAAGGAGACTCCACCACACTCCTTGGCAGCAAATTCCACTGTCAAACAGCTCTTACTGTCAGGAAGTTCTTCCTAATGTTTAGGTGGAATCTTCTTTCTTGTAGTTTGGATCCATTGCTCCGTGTCCGCTTCTCTGGAGCAGCAGAAAACAACCTTTCTCCCTCCTCTATGTGACATCCTTTTATATATTGGTTGCCCAGCTCTGCACTTGTTCCAACTTGTCAACATCCTTCTTAAATTGTGATGCCCAAAACTGGACACAGTATTCTCGGTGTGATCTGACCAAAGCACTATTACTTCCCCTGATCTGGACACTATACTTCTATTGATGCAGCCTAGAATAGTATTAGCTTTTTCGTTGCTGCATCATACTGTTGACTCATGTCACGTGTACTTTTCACATGTGCAGCTGATTCTTCCTGCCTAAGGACAAAAACATACATTTATCCCTGTTACAGATGAGTAGCCGTGTTGGTCTGCCATAGTCGAAATAAAAAAATTTTTTTCTTCCCGTAGCACCTTAAAGACCAACTAAGTTAGTTCTTGGTATAAGCTTTCGTGTGCATGCACACTTCTTCAGATACACTTCTTCAGATACACACACACAGTGTGTATCTGAAGAAGTGTGCATGCACACGAAAGCTTATACCAAGAACTAACTTAGTTGGTCTTTAAGGTGCTACAGGAAGAAAAAAAATTATTTATCCCTGTTGAAATTCATTTTGTTACCTTGTGTTCCAATCTGTGAAGGTCATTTTGAATTCAAATTCTGCATTAGATACCTTCCCGGTTTGGTGTCATCTGCAAATTTGATGAACATATCTTCAATTCCAGCATCCAGCATCACCTAATACACATTCCTCATATTTAGGCCTGCCTTGAACATCAAGCTATTTTAGACAATACCCAGCAAGATCTTTTTTTCTGCACTAGATCCCAGTTACTTCAACACAGATACAATTTGATAGACTGCTGTTCTTGACTGACATGCAAAAATAAATTGAGGGCCTGGCCATTACCTGAAAATGAAGGCTCATTGATAACAGCATATGCAGTGAGTGCTTTTCTGACACCCAAAGCTTGAAAAATGCCTCTCAAACTTTGATGGGGGTGCTGCTTTGAAAGTAATTTCAAAATTTCTGTAAGAATATAATTCCACATAGGTTAAAATAAAATAAAAACCCATGAATTTGATATATTTTACCAAACAAATATTTCCTCATCTCATTAATATTTTCACACAAAAAATTACTGTGTTTTTATATGCATTGTAAGCCACCCAGAGTGGCTAGGGAAACCCAGCCAGATGATGATGATGATGATGATTTTATTGCTAACCAGTACATGGGCATAGCCAGGATTTTTGTTAAGGGTCAGGCTTTATATTAGTGGGGGGCATAACCTCAGTTAGTTAAATATTTTTATTGATTTACTTGATTTAGGGGGGTAGCTGCCCTCCTGGCTGGGCCGGATTTGTGTATAGGCTAAGTAGGCTGAAGCCTAGGGCCTCTAAATCTAGGGGGCCTCGCCAGACAGCCCGCTTCCCAGCAGGAAGTCACCACTCTCCAAAATTGCAAACCCAAGACTTCATGCAAGGGCAGGGCAACTCGGGCCCAGCAACTATGAGACTCAGGGCTAGCCAGTGGGGCCCAATTTGAAGCTCTGGGGCCCAACTTGGAATCTTAGAGATATAAAGACAATTCATCTAGATTGCCCTGGTGCAGGGGCCCCCTTAGGAGCAGTCTGCAAGGCCCAATTTGGCCCAGCTGCTCCAATTGCCTTAAGGCCAGCCCTGATGAGGCTGGCCTTGCAGGGGTTGGGCTGGCAAGCGCTGCTACTTCTAGGTCCCTATTCAGAGTACAGACTCAAGGACTTGTTATGGAAATAAAGGGGGGGCACTTATCGGAAATCATTTTTGTCACCTCTCAACACCTCTCCTCCCTCAAAACCCCGGGACAATGAGCCTTTGCACTGTTAATGGAGAAAGCTGGTTTCTATTGGCAAAACTTGTTGCATTGTTTCAAGTGTCAAAATTGTACCCAGTACCCGTGCTGGACTACTAACCTTTGGAAATTACGTAAAATCAATACCATAACCAATTCTCCCATTTCAATGACATTTTGCTTCAAAAGGAAAGGCAGACTTGGACATTGCCTTCCTCCATAATACTCTAAGCGAGAGGTCATGTGTTCAACTTGGATACCACCCTCCTCCATAATCCTTGGGATATACAGTCAAGTACAGAGCGCCCCTCCCTTGAGAGGAACAATGAACATCTGTTGATGGGTTTCCTGAGGCCAGGTGTTTCCACAGCCCATCCTTGGGAAGGCCAGAAGGCAAAGATATGCATGAAGGTAAATGGCTCGTCGTGGCAGACTCTGGGGTTGCGGCGTTCATCTCGCTTTATTGGCCAAGGGAGCCGGCGTACAGCTTCTGGGTCATGTGGCCAGTATGACTAAGCCGTTTCTGGCGAACCAGAGCAGCACACAGAAACACCGTTTACCTTCCCATCGGAGCGGTACCTATTTATCTACTTGCACTTTGACGTGCTTTCGAACTGCTAGGTGGGCAGGAGCTGGGACCGAGCAACGGGAGCTCACCCCGTCACGGGGATTCGAACCGCCGACCTTCTGATCGGCAAGTCCTAGGCTCTGTGGTTTAATCCACAGCGCCACCCTTAGGTGTTAGGAACTTGATCTGATAGGTGGTAGGAACTTGATCTGATAACTGGGGCAAGTTGATGAACTTGGGTAACCACA
Source organism: Podarcis pityusensis (assembly GCF_964106645.2). Lineage (NCBI taxonomy): Eukaryota > Metazoa > Chordata > Lepidosauria > Squamata > Lacertidae > Podarcis > Podarcis pityusensis. Next base: position 49,370 of record NC_138026.1, on the reverse strand, counting down.
CAACTCCCCTCCCTCCTTGTGACATGATGATGATGTATCAGTGATGTATCAATGATGGTTCTAGATATGTATTCTGGGTAGGGAGGGAAGATCTTCAAAGAGCTTGTAACCCATGTTCCAGGTTCTTACTGTAACACTCTTCCATTTTCTTCTAGTTGTGAGGGTGAGGGATGGGGAGGGGCCTCACAAGTGGAGTAGCCTAGGGCCTCTCTTCATCTAAATCCGGCCCTGCCTCCTGGCCCCCCCTTGTTTGAACAGAAAACTAATTGGGCAAAGAAAAAAAATATTTAGCCAGCAAGCAGTTCCTTCCTGTCATTTTTCTTGTGTAGGCTCCACCATGCTCAGATTTGGTCTTAGAGTAGTTTGGTGTATACTTTACTGGAGGATGGGGAAATGGACCAAAAGACAAAATGCCACTGAGTGTTGTGTTGCAGGGTACCTTTATTCCTTGAAAACTCTCATTTGATGAAATAGATAACTGTTCCTTTGTCACCTTTCTTCTTAACAGAGTGCCTGCTTATTTATTTATTTATTTATTTGCAGCATTTCAATGAAATATAGCAGTATGACTATAAAAATATTTTGATCACTTTAAACAGAAAGCAAAGGGTTAAGAATTCTATCACATTCTATCTATTTTTCTTCTTTCCTCTTTACTGTCCTCTTTACTGTTTATATTTCGCTATTAAATAAATAAGCACATCGACAGCAAACGCGCTGAATAAACTGCGGGAACTCTCCGTGCCATCCGAATTACCGAAGCGCCGGGGAAGTCACGGCACGAAGGTCTGAGGACCTCGGGCCCGACGGGCGGGCGGGCGGGCGGGCGGGCAAGGAGCCCCACTCCGGCAGGGGAAGGGCGCTCGCTCGCTAGACGAGGATTTGTTGCTTCAGAGGGAGACCAAGAGACATCGTCGCCCGGCGGCAGGTAGTGGGAAGGCGCAGGACGAAACAGGCGAGCGGGCCAGAGAGGCCAGCTGGAAACCCAATCGCAGCCTCGCAGCCTGGAGGGGAGCTCTCGCCCTGCAATCCATTGGTGGAGCGCGCTGTCTTTTACGCGGGATGCGGGCTGATGAAAGGACCTGGGCGGCTTCTCTCCGCAACGCCCCTTCTCCTACGTGAGCTTCTGGGTAACCCGGGCGCGTCACGTGTTGTTTTGCTGTTGGTAGAGGCGAGCGGAGCGCCAGAAGTTCCCTGCTGCTGCTGCATCTCTGGTCCTCCGGCGAGGAGCGCGCGCAGCACCGAACGGACTGAGCGGCTGCCAGAGCGAGCAAGCAAGCGCGGGCCGCAGCGGAGACCCGAAGCGGCCGGGGGCGCCGGGGTGGGGGCCGCGCGAGCTGCGGGCCTCGCACAAGCGCTGCTCGGAATCGCCGCCCCGGAGCGGGAGAGGGGATGGCGAGTCCCCCCGCGGCAGAGCCTCCCGACCGCCCGCAAGGCGGCCTCAACCGCAACAACAACAACAACAACAACCAGCAGCCGCCGCCCGAGCAGCCGCCGCCGCCGCCGGGCGTGCGCAAGTGCGGCTACCTGCGCAAGCACAAGCACGGCCACAGGCGCTTCTTCGTGCTCCGCGCCGCCAGCGACGGAGCCGCCGCGGACGAAGCGCCGCCTCAGCCCGCCCGGCTGGAGTACTACGAGAGCGAGAAGAAGTGGCGGAGCAAGTCGGCGGCGCCCAAGCGCTCCATCGCGCTCGACTCTTGCCTCAACATCCACAAGCGGGCCGACGCCAAGCACAAGCACCTGGTGGCTCTGTACACGCGCGACGAGTACTTCGCGCTGGCAGCCGAGAGCGAGCCGGAGCAGGAGGCCTGGTACGTGGCGCTGACGGAGCTGCTCCGCGAGAGCCAGCCCGCCGGGCACGACTCCCCTCGGCGCCAGCCGCCGTCGGCCTCCCGCGAGGAGCCGCCGCCGCTGCCCGGGGCCTCGGCTTACCGCGAGGTGTGGCAGGTGACGCTGAAGCCCCGGGGCCTCGGGCAGAGCCGCAACCTCGCCGGCGTGCACCGGCTGTGCCTAGCGGCGCGCACGGTGGGGCTGGTACGCCTCAACTGCCAGCGGCCCTGCGTGACGCTGCAGCTCATGAACATCCGCCGCTGCGGCCACTCGGACAGCTTCTTCTTCATGGAGCTTGGTCGCTCAGCTTCGACTGGGCCCGGCGAGCTGTGGATGCAGGCGGACGACTCGGTGGTGGCGCAGAACATCCATGAGACCATCCTGGAGGCCATGAAGGCGCTGCGGGAGCTCGCCGAGTTCCGCCCGCGCAGCAAGAGCCAGTCGTCGTCATCTTCATCCAGTTCGTCATCGTCCGGCGCCGGCGGAGCTTTGTCGGCTATGTGCAGTCGACCCATTTCGGTTCCCGGCCGCCGCCATCACCACCAGCCCTCTCTGACGGCGCTGCCCCCCAGCCAGGCCGGGCTTCTCCGCCGGTCGCGTACAGACACTCTGGTGGCGGGCAGAAGCAGCGGGAACCGGAGCCGGACTGCGAGTGAGGGTGACGGGGGCAGAGCTGGTTCACTAGCTGGCAGCCCCTCGGGGCCCGACGTTGGAGAGCCCCCGCTCGGCCGCTCACGCACGCCTGGGGCAGCCAGCTGCAGGCTCGGGAGCCAGACAGCTGTGCCGCCCGGTCGCTCCCTGGCCTTGTTGCGCTCCCCCTCCTTGGTTACAAAGCTGGCTACGGAGCCAGGCATGTTCTCCCATCACCCTTCCAGCAGCAGCACCTCCGGCTCCCCTAGCGATCCTGCTAGCTTCCTGGCCTTTGAGGAGTTGGGTCCAGCCATGGACCCTTCAACAGCTAGTAACCACAGCAACACACCTGAGACTCCTCCTGACCTGCAGCTGGATGGCTACATTGCCATGGAGCGGGGACACCTTTGTTATTGGCCCTACATATGGGAGAGCGCTGGAGGAGACAAGGTTCCCAGGAAGCGCACTTACTCCCTGACAACACCAGCATATCGGCACCCCATGCCAACTCTTCTCTCCTCTGCCTCGCTGGATGAGTACACACTCATGCGGGCTACCTTACCAACAGCAGGGGCCCCTTCAAGGGGAACCTATACTCCTTACCCTGAGGACTACTGTGATGTGGACATTGGCTCTGGCGGCACCACCAGCAGCAGTAGCAGCTCACATCTCGGTCGCAGTGGTAGTGGGGAGGAGGGCTACATGCCCATGAGCTCTGGGGGAGGAGCTGTTTTGCCATTGCAAGGTGGTCCTGGTGGTTATATGTCTATGAGCCCCACCAGTGTGTCAGCCCCACAGCAGATTTTGCATCCTCACTCCAACAAGATTAGCAGTGACAACTCCCTAGATGACAGTGACTACATGCGCATGTTGGGTACTAAGTTATCTGGGGAGAGTCCTGATGGGAGAATGACCAGTGGTGACTACATTGACATGCTGTTGCCTCCTGCCTATGGATCTGCCTCACCTGTGCCCTCTCCTGATGGCTTTGCAGGACAGGGGCTGAGGGGCCAGACCAGCAACTTCTATAACCCACTATCTCATGCCTGCCAAAGCCAGCCAAACTCTCTGGGTGAAAAAAAGAACAGTGACCAGTATGTGTTTATGAACTCACCTGTAGAGAGATTAACTCTCACACCCAAAGGGGAGTCCTTCCTTGCTATCTGCAACCACACAATGATGCCTTCAACCATTTACTACAGCCAAACTGAGAGCTCTCTTACTCCCTGCATGAATGAGCAACCCCCTACAAATGAATCACAAAGTCCCTGTGGAGAGTATGTCCACATTGGATATTCACTGGCCTGTGGCAGCTCAGCTTCCTCACTTGGCTCTGGGTTGAATGAGCACAATGATTCCCTCATCCCCAGCTATATGAACCTCAATTTTGATGGGTCACAATCAGCAGCTGCGGAATCCTTGGAAGATGTGTTGATCCCAGGATCCTGCCCCAGCCCTGGGCAACCTAACAAACATTACCTAAAGGTTGAAATGGAGACAACTTTTACAACAGCCACCCGAACCCAGCCCATTTTACAGAAGCCAGAAAATGTTAATGTAAGCAGCCCTGTTACCGAATTGAAGCAACTTACACTTTCTGGGGTGCAGGCCTTCATCTTTGCCAGTCCTCCTCCTGATCCTAATCATGGAGCCAAAGTAATCCGTGCTGATCCTCAGGGACGACGGAGGCATAGCTCAGAGACTTTTCCCTCTACTACTACAGTGACGCCTGTTTCTCCTTCCTTTGCACACAGTCCCAAGCGACACAATTCTGCCTCTGTGGAAAATGTGTCCCTCAGGAAAAATGGCTTGTTAGAAGAGCAGACCAGCAGCCCCATGTGCCGGGAGACCTCAGCTGGCTTCCAGAATGGCCTCAACCACATTGCTGTTGATGTCTTGGAAGGAGACTATTTGGCAAGTGGTGGCCAAGGCAAACACAAAGGCAGACACCCCTGTAATGAAAGTATCAGTGGTACTTACACCAGTATAGACTTCTTGACCCACAATTTGAAAGAAGTCTCTTCAGTGAAAGGTAAGCTTCCTTACTTTAACCTTTTTCTTTTTCTTTTTTTCTTTTTTGTGTGGATAATGGATTGAAACACCATTATGCCCAGAGCTGCTGAACTAGATCAAACTTTGGTGTCTCATTTCACAGAGGTTTTTTTTTATCTGTAATGAGAGCTCTTCCAGTTCAATCTTTCTTGCTACAGTAACACTTTAGGCAGGATATCTGTGCCCACAAACCTGGGAGTAGGGGGACTTCTAACCAAATAGGAATATGAGTGTCCCTAATAGCTCCCCTGTCCTAGGAGGAAAGAACTACAAAGCAGCTTCTCAGACATCCCTCACATGCTGTATAGTTACAGACTGCTATGTTTGTAGGAAAGTCCTTTTGTGGGGGGGGGGGGGTTCTCCTGAAATCCTGCTTTCCCAAGAGGACTGAACCAGTCGGTTCAGTCTATGAGGGCTTCTGTTCTAGGCTGCAGTATTTTGTTGCAGGTCTAACTTAAGAAGATTTGACCTCTAAAAGCCTAGTTTTGATAAAAGGTCAAACCAATGTGGTGATTTAAAAGGGGTTAAAGCAGTGAGGTGAAGTGGCCCCTGTAACAGAAGGATGTGGGATTACAGAGTATTACATGCTGCTGCAAGATCCAAGTTTGTGGCAAGTACTCTGGTGAGAGAACTCCAGCAGTTAAAATCACAAAATATGCCAAAGTGGCATGGAAACATAGACTCTTTAAAATATGCTCTTGTCAGTTCCAAAGCTTCCCTCTTCTTCCAGCATAGGAAAAAGCCACACATTTGGCAAGTTAAAAATGGGTTTATGTGCTTTAAGATTTTAATAACTTAATTAAGATTTTAATAACTTAATTACCTAGTTCTAGGAGCTGTAGTTGATGAGCCCATGAAGCAATGTGGTCCTCATGCTTGAGGAACATTGTACAGAATTTTGGCGGCGTAGTCATGCTGGCCACATGACCCAGAAGCTGTACGCCAGTAAAGCAAGATGAGCGCCACAACCCCAGAGTCGTCTGCGGGTCAGGGGTCCCTTTACCTTTACCCTTTACCTACACCAAGAGAGTAACAGGCAAAAGTAATGCACCAAGGACATCTTCTACATGTTGGTAGTCTGTGCCCTCAGAGAACTGGGTCATTCCGAACTTGTAACTGAGTAGTGAAGGAACTCTGACAGCACCTGCATCTTTATTTGGCTAGAGTTTAGTGATGCCTTTATTTTCTCTTTCTTTTCAGAATGAAGAAACCAGTATTACCGCCATGAAAACTGCTTGATGAAATTTAAAACATTTTAAAATCCTAATACAGTACGCTTTTTTCAGTTCTATGGTTCTCATGGAGGGGAATTATCCCATCTCATTCACTGAGTTTGCAACACTGTTTGCATAAACTATGCTTTAGAACTTTGGACCTCTTCAGTAGGCTGACTGAGTGAGTGCCATTTTTTTTCCCAGCACAGTTGACTGTATTTATTTTTCAGCATGTTAGGAGGTTGTGTTTGCAACTGCTACAGCAGTAAAATCTGTTTTTTTACTGGCACCCTTTCAAACCTCTACAGCACTACCTCAGTTAAAAATGAAACTGGATTTGTAATGCTGGTGTATAATGGCTGGCAATATCTTTTATCTCAGAGCTGAGTGTTGTCATCAGCCTTAATGATCATATCAAGAATCCTGCTGCCGCCTGGTTGCATCTTAGCCACTGGTTCCTCTGTTTAGTTAGCAGGCAAAGTCCAGGATAGGAACTGAAAAATTTAAGCCAAAACTAACTTTAAAGTTTAGGCTTCTTATCAGAATATTTATAATGGTTTTAAAATATGTAATGGAACATAATACAATTAAACTATACTAGGATATTCTTTACCTTGTGACATAGTTGTATAATTGTGTCTGTTTAGTTTTTTAACTACTTCAGGAGTACTTAAGGTCTTTCATTTATCGGCTAATCATGATATTAGTTGAATTTCTTGTAACCAAAACCAGATCAACATGCTAATAATGGAAGTGTATTTGTTGTTTTTGGACCAACTGAATATGTTCAGAACATAATAATGCACTTCATTTTAAAAGACCTCTTATAGGAACAAAATTTTTCATTAAAAGAATTTGGGGAGAGGGCAAAAACAAGTTATTCTAGAAATTCTCACAAGTATATGTAGTGAAAACCAACAGTGTCATAGCTGCTCTTTTATATAAAAAGGTAAAGGACCTCTGACCATTAAGTCCAGTCACGAACGACTCTGGTGTTGCGGTGCTCATCTCGCTTTACTGGCCAAGGGAGCCGGCGTTTGTCCGCAGACAGTTTTTCCGGGTCATGTGGAAAACCGGGTCATGTGGCGAAACCAGAGCAGTGCACAAAAACGCCGTTTACCTTCCCTCCAGAGTGGTACCTGCACTTTGACATGCTTTCGAATTGCTAGGTTGGCAGAAGCTGGGACAGAGCAACGGGAACTCACCCTGTCGCGGGGATTTGAACCGCCGACCTTCCGATCAGCAGGCCCAAGAGGCTCAGTGGTTTAGACCACAGTGCCACCCGCATCCCACTCTTTTATATATGTCACCCCAAAAGCTTGCACTATGATGGGTTATTTTTCACTCTCTTGTTACTTTTAACCTCTGTTTGTTTAAAGAGACTCTTAAAAAATTTATAATGATTTCAACTCTTGTCTGAGTCATAAGAAGTTTTTTTCTTGAGAATTTTCTGTACTGTGTTATCAGAAACAATGTATTACATGTTTATTGAGGTAGACAAAGCATCCAGTGTCTTATTGCTCAATTAAATGGAATGCAAACTGCTTCCATGCTGAGCATTGGGATTGAGGATTGTTTAATAAGAGATATCTGAATGTAATCTCCACCCATTTAGTCTTCCTCTGCGGGCATGGGAAGGGGAATATTATAATGCTTCTGCTAGTAAAATGATTGAAGTATCAAAAAAGATTACTTTTAGTCATATCTGTTCTCCTAAACACCCCACCTTTCTGCCTGAGCAAGATGGTTGATTATAAAGCTGATGAGGAACACTGAATTGCTGAAACCAAAATGTTATTGCCACAATAACGAATTTAGCCAGACAACATCTAAAACAAGGGAGCTTGAATATACTATAGTATACATTTCACAAAAAGCTTATGCAACTATTTATGTTCCTAGTTTACAATGTGGAACCAAAAGTCTGCTAAAACATTGCAGTGTGTACTGATTGGTTCTTGCCTGGTTTTGCCTGGTTTTGATTTCTAAAAGTTATAAGCAGTGTTTTCTTTTTTGATATGTAATTGTTTCTAGTTATCGATATGTTAAATTATTTCTTGCCATTGTGACAAACACTTAGCTTACCTGGCTTTGTCTTCCAATGTGCACTCTGTATATAGGAGTAAATCAGCGATGCTGCTAGGGATGAGAATACATGGAACTAGAATAGTATTTAATCTTTACTGACCTTGGCTGCTCTTGTTAATAGAAACATGCAATAAAATATGTTATTTATTAAAGGAATAAATTCTTTGAGGACCTGTTCTTTGTAAAGATTTCTTGTCTATAAAATTATTCTTTATAGTTTGTTAAAATTTATTTTTATAGCTTTTCTTCTTACAGAAGTAACTCTTCTCTCCCTCTGTAACTATGATGCAGAACAGAACAAACCCAAAGAAAGTTGAGCCCAGATTATCCAATACAATAAAAGAAAAAATATCACACCATTAGGAATCAAAGCAGTCAAAATATTTTCATGCTGTAGGAAGTCCCCTGATGTCCATCTTGTTGATATGTGTAATAAAACAATACAATTCCGCCATGAATTTGTCTGCCCCCATGACATTTTTATCTTATCTGCCACTTTTTGGTACCATGTGATAAGAGTTGCCCTTTCTAGTCCCATCCAAAATCTGTTAATCTGCATTCAGGCCACTACCAGAAAATATCCAATTAATGGTTTAAAGTGAACATTCAAGTTTTAATCTAGAAACAAATTCAACAGAGCCTTTTGTAGGCATAGACTAGTAATTTTGTGGATATCTAAATCTAATCTAAATCTAAATCTAAAAATATGGCAAATTTGTTGCAGGAAGGATCCCTTAATTTTACACCTCCTCCAACACTCTGTCCCCATCTCAGTTATTAATAACACATTGTATAACATTATATAATCTTAGAAACATGGCTATTTTCTTTCTGCATTTCTACATCAGGCTTGTAGTAGTAGCAAGTAGTAGCAAGCAAGTAGTAGATCCTCTGCATGGAGAAGATGTAGAAATGCTAATGGATGACAGACGGTGAAACTGCTCGATACCTGCGTTGTCTCTGTCTTCACCCAAAAGGAAACTGATGATAACAACAGATGATGCAAGGAAGGAACTGTAGCCCAAGATAAGGCTACTTTAGCTACTTTAAATGAGTTACATGGCCTCATGAGCTGCTGCTGCTTCATCTTTGGCAATCACTCATAGCCATGAACATGGTCTTAATAGTGAGTTGGTAATTCTGGATCCACACGTCCTTCCACAGTGGGGACAGGTTTCCGGGCGGGAGTTGGTCACAGTGAGGGTTTGCCAAACATGACTTCCTTTTAGCATGTTTCTCCCTTTTTTCCTAAGTTTGAGCATCTTCAGAGTCCATAACACCTTTGGTAAAAGCTGTTCTCTAATTGGAGTGCTCACAGGCCAGTGTTTCCCAGTTGTCAGTGTTTATAATACATCTTTTTATATTTGCCTTTAAACCTCTTTTGTTGAAAGTGCATTACACTTTCCATTTTTAAGTTTGGAATAGAATAGTTGCTTTGGAAGACTAATGAGGCATCTGAACAACATGACCATTCCAACAAATTTGATGTTGAAGAATCATTACTTTAACATTACTGCTTCCAGTACACTGTCTTCCCAAGTGATGTGTAACATTTTTCGGAGACACCATATCCATGTTTCACAAGCATACAATAGCTTTGTAAACAAGCATTTTGATTTCCCTGCAAATGTCCCGATCCTCTGCACTTCAGTTGGGAGAAAGCTGCACTCGCAGAGCTCAGGTGATGCTGGATTTTGGTATCAATGTGGAAAGATAACTGCCCAGGTAGGAAAAGTGATACACACTTTCCAACATTTGTGGTGCTGCAGAGGGGTTGTTTTGTGCTGGTTGTTTTGTGCTTTTTGGTGCAAGCACTTTGGTTTTGCGGATGTTGAGCAATAGGCCAAGCTATTCGTAAACTTCTGCAAAGGTAATGAGGATGGTTTGGAGGTCATCCTCTGAGTATGCACACACTATGTTGTCATCAGCATACTAAAGCTCTATGACGGAAGTTATGGTAACCTTACCCTTTGCTTTCAACTTACTCAAAGAGCTTTCCATCTTTTGATACGTTATTTCTACTCCGTAGGGGAGTTTTCATGGCAATGAAAATAATAGAAGTGGCAATTTTCATGGCAATGAAAATAAATAGAACACAACCCTTGTTAACACCTGAGGCCACTGTGAATGGTTCGCTTTGAGAGCCATTGTTATCTGTGATTGTTGCTGTCATATTATCACAGAGGAGCCAAAGGATGTTCACAAATTTATATGGGCAGCCAATTTTCAGAAGGACAACCTACAAGGCATTACAATGTACAGTGTCAAAGGCCTTAGTCAGGTCAATAAACAACATGTAGGGGAAGTCCCCCCCCCCCTTAGTGGCACAGTTTCTATCTTTTTGCTAGATCTGAAAGGCCTTCCTTTCAATCTCACTGTCATTCTTATGAAACCAGTCCTTGATTTGGTACCCAGCAGGCTACAATAATAGATGTTTTTAGCATTGTCCAGTGTTCCTCGATGTTATCAAGGAACTCCAAAAGCAGATGGTCCTTAAGAGTCGTTTGGAAGCTATCCCGTTTAATAGGATCTTGAAGAGCTTGAGTGTTCATTTTGCACCTTGGTTTCCTTCCCTGAAGACTTTGTTGAGGTATAATCTTGATAGCCATCATGAAATGTATTAATCTGTGATCTGTCCTGCAGTTGTCAGCACTTGTCATAGATGAGCACATCACGGCAATCTTCAGCTCAGACAATTACATAGTCAAAGAGGTGCCAGTGGTTCGACCGAGGGTGCTTGTTATAAGGTTGTGCGCTGCACATATAGTCAAAAGTAAGATTCCGTATTGGTTGCTGTTGCCAATTCCTTCTTTCCCAATTTTCCCAGGTCACAGATCGAAATGCATCACAACTCTTGCATTAAAATCACCCAGGAGTATTTTTTTATCCTCCTTAGGCGTCTCCTTAGGTGTTTGGGGTGAGGGGTCAGAGTCTAGGGTAGGGATTTAGGGTTAGGATTTAGGATTTAGGGGCTAGGACCCCTAAATTGACCCCATTTAAAAATGACCCCAAACCCAACCCCTAGACCTAACCCCTAACCCCTTAACCCTTGCCCTAGCCCTAGCCCCAGCCCCTAAATCCTGAACCCTAAATCCCTACCCTAGACTCTGAGTCTCACCTCTAACCCCAAACAGTAAGGGTTAGGGTTTACGATTTAGGGTTGGGGTTGGGGTTCGGGGTTGGGTTCGGGTTCGGGTTAGGGCATTGGTAGGCAAACTGAGGCCTGGGGGCTGGATCTGACCCAATTGTCTTCTAAATCCGGCCCACAGATGGTCCAAGAATCAGCAGTTTTTACATGAGTAGAATGTGTTGTGGAATTCGTTCATTTTTCCCCTTCAAAATATAGCTGGCCCCCCACAAGGTCTAAGGGACAGTGGACCGGCCCGATGCTGAAAAAGTTTGCTGACCCCTGGTTTAGGGTTAGGGTCTAGGGTTAGGGTCAGGGGTCTAGGGTTTGGATCAGGGTTTACAATTTAGGGTTTGGGGTTAGGGTTCGGTTTAGGGTTGGGGTTAGGTTAGGTTAGGTTAGGGCAGGGGTTGGCAAGCTTCACCTGCCATGGGCCGGATCACTTCCACAGAGATCATCTGTGGGCTGGACTGGCGCAGCGCGATGTCGGAAATGGTGTCTGCGCATGTCCATAGCGCTGGAAATCGCTTCTGCGCATGCCCAAACGCCGAAAATAGTGTCTGGACAATCACAGACGTGATTTCTGGTATCTGCGTGTACGCAGACACCATTTCCAGTGCCACTTGGTAAGTCCCTGCGCTGTGGTGTGCTGCTTTAGCACAGGGGACTTGCCGAGCAGGCGGCTTGGTTTGCGGGCAGCTTGTGGGTCGGTAAAACCGCATCTGGCCCATGGGCCGCACGTTGCCAACCCCTAGGGTTTAAGGGTTTAATGTTTGCGGTTAGGGTCAGGATTTAGAGTTTAGAGTTAGGGGTCAGAGTCTAGGATAGGGGTGTAGGGTTAGGATTTAGGATTTAATGTTTGGGTTTCGGTTAGGGCTAGGGTTAAGGGGTAGGGGTTGCGGGTTAGGGTTAGGTTAGGGTTAGGCTCAGGGTCTAGGGTACAGGTTTAGGGTTAGGAGTTAGGGCTCGGTTTAGGGCTAGGGTTAGAGTTGGGGTTGGGTTAGGGTTTAGGGTTGGGGTTTACAAGTGGTTAGAGCGTGTGGCTGGGAAGCATTACCTAGTGGTTACAGCGAGGGACTGGGAAGCTTTGCCTAATTGTTAGAGTGACTTAATGGGAAGCATTGTCCAGTGGTTAGAGCAAGTAGCTGTGCTTAAGAGTGAGTGGCTGGGAAGCAAGCAGCACTTCCTCTGCTCCCAGTGTCCTTCGTGGCATAATTGGATACCTAAATATCCCTTAAAGTGCCATTTAAGAGTGCAACATCTAGCAATTAAATTCAATCACCTTTGAGCACAAGGTTGTGACGTTGTTCTGTGTAAGGGACACCTGCATATTTCTGCCTTTCAGCGGGTTGGACTGGATGACCCTTCGGGTCCCTTTCAGCTATATTATACGATTCTTTGGAAAGTGCTTCAGGAAGAATAAACGGTGGGGGGCATTCTTTTAAGTTAGCTCACATGGCGAGGTGGTCCCTCTGAAACTTTATTATTTCTTGCATGGCAATTTGAGCTTGACATATGCTATGCCTGTTTTTACACGGGGCTCCTCTTTCTGTTCTTGTGGATGGGGGGGAAATCGGTCCCACTGATATTTCTTAGGTTTGTATGGGCACTGCTGAATTCCTGCTCCGAAAAGGTGAAGGAGAAGGAGGGAGGGAGAAGAGGAGGTGGAGAAAAAGTCAGCAGCCGGAGCTCAGGAGGCGCCCTCTGCAGCCATTTTAGGAGAGGCACGGAGGATGGAAGAAGAATGGCAAAAAAGGGCGGAAACAAAATAGCCAGGATGGGGGGACTGCATGTGGAGAGGCTGCGGGTGCCATTTTTGAAGAGGGAAATGGCTGCCCGGAAGTGGAAAAGGGCGGATAATGTTACCGTAGCCATTTTGGATGAGGGAATTAATATCCGGAAGCGCCTCCATTTATGGCGGTTGTTGCCAGCGGCGCCATTTTGTGTCAGGGAAATAGATGCCGGAAGCGCCTCCATTTTGAAAGATGGGGGGAGAGGGACGTCGGCGGCAATAGGCGGAACTTCTCACGGATCTGGGCAAATCGCTGGGCGGATTAGCTAACCCTTTCCTCTCCGAGGTAGGATCCTCTCCGTGTTTGCCACTAGCCGGAGCTCGCGGTCCACGGGTAGCCGCTGGCCCCGGAGGGCGAGTCCTCTTTGCCCCTTTGCCTGCTTCGTTGAGAGGGGGAAATGTGTGGCCTGCATGCGCGGCCGGGGAACCCTTGGTCAAAATTCATTTTAAAGGCTGGGGGGGGGGCAGAACCGAATTAACGGCGACGCAGGGTGTTGTCTTTTATTGTTATTTACTATAGTGGATTTATCTGGCGGTTCACAGGATAAAAAGACGGGGTAGAAATATCTGTAAATAGTTTTTAAAAACACCAATAACCTTCCCTCCCAGAAGCGTTTAAAGGCTGTAAAGCCCTTTCAAAATGCCTAAAAAGAACATTTGGGGCTTGGTCTCGTCTCCCCTAACCCTTAACAGTAGAGGTTTTTTTATTTATTCTATTTTGGGGAGAAACACCCCCGGCCCTGTCTCCTTTCCCCATTTCTCAGCAACTCCCAAGTAATTGGCTTGAGATCTCTATTGCATTTAACCCTTAGACAGCTTTTGTGAGCCTAATCAAGCAATGTGCTGAAAATTTAATTTGCTCAGACGAACCATTGCTTCCATCAGTAGTTTTGGAACCAGGTAATTCCTCCAGATTTATCCACACTAGCCAAGTAAAGTCAAAACACATACCTTGAATTGAATGCCACAAGAATAAATGGGGATCAGCCCCTGCTATAGTGGGCAGCCCCAAAAGCCATTTGTGTTGTTAAGATTTTCAAAAGCAGAAATAATATTTACAAAACAGCAACTTCAGACCAGTTTTGGACACTTGCAGCACTTTGCAATGTTAAGAGGTGCTCTAAAGAAAAGCACTTTCTACATTCATGAGCCTCATTCCCCCCCCCCCCTTTTGCTGGAGGTATAAATGTTGTTAGCAATGTGCAATCACCCTGAAGGCTTCAGGTCTGCTCCTGACTGTTGAAATGCTCCTGGGGAGGCTGTAAGTCAGTCAGTAAACTCTGCTTCCAGTCAGTAAACTGATTGCAAGGTGTCCTTCATGGCATAACTTGCAGCTGCAGGAGAAGGTGTGGATCCTATACCTAAATATCTGTAATACCTAAATATCCTAAATATCCTAAATACCTAAATATCCTAAATATTAGGATCCTATACCTAAACAGTGTATCTGAAGAAGTGTGCTTGCACACGAAAGCTCATACCAAGAACTAACTTAGTTGGTCTTAAAGGTGCTACTGGAAGGATTTTTTTTATTTTGACTATGGCAGACCAACACGGCTACCTATCTGTAACTAAATATCCCTGAAAGTGTCATTTAAAAGTGCAACATCTAGCAATTAAATTCAATCACCTTTGAGCAGAAGGTTGTGACACCTGCGAGCTGGACTTGATGACCATCACAGGATTCTTTGGAAAATGCTTCAGAAATAATAGAAATAGCATTCATTTAAGTTAGTCGTATGATGGCACAGTAGTCTCACTTCCCTGTAAACTGTATTTTTCGCCCCATAGGGCGCACCGGCCCATAGGGCGCACCTAGTTTTTTGGGGGGGGGAATAAAGGGGGGGAAATTATTTTTCCCCCCAGGCTGCACTCTCCGGGTTTCGGGCTGCAGGCTGCTGTCCGCAAGCCTTGGGAGCCTGGCAGGAAGTCGCGCCGGTCTCTCCAGGCTTGCGGATATCTGCCCGAAGCCTGGAGAGCAAGAGGGGTCGGTGCGCACCGACCCCTCTCGCTCTCCAGGCTTCAGCGAAAGCCTGCATTTGCCCCATAGGACGCACACACATTTCCCCTTCATTTTTGGAGGGGAAAAGGTGCGTCCTATAGGGCAAAAAATACGGTACTTTATTACTCCTTGCACTGCAATTTGAGCTTGATATATCCTATGCCTGTTTTTACATGGACCCCCTCTTTCAGTTTTTCTGAAAGAAACCTGTCCCACTGATATTTCTCAGGTCTGTATGGGCTCTGCTGAATTCCTGCTCCAAAAAAGTGGAAACACTATGACAAGCTTAAAAAAATGTTTTAGTATAACTTTATGAAAAATACAGAAGCTTTTCTACCAGGGATAACGGACACAGGTATAGCAAGAGAAGATCAGAAAATATTCCTCTATGCCACAGGAGTGGCAAGGATCCTAATTGCTAAAAACTGGAAAAAAGAAGCTGTGCCAACAAAAACGGAATGGCAAGACAAACTGTTAGAGTATATTGAACTGGCTAGATTAACAGAGGCAATTAGAGATCACACTAGACAAAGAGTTTCAAAAAGCATGGGGGAAAAGCAGAGAATACTTCACAAAACAGTGCCCTAAAATACATATGAGCTTCCTTGCAGTGGGTTGGACTAGATGCCCCTTGATGCCCCTTTCATGTATCCCATGCTCCCTGTCTCTCTTCCTCTCCTTTTAATGACACTTCCCCCGGTTTTTTCCTAGCTGGGCCGCCTCCGGGAACCTAAGTGCTGGCACCTGCAATTTCGCCTGCTGGCATTGTTCTGACAAGATCCATTGTGGTAAGTTTTGGCGTCACCAAAGACTGCTGGGATTGCTCTGACAAGATCCATTGACACCAGTTTTGGCGTCACCAAAGGAATTAAGGAGATGTGCTTCAATTCCCCTCGCAGATAGTATTTAACCCATCACGGCATCTCTCAAAGCATAGGAACTGTAGTTTCCTATGGGGGGAGAGAATATTCTGCGCAACCTTTCCCAAGGGAACTCTGGGAGTTATAGCTCTGAGAGGGTCTCTTTGGGAAACGGAACAAACTACAGTTACCACGATGTCGCCCCAAAGCACCCTGGGAACTATTGCTTGCTCTGGGTGTTGAGGGTTGTGGCATCTGAACAGTAAACAATCTGTCCTTGCATTCCACAGTATACAACTCCTTGCCGTCCCAAGCCCATTTCTCTTCCTAGGGAACTCTGGGAACTGTAGCTCATGGGAGGAACAGCACTTGGTGCCCTGAACTCTGGGAACCAATGGGCTGGCACCGCCGAGTGTCGCCTTGGCCTGCGACTTTGAAGGCACCGCCTGCAGCTGGGAGGACGTCAGCATGGGCACTGACCAGGGTAAACTTGCTTCATTTGAAAGGCAGAGAAGCATTGCTAAGCAGTTAGAGCACCCCTTTGACCTGGTGCCCCCCAACCAGGCTGGTACATGAGCACCTCGGAGCAGCGAACCAAGCCACCTGACTCCGCTCCCTGACCATGAGTGACGCGGCCACAGCCTGTGAACTCCGCACCTGGTACAGTATGGCCGAGAAAGGTAAGCTTGGGGCACTGGTGGTCAGAAATCCAACAGGCGCAGAGCCATGTGCTTGGCCTTTTTCCCTGTGTGGAGGAAATGCCACGAGGCACAGTTGTCGTAATTCCATATTGATATCACATATTACATTTCTAAGCTGCAGGACATACCATGGTGATATCATATAATTATTATTTATTGATTTCCAGACTACTGACCCGCCTGGTAGGGCTGGCATAATGAAATATCATTCTTATCATGAAATTTACTGATGCCCTGCTTCCCATCCCCCTTTGGGATTCCTGGCAGCTGACCGATAAAAATGTTTATATATCTATGGTTCCCATCTGCAAGGGTCAGGCTAGATGACCCCTGGTTCCTCACCCCTCCGCCCTTCCCCTGCAGGACTCAACGGGAGCTTCCCAGTGGAGCTGAGCCTCGGAAGCCAGATTGTCCCCTGTGGCGAAGCCCTGCGTCACCCTCAGGTGCCCGGCGCCCCCTGCTGGCCTACACCGGAAGAATCCGCAGTGCTTTCCAGGTGGGTCTTGGGCTCCTCACCCTCCCCGGCCGCTCCTTATCTGGAGCATGTCAAGAGCGCAGGTGACCTTCTCGGTGATGAGTGTGGCACTGGACAACGTGTAGTTCAGGAACTGTCGCCCCCAAAGTAAAGCTTTATTTTCCGCCTCCCCAAAATCTGGCCAACCAGATAGATTGCTTGGAGGCAACCCATTAATCCTCCCAACATTTCCAGGTCCCTGGAGCTGCGCCCCAAGTGAGCCGTGCCTGCCAAGCGGCTGCGTGGCCCCTGCCCGCACTGAGGACTGTGGCAACGGTGGAGATGAACGGGGTTGCGGTGAGCGGTCAAGGGGGCATTCAAGGCCAGGGGAACATTGGCACCACCAGAAGGGAGGGGGTTACCAGTGTCGCAGGAACCCCCCCCAATCATTCAGTTTGTACAAACTTCACACACACACACACACACACACACACACACAGACACACACACTACATATGCTACACTTCTGTTATAAATTCATAGAAAATCAACCATACATCGGATTTGCACTGTTCCACTTTTATTTTACTCCATGAAGGAAGGACTACAAAATGGGGAAGGTTTGATACAGGGCAGCCATAATCCCTTCAGCATACCAGCACATACACAGGAGCCCTGCCCAGTTGCTATGCCAACCCTGATGGTCCTAGACAGATGACCATCAAGATCACAAAGAACTTGCATATGGGAGTGGATTCGGCACCGACTGGAACAAAGGACAATAATCAGCTCTTCCCTCTGGGGGCAGGAAACTAGGAAACTGCAAACTCCCCTCTGTCACCTGGAAAGTACACATGGGAGGAAAGGGGGAACCAGCCAGGAGACAGGACACAACTCCTCCCTCAACCCCTCCTTTCTGTGATGTATGTTTCTGGGGGTGGTCTTGATTTACAAGGTGGCAATTTCAAAAGTCTTTATAAGGTCTTGCACACCATTTTTCTGGGTCCTTCCTCTCTCCTGCAAGTGAGGGGAGCACCCTGTTGCAACAGATCAATAAAGGCCAAGCCTACAGGCTGCTGTTTTGCTCCAAGTTATCCTGGTTGGTGTCTTTGTTTTTGTCCAAGGGAGCCCTCGAAATTTTCCGTTAACACCAGGAAACCTCCCAACCAGGCCAAAGCATTTGAGGAGGGTGCGGAGTATGCTGGCTGAAATGGGGCTTACCCTGGGGAAAATCCTGAGCGGAAGTTGCAAGTTGGTGGCCACCACTGCCTCTTGTGGCAGGAAGTTCCATAATGTGTGCTTTGTAAAGAAGTACTTCCTTTCTTTGATGTGTCCTGAATCTTCCAGCGTCCAGCTCTGTGAGTTCTACCGTTATGAGAGGGAGAAAAACTTTCCTCTATCCGCTTTCTCCAGGCCAGGTCTCATTGGCCTGGAGAAATCACATCTTTGCACAATTTAATGCACAAACAGTCAAAGAACAAATAGGAAATAGGAACAAATAGGAAAACTCCCCTGCGTTTGCTAAATAACCACATCCCTCATTTGTGTTGCTGGGATAAATTTATTTAACACTCTGATAAACTCACCTGCCAAAACACAGGAGAATATCAACAATCCAGCACAGAAAATTTTACCCATGGTGTTTTGTTTTTCCAGAATCAGCTAAAACAGAAGGGAGAGGTCACCCGTTAACCTGTAAGGGAGCAAATATTCCTTTGAGAAGTTTCTCCCGAAATGGAAGGCACATGAGACTCTGTAATTCTCTTCTTTGGGAGGTGGGTGTCGTGCAAAGTGGCTTTGGGGAGCTGGATGCGAAGGAGGCACGTCCCAGGCCTTTGAACTGCAACAAGAACAACCTGGGAGCATCTCTCACCTCCTCACTCTGGGAGCCTGCACCTCCTCACTCTCTCAATCGCTCCGCTCCCAGGCGAGAACAAAGACCAACCTCTCTTGTGGGGTTAATGTTACACATGGCGTTCCCATTATGTAGGGACTGGTGATTCGCTTCATCATTAGGGTCCAGACTGAGGTTCCCAGGGTGGCACGTGGACTCCATGGCACCCTCTTAGCACTCACCAAGACCCCCTCTTAAAAAAGTTTCCCCAAAATCTGTTACGTTTTTACAGTGCTACAAGACCATTTGTTTTGGCAGTTGAGGGATTATTTATTTATTTATTTATATTGCCCTTTATTTTACATCACTGTAAATTATTAAATAATAAAAAATAGTGTTTGTTATTTAGATCAATCAATATAGCTCATTGGGCAGAGCACAAGACTCTTAATCTCAGGGCCATCCTTTGAGCCCCATGTTCCCAGGGTTCCCTGGCAAGAAGGGAACTCTACCCCTAACAAAATCCTAACCCTAACCCAGGGCCATGGGCCAGATTACTCCCACAGAAATCACATCTGTGCGTGTCTGCTGCTCTGGAAATTGCTTCTGCGCATGCCCAGACGCTGAAAATCACTGGGACAGCTCAGTCTGCAGAGCAGGAGACTTTCCATCTCAAAGTCCTGGGTTTGAGGGGCAAAAAGATTCTTCCCTTGCAGAGGGTTGGACTACAAAAGGACCTTTGCTTTCCTGCTCTCTCCCAAACTGGGAAACTCCCAATGGAAAGTGCTCTGACCTTTCTCTTTTTCTTCATAGGGGTTTTCACACCGTACAGTATCTGCTCTCTGACCGGGCTTGGTTTAAAAGCCTCCAAGTATTCCTTGGATCGAGCAGTGCTAATATTTGCTCTGCTAATCTTTCCACCAAAGCTGGCCGGCTTCTGGATTAAACACTGGATTACGTTCTGTATTTAAAACAAATGTCAAATCAATAAAAAAATTTCAAGAGAAATGCTAAAAATATAATTGAGACGAGACAATTTAAGGAAAATTCACCAGAAAGTATTCCTCTTTGTTGCGGTTAGTGGCTGTGGACATGGCATAACATTACAGCACATGACTCCACCCCCGAAGAATCATGGGAACTGTAGTTTGCCCCTAAACTATAAGTCTCAGCACAACACATGACTGGCTTTTCATAGAGACCACTTGCAAAAACTTGTGGTGCTAGAAGATCTTGCACCTTATATTTACCCTGGGATCCCAACCACCCTTGCCCAGGACACCAGACTCAGCTCTACGGCTGCAAATATAATGTTTGAAGGTGCATTATACAAATGTGACACAAGATGGCAATTGTGAGGTTATGGCAAATTCAATATATTCTTCAAAACACCTTTTTTTTGAAAAAGTGTTTTCATTTTTAGATTCCACCACAGGAACACAGGTTCAACGGAGTTGCTGTCCATCTGAAGATCATAAGGCCTTTTGTGCCTATATCAATCCCTCGGGTGGTAAAATCAAAGAAGTACAAAATACTTTACAACTATATATATAAATATATATAAATTCCAACACACAGAGGAGCCTTTGCTGGAAGGCTGCGGGGCTATGCCTGGGAATCAAACTCACTGAACTTCAAAGAACTTCTGAGAGAATGTGTATAGGATTGCACTATAAAGGCCTAAAATTTTGACCAAGATTCATGGGTTTGAGTCCCATGTTGCGCGAAAGATTCCTGCATGACCCTTGGGGTCCCTTCCAACTCTACAATTAGTGACGTATACATCAATATAAAATAAAAATGTGCTTTTAATGAAAGGGCTTCTGCTGTGCTGTTTTTATTGCCATTATTAGTTTGGTTTTACAAGATATTTATATGTATACACACACAGTTTTAATTCTATCAGTGTTTAATTGCTTTTTAATTGTAGATCCCCCGCCCAGGTTTTAGCTTGTCTTCTTTTCATCCATAAACTGCCTTGGGTTCCCATCAGGGAAAAAGGCAGGGTACAAATAAATGTATAATAATTATAATAATAATTTCAAACTGGGCATTTTTTGTTTCCAATATACAATGCTGGCAAGAGAGAAAGGCCACCCATAACTTAGAGTGCAGAGGTGAAACAAGCATATGATCCCCCAATGAGGGGTGTCATAGAAATTTAATAAAATTAGTTTAATCAATGTAATAACAACATTGCCTTGACCTGCTTGGCTGAAAAATCTCGCATGGCTTCTGGAAAACCCAGTGGAGGCCGTAGTTGAACTGGGGGGGGGGGGGGCACATGGAAACACCTGGCCCATTGTCCCAGGCCTCCTTGCCACTGGCATCCTTTCACCCATAATGCTGTGACCTCCAGGTGCTTGGGTCCCCTAGAAACACTGGTGAGGTGAGCTTTCATTTTCTTTTCCCACTGAGGATTGGAAAGAGTTGAAAGATTAGAAATATTTGAAAAAGATGGAGAAGAAGATCTGATAAGACCATTAAAACTAGCTGCCTCTGGTTGCTAACCGTTATTTTGGCAGATTATTATCAAACGGCCCTGGCTTCTTTTTTTGAAGTTTACAAAATAACAACAACAACAACAACAACAATTGTATACCCATAAATCTTACCCATAAATCTCAGGGCAGTTCACAGCATCAGATAAACAAAATAAAAAAAACACAAAATACATAATAAAAACAAAGACAACCCAATAATTTATAGCCAGCCAAAGCTTGACTTTCTGATATCTGAAGATCAGTCTCCTATTAGAGGGACAGGAGCAGGCTTGGCAAAACTAGAAAGAAGTCTAAAGGAAATTCTCTGTGCCTCATCCTTGAATGATTTCGCTCTCTTGCCCATCATAAGGCAACCCTAGTGGGCAGCTCTTCCTCGGCTGACCCTTTGTCGGAAGGAGGGGAGTCCCTTGCTTCAGGGTCCTTGCTTGAGGCCGGGGGGCCTCTGTGGCCTTCCCTCCACTTCGACTGGAGACCCAGCTGCCCCCCCCCCCCGGACAGGGAAAGCCGTGACAGCTGGACAGCCTCAAGGTCTGCATCTTGCCTCCGAAGACGCTTCGGCTGCCTCCAAAGACGCTTTGGACATTTAAGCCAGTGCAGAAGTTGGCAGCCAGGTTGCTAACTGGGGCAAGACAGATTCAGCATCTGACACAGATCCTACCTTGACAGCACCAGCTGCACCCAATTCCAAGGGCTACTTCTAATGGAGAAAGCCTTCAACAGCTCAGGAGAAGGAAGGAAGGGGTGAGAGAGAGAATGAGAGAGGGAAGGAATGAGCGCAGGAAGGAAGGGGTGAGAGAAAAAGGAAAGAAAGAGAGAGGGAGAGAAAGGGAGAATTGGAGGGAGAAAGAGAGGAGAGAGCGAGAGGAAGGGGAGAGAAAGGGGAAAAGAGAGGAAAAATAGATGGAAGGAAGGAGAGAGAGAGAAGGAAGGAAGAGGAAAGGGAGAAAGGGAAAGAGAGAGCGAAAGAGAGGGTGGAAGGAAGGGGGGAGAGAGATGGAAGGAAGGGAGAGAGATGGAAAGAAGGAAGGAAGAGGAGAGAGAGGGAGAGAGAGAGAGAGAGAGAGAGAGAGAGAGAGAGAGAGAGAAAGAGAGAAAGAAGGAAGGAAAGAGAGAAGAGAGATGGAAGGATGGGGATAGAAAAATGGAAGGAAGGGAGAGAGAGAGAAAGCGATAGGGAGAGAAAGATTGAAGGGAAGAGAGAGAAAGAGGAGAGAAAGATAAAGAGAGAGAGAGGAGAGAGAAAGAGGAGAGAAAGATAGAGAAGAGAGGAAGGACGAAGGAAGGAAGGAAAGAGAGAGAGAGAAGGGAGGAAGGACGAAGCAAGGAAGGAAGGACAGAGAGAGAGGGAAGGAAGAGAGAGAAGGGGAAAGAGAGAGAATGAGAGAGAGAGAGGCTGTTTTTTGTTGCATATGCGTCGTAAGAAGACGAATAAATTTTGTTTGGGCTTATCTTGGTTTCGGGTTTTTTTGGGTGTGCACGCATATTCACCCAAACATGGCAAAACAAAGAAGGCCAAATAAAGCAAAACAGGTTCACTTTGTTTCAATATGCACACCCATATGCATATAAAGACGTTTATTTAACTTGTGTTCTGATTGTGTACGCATATTCACCCCAAAATCGCAAAACGAAAAGTCCAAACAAAGCAAAAGCCATTGTTTTTTTGTCACCTTGCAAAGAAAATAATGAATAAGCTTTGACATGGTTTCAGGTTCTCTGGCAAAACACAAAAACAGCAAAGCGAAGTGAAAGAATCCCTAAGAAAGGAAAACTCGTTGTTTTTGCTTCCATATGCATAGCTGAAAGAGGAATAAGCTTTCTTTTCATGTGAAAAGGAATAAGCTTTCTTTTCATGTGAAAAGGATCTAGGAGTCTTGGTTGACCACAAACTTGACATGAGCCAACAGTGTGACGCGGCAGCTAAAAAAGCCAATGCATTCTGGGCTGCATCAATAGGAGTATAGCATCTAGATCAAGGGAAGTAATAATGCCACTGTACTCTGCTCTGGTCAAACCTCACCTGGAGTACTGTGTCCAGTTCTGGGCACCACAGTTCAAGAAGGACACTGACAAACTGGAACGTGTCCAGAGGAGGGCAATCAAAATGGTCAAAGGCCTGGAAACGATGCCTTATGAGGAACGGCTAAGGGAGCTGGGCATGTTTAGCCTGGAGAAGAGAAGGTTAAGGGGTGATATGATAGCCATGTTCCAATATATAAAAGGATGTCACATAGAGGAGGGAGAAAGGTTGTTTTCTGCTGCTCCAGAGAAGAGGAGCAATGGATCCAAACTACAAGAAAGAAGATTCCACTTAAACATTAGGAAGAACTTCCTGACAGTAAGAGCTGTTCGACAGTGGAATTTGCTGCCAAGGAGTGTGGTGGTATCTTTGGAGGTCTTTAAGCAGAGGCTTGACAACCATATGTCAGGAGTGCTCTGATGGTGTTTCCTGCTTGGCAGGGGGTTGGACTCGATGGCCCTTGTGGTCTCTTCCAACTCTATGATTCTATGATTCTATCTTTCTCTTGGTTTCAGGTTCTTTCACTGTGCACCCAAAAATCGCAAAGCGAAGGGAGAATCCCAAGCAAAGGAAAACTGGTTATGTTTTATTCCATCTGCATACAAAGAACAAGCTTTATTCGGGTGTATTTCATGGTTTCTGGTTCTTTAGGTGTGAATGCATATTCACCCAAAAAACACAAAGCGGTGAAAGAAGCCCAAACGAAACAAAGGAGGGTTTTAAACAGAGTTCTTTTGTTTCATAAAGAATCCCAAACAAATGAAAACTCATTGATTTTGCTTCTATTTGCATAGAAAAATACGAATAAGCTTTATTTGGATTGGTTTCGTGTTTTTTGGCTGTGCATGCAAATCCATCGAAAAATCCAAAAGGAAGTGAAATGTCCAGACAAAGCAAAAGCCGTTGTTTTGGTCATCTTGCAGAGAAAGATGACGAGTATGCTATTTCTTCTTTTCTTTGTTTTTGTTTTTGTTTGTTTGTTTTTTTTGGGGGGGGTTGGGTGCTGGAAAATTGGAAAAATGTGGTGTAAGGTCGAATAAGGGATGCGGGTGTGTGGGAATGTTCACGGATGCAGGAGAGGATATATTGTCTGATTATATCCTTATCCAACTTGTGTTAACAAGTTCCTCAAATTCAGCAGAGTAAAATATTCCCCTTTATTTTAAGTTTGCCACGGCAGTGTTTGCCCAGGCTCGCTTAAGCCTCTATAATAACTATTCTGGTAATTTCCCCTTATTCCCTCATAAAATAGAAGAGACAACACAGTCTTTTACAAAAGTATAAAAAAGAGTTTACTCACATTCTGTTCACAATCAGATCCCAGAAGGCAGACTTAAGCTTAGTGAAGTAATATACATTTGGAGTCTATCTCTTAAGAAGACAGTCCCTTTGTCCTCTCTTGGCTGGGAGCCAAGAGGGCATCTTTCACTCAGTAGATGTTGTTCCTCCGATGCATGTGGTGAAAGAGAGAGAGATGGCTGCCCTGTCCTGTGCTTTTGTCATTACCTGCACAGGTGAGGCCACACCCACCTCTAGTCACATGTAGAGGAAGTCTGTCCCAGCCCAGAGGGAAACAGGAAGTTTATCTGCTGGTTGGACAAACATCCCTCCCCATGTCTAAACATGTACACTCTAGGAATGTTGTACTTGACTGCTCTTGTGTTTCACATCCCACAGGGTGGCGCTGTGGGTTAAACCACACAGCCTAGGACTTGTGGATCAGAAGGTCGGCGGTTCGAAAGCCCGTCAAAGTGCAAGTAGATAAATAGGTACCGCTCCAGCGGGAAGGTAAACAGTGTTTCCGTGTGCTGCTCTGTTTTGCCAGAAGCGGCTTAGTCATGCTGGCCACATGACCCGGAAGCTGTCTGCGGACAAACGCCGGCTCCCTCGGCCAATAAAGCGAGATGAGCCCCGCAACCCCAGTCGGTCACGACTGGACCTAATGCTCAGGGGGTCCCTTTACCTTGACCTTTTTAAGGTCGAATAAGCTTTGTTTGGGCTTATGAACTTGGTTTCAGGTTTTTGGGTGCACAAAATGGAAAAGGAAGTCAAGTAAGGGCAAAAAAGCAAGACAGGTTCTTTTTGTTTCAATATGCAGAGAAAGAAGACGAATAAGCTTATTTGGGAAGATTTCACTTGGTTCTTTAGGTGTGCAAGCACTCAACCAAAAAACAGAAAGCAAAGTCCAAACAAAGCAAAATCCAAAATTCTTCTATGTAGATGGAACCCAGAACAACCTGTTTTGCTTTGTTTAGGCTTATTACACTTCGCTTTGCTGTTTGTGGGTGAATGAACACTAAAAGAACACGACTTGAAATAAGCGAAATCCAAGATTCTTCTTTCTATGTAGTTGGAACCCAAAACAACTTGTTTGGCTTGGTTTAGGCTTATTACACTTTGCTTTACTAGGGTTAGGTTTAGGGTTAGGGTGAATGAACACCGAAAGAACAATTAAAACTTATACGTCCTCTTTTTATTGAGATGGAACCAAAATACCTATGCTTGATTTGGGCTGATAACAAACATGTCACTGCGATTTTTGGGTGAATGTGCATCCTAACCCCAAATACACCAATTTGAAGTTAGCCCAATCAGAGCTATATCATCTTCTTTTTATGTAGATGGAAGCCCAAAACCTTTCTGCTTTGGTTGGGGGTGATTCTGGTGCACACCCAAAAAACACCATGCAAATTGAAATAAGCCCAATCAAAGCTTATTTGTCGCCTTTCTACGCATATGGAAGCGAAAAGACGGTATTGTGTAATTTTGGTCTCATTACACACATTAACATTACACACATATAATGTGCATTAACACCAAAGAACACGACTTGAAATAAGCGAAATCCAAGATTGTTCGTTCTAAGCAGCTGGAACCCAAAACAACCTGTTTGGCTTTGTTTAGGCTTCTTACACTTCGCTTTGCTATTTGTGTTTGAATAAACACCGAAAGAACAATCCAAGCTTATTTCTTTCTTTTGAGATTGAACCAAAACACCCATGCTTGGTTTGGGCTGATAACAAACATGTCACTCTGCGATTTTTGAGTGAATGTGCATTCTAACCCCAAAATCACCAATTTGAAATTAGCCCAATCAGAGCTTTATGTTCTTCTTTTTATGTAGATGGAACCCAAAAGAACTTCTTGCTTTGGTTGGTTGTCATTCTGGTGCACACCCAAAAACACCATGCGATTTGAAATAAGCCCAATCAAAGCGAAAAGACAGGGTGTGTTATGTTGGTCTGCATACATACACTTTGCGATTTCTGGGTCAATGTGCATTAACAGCAAAGAACACGAAATAAGCGAAATCCAATATTCTTCCTTCTATGTAGCTGGAAATCAAAACAACCTGTTTCGCGAAAGACGGTGTTGTGTTATTTTGGTCTGCATACACACACTGCGATTTCTGGGTCAATGTGCATTAACACCAAAGAACACGAAAAAAGCAAAATCCAAGATTCTTCTTTCTATGTAGCTGGAAATCAAAACAACCTGTTTGGCTTTGTTTAGGCTTACTACACTTCGCTTTGCTATTTGTGGGTGAATAAACACCGAAAGAACAATCCAAGCTTATTCGTCCTCTTTCTATTGAGATTGAACCAAAACACCCATGCTTAGTTTGGACTGAGAACAAACATGTCACTCTGCTATATTTGGGTGAATGTGCATTCTAACCCCCAAAACACCAATTTGAAATTACCCCAATCAGAGCTATATCATCTTCTTTTTATGTATATGGAACCCTTTTTATGTATATGGAACCCAAAGCACCTTCTCGCTTTGGTTGGGGGTGATTCTGGTGCACACCCAAAAACACCATGCGATTTGAAATAAGCCCAATCAAAGCTCATTCGTCCTCTTTCTACGCATATGGGAAGCGAAAAGACGGTGCTGTGTTATTTTGGTCTGCTCTGGTAGGGCAAAGCCCCCCCCCCTCCCTTTGATGCTTAATTCTTGGTTTTCTTCCATTTTTTTAACTTGTGGATCCCCCCCAAAAAAATACAATTAAATCAAATTAAGTTGAAGAAAAATACAGTCTGAAATTTTGATGCCAACAATGTTTCGTTTCTGGGAGCAACCTGAAAAATGTAGCTGATCTACTTGCTGCACTATTTGCCACTCTCTCTCTTTCTCTCTTTCTCTCTCATCAAGTCTATGACTACTTATTTTGCAAAACGTAAACATAACCCATAATGCATGCAAGAAGTTATGTTTATGTTATCCAGTTGGAGGCATCTTGGTTATTGACAGCTCATTTCACTTTTATAAAATAAATTAAGAGTGGTGTTTTTTTATGTATACTATAAACAAGTTTTGCAGCCTTAATCTTTTATTCCATCTTATTGCAAAGCTTCTGTTTTGCTTCTTATTGCTTCTGTTTTTTGTTCCCTAAATCTAATTTAGTGAGTCAATTAGGCCATTGCAGCAAATTCTCAAAGTCTCTCCATTGGAAATTTCATAGATGGGGCTTCCACATCTTTGCAAAGAGTATTCTGGCTGCAGCCAGCATACAAGATGCCATCTCTTTATGTACTGATTTCACCAACTATTCCACATAAATTAGTAGAGAAAACACTGGGTGGAGGGGGATTTCATACCCTCAGATCATTTTAATGTGACATTTTATTTCTGCCAGTATTGAATTGTCTTATCACAGTTCTACCACATGTGAAATGGCTCCCTGTGTACTTTTAGACATTTGCAATATGTGGTTGGGGGTTGTTTTATTCATTTTTTTTTGTCTCTGGAATGATATACACCTACTCGCAATTTTAAAGCAATTTCTCCTTATTCCCATATGTAAGGGAAATCTGTGAGCATTTTTCCAGATATTTTCCTAGATATTCAACAATACCTTTCCCCCAATATTTTCAGCCAATTTTTACTTTCACTTCCTCTGGTTTTGTATCATATTTGTTAAGTAGCTACCAATGTGTGTTTCTTCCTCAGTTATTTCTCTTATATGTAAGGTATTTTTCAACACAAGATTGAACTTGAGAGAACTTAAACCAAAGAGAATTTTTTCCTTGCAACTCAGCCTGGACTGCTGTGATCATAGTGCCCTGAAGAACTTCTTTTGAAAAGGCTGCTCCCTTCTCCCAAACATGGTATCATTTGAAACCTGTGATAGTTTAGTATTTGCTAAAAAAATTCACTCTCTTTTACTTTCCTGGTTTATTTGTTGCATATAATTTATAGGATTTGTTTGAAGTTTTATCTAAGATTTCCTTTCTCATAGGGGAGCAATATTCTTTGCGTTGCTAGGCTAATAATTTACCAACCTGTTACCCCATTTGAAAGTATTCTGTTTGCTTGCTTTGGTTGTTGGTGTAGTTACTTTTTTATATCTATGTGCATCCATACAGTCTAATTGTTGTTCTTTCCTAAAAGATTTTTAACATTCTTTTTCTTTTTTGTAAAAGCTTTGTTTCTCTGTTCTTTCTGCCAGGCTAAGAAACATTCAATATGTCATCAACACCACCCTGATTGTGTTCATCTGGCGCGTATTTATTGCAAGGTCGCAAATGGCACAAAACATGTGGTACTTTGTGGTACAGCTCTGCTACAAGTTCCTTAGCTACTTTAGAGTTTCCAGCACCCTCAGGCATTGAACATACCTGTCTGGTTATTGACTACCAGCTCTTGGAAGGACCTCCAGTCAACAATTGTGTGCGTGTTTGAGCTTCAAAGCAGCAGAGTATCTCTCAGCTGCTGTGTCATTCAACATATTTCATTAAATACTCATAGCTTATTTTTTTCCTAATAAACCACCATCTTATGTCTCTAGGTCTACCAGGCTACATATCAAAGCCATAACTAAATATTTGGACACAGGTCATTTTAGAGCACTTACCCCTGCTGAAGGGATGTAGATTACCAAAGCTGCCCTATTTCACCTCGGATACAAAACACTATTTAATAACCCTCAGTCTCATCTCTTCCTATGCCCCAAATGAAAGGTGAAAATATCTGATAAAACAAGAAATAGCTGACTAAGTGGAGGTATATTTTTCAAAACCCTTCATTAGATTGAGAGCAATTGGGGTTTAAATGTTTTGCTTTTGCATGGGGCTGCCTCACTTCAAAGATAAACAAGAGAAAATAAAATCAGCATGAGAGTGGTGGAAGGTTTCAGATTTTTCTCTCTTCTCATGGCACACAGATTTCAGTACACTTTTTAAAATGCATGTCTTTCCCACAGACTTAACTGGTTTTATACATTTCTTCTTTTCCACGGGGAACACTGCAAATTGTATTAAGATGAAAAACTATGGGCCCCTAAACCACAAAATGCCCAACATACTACAATTTCAATGATATTTTTTTTCATTTTTATGCCGTGAAAAGTATGTCATTTTTCTTTTTTTCTTTTTTCTTTTGCAGAAGCCACCATAGTTAAGCTGATATATTTGATATTTCAGATATATTTGAAGCATAAATCATCTCCAATTCATCACAAAGTTCAAGGGCCTTCCCTGTCCTGACGATCATTTATATGGACAGTAACAATTTGCAAACATTCCTTTTGGGTTCAGATATTGCTTTTTCCAGAATAATAATAATAATAATAATAATAATAAATAAATAAATAATTTTATTTATATCCCGCCCTCCCCAGCCGAAGCCGAACTCAACTATGCTGATAAAATGAGATTATTTCCCCTATTTGCAGAGCTATGGCAATTTAGACAGCTGTGTGGAATGCAATTGCACAAATGTCAAAAGCTGTTGTGGATGCAACTCTTCACTCTTCCTTTTACAATATGTTGCAACCCTTACATTGGCATTCATATTGCATTAGAGTTGACTAGCCTTTTGCTCAGTCTGAAGAAGCCCATTGTCAAGCCCAGGTCAGATATTGTGAAAGCCTCTGCATTAATGGCCTGGTAACAAGTGTATAATGATTAACGCCTGTCAGGGGTTCAGGGACGGAGGCACAGGGTAGGCAGGAGATGGAGAGCGATGGGGATGAATCCCAGGACAGCGAGGAAGAGGATGACAATGACTCAAGAGATTCCATGAGTCTTTCCAGCGAATCAGAGGATTCCCAGAAGGGGGCGCCGGTAGTCAAGGCCAGGGGAGCCCCAGGGGGGACGTGTCAGGAGCAGGGGGCCAGCGGGGATTCCCAAAGTGGCAGCTGGGCGTCAGGACCAGCCTCCCCGCCAGAGTGCAGTGAAGGGGGTGGAGGTTTCAGTGTATCAGGGGAAGCGGCTCCGGCAGCAGAGAAAGGAGGGAGGTCGGAGCAAGCCACCCTCCCGGAAGGGGAGGGGAGTAGTGAAGGGAGTAGTGTAGCTGTCAAAAGGAAGGTTAGAGGTTGGGCGCGCGCGCCAAGTTCAAATGTAGAGGCGCGCGGAAGTACAGGGAGCCCGGAGGAGGGGCCAGGTCCCAAAGCACGCAGGAGGGGGCAAGAGCAGTCTGATTCCGCGTCAGAGGAATCCAGGAGGGGCGAAACCCCAGCGGGCAGAAAGACCCTGCGGAAAAGGAAAGAGAGAAAGAGGTGGAGCAGCGCAAGCCTCTTAAACTGGTGCAAGGGAGGGACGGATTCAGAGGGGACTTCAGCGGTCTAAGCCTAGCAGACGTAGGGCTGCGCGCCTCGGATCTGAAGCAAACAATGAACTGCAATAAACACTTTTGTATATAAGAAGAGACAGGCGTTGGTCTTTTGTGAGCTGAGACTTGAGGCAGCCCTGACAGTAAGTCCCCTCTCCGGAAACCGCAAAAAAATTTTTTTTGCAAAGCTCACGAAGTTTGGCAGACATGACTACTGAGGAGCAGATAACGACCCTGCAAAACGCAGTCGCTGAACTCTCCGTTGCAGTACGGGTCTCTCAGAAGACAGTTGCCGAAGCAGAAGCGCGATGCCAGGATCTGCAAGCCAGGTGGGATCAGGCGTGCAAACAGGGGTTCCCGGGGTCCAGATCAGAGGGAATCGCACTCGGACGGAGGGGGGGCAATTTAGTAGCCCACTTCGATGGGAACCTGAAGCATTATCCCAATTTTAGAGCAGACGTCGTATACGCGCTGCATTTGCTTCGAAAAGACTTTAAAGATGAGGAGGAGAAAGTAGGCTTTATTGTGTCCCATTTGCATGGGGAAGCTAGAGCCTGGTTACGCAATTTGTGGCGCGAAGATGGTCTTGCCCACAGGGACTCTGACGAATTTATCAAAGCCATGGACGCTTGCTTCCAATCTACCGTTGACGTTGATGTGGCGCGCCAGGAGATGCATGGATTGCGGCAGGGCAAGGCTACAGTGCGTCAGTACCATTCTCGCTTTTTTGCATTGCTGAATGTGCTGGGCTGGGAAAAGGACTCCCTGGCAGTGAGAGACTTGTTCTGGGAGGGGCTTCATGGCTCAGTAAAAGATGAGCTGGCTAGGGGAGACAGACCTCAAACCCTAGCAGACGTCGTGCAGAGGGCACTCACGATAGGGGTGCGCCACGAAGGACGCCCTTGGCACAGTGAGGAGGGGCGTCACGTCCGCCCACCAGCTAGAGCGCCTCCTTTTCTTCTTCCCAGGGACCTGGGACGTACAAATCCCTCGCCTATGCTGAAGGGAGGGGAGGAACCAATGGAGCTGGGTGGTGCAAAGGCTCAGGCAGCTGCCGGAGCCTCAGCGTCCGGAGCAGTCAAGGCGAAGCCTCCTAGAGGGACCAGGAAGTGTTACATCTGTGACAGTGCACAGCACATGGCTAAAGAGTGTCCCCAGAGGCTTCAGAAGCACACTGCAGCCTTAGCAACAGTAACAGGGGAAGCGTTCCAAGGAGAACAGTTTCAGGGAAACGAGAATGCCTGGCTGGAAGCAGAGATGCTGGGGCTCCGCCAGGCAAGTCAGTGAAGCAGTCCCCAGCGCTTTTGCAGCCTACAGACCCCTTACCACCCAAGCCAGTGGTGCAGCTCACTGCTACTCTCCAGCTACCTAATGGACTCACCCTGGAAGTCCCCATTACGATTGACTCAGGGAGCAACGCAGACTTCGTGGGGATGCAGTTCATCAAGCAGCATCGCATAGCGCTACTACCAGCCACGCTGCCTCTGAACGTCGTCACGGTAGATGGCAGGAAGTTGCTGGGTGGGCAAGTGGTACAACAGACGCCACCCATGCTGCTGAAAATTGGGAATCATCGCGAGGTCATCAGTTTCAATGTCACCCAACTATCAGACACGCCTATAGTGTTAGGCATGAGTTGGCTGGATAGACACAGCCCATCATTAGCGTGGTACCAGCGGCAGCTCACCTTTGGCTCGTCCTACTGCGCACAACATTGCATCCAGACCGGCCAGGAGGAGGAGGGCCAGGAGGAAGGGCAACAGTTGCATCTAGGCATGGTGCAGGCAGTGCCCCACAAGTACAAGGGGTTTTTGGAGGTCTTCTGCGAAAAGGAAGCTGACCAATTACCACCCCACCGGCCCTACGACTGTGCAATTGACCTCTTACCAGGGGCGACGCTGCCGACTGCGAAGCTGTATTCCATGTCTGAAGATGAGATGCAGGAACTCCGGGAGTTCATAGATCACAATTTGAAGCGGGGATTCATCCGAGAATCCCAGGCAGTGGGGGGCAGTCCTGTGTTTTTCGTGAAGAAGAAGGACACGCCCCAAAAAAGAATCATTGTGGACTATAGGGCCATCAACTCGATGACAAAGCCCAAGGCCTTCCCCATGCCCAAGATTGACGACCTGCTCGCGACGGTGAGGAAGGGGAGGATCTTCACCAAGTTGGATCTACGCGGAGCATACAATCTAATACGCATGAGGGAAGGTGACGAGTGGAAGACGGCCATGTTCACGCCGCTGGGCACCTATGAATACAGAGTTATGCCGTTTGGTCTCCAAAATGGCTCCCACTGTTTCCAAGCATTCATGCACCACGTGCTAGCAGGACTCCTCTACAAGAAGTGCGTATGCTTCCTCGACGACATTCTGATTTTCTCAGAATCGCAGGAGACTCACGAGAGAGACGTAAAGGAGGTCCTGCAGAGGCTACGGGAGCACAGACTCTACGCCAAACTGGAGAAGTGCCAGTTCGATGTGACGGAGGTGGATTTCCTGGGCTACCGGCTGTCCGACAAGGGACGAGCCATGGACAGCGCCAAAGTCCGCGCGGTGTTGGACTGGAATAGCCCGCGCAATCGGAAGGAGGTCCAGAGGTTCGTCGGCTTCGCCAACTTTTACCGCAAGTTCATCAGGGGTTTCGCGAAAGAGACGGCAGCTATCACGGACACCCTCAGTTCCAAGAAGAAAAAGTTCACCTGGACGGACCAGGCGGAGCAGTCCTTCAGGAGACTTAAGAGTCTCTTCGCGCCCGAAGACCAGCTGCTACACGTGAATCCCGGCAGGCCCATGCGGGTTGAGACTGACGCATCTGACAGAGCAGTGGGGGCCGTCCTCTTGCAGGAAGATCCGCAAGGGAACTGGAGGCCCTGCGCTTTCTATTCCCGGAAGCTCAGCAAGTCGGAACAGAACTACACCATCTGGGACAGGGAGTTGTTGGCCATCCACGCGGCTTTCAAGGCGTGGCGGCACTTCCTCATCGGAGCCAAGCACACCGTGCAGGTCCGCACGGACCACAAGAACCTAGAGTATTGGCGCACGGCGAAGCTCCAGAGCCAGAGGCACATGAGATGGGCGGAGTTCTTTGCGGATTTCGATTTCCGGATAGAGTATATCCCGGGAGACAACAACGTCATAGCGGATGCGCTCTCCAGGAAACCGCAGTATCTCGAGGAAGCGGCACCAGTGGCAGCCAGGCACATTTTCGCACCGCAAGCGTGGGCGTGCACTTCCGCCGCCGTGGACCTGGACGCGGTACGACGCGCGCTACAGACGGATCCGTTCGCACAATCCAAGATGGAGGAGGTGCGACGAGGGACAGCAAAGGACGGCGAATTCCAGATACGCGACGGCCTGCTGACCCGCAAAGGTGCTCTCTACGTACCGGGAGACGATCTCCGCGCGAAGGTTTTACAGCAGTTACACGACGCACCCAGCGCGGGTCACTTCGGCAAAGAAAAGACGGCGGACTTAGTAGCCAGAGACTTTTGGTGGCCCCAGATGCGGGGAGAGGTCGCGGATTACGTCGCCAGGTGTGACACTTGTCAGAGGTCCAAGCCAGTGCACAAGAAGCCAGCGGGATTGCTGGAACCGCTGGAGACGCCACTACAGCCGTGGGAAAGGGTGGCGCTGGACTTTGTTACTGATCTGCCCAGTTCGCGGGGCAAGACGGCGGTGCTTGTGGTTGTAGACCTGTTCACCAAGATGGCGCACTTCATTCCTTGCGCGAAGGTGGCAACAGCGGAACAGACCGCCAAGCTGTTCATAGACCACGTGTTCCGGGTGCACGGCTTACCGCGGTCCATCCTGTCCGACCGGGGTCGCCAATTCATTTCCAGTTTCTGGCAGAAGCTCCTGGGCATCCTGAATGTCAAGATCAACTTAGCGTCGGCGAGACACCCGCAAACCAACGGCCAAGCGGAGAGGGTCAACGCCATCATGCAGCAGTACCTGCGATGTTACGCCAATCAAAAGCCTGCAACTTGGGTGGACTACTTACCGATGGCCGAGTTTGCCTACAACAACACGAAGCACGCGTCAACGGGGGTGACACCGTTCTTCGCCAACAATGGGCGACATCCCAGAACCTTCCCGGCGTTGGAGACAACGACGCAGGGGGAGTCGCAGGGAGCTGAGCATTTAGCAGCAGAATTGCAGGAGGTCCACGAGGAGCTACGACGGCACTTGGAACTAGCTAAACACGCCTACAAAGTGCAGGCAGACAGGCACAGGAGGGCAGGAGAAGACATCCAGGTGGGGGACTGGGTATGGTTAGCAGCCCAGGCGATGCCAGCCAAGTCGTTAGCTAAGAAGAAGCTAGGACACAAACAGCTAGGGCCATACCAAGTTGAGGGCAGGATCAATCCCGTAGCTTTTCGGTTGACCCTCCCAGAAGATTCCCGAATGCACCCGGTCTTTCATAGGTCGGTGCTTACACCCTACAGGGCCCCACACAGATTTCAGGAGCCAGGGACGGCACCAGACCCACGTAGACAGTCACCGGGGGGGGGAGTCACCGAGGACCCCGACACTCAACGAGGTCACGGAAATTCTGGACTCGAGATGGGGGGAGGAGGGAGTGGAATACCTCCTCGCCAGGGAAGGTACCCCGGCCAGCGCCAACAGTTGGGTGCCAGATTATGCTCTGGAGGAACCTCTTCTTAAAGACGAGTTCCATGCACTCTTCCCACACAGGCCCATGCCAGCGGAGTATTTTGACGACTGGCTTTTTACGCCCACACTTTCAGGCAGCACCTTCCGGGGGTTCTCCTCCGCAGAGGAGACCACGCCGGAATCGAGCCCTCCAAGGGGATCGTGCTCGGGGGTGGACACGGACCGCTCCTATTGGTGGGACGATCAACCAGAAGTGGGGTGGCGAAGGGGGCCTTGGCAAGCAGCATCGCCTGAAGTAACAGGGGGAGGGAAGGGTTTGGATGTGTTGGGGGAGGACCCCGGTTTCGAGCACTCATACACTGAACTGGAAGCAGAGGAGATCGACGTCGACGAACTGTATCCAGCATCTACCCCCGCTACAACGGAGCTCCCGGAACCTGCGCCCGAGCAGCGGGAGGGGGGAAGGGGGGGCTTCGGGGGGGGATGGATGTCAGGGGTTCAGGGACGGAGGCACAGGGTAGGCAGGAGATGGAGAGCGATGGGGATGAATCCCAGGACAGCGAGGAAGAGGATGACAATGACTCAAGAGATTCCATGAGTCTTTCCAGCGAATCAGAGGATTCCCAGAAGGGGGCGCCGGTAGTCAAGGCCAGGGGAGCCCCAGGGGGGACGTGTCAGGAACAGGGGGCCAGCGGGGATTCCCAAAGTGGCAGCTGGGCGTCAGGACCAGCCTCCCCGCCAGAGTGCAGCGAAGGGGGTGGAGGTTTCAGTGTATCAGGGGAAGCGGCTCCGGCAGCAGAGAAAGGAGGGAGGTCGGAGCAAGCCACCCTCCCGGAAGGGGAGGGGAGTAGTGAAGGGAGTAGTGTAGCTGTCAAAAGGAAGGCGCGCGCCAAGTTCAAATGTAGAGGCGCGCGGAAGTACAGGGAGCCCGGAGGAGGGGCCAGGTCCCAAAGCCCGCAGGAGGGGGCAAGAGCAGTCTGATTCCGCGTCAGAGGAATCCAGGAAGGGCGAAACCCCAGTGGGCAGAAAGACCCTGCGGAAAAGGAAAGAGAGAAAGAGGTGGAGCAGCGCAAGCCTCTTAAACTGGTGCAAGGGAGGGACGGATTCAGAGGGGACTTCAGCGGTCTAAGCCTAGCAGACGTAGGGCTGCGCGCCTCGGATGTGAAGCAAACAATGAACTGCAATAAACACTTTTGTATATAAGAAGAGACAGGCGTTGGTCTTTTGTGAGCTGAGACTTGAGGCAGCCCTGACAAGTACGTTCATAATGTTCAATGACATGTGAAAGAATTATATTAGATGGGGTGGGGGAGAGGAGGCAGAATGGAGTACAAATTAAATATGTCAGTTTTCCGCACTTTCTCAAGTTGCTATACATCTGGCATCTTTTATCAGGTTGTTTTGAAATTTGGAACATTTACAGAACTCAACAGCTGTCCTTTCAGTATATGATTTTGAGGTCTAGAATTCTGAAAGATTTCCATCCCACCTTGCCTAAGCTTAATATATTTGATATATTAAAAGTATTTCCTTTGCCGCTTCCATAACCACCACTTTTCATGGGTGGCTTTTACCCATCACCTAGAAGCAGGGTCTCAATGGGCACCTCAAGGCTCCTTTAATGTTACAAAGATGCAAGCACTTAGGTCCTACTTAGCTGACGAGAAACCCCGACAATGCTTTTGTGGAAGCCCGTGAACTGTTTAAATGCAAACAAGCACAAATTGTTCAGCAAATGGCTGTACTGGGAACCAGACCCCCTCCTTACGATGAAATCAGGATGCAAGAAGAACAATTTTATTACCCTGAACCAATGGGACACACCCTGCCAGGAGTGGGGCTGGGGCAGGAGCGGGAGCCATGGCAAGAGCTCGGGGCAGGAGCAGGAGTCGTGGATCCAGCCGCCCCCCAAAGGTTCCTCTGGATGAGGAAAGGGCAGTCAAACAGTGCCCACCCAGACCTATTGTCTGCTTGGAAACAAGTAATGAACCTACCCAATTCTAAAGACTCTGCTAAAAGTGACTGAGTGAGTGAAGAAGAAGAAGAAGAGGGAAAGGAAATAAATATTAATTGCTAAAGTTTCTGGATATAATCTCTGCCCAAATGCTACCTTGGGTTGAGGTTGTTGTTTGAAGAGGCAGCTAAAGATGCGGTTGTTGTGATTTCCCCCCTGCACGGAGTGCACCAGGTATTAAAGAAGAATACAGGTTTTGTAGGGATGGTGAATATTGGACAATGTGTGGAAGTTTATTTGAAGGTTTTGTTAGAAGGAAAGGTGGGAAGTAAAATGTGTAAGGAGGTTGAGGAGGAACCAGGGGAGGCTGGCAAAGAGGGGGAGGAAGGATGGACACTTCAAGGGGAGGAGGTAGAGGAAAGATGAGGAGAAGGGGGCAGTGGGTCATTTAACCCAGATAAATGAAGTAAATGAAGGGGGCATGATCGGCTTAGCAAGCATGACAAATATAGATGCATATGAAATTCCTATTATAGGAGCTATAGGTAATCAATTTGTCAAACCCTTCCATATTCCTTATTCCTTATTCAAGTGAAGTGGGGGGTGGGTTCAAATTACTTTTACTCCTGAAGGAGCAATCTTGCAATTTTCCCAGCAGCAGAGAGGCATTTTAATTCTATAGGCAGTGCTGGCTGAATTGGATTCTAGTAACATAACAGAAGTAGAAAACAGCGCCCTACCTGGAGTCTGAGCAGAAGGCAACTCTCCTGGCTTTGCTGTGAATACAATTTTGGAATTGCAGGATATCTGTTTCTAAGCAATTCTAATCAAAATTTGTATGAGCAGGATATCTGTTGCTAAGCAAAAACAAAGATTTGCCAGACTAAGATTAAATACCTTGGCTTTAACTTTTCCTCCACCAGAGGGAGCTGAAAACAGAACGCAAGGAAACTATCTGACTGATTTTATTATTATTATTATTAATTATTATTATTATTATTATTTTTGCAGGATGTGGATCACAGACTATGGGACTATATCTGCTCCTCTTTATGATCCTTTTGAAAGGGGACCAGATCAAAGAGCTGCGTTTAATCAGCTAAAAATTAAACTGATGTCTGCACCAGCTCTAGGGCTCCCCAACCCAGACAAGTTCATAAGTACCACCACAACAGGGGTGGTACTTTGCTGGGAAGTTGGAGGAGGCCTGCAGCATACCTTTACAGACAATTGGATTTAGTGGCAAAAGAGTGTCAAATCTTTGCCTAAGGCAGTAGCAGCAACAAGCAGATAAATTGACTTTTGGACAAATCAATGTGCCAAATTTTGCATCAACTTTGATGGATAAGGGTGGCTACTGGCTTATTAATAAAATCCCTGGAATAAAGTTACAAGTTGTAAATATTCTTAATTTGGCCACCCTCCTCTAGATGCAAATATGGAGGAGCAAGGTTAACAGGTTACGGACAAGGTTTACTCTAGCAGGCTAGACTTGAAAGATGAACCTCTGGTAACAGATATGAGCTAGAAGGGGAAAGAGAAAGAGAAAGAGAAAGAGAGAGAGAGAGAGAGAGAGAGAGAGAGATATGCTGGATATGCAGTGGTCATTTTGTGGGGACAGTAGAGGTTGAGCTTTTCCCTATCAGGACAAAAGGGTGAAATTATTGCCCTAACCAGAGCTTTGCAGTTGTCCACAGGATGTAAAACTGATATCTACATGGATTAAAATAAAATACATGGATACATGGATAACAAATAAAATAAAATAAATGCTTTTACATTACATATACATGGGGATTTGTGGAACGAAAGAGGACTTTTAACAGCTACAGGAGAGGTGGTTGTGAAATAAATGAATAAAATGAATTTTATTCTTAAGGAAGAAATAGTAAAAATGACCATGCCTGCCTTAAGACACCAAGGTTCTGTGAACAAAGAGGGTCACAAAGGAGGGGTCCCTTCACAGAACTGTTTGCACAAGAATGTTTTACAAAAACAGTCTAACATCTTTTTTGGGCAATTCCAATCCTATTATTCCAAGTAGAAAGGCTACTGGTTTCTTAATAAATGTATTTTTCAATAATTATTTGAACTCATTATAAATCTTTTCCCAGAAGTCTTTCACCTTAGGTCACGTCCACCACATATGATAAAAACTCCCCTTTTCTTTGCATTTCCAACATAAATTGTCATTTGTATTGTAGATCTTTGCTAATTTCACTGGGGTTAAGTACCATCTATACATCATTTTCATATTTTCTTTTAATACAGTACATGCAGTAAACTTAACCCCTTTCTTCCATAGCCTTTCCCAATCTTCCAACATTATATTGTGTCCAACATGTCTTGCCCAATCAATCATCACAGATTTAACTTGTTCATCCTTTGTATGCCATTCCAATAGTAAATTATACATTTTAGAGAGATTTTTCACATCGGTACTAACAATTCCGTTTCCAATTTGGATTTTTCTGTTGCAAAACCATTTTTCTTATCAAGTTTATCCAATTCATTGATCTGATAATATTGATCTGATCCAATTTATATTTAATTTGGTCAAATGGTCTCAATTTAAATCCTTCATTATCTTCTGTCAGGGGTTCAGGGACAGAGGCACAGGGTAGGGAGGAGATGGAGAGCGATGGGGATGAATCCCAGGACAGCGAGGAAGAGGATGACAATGACTCAAGAGATTCCATGAGTCTTTCCAGCGAATCAGAGGATTCCCAGAAGGGGGCGCCAGTGGTCAAGGCCAGGGGAGCCCCAGGGGGGACGTGTCAGGAACAGGGGGCCAGCGGAGGATCCCAAAGTGGCAGCTGGGCGTCAGGACCAGCCTCCCCACCAGAGTGCAGCGAAGCGGGTGGAGTTTCCAGTGTATCAGGGGAAGCAGCTCCGGCAGCAGAGAAGGGAGGGAGGTCAGAGCAAGCCACCCTCCTGGAAGGGGAGGGGAGTAGTGAAGGGAGTAGTGTAACTGTCAAAAGGAAAGTTAGAGGTTGGGCGCGCGCGCCAAGTTCAAATGTAGAGGCGCGCGGAAGTACAGGGAGCCCGGAGGAAGGGCCAGGTCCTAAAGCCCGCAGGAGGGGGAAAGAGCAGTCGGGGGATAGCGCGTCAGGGGAATCCAGGAGGGGCGAAACCCCAGCGGGCAGGAAGACCCTGAGGAAAAGGAAAGAGAGAAAGAGGTGGAGCAGCGCAAGGCTCTTAAACTGGTGCAGGGGAGGGACTGACTCAGAGGGGACTACAACGGTCTAAGCGTACAGACGTGAGGCTGCGCGCCTCGGATATGAAGCAAACAATGAACTGCAATAAACACTTTTGAATATAAGAAGAGATTGGCGTTGGTCTTTTGTGAGCTGAGACCTGAGGCAGCCTTGACATCTTCCAACAATAAATCAGTATATTTCAACCATTTACTCTCCATATTTAACTTTTGTGTGCCTTTGCTTCCATTGGTGTTCTCCTTTCTAAGAGATATTTATATCTTATCCAAACATTATATAATGATTTTCTAATTACATGATTTTTAAAACTTTTATCATACCTGTCAGGGGTTCAGGAGCAGAGGCAAGGGCAAGGGAGGAAACAGAGAGCGAGGGGGAGGAGGCAGAAGAAAAGATGAGTGATGACGACGACCCGAGATCTCCGAGTCTTTCCAGTGAATCAGAAGATTCACAGAAAGGAGCACCAGTGGCCAGGGCAAGGGGGGAGCCTAGGGGGACACCCCAGGAAGATAGAGCCAGAGGGGACTCAGAGGGGAGCAGTTGGAAATCGGGACCAGCGTCACCGCCAGAGAGCAGGGAAGAGGAAGGGCGCCAGGGATCAAGCGCTGGCAGCTCACAACAGGGGGGAGGGCACGAGTCAGGAGTGGCCACACCTCCATCGGGGAGCGAAGAAACGGTCAGACGGAAGGTGGAAGGTTGGGCGCGCGCGACAAGTTCAAATGCACAGGAAGGTGGCGCAGTAGGCAGCCCGGAAAGGGAGCCAGGTCCTAAAGCCCGCCGAAAGGAGGGAGAAGAGTCAGGGGGGTCAGCGTCAGCGTCAGAGGAATCCCGGAAGGAAGAGACCCCGGGGGGCAGAGGGACCCAGAGAAGAACAGTCAGGCGGAAAAGGTGGAGCAAGGCTAGGATATTAAGTTGGTGTACAAGGGGCGGAGACTCAGATGGAGCTTCGCCGATCTAACCATGAGACGTAGAGTTGCACGCAGCAGCTTGAGAATGGAAACTGTAACTCAATAAAGACTTTTATTTAATGATCGCTGGCTAGCGTGATCCTCTGTGAGCTAGGATCTGGAAGCAACTCTGACAGTAAGCTCCATCTCATAAATTGTGGGCATCTACAGCCTCGCGGAGAGGAGAGAAAGCGGGTGCCTACTAGCGAGCTCACGAACGGCAGACAACATGACGGCCGAACAGCAGATAGTGGAACTCAGAGAAGCAGTGTCGCGCCTGAATGCCGAGGCTCTTGCATCCAGGAAGAGAGAGGAGGACGCAGCTGCCGCCTACAGGGATCT
The DNA here is from genome assembly GCF_964106645.2 of Podarcis pityusensis. Taxonomy (NCBI): domain Eukaryota; kingdom Metazoa; phylum Chordata; class Lepidosauria; order Squamata; family Lacertidae; genus Podarcis; species Podarcis pityusensis. Next base: position 7,631 of record NC_138026.1, on the reverse strand, counting down.
CCAGGTCAGGTTGGAAGTGCTTACGAAGCAAGGGCAACTGACACCCAAACCGGAGGGGATTGGGTTGGGGAGACGAACAGGCGGTTTGGTCTCTCACTTCGATGGGAATTTGCAACAGTACCCCAACTTTAGAGCAGATGTAATGTGTGCACTGCAACTGCTGAACAAAGACTTTAGAGATGAGCAAGAGAAGGTGGGATTCATCATGTCCCATTTGCATGGAGATGCTAAAGCATGGCTGCGCAATTTGTGGAGAGATAAGGATCCGGCGCTCCAAAACGCGGATGCCTTTATTAAAGCGATGGATGGGTGCTTTTTGTCAAGCATTGACGTGGATCTTGCTCGGCAGCAGATACATGGACTGAAGCAAGGGAGGGCCAGCGTAAGGCAGTACCATGCCCGCTTTTTCGCTTTGGTCAGCGCTCTGGAATGGGACAGAGATTCGGCTCCTGTAAGAGACCTGTTTTGGGAGGGATTGCACGGCTCGGTTAAAGATGAAATTGCGAGGGGGGAGAGACCCCGGACCACGCAGGAGATCGTTCAGAGGGCGCTGGCGGTGGGGGTGCGGCTGGAAGGACGTCCGTGGAGCAGTGGCGAAGGGCGTGGAGGGCGCGAACCAGCCAGGGGCTCCTCCTTCCTTCCCAGAGAAGCAGCGCGTGCGCAATCCACGCCTCCGCCAGGAGGAGGAGCGGAACCTATGGAGGTTGGAGGTGCAAGGGCTCAGTCAGCAGCCAGAGCCCTAGCACCGGCAGCAGTGAAAGCGAAGCCTCCTAGAGGGAACAGGAAGTGTTACATCTGCGATGATCCACAGCATATGGCGAAAGAGTGTCCCCAGAGGCTCCACAAGCACACTGCAGCCTCAGCAATGGTAACTGCAGCAACGCAGCAAGGACAACCACAGCAGGGAAACGACGGAGTCTGGTTGGAAGAGGCACTGGGGCCCAGCCAGACGTGTCAGTGAAGCAGTCCCCAGAGATTTTACAGCCCATGGACCCCCTCCCGCCCAAACCGGTAGTGAGGCTCACCGCGTCGCTCCAGCTGCCCAATGGAATCACCATGGACGTGCCAATCACCATTGACTCCGGAAGCAATGCGGACTTTATAGGGCAGGACTTTGTTGACCGGCACGCTATACAGTTGCTGCCTGCCACGCTGCCCCTGCAGGTTGTCACGGTGGATGGCAGGGAGCTGCTAGGGGGGCAAGTGGTGAAGCAGACGCCACCAATGGTGATGCGACTTGGGAATCACAGGGAAATCATCAGCTTCAATGTCACTCAACTATCGGACACGCCCATTGTATTGGGCATGAGTTGGCTGGACAAGCACAGCCCGACGCTGGCTTGGTACCAGAGACAGCTGACCTTTGGCTCTTCCTTTTGCGCTGAACACTGCATCGTGCCCCGGCAGGAAGGAGAGGAAGAGGAGTCACAGCTGCAACTAGGCACGCTGCAAGCGGTTCCCCACAAGTACGCAGAATTTTTGGAGGTTTTCTGCGAGAAGGAGGCAGACAGGCTACCCCCCCACAGACCATATGACTGCAAAATTGACCTGCTGCCGGGGGCGGCGCTGCCCAAAGGGAAGCTGTATTCCATGTCTGAGGACGAACTGCAGGAACTCAAAGAGTTCATAGATCATAATTTGGAGCGCGGTTTCATCCGAGAGTCCAAGGCAGCGGGGGGCAGTCCGGTATTCTTTGTTAAGAAGAGGGACACGCCCCAAAAAAGACTTGTAGTGGACTTTCGCATCTTGAACAGTGTGACCAAGCCATCGGACTTCCCCATGCCCCGAATCGACGACCTCCTCGCAAAGGTACGGAAGGGCAGAGTGTTCACCAAGTTGGACCTGCGAGGGGCATACAACCTCATTCGCATGCGGGAAGGAGATGAGTGGAAGACAGCCATGTTCACGCCCCTGGGCACCTACGAATATAGAGTTATGCCTTTTGGATTGCAAAATGGCTCCCACGTTTTTCAAGCTTTCATGCATCACGTGTTGGCGGGGCTCCTCTACAAGACGTGCGTCTGTTTCTTGGATGACATCCTGATCTTTTCGGAATCGCAGCAGGAGCATGACAGACACGTCAAGGAAGTGCTGAGCAGGCTACAGCAACATAGGCTTTACGCCAAGCTGGAGAAGTGCCAATTCGACGTGACGGAGGTGGATTTCCTGGGCTACAAGTTGTCTGATAAAGGGCTCGCCATGGACAGCGCCAAGGTCCGAGCAGTGTTGGATTGGAAAAGCCCACGCAACCGGAAGGAGGTCCAACGGTTTGTCGGCTTCGCGAACTTCTATCGCAAGTTTATCAAAGGCTTTGCGATGCAGACAGCGGCCATCACGGACACGCTCAGCTCCAAGAAAAAGAAGTTCATCTGGACAGAGCAGGCGGAGCAGTCCTTTCAGGCACTCAAGCGTCTCTTCGCGTCGGAAGAGCAGCTGCTTCATGTCAACCCCAGCAGGCCGATGAGGGTGGAGACAGACGCTTCAGACAGAGCCGTGGGAGCAGTCCTGCTGCAGAAAGACCCGCAGGGGGTTTGGAGGCCGGGAGCGTTTTACTCAAGGAAGCTCAGCAAGTCCGAACAGAACTACACCATCTGGGACAGGGAGTTGCTGGCCATTCATGCAGCGTTCAAAGCGTGGAGGCACTTCCTGATCGGCGCCAAGCACACGGTGCAGGTCTGCACGGACCACAAGAATCTAGAGCACTGGCGCACGGCACAGTTCCTGAACCAGAGGCAGATACGTTGGGCTGAGTTCTTTGCGAATTTCGACTTCCGAATAGAATATGTCCCGGGGGACACCAACATCATGGCGGATGCTCTCTCCCGTAAGCCACAGTATCTGGAGGAGGCAACGCCAGCGGCCGCCATGCACATCTTCGCACCGACAGTGTGGGCGTGCGCGGCGGCAACAGTTGACCTGGATGCGGTGCGACGAGCGTTGCAGGATGACTCCTTCGCGCAAGCAAAGATGGCAGAGGTGCACAGGGGCACGGCAGCGACCGACGAGTTCCAGCTGCGAGATGGTTTGCTCATCCGTAAAGGGGCCATCTACGTGCCGGGAGACGAACTTCGCGCCAAGGTACTGCAGCAGCTGCACGACGCGCCCACTGCCGGGCACTTTGGCAAGGAGAAGACGGTGGAATTAGTAGCCAGAGACTTCTGGTGGCCCGGAATGAGAGGGGAAGTCGCGGACTACGTGGCGAGGTGTGACACCTGCCAGAGGGCCAAGCCAGTGCACAGACCGCCGGCCGGACTGCTGGAACCGCTGCAAACTCCGTTCGAACCATGGGAGAGAGTGGCCCTGGACTTTGTCACGGATCTGCCCAGCTCGAGGGGCAAGACGGCTGTGCTGGTGGTGGTGGACTTGTTCTCCAAGATGGCACATTTCATTCCGTGTGCGAAGGTGGCCACGGCGGAACAAACCGCCAAACTGTTCATAGACCACGTGTTCAAGGTTCACGGTCTGCCGCGGTCTATTCTGTCCGACCGAGGGCGACAGTTCATCTCGAACTTCTGGCAGAGGCTGATGGGCTTCCTGAACGTCAAGATCAACCTGGCGTCGGCTAGACACCCGCAGACCAACGGGCAAGCGGAGCGGGTCAATGCCATCATGCAGCAGTACCTGAGATGTTATGCGAATCAACAGCCTGCGACGTGGGTGGATTACCTGCCTCTCGCCGAGTTCGCCTACAACAACACGAAGCACGTGTCCACGGGGGTCACGCCGTTCTTCGCCAACAACGGGAGGCACCCCAGAACCTTCCCGGGACTGGAAAGAATGGGGGAGGGGGAGCCGCAGACAGCAGATGCGTTTGCGTCGGAGTTGCAGGAGGTCCACGATCAGCTGCGGCGGCACCTGGAGCTGGCTAAACACGCATACAAGGTACAAGCGGACAAACACAGAAGGGTTGGCGAAGAGATCCATGTGGGAGACTGGGTCTGGTTAGCAGCCCACGCAGTGCCGGCCAGGTCGTTGGCGAAGAAGAAACTAGGGCATAAACAACTGGGGCCCTACCAAGTCGAAGAACAGGTCAACCCGGTGGCTTTCAGGCTGGCTCTTCCGGAGGGTTCCAGAATGCATCCGGTGTTCCACAGATCGGTGCTCACTCCCTACAAGGCACCTCACAGGTTTCAGGAACCAGGAACGGCACCGGGTCCGCTCCGAGAGAGAACCGGGCAAGGGGGAGTGGCACAGGAGGAGCGCATCAACGAAGTCACGGAGATTTTGGACTCCAGATGGGGGGAAGAGGGGGTAGAATACCTTCTCGCCAAGGAGGGCACCCCGGCCAGTGCCAACAGCTGGGTGCCGGGCTACGCTTTAGACGAACCTCTGCTCAAAGAAGAGTTTCATGCCCTCTTCCCACACAGGCCAATGCCAGCAGACTTTTTCGACGACTGGCTTTTCACGCCCACGCTTTCAGCCAGCACGTTCCGGGGGTTCGACTCGGACGAGGAACCGACACGAGACGCCCGTTCCCCGGAGGGGTCACCCTCGGGATCTGCTTCAGAACCCTCGTATTGGTGGGATGATCGACCAGAGGAGCAGTTCCGCAGAAGGTGGCTGGAGGGTCCAGGACGAGCAACGTCTCCAGAAGGCAACGAGGGAGAGACGGACATGGACGTTTTCGGGGACGACCCGGGTTTCGAGCACGGCGGCACAGAGATGGAAGCGGAGGTGACCGTCGTCAACGAGAGCAGGGAGGAAGAACCGGAAGACTTCGGATGGCGGCCCGCCACGGGAAGCGAACTGTATCCGACATTCGTCCCCCTGACACAGCAGCACCCAGATCCCGCACCGGAAGGAGGGGAGGGGGGAAGAGGGGGCTTCGAGGGGGGGATGGATGTCAGGGGTTCAGGAGCAGAGGCAAGGGCAAGGGAGGAAACAGAGAGCGAGGGGGAGGAGGCAGAAGAAAAGATGAGTGATGACGACGACCCGAGATCTCCGAGTCTTTCCAGTGAATCAGAAGATTCACAGAAAGGAGCACCAGTGGCCAGGGCAAGGGGGGAGCCTAGGGGGACACCCCAGGAAGATAGAGCCAGAGGGGACTCAGAGGGGAGCAGTTGGAAATCGGGACCAGCGTCACCGCCAGAGAGCAGGGAAGAGGAAGGGCGCCAGGGATCAAGCGCTGGCAGCTCACAACAGGGGGGAGGGCACGAGTCAGGAGTGGCCACACCTCCATCGGGGAGCGAAGAAACGGTCAGACGGAAGGTGGAAGGTTGGGCGCGCGCGACAAGTTCAAATGCACAGGAAGGTGGCGCAGTAGGCAGCCCGGAAAGGGAGCCAGGTCCTAAAGCCCGCCGAAAGGAGGGAGAAGAGTCAGGGGGGTCAGCGTCAGCGTCAGAGGAATCCCGGAAGGAAGAGACCCCGGGGGGCAGAGGGACCCAGAGAAGAACAGTCAGGCGGAAAAGGTGGAGCAAGGCTAGGATATTAAGTTGGTGTACAAGGGGCGGAGACTCAGATGGAGCTTCGCCGATCTAACCATTAGACGTAGGGTTGCACGCAGCAGCTTGAGAATGGAAACTGTAACTCAATAAAGACTTTTATTTAATGATCGCTGGCTAGCGTGATCCTCTGTGAGCTAGGATCTGGAAGCAACTCTGACAATACCTGTCAAGGCTGCTCTTCCCCCCTCTTGCGGGCTTTAGGACCTGGCTCTTCTTCCGGGCTCCCTGTACTTCCGCGCGCCTCTACATTTGAACTTGGCGCGCGCGCCCAACCTCTAACTTTCCTTTTGACAGTTACACTACTCCCTTCACTACTCCCCTCCCCTTCCGGGAGGGTGGCTTGCTCCGACCTCCCTCCCTTCTCTGCTGCCGGAGCTGCTTCCCCTGATACACTGAAACCTCCACCCCCTTCACTGCACTCTGGCGGGGAGGCTGGTCCTGACGCCCAGCTGCCACTTTGGGATCCCCCGCTGGCCCCCTGTTCCTGACACGTCTCCCCTGGGGCTCCCCTGGCCTTGACCACTGGCGCCCCCTTCTGGGAATCCTCTGATTCGCTGGAAAGACTCATGGAATCTCTTGAGTCATTGTCATCCTCTTCCTCGCTGTCCTGGGATTCATCCCCATCGCTCTCCATCTCCTCCCTACCCTGTGCCTCTGTCCCTGAACCCCTGACAATACCATAAATATGCATGCCAACCAAATACATTGTCAAATCCTTCCAAATCTAACACATCAGCATTGTCTAGTTGAATCCAATCCTTGACCCAGCAGAAAGCCACAGCTTTAAAATATATCTTCAAATCTGGCAGGGAACCCCCCCCCCTTTTGAATCTGTTAGTATTTTATATTTAATTCTGGGTCCCGTCCCCCCCGCCAGAAAAATTTAGACAATGCTTTCTGCCATTCTTTAAAACATCTTACATTATCATTAAGAACAGTTTCAGGTTAAGAACCGACCTCCGGAACGAATTAAGTACATAATCAGATGTATCACTGTATTGGGTGTGTTTTTCTAGTCGCAACTATGTGGACCATTTTAACTTAATAATAAAGTCCATTGTAACTTAATAAAGAAGTATGTTGTTATTTCATGAAATAACATTATTTCATGAAATGTAAATGGTTTGATGGAGAGGGGGAGAAAGAGAGGGAGAGAGAAGGAATGAAGGAACAAAGAGAGAAGGAACGAAGGAAGGAAGGAAGGGTAGCTAAGCAGAGAGAGAGAAGGAAGGAGAGAGAGAGAAGGGAGGGAAAGAGGGAGGGAGAAGGAGGGAGGGAGGGAGAGAGAGAGAGAGAGAGAGAGAGAGGAGGAGTGAGAGAGAGAAGGAAGGAAGGAGGGACGGAAGGAAGGAAGGAAGGAAGGAGAGAGTAGTAGTAGAGAGAGAAGGAACAGGAGAGAGAGAGAAGGAGAGAGAGAAAGAGATAAGGAAGGGGAGAGAGACAGGAGGAAGGAGAGAGAAGGAGAGGGAGAGCGAAGAAAGGAGAGAGAGAGAGAGAGAGAGAAGGAGAGGGAGTGACAGAGAGAGAGGAAGGAGAGAGAGGGAGAGAGAGAAAGAAAGAAGGAAGGGAGCGAGAGAGAGAAGGAAGGCAGAAAGAAAGAAGGAAGGGAGACAGAGAAAGTTTTTGTGTAAGATAGAGAAAGACAAGGAAAGGAGAGAGAAGGTAGAGAGAGAGAAAGAGGGAGAGAGAGAGAGGGAGAGGGAAAAGAAGGAAGGGAGAGGGAGAGCAAAGAAAGGAGAGAGAGAAGGCAGGGGGAGAGAGAGAAAGAGAGAGTATGAGGAAGAGGGAGAGAGAGAGAATGAAGGAGAGAGAGGGAGAGGGAGAGAGAAGAAAGGGAGAGAGAGAAGAGGAGAGAGAAGGAAGGGAGAGGGAGAGAAGAAACGGAGAGAGAGAGAGATAAGGGATGGAGGGAGAGAATGAGGGATAGAAGGAATTAAGGAGAGGGAGAAGGACAGAGAGAGAGGGAGAGGGAGTGAGAAGGGAGAGGAGAGAGAGAGAGAAGGAAGGAGAGAGAGAAGGAAAGAAGGTAGGAAAGAGATAGAGAGAGAAGGAACAGGAGAGAGAGGGGGAGACAAAAGGATAGAAGGAAGGAGAGAGAGGGAGGGAAGGAAGGAAGGAGAGAGAGAGAGAATAGGACAGAGAGAAGGAATAAGGGGAGAGAAAGAGTGAGAGAGAAGAAGGGAAACG